>NC_088379.1:76412884-77029230 GCF_037993035.2 Macaca fascicularis | reverse complement strand
AATACAAAAAATTAGCCAGGCGTGGTGGTGCGTGCCTGTAGTCCCAGCTACTCGGGAGGTTGAGGCCGTGGAATCGCTTGAACACAGGAGGCAGAGATTGCAGTGAGCCAAGATCACGCCACTGCACTCCAGCCTGGTGACAGAGCAAGATTCTGTCTAAAAAAAAAAAAAGAAAGAAAACACCTGACGCTGGTGATCTACAGCTTCCCGATAACATCTCAGGAGTTGGGGGAGTGGGCTCAAGCGTATGCACTAAGAGGCAAAATGGCAGAGTTTAAGTGGTATATGACCTTCCTCTAGGAACACTCAACTGGTAAGAGAAGAATGCCTCAAATGAGCATGTGCATAACTTCAGCAAACACACTGCACTGCTCACGCGGCCCCTCCCAAGTATCCGCAGGCCACTGCACAAGGACAGCCCACACCAAGGGAAGAATCAGGGGAGAAGGAATGCACACCCCAGAACCATGCCAATGTATAAACCTCAAGCCAAGGTCAGTTGGAGCACGTGGATCTCTCAAGTTGCTTGGTTGCCCCTGTTCCAAGTGTAGTGTATTTCCTTTTGTTCTTGCTCTGAAGCTTTTTAATAAACTTTAACTCCTGCTCTAAAACTTGCCTCAGTCTGTCACTCTGTCTTATGCCCCTCGGCTGAACTGTTTCCTCCGGGAGGCAAGAATGGAGTTCTTCTGACCCGTGGGAATCACTGCTGCTGACATTATCAGTAGCACCCCCTGCAGTACTAAGCGACAACACTGGGTCTCTGAAGCAATGTTGAGTGAGACAGGCCACATGGGGTTGTTGAAGGGGATAAAACATGGGGTTAGGTTAGAGATTTGGTGCTGAAGGACTGGGCAAGGTGGCCCATGCCTGTAATCCCAGCATTTTGGGAAGCCAAGGCAGAAGGATCACTTGAATCCAGGAGTTTGAGACCAGCCTGGGCAACATAGCAAAACATCGTCTTTACAAAAAAATTTAAAAAAAAAACAAAATAACAAAAAAAAAGGCCGGGCACAGCCCACGCCTGTAATCTCAGCACTTTGGGAGGCCAAGGCAGGTGGATTACCTGAGGTCAGTGTTTGGGTGAGGGAGAAAGGACAAGATGGAGGAAGGTGAACAAGAAGGCACAATCCATGTTGCTTCCGGGTTCTTCCTCACCAACTTTCCCACGTGCGGGAAAATGCAGCCTGCGCCCAGGAAGATGCAGATCAACCGAGCAGGCACCAGGTGACGTAAATCCGAAGAGATCGAAACTTACCCGGCCACGCCTATGGAGACCCCCTATCACGCCCTTATCCCGCCCACTGCCCTCCCCCTTCCAGTACCAACGTATAAAAGTCCGGTGCCGGCGGGAGCCGGCGTGACTTCTTCGGCCCCTCCTACTTGTGGACCGGAGAACCGCACCCGAAAGCGCTGGCGTGACTTCCCTGGCCCCATACCTGAGGACCAGAGAACCTCACCCGAGAGTGTGTGCATATTTGCAATAAAAGACTGCCGCTTTCTTATGTACTTTGGCCTCATGTTTAATTATTTAGCTCTCCTAAATTAAGTATTAAATTAAGACAATTATTAAATTAAATTAAATTAAGACAGTCAGGAGTTTGAGACCAGTCTGGCAATATAGTGAGATCCTGTCTCTACTAAAAATAAAAAAATTAGGTGGGCATGATGGCAGATGCCTGTAATCCCAGCGACTTGGGAGGCTGAGGCAGAATTGCTTGAACCTGGGAAGTGGAGTTTGCAGTGAGCCAAGATGGTGCCATTGCACTCCAGCCTGGGCGACAAGAGCAAAACTCTCTCAAAAAAAAAAAAAGAAAAGAAAAGAAAAAGAAAAAGCAATTAGCCAAGCATGCTGCATTACTATGTACATGCTACAGGCATTAGTGCATGCCTGCAGTCCCAGCTACTCAGGAGGCAGAGGTGGGAGGATTGCTCCAGTCTGGGAAGTTGAGGCTACAGTGAGCCACGATTGTGTCACTGCACTCCAGCCTGCATGACAGAGCAAAACCCTGTCTCAAAAAAAAAAAAAAAAAAAAAAGAGAGAGAGAGAGAGAGAGAGATTTGGCATTGTGATACAGTCACAGACCAGGGACAACTGCAAAAGTTCCAGCCCTTTGGAAAAATTCAACATCTGATGTCAACTGGAGGCAGGGGCTGCTATCTTAGTGGTAGCGGGTGGGTTACAGAGTAAAGTGTAGTGTGCAGGGCATAAATAAGAGGGTGAGGGCCATGGTGCAAAAGCCTTCCAGAAACCTCCATCCACCCCTAGCTTCTCTCATCCTAAACAAAGATAAAAGAGAATTCAAGTATTCAGACCCCACTCAGCCCATCCTTCTGAATAGACTCTGCAGTCCATTAAGTTGCTCTGCAGATTTCTAGAGGAGTTGAAGTTCAATCCTCCTCCAATTCTGCTCCCCAAATCAGCCCACCTAGGAGTTTATGTAACTGTTGTCTCTGGTTTTCATTTATATGCAAATATTCAAAACCTGACCATCACAGAACTGCCCCCAGGGAGCAAACAAGCTTCAGACTCATTTTCCTTCCAGCTTGAAAGTGCCTACAGGTTCCCAGAATCAGATAACTGGAGATTGAGGGATGCCTCTCGCATCTTGGCTTTGGAGGCGCTCAATGCCTCTTGCCGTGGGCCAATGCCTCCTCTGCTATGCTCTCTGGGGCCTTCTCCCTCCTCTGCCTCCCTCCATCCCCTGGGCATTCAGAGCCATCTTAAAGCAGTTGGGCCCAAATAAAGGAAGAACCATTGCAGTTCTTTCCTTCAAGAATAAGTGCTGGCCGGGCTCAGTGGCTCACGCCTGTAATCCCAGCACTTTAGGAGGCCGAGATGGGCGGATCTTGAGGTCAGGGAATCGAGACCATCCTGGCTAACACGGTGAAACCCTGTCTCTACTAAAAATATTGCCGGGCGCGGTGGCTCAAGCCTGTAATCCCAGCACTTTGGGAGGCTGAGACAGGCGGATCACGAGGTCAGGAGATCGAGACCAGCCTGGCTAACACAGTGAAACCCCGTCTCTACTAAAAAAATACAAAAAACTAGCTGGGCAAGGTGGCAGGCACCTGTAGTCCCAGCTACTCGGGAGGCTGAGGCAGGAGAATGGCGTAGACCCAGAAGGCGGAGCTTGCAGTGAGCTGAGATCACACCACTCACTCCAGCCTGGGCGACAGAGTGAGACTCCGTCTCAAAAAAATAAATAAATAAATAAATAAATAAAAATACAAAAAATTAGCCGGGCATGGTGGCAGGCGCCTGCAGTCCCACCCACTCAGGAGGCTGAGGCAGGAGAATGGTGTGAACCTGGGAGGCAGAGCTTGCAGTGAGCCGAGATGGTGCCACTGCACTCCAGCCTGGGGGACAGAGCGAGACTCCCTCTCAAAAAAATAAAAAAGAGTAAGTGCTTATACAGGCAGTGATATATGATGCATGATTCAGGATTGGCTCTATGGATAGTGAGTTTCAGGCTGCAATAAGCCATGATTGTGCCACTGCACTCTAGCCTGGGCCACAGAAGCAGACCCTGTCTCTAAACAAACAAAACAAAAGAACTTGAGGAGCTTTTCCCAGGTGGGCAGAGGCCAGGACTTTCGTCCAGGCTTTTGTCTGTCTATTCTGCCTGCCTGGGATGCCCTCCCTCATTTATCTTCCAGAAAGCCTTTCTAGGACCCCCGAGTCTGGTTAGTTTTCCATGGTACTTGAAGAACACCCCAAAGATATAATCTACTATATAGTAATTTGGTAGTTCCTTGGGCATAGAACTGTTCCATTTTATTCATCTTGGAATTTGAGTGCCTTTCAAAAGCACCAGGCACTCAGTAGGCCCTCATTTTTTTTTTTTTTTTTTTTTTTTTTGAGATGGATTCTCGCTCTGTCACCATGCTGCAGTGTAGTGGCGTGATCTCAGCTCACTGCAACCTCCGACTCCCTGGTTGAAGCGATTCTCCTGCCTCAGCTTCCCGAGTAGCTGGGATTACAGATGCCAGCCACCACGCCCGGCTAATTTTTCTATTTTTAGTTAGAAAAGGGTTTCACCATGTTGTCCAGGATGTTCTCCATCTCCTGACATTGTGATCCGCCCACCTCAGCCTCCCAAAGTGCTGGGATTACAGGAGTGAGCCACCGTACCTGATCCTCTCTCTCTTTTTAACAGAGATGAGATCTTACTATGTTACCCAGGCTGGTCTCAAACTCCTGGGCTCATCGGATCCTTCCATCTTGGCCTCCCAAGCTGCTGGGATTACAGGCCTGAGCCACTAGGCCTGGCCTCATGAATGTTTTCTGAATGAACGAGTGTGAATGAGGGTGAGCTGAATCCAAAGGGTCAGCTGGCCTGGAGAGTAGGGGCAGGCAGGGCAAGACGGCAGTGGAGACCAGGACCAAAGCATGGAGGAGCTTATGAGCTGTGCTAAGGAATTTGGCCTTGACCCCTTGGGAAGGTGGGCCGTTCAGGAAAATTACTCTGGTTTTTTTTTTTTTGTTTTTTTTTTTGTTTTTTTTTTGAGATGGATTCTCTCTGTGTCACCCAGGCTGGGGTGCAGTGGCACGATTTCGGCTCACTGCAAGCTCCGCCTCCCGGGTTCTCGCCATTCTCCTGCCTCAGCCTCCCTAGCTGGGACTACAGGCGCCTGCCACCACGCCCGGCTAATTTTTTGTATTTTTAGTAGAGATGGGGTTTCACCGTGTTAGCCAGGATGGCCTCGATCTCATGACCTTGTGATCTTCCTGCCTCGGCCTCCCAAAGTGCTGGGATTACAGGCAAGAGCCACTGCACCCAGCCGAAAATTACTCTGTCATATGGTGAATACATTGGTTGAGGTGAGGGAACTGCTAGAGTGAGGGTGTCTCACACAGGGTTTGACACAAGCAAGAAATGGATGACTATTTCCTTATGAAGAGGCAGCTAGAAGGCTACTGAAGTTAGGCTGCGTGTGGTGACTGACACCTGTGATCCCAGCACTTTGGGAGGCCAAGGTGGGTGGATCATCTGAGGTCAGGAGTTTGAGACCAGCCTGGCCAACACAGTGAAACCCCGTCTCTACTAAAAATACAAAAATTACCCAGATTTGGTGGTGCATATCTGTAGTCCCTGCTTCTCAGGAGGCTGAGTCAGGAGAATCACTTGAATCTGGGAAGCAGAAGCTTGCGGAGGTTGCAGTGAGCTGAGATCGCGCCACTGCACTCCAGCCTGACAACAGAGCGAGACTCCAGCTCAAAAATAAAAGGCTACTGAAGTTATCCATGTGAGAGTTGACTGGGCTGAAGCTAAACAGATGACTGTCGGGGGCAAGAAATACTATCTCACTGTTTCTGCAGGTCAGGATTCTGGACATGGTTTTGCTGGGTCCTTTGGCTCAAGGTCTCTCACAAGGAAGCAGTTATGGTGTCAGCCAGGGCAATAGTCATCTCAAGGCTCTACTAGGGGAAAGTCCACTTCCAAGCTTACTCAGTAGTTGTTGGCAGGTCTCAGGGTCTCCCAAGCTGTTAGCCCAAGTCACCAGTTCCTTGCCACATGGCCCCCTCCACAGGGCTGCTGACAACATGTCAGCTGACTTTCCCCAGGATGAAGGTAGAGAGATCCAGAGAATACAGGATGAAAATCACATCTTCTTTTTGTATGCTAATCTTGGAAGTGCCAGTCCATTACTCGTGCCCTATTCTATTCTATTTGTTAGAAGCAAGTCACTTTGTTCAGCTGACACTTAAAGGAAGGGGAGGGAGTACACAAAGGCATGAATACCAGGAGGGGGAAATGTTGGGAGCTATCTTACAGACTCCTATGGCAACTCCCAAAAAGGAAGGGAAGGAGAAGCTGGGGAGAGAGAGAGGGAGAAATGTAAATACCGGCCAGGTGCAGTGGCTCACGCCTGTAATCCCAGCACTTTGGGAGGCTAAAATGGATGGATCACTTGAGGTCAGGAGTTTGAGACCAGCCTGGCCAACAGGGTGAAACTCTGTCTCTACTAAAAATACAAAAAAAAAAAAAAAAAAAAAATTAGTCAGGCCTGGTGGTAGGCCCTGTAATCCCAGTTTTTTGGGAGTCTGAGGCAGGAGAATCGCTTGAACCTGGGAGGCAGAGGTTGTAGTGAGCCGAGATCACGCCATTGCACTCCAGCCTGGGCGACAAAGCGAGACTCCGTCTCAAAAAAAAAAAAAAGGAAAAGAAAGAAAAACATGCAAATTTAATTTTAAGATGGGTAAAATTGAAGGAGTCCAGCTAACAGTTGCCAGGAAATATAATATCCGTGGAACAGATGGAAATTATCAATGATATTAAGCAGCAGGTAGCAAAGAAAAGTTAACCCCTGGAGGCTGGGTACGGTGGCTCATGCCTATAATCCCAGCACTTTGGGAGGCCGAGGTGGGGAGAACACTTAAGGCCAGGAAAAAAATTAGCTGGGTGTGGTGGCACATGCCTGTAATTGCAGCTACTCAGGAGGCTGAGGCACGAGAATCGCTTGAACCCAGGAGGCAGAGGTTGCAGTGAGATCGCACCACTGCACTCTAGCCTGGGCGAGAGACCACAACTCTGTCTCAAAAAAAAAAAAAAAAAGTTAACCTCTGGAAAAAATGAAGCCTATAAGGAAATGGTATAAACCACGGAGAGAAAAAACATTTTTAAAAAATTTCAATAGTTTTTGAAGTACAGGCAGTTTTTGGTTCCATGGATAAGCTCTTTAGTGATGATTTCTGAGATTTTGGTACCCTTGTCACCCGAGCAGTGTACACTGTACCCTGTGTAGCCTTTTATTCCTCAACCCCCCTACCTTTCCTTCCGAGTCCCCAAAGTCCTTTTTCTGTTGTTGTTTTGAGACGGAGCCTCGCTCTATCCCCTAGGCTGGAGTGCAGTGGCATGATCTTGGCTCACTGCAAGCTCCACCTCCCGGGTTCACGCCATTCTCCTGCCTCAGCCTCCCGAGTAGCTGGGACTACAGGCGCCTGCCACAACTCCCGGCTAATTTTTTTGTATTTTTAGTAGAGTCAGGGTTTCACTATGTTAGCCAGATGGTCTTGATCCCCCGACCTCGTGATCCACCCGTCTCGGCCTCCCGAAGTGCTGAGATTACAGGCGTGAGCCACCACGCCCGGCCTCTTTCTTTTTTTCTGTTTTTTGAGATGGGATCTTGCTCTGTCACCAGGCTGGAATGCAGTGGGGTGATCTTGGCTCACTGCAACCTCCGCCTCCTGGGACGGAGACAGGGTTTCACCCTGTTAGGCTGGATGGTCTCTATCTTGTGACCTCGTGATCCACCCGCCTCGGCCTCCCAAAGCGCTGGAATTACAGGCATGAACTAGGGCGCCCAGCCATATCATTCTTAGGCCTTTGTATCTTCATAGTTTAGCTCCCACTTATCAGTGAGAATCTATGGTATTTGGTTTTCCATTCCTGAGTGACTTCACTTAGAATGATGACCTCCACCTCCATCCAAGTTGCTTCAAAGGCCATTATTTCATTTTGTTTTATGGCTGAGTAGTATTCCATGATGTGTATATATATATATACATAACCCATTTTCTTGTGTGTGCAAGTGTCTTTTTCATATAATGGCTTCTTTTCTTTTGGGTAGATACCCAGCAGTGGGATTACTGTTAAATGGTAGTTTTACTTTTAGTTCTTTAAGGAATCTCCATACTGTTTTCCATAGTGGTTGTACTAATTTACATTTCCATCAGCAATGTAAAAGTGTTCCCTGAGAAAAGCTTTTTAATCGAAAAAAGTTGACTTTCCTGTATCGGTGTTAGGGTTAACAATTAAACAGGCTTAGGCTGGGTGCAGTGGCTCATGCCTGTAATCCCAGCACTTTGGGAGGCTGAGGCGGGCAGATTACCTGAGGTCAGGAGTTCAAGACCAGCCTGGCCAACATGGTGAAACCCTGTCTCTACTAAAAACACAAAAATTAGCCAGACGTGATGGCAGGTGCCTAGGACCTGTAACCCAAGCTACTTGGGAGGCTGAGGCAGGAGAATTGATCAAACCCAGGAGGAGGAGGTTGCAGTGAGCCAAGATTGTACCACTGCACTCCGGCCTGGGCAACAGAGTGAGACTCCATCTTGAACAAAAGAAAACAAACAAACAAAACAAAAAATTAAACAGTCTCTAGACTCCCGAGAATGTACTGAAGAACTGCTTTCCATATACCCTGAGACCTGTGCAGTAGTGACTTTCAAACCCTTTGACCTCAGCAAATAGTAAGAAATACATTTTACACAGCAACTACTATGCACACACTCACACACATAAAATGAAAGTACAAATTTTATAAAAACAATACTTACCCTGATTATGTACTATGTACTCAAATTTTTATAGTCTATGTCTCTTAAAAATATTTTATGTTAAGAACTATTAAATTTTTTATAACATTTTATGAACTATTAATAGGTTATGACATGCAGGTTGAAAATGCTGCTCTGGGCCAGGCACCATGGCTAGCACCTGTAATCCCAGCACTTTGGAAAGCTGAGGCAGGTGGATTGCTTGAGCTCAGGAGTTGGAGACCAGCCTGGGTGACATGGCTAAACCCTGTCTCTACAAAAAAAAAAAAAAATAGCCAGGTGTGGTGTGCTCACCTGTGGTCCCAGCTACTCAGGAGGCTAAGATAGGAAGATCACTTGAGCCTCGGAGGCAGAGGCTGCAGTGAGCAGAGATCACAACACTGCACTCCAGCCTGGGCAGCAGGCTTGTTACTTGCAGTAGTTATATTCTATGAAGTTGCCATAAGCACTGAATTAGCAAATATTGAGCCATTGCGTGCACGGGAAATGCAGGGTTAGGTTCTGTTGAGCCTGTGGTCATATTTTTGTCAACTAGTCAATATGTAACCTTGTTTTATGGGTGTTTCTGTTTTGGTTTTGTGTTGCTGTGTTTTTTGTTTGTTTTTTTGTGGTTTTTTTTTAAGATGGAATCTCACTTTGTTGCCCAGGCTAGAGTGCAGTGGCGTGATCTCAGCTCACTGCAACCTCCTCCTGCTTGGTTCAAGCAAGTCTCTGCCTCAGCCTCCCGAATAGCTGGGATTACAGGTGCCAGGCACCTACCACCATGCCCAGCTAGTTTTTTTTTTTTTGTATTTTTAGTAGAGACAAAGTTTCACCATCTTGGCCAGGCTGGTCTTGAACTCCTGATATCATGATCCACCTGCCTTGGCCTCCCCAAATGCTGGGATTACAGGCATGAGCCACCGTGCCCAGCCCATGCCAGTGGTTTTTGAAACCTCTGTGCTGGGCTTTGAGATGGTGGGGCTGAAACTCTACAAACTACATTTATTCTTTGTCAGCCAGCTTCTGTTAGGGTCAATTAGTAGGGGGCACTAGAGAAACATGTGAAGGAGGAAGGGGGAGCAGGACCAGGCTCCTTTCTACTGCATGGTTCCTGTCAGAGTCTGTCATGGCATTGACATTTTACAAAAAACAGAAGCCATCATAAGAATGCTTTTCAGCTGGGCACGGTGGCTCATGCCTGTAATCCCAGCACTTTGAAAGGCCATAGTGGGCAGATCACTTGAGGATTTCAAGACTGGCCTGGCGAACAAGGTGAAACCCGTCTCTACTACAAATACAAAAAATTAGCTGGGTGTGGTGATGTGCACCTGTAATCCCAGTTACTCGGGAGGCTGAGGCAGGAGGATTGCTTGAACCCAGGAGGCGGAGGTTGCAGTGAGCTGAGATAGTGCCATTGCACTCCAGCCTGGCAACAGAGTGAGACTCCGTCTCAAAAAAAAAAAAGGGTCGGGCACGGTGGCTCACACCAGTCCGCCTATAATCCCAGCACATTGGGAGGCTGACGTGGGGAATTTGAGACCAGCCTGACCAACATGCCAACATGGCGAAACCCGTTCTCTACTAAAAATACAAAATTAGCTGGGCGTGGTGGCGCATGCCTATAATTCCAGCTACTCAGGAGGCTGAGGCAAGAGAATCGCTTGAACCTAGGAGGCAGATGTTGTGGTGAGCCAAGATTGCGCCATTGCACTCCAGTTTGGGTAACAAGAGCAAAATTCTGTCTGAAAAAGAAATAATAAATAATAAATAACAATAATTATGGAATTGGCCAGGCACAGTGGCTTACGTTTGCAGTCCTAGCACTTCAGAAGGCCAAGGCAGGAGCATCAGTGGAGCCCAGGAGTTCGAGACCAACTTGGGCAACATAGTGAGACCCCATCTCTAAAAAAAAAAAAGATCAGAACTAAAAGGACTGAAATAATTATGGGGTTGTATCATACACCCTAACAGCTAGACATTTAGGTTCACTGCAGCCTCTGCCTCCCAGGTTCAAGCAATTCTCCTCCCTTAGCCTCCTGAGTAGCTGGGATTATAGGCATGCGCCACCATGCCTGGCTAATTTTTGTATTTTTAGTAGAGATGGGGTTTCACCATATTGGCCAGGCTAGTCTTGAACTCCTAACCTCAAGTGATCCACCCACCCTGGCCTCCCAAAGTACTGGGATTATAGGCATGAGCCACCACACCCAGCCTATTTATTTTTATTTGTATAAAAGTAAGGAGTACAAGTGCAGTTTTGATACGTGGATATACTGCATAATGGTGAAATCTGGGCTTTTAGTGTAACCATCAACCAAATAGTGTACATTATACCCATTAAGTAATTTCTCAACATTTAGACATTTAATGCTCTCTTTATAATAACTGTGAATAGCAGAAAAATCAGAGAAAATTCAAAACCAAACAGAAAATGTACAAAAGATAAGCATTAAGAAATTTCTAGACATTTTCATGGTCTCAAAATATCTTTTGTTTTGTTTTGTTTTTTGTGTTTGAGACTGAGTCTTGCTCTATTGCCCAGGCTGGAGTGCAGTACTGCAATCTCGGCTCACTGCAATCTCTGCCTTCTGGATTCAAGCAATTCTCATGCCTCAGCCTCCCGAGTAGCTGGAATTATAGGTACCTGCCATTATACCCAGTTAATGTTTGAATTTTTGGCAGAGACGGGGTTTTGCCATGTTGGTCAGGCAGGTCTCGAACTCCAGACCTAAAATGATCTGCCCGCCTTGGCCTCCCAAAGAGCTGGGATTACAGGTTTGAGCCACTCCGCCCGGCCTGGTCTCAAAATATCTTGCCATAGATTGCTTATTAATTGCATGCAGAAATAAAAAATAAAAATAAAATAAAACTAATTGCATGGACCAAAATAGTGGAGAAACTGGACAACATCTTGTCTATGTAACCAAAATTAACATCACCAGCTGCGGTGCAGTGGCTCACATCTGTAATCTGCATGGTGGCTCAAGCCTGTAATCCCAGCACTTTGGGAGGCCGAGAGGGGCGGATCACGAGGTCAGGAGATCGAGACTATCGTGGCTAACACAGTGAAACCCCGTCTCTACTAAAAAATACAAAAAACTAGCCGGGCGCGGTGGCGGGCGCCTGTTGTCCCAGCTACTCGGGAGGCTGAGGCAGGAGAATGGCGTGAACCCAGGAGGCGGAGCTTGCAGTGAGCTGAGATCCGGCCACTGCACTCCAGCCTGGGCGACAGAGCGAGACTCCGTCTCAAAAAAAAACAACAACAAAAAAAAAAACAAAAAAAAAATTTTTTTAGGCCAGGTGCAGTGGCTCATGCCTGTAACCCCAGCACTTTAGGAGGCCGAGGCAGGCAGATCATGAGGTCAGGAGATCGAGACCATCCTGGCTAACACGATGAAACCCCATCTCTACTAAAAGATACAAAAAAAAAAAAAAAAAAAAATTAGCCGGGCATGGTGGCAGCACCTGTAGTCCCAGCTACTCGGGAGGCTGAGGCAGGAGAATGGCGTGAACCCGGGAGGCGGAGCTTGCAGTGAGCCGAGTTTGCGCAGCTGCACTCCAGCCTGGGCGACAGAGCGAGACTCTGTCTCAAAAAAAAAGAAAATTTAATTTAAAAATAAAAAATGAAGAAATAAATCATATTACTAAAGTGAAGAAACTATTTGTGACCGGGTGCGGGGGCTCATGCCTGTAATCTCAGCAACTTTGGGAGGCTGAGGTGGGCAAATCCCTTGAGTCCAGGTGTTCAAGACCAGCCTGGGCAACATGGCAAAATGCTGTCTCTATTAAAAAACAAAACAAAACTATTTGTTATGCTTATTTTATTGTATGTTTTTAAGTTCTCTCTTTTTTTTTTTTTTTTTTTTTTTTGAGACGGAGTCTAGCTCGTCGCCCAGGCTGGAGTGCAGTGGCGCGATCTTGGCTCACTGCAAGCTCCGCCTCGCGGGTTCCCGCCATTCTCCTGCCTCAGCCTCCCGAGTAGCTGGGACTACAGGCGCCCGCCACCACGCCTGGCTAATTTTTTTGTATCTTTATAGAGACGGGGTTTCGCCGTGTTAGCCAGGATGGTCTCGATCTCCTGACCTTGTGATCCTCCCACCTCGGCCTCCCAAAGTGCTGGGATTACAGGTGTGAGCCAACGCACCCGGCTGTTTTTAAATTCTTAAGCCTTTTAATTAAAAAAAAAAAAATCTGTTAAATTGTTAATATAGTTGAATGGTTCAAAACTCAAAAGATACAAAGAACATACAAAGAGTTTACCTCTCACCCCTGTAATCCAGCTACCCAGTTCTCCTCTGGAAATACTAATGTTACAAGTTTCTCTGTGTCCTTTTAGAGACAATTTTTACATTATCTTAGTTCATATGGGGTGCTATAACAAAATATTATAGTCTGTGTGACTTATAAACAACAGAAATTTATTTCTCACAGTCCTGGGAGCTGGAAAGTCCAAATCTAGGTTCAGCAGATTAGGTGTTTTCTCATTCGTTTGTTTGGTTTGTTTGAGACAAGGTCTCACTCTGTTGCCCAGGCTGGAGTGCGGTGGCGGGATCATGGATCACTCCAGCCTCAAACTCCTGGGCTCAAGGTATCCTCCCACCTCAGCCTCCCAAGTAGCTGGGACTACAGGCACATACCACTACAACCAGTTATTTTTTTATTTTTTACTTTTTTTTTTTTTTGTAGAGACAAGGTCTCACCATGATGTCCAGGCTGGTCTCGAACCCTGACCTCAATCAATCCTTTTGCCTCAGCCTCCCAAAGTGCTGGGATTACAGATGTGTGCTACCAGTACCTGGCCCAGATTGGGTATTTGATGAGAACCCACGTCCTGGTTCATAGCCAGCCATCTTGCTGTGTCCTCACATGGCTGAAAGCAGTAAAAAATCTCTCTGGGGCCACTTTTATAAGAGCATTGATCCCATTATGAGGGCTCCACCCTCATGACTTAATCACTACCCAAAAGCCCTACCTCCAAATACCATTACATTGGGGATTAGGTTTCAATATATGAATTTGGGGAAGGGGGTTGGGGGAGACACAATCATTCAAACCATGGCATGCGTATAAAGCAAAAACATATATTCTCTCCACTCCCCTTTCTCTACTGTTGCTTTTGTGTATACTTTCCACACTGTTCTGCATTTGTCTTTTTTCATTTAACAATTTAACAATACAACCTGGAGATCATTAAATATCGGTACATTAAGTGTCAGCCTCTTTTTTTTTTTTTTTTTTTTTTCAGATGGAGTCTTGCTCTGTCACCCAGGCTGGAGTGCAATGATGCAATCTCAACTCACTGCAATCTTCGCCTCCCGGGTTCAAACAATTCTCCTGCCTCAGTCTCCCAAGTGGTTGGGATTACACCACCTTTCCCGGCTAATTTTTGTATTTTTAGTAGAGAGGGGATTTCGCTATGTTGGTCAGGCTGGTCTCAAACTCCTGACCTCAGGTGATCCACCTGCCTCGGCCTCCCAAAGTGCTGGGATTACAGGCATGAGCCACTGTGCCTGGCCAATATAAAATTCTTAGAGTTCAAAAACTTACCTTATAGATGACATTAAAATTTTAGTTTAATTCATGTACAAGTGTTGTACAAGTACTGTAAATATTATTGTTTCTAACACTCCAAAGTCTTGCTATTTGGCTTAATTTTTTATTTAAATAATGTACATATTTCCAGTTGCACTATAAACTACGGAGAGCAAAACTCAGGAAAGTGGCAAATAGTTCAGCTGTTTTGCAGACCTGAGCCCTGGCAGAAGAGAAGAGGTAAAGGGCCTCTCCGCTGGAGCGCTCCTGCAAGCTCTTACTGTCCTTGAGGCATTTTCCTTGCCCAAATAAGAAGGAAATTATTTTCCAGTCTTAAATCAAGTGCCAAAATTATTCTTGGAATTGCTCCCTTCATCTGTCAGTTTCAGTTTTTTCCCAATGGAGGTGTGGTCAGGGCAGCCAGACCTTCACCATCAGAATCAGGATTGGAACTTAATTGCTCCCACAGACAGCTGGTTTGGAAAAACTCCTTGCAAGGCAATTTTGATAAGGGATGAGAAACATCAGAAAGCTGATACATGTTGGATCTGAAGCTCTAACCATACACCTGACTTGAGTCTTTCTACAGGGCTAGTGGCTAACAAAGGAATTAATCATCTTTGGGAATTTCTTAGGAAAGAAAAGACAGAGGAGCTGAGTTCCATGGCTTCTTAGTGTTAGTCTCTAGCTCATTTCCCAAGTTCTTCATTTTCACTCTCTTGCTTAGTCTGGTCTAGTCAAGAGTGTGGGCTTTGGAGTCAGATGAACCTTAGCCACATCCATGTTTGTCCCTTGTTGGCTGTGGGATCACGGGCGAATTAGCCTCCTAGAGATAGGGTCTCCACCAGTAAGACCGGGAGCATGCTATCCTGCTCTACCTTCCTGTCAGTGTTGAAGTGAGGATTAAAGAAAATCAACTATGGGCACGGTGTCTTGCATGGTTCTGACAAATAAGGCTCAGTAAATGTTAGTTCCTTTCATATTATCACCTTTCTACCCCTCTTACCGATGGCCTAAAACTCATTCTTCTGGAGTTTATGGTCTTGACTAGTGTTAAGTTAGAAAAGAAGCATTATGGTAAGGTAATCTAAGTGGAAACACCGGCTGCAGCTGTACCTAAACTAGAATTTGGAATTTTTCTAAAAATCCATTCCTTTCAATGTGGTGATTTTCAAACCTTCTGAAATGTATTTTGCAGTGTCGACAGCCCCTCTGTGAGAAAATCCATACTTCTGGGGGCAACTCTAACAGGTTTTGTAATCAAGTCAAAACAGCAGCTTATATTTAAACATTTCACAATCTTGTAAAGCAATTTAGATACAAATAGATGTTTTACAAAATCAGGTTCAAGTTTCTCTTTTCTTTCCTCTCCCTAGAGAATATAAAAGACAGCTCCCAAAAATAGGAAATGATTTTATCATAGACAGAGACTTTAGAAATTATCTGAAACAAATGGTTTTGAGATGTTATAAATACAGTTCAAATATACAGTAGTGAATTACTTTAATTCAAATTATTTATTTGTAGAAACCTAACAGGAACCAATTTAACCATAGTGGCAGACATTGGCTAGCTATTCACCAAACCTGTTTTTCTCCTGGGCATGCAGCTAGACTATATTTCTCAACTTCACTTGCACTTAGGATGTGCCAAGTAGAATGTGGTCAAAAATGATATACAGCCGGGCGTGGTGGCTCATGCCTGTAATTCCAGCACTTTGGCAGGCCAAGGCAGGAGAATTGCTGGAACCCAGGAGTTCAAGACTAACATGGGCAACATAGCAAGACCCTGTCTGTACAACAATTACAAAAATTAACTGGGCATGGTGGCTGGCATTCACCTGTAGTCCCAGTTACTCAGGAGGCTAAGATAGGAGGATCACTTGACCCCAGGAGGTTGTGGCTGCAGTGAGCTGTGATCACACCACTGCACTCCAGCCTGTGCAACAGAGTGGGGGTGGGAGAAGTCATATACATACATATGTGTGTGTGTATCTATATATATGACTTCAGCGCACACACACACACACACACACACACACATATATATATATATATATATATATCACTTCCAGACCTGGTCCATTAGAACTGCATGCCGTTTAACCTTACCGGATGAAAGGAAGGAACATGACTCCCCGGACAATCCTGGGAGCTATTTTTTTTTTTTTTTTTTTTGAGACTGAGTCTTGCTCTGCTGCCCAGGCTGGAGTGCAATGGTGGGATCTCGGCTCACTGCAACCTCCGCCTCCCAGGTGAAAGCAATTCTCCTGCCTCGGCCTCCTTGAGTAGCTGGGATTACAGGCACACGCCACCAGGCCCGGCTAATTTTTGTACTTTTAATACGGATGGGGTTTTGGCATGTTGTCTAGGCTGGTCTCAAACTTCTGACCTCAAATGATCCACCCACCTCGGCCTCTCAAAGTGCTGGGATTACAGGCGTGAGCCACCACATCGGCCAGCTACCTTTTTAATACGGCAAAAAAGCTAGAAGGAAGAAATGTGGGTCCCTGAATCACTCCTGGAGGAGAACTGCCCAACCAGGAACATCTGTGTTAGAGTACATTGTGAGTGAGAAATAACCTTTTTTGTATTAAGCTACGGAGATTGGGTGGGGCGGGAGCAGTATTTACTGTAGCAGCTAGTATTACCAATACAACCTCAAACACAAAATGCCATCTCCCAGACCTCGAATGTGTTCACATCAGCCCCTTCTTTCCTCCCTCTCTCTCCCTCTCGTTCCCACTTCCTCCTTCTGTCTTCCTCCTTTTCCCCTTCTTTCCTTCCATGCTTCATTCATTATTTCCTTCCTTTCCCAGTACAAATGGAATATCCAGTATATTTTTTCCAGGCATTGTTCTAGGCACTGGGGATCCTGGGTGAACAAAGCAGACAAATCTTTGCCCTCATGAAGCTCATCTTACCATGGGTAACACAGGCAGTAGACAAATAAATAATAAGATTTCAAGCATTGATTAATACAGCTGTCCCTCGGTATCCATGAAGGATTGGTTCCAGGACCCCCCCATGGATAAGAAAATCCAAAGATGCTCAAGACCCTTATAGGAAATGGAATAGTACTTGTATATAACCTATACACATCCTCCCGCATACATTTTTTTCTTAATAAAAAAAAAGTTTGAGTTTTTCTTTGAGACAGAGTCTCACCATGTCACCCAGGCTGGAGTGCAGTAGCATAAACACAGCTCACCACAGCCTTAAGTCCCTGGGCTTAAACGCCTGCCTCAGCCTCCCAAGAAGCTAGGACTACAGGCATGTGACACCACGCAGGGCTATTTTTGTTTTTATTTTTATTTATTTTTTATTTATTTTGAGACGGAGTCTCTCTGTGTCTCCCAGACTGGAGTGCAGTGGTGTGATCTCGACTCACGGCAAGTTCCGCCTCCTGGGTTCACGCCATTCTCCTGCCTCAGCCTCCTGAGTAGCTGGGACTATAGGCACCCGCCACCAAACCCGGCTAATTTTTTGTATAGAGACAGGGTTTCACCGTGTTAGCCAGGATGGTCTTGATCTCCTGACCTCGTGATCCACCCGCCTTGACCTCCCAAAGTGCTGGGATTACAGACGTGAGCCACCATGCCTGGCCTGTTTTTATTTTTTTTTATAGAGACAAGGTCTTGCGATGTTCCCCAGGCTGGTCTCAAACTCCTGGCCTCAAGTGATCCTCCAACCTCAGCCTCCCAAGACAGGCATGAGCCAGTCTGCCCAACCCTCTCGTGTGCTTTAAATAATCTCTAGTGTACTTATAATACCTAATACAATGTAAATACATATAAGTAGTGTTTTTGTTTGTTTGTTTGTTTTTTATTTTGTTTTGTTTGAGACGGAGTCATGCTCTGTTGCCCAGGCTGGAGTGCAGTGTCCTGATCTTGGCTCACTGCAACCTCTGCCTCCCAGGTTCAAGTGATTCTCCTGCCTCAGCGTCCTGAGTAGTTGGGACTACAGGCACCCGCCAGCACACCCAGCTAATTTTTCTATTTTTAGTAGAGACAGGGTTTCACCATGTTGACCAGGCTGGTCTTGAACTCCTGAGCTCAGGTGAACCACCCGCCTCAGCCTCCCAAAGTGCTGGGATTTCGGGAGTGAGCCACCGTGCCCGGCCAGTTTTTTGTTGTTTTTTTTTTTTGAGCCGGAGTATGGCTCTGTCAACAGGTTTCAGTTCTGTACTGCAACATCTGCCTCTTCAAGCAGTTCTCTACCTCCCCAGCAGCTGGGATTACAGGTACCTGCCACCATGCTCAGCTAATTTTTGTATTTTTAGTAGAGACGGGGTTTCACCATCTTGGCCGGCTGGTCTTGAGCTCCTAACCTCATGATCCACCGCCTTGGCCTCCCAAAGTGCTGGGATTACAGGCGTGACCCACCGCGCCTGGCTATATAAGTAGTTTTTATACTCTCTTGTTAGACAATATGACAAAGGGAAAAAAGGCCTATACTTATTCAGTCTGTACAGCAGCAGTCACCTATTTTTTCTCGTTGAATATTTTGGATCCATGGTTGGTTGAATCCACAGATGTCACACTCGCAGATACGAAACCCACAGATAGAGAGAGCTTACTGTACTTAGATGAAAAATAAAGAACAATAAAAGGAGTTAGAGAGAGGCCAGAAGGATCTTCTAGAAAAGGTGGTCGGGAAAGAGCTTTCTGTGCCGGTAGCATCTGACCAGAGACCTGAATGATACAAAGAAGCTAATCATACCAAGATCAGGAGGGAAAATGAATTCAACAATTGTTCCTCTGAAACAAGTTATTTGTAGAAGGAAAACAAAGGTAACAACAGTATAAAAAGGAAAAGAAAACTAGGCCGGGTAGGCCAGGCAAGGTAACTCATGCCTATAATCCCAGCACTTTGGGAGGCTGAGGTGGGCAGATCACTTGAGGCCAGGAGTTCAAGACCAGCCTGGCTAACATGGCTAAATCCCACATCTCTACTGAAAATACAAAAATTAGGCCAGGTGCAGTGGCTCACGCCTGTAATCCCAGAACTTTGGGAGGCCGAGGCGGGCGGATTACCTAAGGTCTGGAGTTCGAGACCAGCCTGACCAACATGGAGAAACCCTGTCTCTACTGGAAATACAAAATTAGCTGGGCGTGGTGGCGCATGCCTGTAATCCCAGCTGCTCGGGAGGCTGAGGCAGGAGAATCGCTTGAACCTGAGGCTGCAGTGAGCTGAGATTTCCCCATTGCACTACAGCCTGGGTGACACAGTGAGACCCTGTCTCAAAAAAGAAAGGAAGGAAGGAAAGGAGGGAGGGAGGGAGGGAGGAAGAGAGAGAGAGAAAGAAAGAAAAAGAAAGAAGGAGAAAGAAAGAGAAAGAAAGAAAGAAAGAAAGAAAGAAAGAAAGAAAGAAAGAAAGAAAGAAAGAAAGAAAGAAAGAGGCCAGGTGTGGTGGCTCACGCCTGTAATCCCAGCACTTTGGGAGGCCAAGGTGGATGGATCACCTGAGGTCAGGAGTTTGAGAGCAGCCTGGCCAACATGGTGAAACCCCATCTTTACTAAAAATACAAAAAGTTAGCCGGGTATGGTGGCGCATGACTGTAGTTCCAGCTACTCAGGAGCTGAGGCAGGCGAATCGCTTGAACTTGGGAGGCAGAGGTTGCAGTGAGCCAAGATGGAGTCATTGTACTCCAGCCTGAGCAACAAGAGTGAAACTCCATGTAAAAAAAAGAAAGAAAGAAAAAGAAAAGAAAAAAGAAAATATCAAGGTACATCGTATATAGCAAGAATAGGTATTTTTTACTGAAACAGTTATATAAGTTTACACATATACACACACACACAGCATGCACACATAATTTTACATATATATATGTTTTATATATATTAGTTTTAGGGTTTGTTGTTGTTTGAGACAGAGTCTTGCTCTGTCACCAGTCTAGAGTGCAGTGGTGTGATCTCAGCTCACTGCAACCTCTGCCTCCTGAGGTCAAGCAATTCTCCTGTCTCAGCCTCCTGAGTAGCTGGGACTAGAGATGCATGTCACCATGCCTAGCTAATTTTTGTGCTTTTAGTAGAGACAGGGTTTCACCATGTTGGCCAGGATGGTCTCGATCTCTTGATCTTGTGATCTGCCTGCCTTGGCTTCCCAAAGTGCTGGGATTACAGGCATGAGCCACCGCGCCTGGCCTAGTTTTAGTTTTATATATTGCGGATTGCAGAAGATGCTGTGATGTACTACCCAGAGTCTGTCCTTCAGGACTAAGGCACACAGTCCCCAGCTCCCAGGAATGCTGCTTGCTGACTACTCATAATTTAATCCCTGCCCAGGAGCTGCCCATGGTCTGAGAGAGCTGAGTAAACCCAGGGTCAGGACTCCTTCCCAGAAAAAGCCCACGTCCAATGACTGGCCAATGTGAAAGGTAGGTACAAAGGCCCAGCCCTCCCAGAGTGACCAACTTGTCCTGGTTTGCCTGGGACTTTCCTGGCTTTAAAACAGAAAGTCCCATGTCCTGAAAACCCAGGGCAAACTAGGTAAACTGGGATGATTGGCCACCCTACTCTTGCCTCAGTTTGGGATACCACTGATGACCCACCCTCAGAACTCTCTCTGGGATCAACTGAGGCTCCCCCTGGGTTGTAAGGGCATCACAGTTCAACCTCTGCCTCTGTCCAGTCCTGCTTCCCTTCTCTGACAGGTGCTGCTCCTAGGGTGCTCCCCAATGAACAAGTTGCATGTAACTCCCCAGCCCAGATCTCCTTCCAAGGGAATCTAGCCTGCTAGTATAGCAAGTCCTAATGATCAAATGCATTTCTTGCTGGGAACCAAGGTTAAAAAGATTTAAAAGCCGTTTCTACAGTAGATACTACCAGTTTGTAGTATTTACATAGCACACCACTTTTCCATTAGTAATAGCGTCCTGCTTCTTTTGGGGAAGTAGTACTACTCTGACTCAAGTCAGGGGTTCTAGTGGGTACCTCCAACTTCCAACCATCACCACAAGACCTGTGACTCAATCTAGACCAATCAGAATCATTTCCTGGAATTTTTTCTATTCATACTTAAAGAAAAAGACTCCTGGCCAGGCGCAATGGCTCATGCCTATAATCTCAGCACTTTTGGAGGCCGAGGCAGGTGGATCACCTGAGGTCAGGAGTTTGAAATCAGCCTGGCCAACATGGCAAAACCTCGTCTCTACTAAATATACAAAAATTAGCTGGGTGTGGTGGCCGGCACCTGTAATCCCAGCTACTCAGGAGGCTGAGACAGGAGAATCGCTTGAACGCAGGAGATTGCAATGGTGCCAAGACTGCGCCAATGCACTCCAGCCTGAGCAACAAGAGAGAGACTCCATTTCAAAAAGAAAAAAAAAGAAAAAGAAAAAGATTCCTTTCCTGGGGCCTCCCAGAGGCCACGTAGCCCATACATAGGCAGAGTAGTGGGGGAAATCAGGATAAACAGATTCCTGCGACATCACAGTGGGATTTCAGGCAGTCCTGGGACCCACTTGCACCTCTACTCTTCCTTGTTTCTCCTCCAGGTGGGCTTCTGCCATCTGCAGCCAAAAGAATCCTGTCTGGTGGCACAGACTTTTAAGAAAAGCAGATCATGATCATTCATCAGGTAGATAATCAACAGCTATACTGCTGCTTATACCTAATGGTTTTTTTCTTTGTTACACTTATCTGTCTTCACTTCTCTTGCCGTCTTTCCTCTACTTAAGTACTTTCCTCTTTTGAACCACTTTTTTAAGACCTGTTCAGACGTCTCCTGCTCAGTGAAGTCAAACTTTCCTGCCACTCCCAGACAGGCGCATAATTAGATCCATGGACAAACGTTCATGAGCTCTTGCTATTGTGGTGCTTATAGCTGCTGCTGTGCTAGCACAAGGCCAAAGATGGAGCAGTGCCCAGCCCGGACCTCCAGGAGCTTTAGTGTTGTAGTGGAGCAGGCTGGCTCCCAAACAGATAATTACCATTTGAGGTGGTAAGTGCACTAACAGAAATGTTAGAGACCGACCCCTAGGAGAGGGAAGTGTGAGGTAGCAACATGTTTGTCTATAATCTATTAGCCCCTTTTTTTTTCTTTCTTTTCTTTTCTTTTTTTTTTTTTTGAGACAGAGTCTTGCTCTGTCACCCAGGCTGGAGTGCAGTGGTGTGATCTTGACTCACTGCAATCTCCGTCTCCCAGGTTCAAGTGATCCTTGTGCCTCAGCCTCCTGAGTAGCCACCACACCAGGCCAATTTTTGTATTTTTAGTAGAGACGAAGTTTTGTCATGTTGGCCAGGCTGGTCTCGAACTCCTGACCTCAGGTGATCCACCCTCCTCAGCCTCCCAAAGTGCTGGGATTGTACAGACTTGAGCCACTGTGTTTGGCCTTTTAGCTCCTTTTCTGTAGTGCAGGTACATAATTGCTTCTTCCTTTTTATTTCCTCAGCACCTTTGTATTTCTTTAGCATTTATTTCATTCTATTTTATCTTAATGGTTTTCTTCAGGAACCACTTCATGGGTATGTGTATTAGTCAGTCGTTGCATTACTAGAAAGGAGTACTTGAGACAGCGTAATTTAAGAAAAGAGGTTTAATTGGCTCACGGTTCTGCAGGCTCTACAGGAAGCATAGTGCTGGCATCCACTTCTGGCAAGGCCTCAGGAAGCTTCCAATCATGTTGCAAGGTGATGGGGAGCCAGCATGTCACATGGCCAGAGTGGGAGTGAAAAAGAGGGTGGGGTAGTTCCCACACTCTTCAACAACAAGATCTCACGTGAATTCACTGAAGGAGAACTCATTCATCATCAAGGGAATAGTGTTAAATCATTCATGAGGAATCCACCCAGTGATCCAGTCACCTCCCACCAGGCCCCACCTCCAACACTGGAAATCACATTTCAACATGAGATTTCGAGGCAACAAATATCCAAACTGTATCAGTATGCAACATGTATAGCCATATGGAGCCCTGCAGTTAGAAGCACCCTGTGCTGGATATAATGCTCTGTTGTCACTGTCTTGAAATTCTCTTTCAAAAAAAAATTAACAAGGGTTTCACATTTTCATTTTATATTGGCCTTGACTTTCAGATTTATCTATCCTAGAATATCCTGGCAGAGACCCAGGGCTAAGATCTTGTCATGGACACCTTTGAATTCCTCACGGCACCTTGAGAATGCCCACAGTAAATGTCTTTTTTTTTTTTTTTTTTTTTTTTTTGAGGCGGAGTCTCACTCTGTCTCCCAGGCTGGAGTGCAGTGGCGCCATCTCGGCTCACTGCAAGCTCTGCCTCCCGAGTTTACGCCATTCTCCTGCCTCAGCCTCCCGAGTAGCTGGGACTACAGGTGCCCGCCACCTTGCCTAGCTAGTTTTTTTTTGTATTTTTTAGTAGAGACGGGGTTTCACCATATTAGTCAAGATGGTCTGGATCTCCCGACCTCGTGATACGCCCGTCTCGGCCTCCCAAAGTGCTGGGATTACAGGCTTGAGCCACCACGCCCGGCCTCACAGTAAATATATATATATATATATATTTTTTTTTTTTTTTTTTTTTTTTTTGAGACGGAGTCTCGCTCTGTCGCCCAGGCTGGAGTACAGTGGCCGGATCTCAGCTCACTGCAAGCTCCGCCTCCCGGGTTCACGCCATTCTCCTGCCTCAGCCTCCCGAGTAGCTGGGACTACAGGCGCCCGCCACCTCGCCCGGCTAGTTTTTTGTATTTTTTAGTAGAGACGGGGTTTCACCGTGTTAGCCAGGATGGTCTCGATCTCCTGACCTCGTGATCCGCCCGTCTCGGCCTCCCAAAGTGCTGGGATTACAGGCGTGAGCCACCGCGCCCGGCCAGTAAATGTTTTTAACATGAAGGAGCTGGGTGCCATGACTCACACGTGTAATCCCAGCACTTTGGGAGGCCGAGGCAGGCAGATCACCTGAGGTCAGCAGTTCAAAACCAGCCTGGCCAACATGGTGAAACCCCGTCTCTACTAAAAATACAAAAATTAGCCAGGCATGGTGGTGGGAGCCTATAGTCCCAACTCAGGAGGCTGAGGCAGGAGAATCACTTGAACCTGGCAGGCAGAGGTTACAGTGAGCTGAGATCACACCACTGTACTCCAGCCTGGGCAACAGTGAGACTCCACCCCAAAAACAAACCAAACCAACAACAACAACAACAAAACATGAAGGGAAAACTCCTTATCTCTGAAGGGCTTTTCTTCTTATTGTTTGTTTTTGTTTTGTGAAGCCATATACAGATATGTTTAGTGATGATCAACACACACGGAAGCCTCCAGAATTTATTTATTTATTTATTTATTTATTTATTTGAGACGGAGTCTCGCTGTGTCGTCCAGACTGGAGTACAGTGGCGTGCTCTCGGCTCACTGCGACCTCTGTCCCCCAGGTTCAAGTAGTTCTTCTGTCTCAGCCTCCTAAGGATTACAGGTGTGTGCCACCATGCCCGGTTAATTTTTGTATTTTTAGTAGAGACGGGGTTTCACCATGTTGACCAGGCTGGTCTCGAACTCCTGATCTCATGATCTGCCCACCTCTGCCTCCCAAAGTGCTGGGATTACAGGCGTGAATTACCATGCCCAGCCCTCCAGAATTATTATGTTGGAGTCCCATTTTCCCTCTGATCTTTGTATGTTACTTTGAGCTTTATTTATTCCAAGCAAGAAACAAAGGAAGAATATTGTTTTCTGTTTCTCATTTAGAGAGATCTATAAACACTCTCAAGAAGCAACAATTTCAGCCACTTGAAGCTTATAAGCTCAATGTATCAACAATAGCTGTACTCAAAGAAGAATTGTGAGCTATGCACAAAGTTCATATTTTCAGGCAAGCAGTAGGAGCTAGTGAATATATGATGGAGCATATAACTATGATATTTTACATTTTTTGTCTGTCCAATTTTAGTCACTGATTTTTCTGGATACTTTCAGTTGTTCAAAGTTCCTTGAATTTCAGTCATGGGAATATTTACCATCACTTCTTGAAAAGAACATAAAAGATTTCAGATTGTTCTGGTTAACTTTATTAGAATGTCTTATTTTATTTTTGGAGACAGGGTCTCACTCTGTCACACAGGTTGGAATGTAATGGCACTATAGAATGAGACCACCACTTCTCCTGCTGTCTTTCCCAGCTTTTTCCCGTCTCGCCTTTTCCCTAGTTTATAAGAGAGGAGAAGGGGGAGAAAGCAAAAAGCTGGAAAGAAACAGAAATAAGATAAATATGGCCGGGCGCGGTGGCTCACGCCTGTAATCCCAGCACTTTGGGAGGCCGAGACGGGCGGATCACGAGGTCAGGAGATCGAGACCATCCTGGCTAACACGGTGAAACCCCGTCTCTACTAAAAAATACAAAAAACTAGCCGGGCGAGGTGGCGGGCGCCTATAGTCCCAGCTACTCGGGAGGCTGAGGCAGGAGAATGGCGTGAACCCGGGAGGCGGAGCTTGCAGTGAGCTGAGATCCGGCCACCGCACTCCAGCCTGGGTGACAGAGCGAGACTCCGTCTCAAAAAAAAAAAAAAAAAAAAAAAAAAAAAAAAAAAAGAAATAAGATAAATAGCTAGACGACCTTGGCACCACCACCTGGACCTGGTAGTTAAAATAATAATGATAATATTAACCCCTGACCAAAACTACTAGTGTTATCTGTAAATTCCAGACATTGTATGAGAAAGCACTGTAAAACTTTTTGTTCTGTTAGCTGATGCATGTAGCCCCCCCGTCACGTTTTCCACGCTTGCTTGATTTATCATGACCCTTTTACATGGATCCCTTAAAGTTGTAAGCCTTTAAAAAGGCCACGTATTTCTTCTTCAGGGAGCTCGGCTCTTAAGACGCGAGTCTGCCGACGCTCCCGGCCGAATAAAAAACCTCTTCCTTCTTTAATCCGGTGTCTGAGGAGTTTTGTCTGCGGCTCATCCTGCTACAGCACAATCATAGCTCTTTGCAGGCTCGAATTCCTGGTCTCAAGGGATCCTCCCACCTCAATCTCCCAAGCAGCTAGGACTACAGGAATGTGCCACCATGCCCAGCAAATTTTTTAAAAAAATTTTTATAGAGATGGGGTCTCACTATGTTGCCCAGGCTGGTCACCAGTTCCTGGGCTCAAGCAATCCTCCCATGGCAGCCTCACAAATTGGTGGGATTATACGTGTGAGCCACCATGCCCAGCAGAATAGCTTATTTTCAGTCAAATTCTCAACATTTCCAAATTTATGTTTGGAGGTAGTTCAGGCCTTTCTTTAAGTTATGCCCCCAAAATGTTAAAGAAAATTTCCCCCAAATGTTTACATTACTTCCTAAAGTTTTATAAGTTGTTAAGAAGGTATCTTTTTTTTTTTTTTTTTTTTTTTTTGAGACGGAGTCTAGCTCTGTTGCCCAGGCTGGAGTGCAATGGCCGGATCTCAGCTCACTGCAAGCTCCGCCTCCCGGGTTTACGCCATTCTCCTGCCTCAGTCTCCCGAGTAGCTGGGACCACAGGCGCCCGCCACCTCGCCCGGCTAGTTTTTTGTATTTTTCAGTATAGACGGGGTTTCACCGTGTTAGCCAGGATGGTCTCGATCTCCTGACCTTGTGATCCGCCCCTCGGCCTCCCAAAGTGCTGGGATTACAGGCTTGAGCCACCGCGCCCAGCAAGAAGGTATCTTTTAGGCCGGGTGCAGTGACTCACACCTGGAATCCCAGCACTTTGGGAGGTCAAGGCTGGCAGATCACTTGAGATCAGGAGTTCGAGACCAGCCTGACAAACATGGTGAAACCCTGCCTCTGCTAAAAATACAAAAATTAGCCAACCGTAATGGCGTGTGCCTGTAATCCCACCTACTTGGGAGGCTGAGGCAGGAGAATCGCTTGAACCTGGGAGGCAGAGGTTGCCATGAGTTGAGATTGTGCCACTGCACTCCGGGCTAGGCAACACAGTGGGACTCCTTCTCAAAAAAAAAAAAAAAAAATTAGTCGGGCGTGGGGTGGGCACCTGTAGTCCCAGCTATTGGGGAGGCTGAGGCAGGAGGATCGTTTGAACCTGTGAGGCAGAGGTTGCAGTGAGCTGAGATAGCACCACAACACGCCAGCCTGGGTGACAGAGTGAGACTCCATCTCGGGGGGGGGAAAAAAAAAAGTATCTTTTATGGTTAGCGGAGTAAACTAAAAGTTCAGAAAAGTCAAATAGTAAACATTTAATAAAATAGTAGCTACATCTTAACATTTAAAGTAAAAGATTTTTGGGTGGGTGCAGTGGCTCATGCCTGTAATCTCAGTACTTTGGAAGGCCGAGGCGGATGGATCACCTGAGGTCAGAAGTTCCAGACCAGCCTGGATAATATAGTGAAACCCCATCTCTACTAAAAATACAAAAAATTAGCCTGGCGTAGTACCAGCTACTCAGGAGGCTGAGGCAGGAGAATTGCTTTAAACGGGGAGGCAGAGATTGAAGTAAGCCAACATCAGACCACTGCACTCCAGCCTGGGTGACAGAGCAAGACTCTGTCTCAAAAATTAAAAAATAAAAAAATTAATTGATTGATTAAAAATAGAAACACGGCCGGGCGCGGTGGCTCAAGCCTGTAATCCCAGCACTTTGGGAGGCTGAGACGGGCAGATCACGAGGTCAGAAGATCGAGACCAGCCTGGCTAACACGGTGAAACCCCGTCTCTACTAAAAAAAATACAAAAAAAAACTAGCCGGGCGAGGTGGCGGGCGCCTGTAGTCCCAGCTACTCGGGAGACTGAGGCAGGAGAATGGCGTAAAACCGGGAGGCGGAGCTTGCAGTGAGCTGAGATCTGGCCACTGCACTCCAGCCTGGGCGACAGAGCGAGACTCCGTCTCAAAAAAAAAAAAAAAAAGAAACAAAAATAAACAAAGCAAAAGATTTTCAGCCAGCACGGTGCCTCATACCTGTAATCCCCGCACTTTGGGAGGCCAAGGCAGGCAGATCACTTGAGCTCAGGAGCTGGAGACCAGCCTAGCTAACATGGCGAAACACCATCTCTACTAAAAATACAAAAATCAGCTGGGCATGGACAGGGCACAGTGGCTCATGCCTGTAATCCCATACTTTGTGAGGCTGAGGCGGGCAGATCATTTGAGATCAAGAGTTTGAAACCAGCCTGGCCAACATGGTAAAACCCCGTCTCTACTAAGAATACAAAAATTAGCTGGGTGTGGTGGCATGTGCCTATAATCCCGGCTAGTCGGGAGGCGGAGGCAGAGGCAGGAGAATCGCTTGAACCCAGGAGGCGGAGGTTGCAGTGAGCCAAGATCACACTACTGCACTCCAGCCTGGGTGACAGAGCAAGACTCCATCTCAAAAAAAAAAATTAGCTGGGTGTGGTGGCAGGAGGCTGTAGTCTCAACTACTCAGGAGGCTAAGGCAGGAGAATCGCTTGAACCAGAGGGGTGGAGGTTGCCTTGAGCCGAGATCACTGCACTCCAGCCTGAGCCACAGAATGCAACCCTGCCTCAAAAATAAATAAATACAAGTAAAATATTTTTGTGACTTGTTTTTTCAAGTATTCATTTAACAAATATTTATGAAGTATCTACTGTGTGCCAGGCATTGTTCCAGACACACGGAACACACCAGACAAAGTCTCTGCATTCTAAACCTTGCATTATGGTGGGAAAACATGACAATAAACAGAGGTAAGGAGAAGATCTATAAGTAATATATTATTATTTTTTCTTTTTTTTTTTTTTCCTTTTAAATGTTCTAGACAGGACACCTAAGAACTAAGGATAAATAACATAGTAAAATAATATCAGCTAGTGATATGAAATGAATAAAACATACAAATTTGGATATTTTATTGGTATGAAAAAACCTTTAGGGTATATTGTTAAATGAAAATGGGGCTGGGTGTGGTAGCTAACACCTGTAATCCCAGCACTTTGAGAGGCTAAGGTGGGAAGATCACTTGAGCCTAGAAGGTTGAGGCTCCAGTGAGCTGACATCACACCACTGGACTTCAGCCTGGGCAACAGTGAGACCCTGTCTCAAAAAAAAAAGGGGGAGTCAATATGCATGTGTATTACCAAGAAAGGAAAGTTGAGACGTACATACACTAAAATATAAGTATGTTAAAATATTTTTGAAACAAAGGCATTTGAATTTGGGATCTATTTCCCAACATTGAGGAGAAGAGGCTAGGCGCAGTGCCTCACTCCTGTAGTCCCAACACTTCGAGAGGCCGAGGTAGGAGGATCACTTGATCTCAGGAGTTCGAGACCAGCCTAGCCAACAAGGTGAAAACCCATCTCTACTAAAAATACAAAAAATAGCCAGATGTGGTGGTGTGTGCCTGTAGTTCTAGCTACTCAGGAGGTTGGGGCATGAGAATCAGTTGCAGACGTTGTAATGAGCTGAGATTGCGCCATTGCACTCCAGCCTGGGTGACAGAGCGAGACTCCATCTCAAAACAAAAAATAAATAAATGAAAAAGGAGGAGAAAAATAGGAAGAGCTTAATTCTCAAGAAACATCCAAACATCTGGTCTATCAGATTTTACAGCCCCTGGAGGATTTTTTCCTGATGGCCTGGAGCCAATACTGACAAAAATAATTGGCAGGGTGATAATTAAAGCAAGATCTTGCATTAATGTGTTCCCCTGCCCACATCCAAGGTAAAATTTTCATATCAGCTGAAGCAATGCTTTGCACGTAGTAGATGCTGCATAACTATTTGATGCAAGCTAGCAGAAAAGAATGTATGAATTTACTGAGGAATGAAAAACAGATGGGACCACTTTGGAAATGTGATCAAACAGTGTTTGAGGTACTGGAGAGGAGTGTATTTGCAAACCAGGAAATAACCAACCCCAGGAAGCAGATGCTGCTTTGCTGTTGGTGAAAACATCCTTTTCATAGAAAACCCTAGGGTTTTATTTTTACCTTGGTAACTATCAAAATTTTTAATCGGTCGCAGGAATTTATCTCCAAAATGACATTCTGAGTGACTGCCTCCATTCAGGACAAGCTGGGTTTTGCGATAATTGCCTTTGATGTCTGTTCTTCGGTCTTTCTCCCTTGCCTCACCCCTGTCGCTGTCAATTAACCTGGGAGGCTGCCCACAACAATGGAGACTATTGCCTCAGTAACAGCCGCCTAGGCCTTCCATATCAGCGGTGCCAAGTGGCTGCAGGCTGTGCTGAGGGCTACACTGTGAGCTAAGGGGACTTCCAAGGCTTTGCCTTCCCTGAAATCTGTGATTTTCCTTTCTACTATGTATGACCACTGACCCACGATTTTAGGTGGCATTTCAATCTCAGATCTCAGCCAGATCCCCAAGCTGCCTGCGAGGCAAAGTGATTCTTAACATTACGCGGCTGCAGCTGGGGAATTCAGAGGACAGAGTAGGGGAAAGAGGAAACCCTGGCTAAAGTGATGGCGCTGCCCCAGAGGCTGCCTTCCGTAAGCATTTCCACCTTCCACAGCCAGCAATGTTTTTTGAAGGATTAAGATATTTCAGGCAGGGGCCAGACGCGGTGGCTCACACTTGTAATCCCAGCACTTCAGGAGGCCAATGCTGGTGGATCACCTGAGGTCAGGAGTTTGAGACCAGCTTGGCCAACATGGTGTTACCCCATCTCTACTAAAAATACAAAGAATTAGACTGGCATGGGGGCGGCATCTGTAATTCCAGCTACGTGGGAGGCTGAGGCATGAGAATCGCTTGAACCCAGGAGTGGAGGTTGCAGTGAGCCGAGATTGCGCCATTGTACTCCAGCATGGGCAACAAGAGCAAAACTCTTATCTCGAAACAAACAAACAAAAACAACGATTGAAGGAACCTCATTATGAACTTTTAAACAGTTTGCTAAATATCTTGATTCCCAGGCCATCACAGCTAATTAATCAAGGAAAGCATCTAGAAGGATGAGAGGCCCTATTTGCTGATCCTTGCTCTCCAGTTTCCACTGTTGGTCATTTCCCTATAAGGAAAACCAGAGACTCCGGCTGTATTAAATAACATTGTATTCTGTTCCCATTGTCTTCCAATATTAATTATACTTCAAACATGCCAAAGTAGTTTAAGTTACACTTATCATTATGAACTTTTCAACATCTTTCTGAGCCCAGCCCTAGCATTGTTTAAAATTGACAAGCTATTTCTTATAAATGATATTTAAAATGTATTTGGAAACCTGACAAAGATTTGCAGAAACAAGTGATTACAAAAAAATTCCACGAAGCCAAGAGGATCACAGAAAATAAAAAGTAGTTTCAACAAACAAACAGGCCAGGTGCAGTGGCTCACACCTATCACGCCTGTTATCCCAGCACTTATCCCAGCACTTCGGGAGGCTAAGGCAAGAGTATCACTTGAGCTCAAGAGTTTGAGACCAGCCTTGGCAACATGGTGAGGCCTTGTCTCTACAGAAACAAACAAACAAACAAACATCAAATTCTTAATTGTGTGAAATAGTACAAGAACAAATTGACACAGAGAATGTTAGGTTTTATACAAGCAATGTAAGATGAGTTCTTTACAAATAGAAAAATATTTTTTAAATTGGCTACGGTTGATTCTGGAAGGAAAAATAATAAATGTCTCTGCAATAGAGTCTCTGCAGAAAAAAAAATAATGTAAAAGAAAAGAAATAAACGATATGGCAATTTCACTTCTTTTTTTTAAATTTATTTTTATTTATTTATTTTTGAGACGGAGTCTCGCTCTGTCGCCCAGGCTTGAGTGCAGTGGCACAATCTCGGCTCACTGCAAGTTGCGCTTCCTGGGTTCACGCCATTCTCCTGCCTCAGCCTCTCGAGTAGCTGGGACTACAGGCGCCTGCTGCCATGCCCAGCTAATTTTTTGTATTTTTAGTAGAGATGGGGTTTCACCATGTTAGCCAGGATGGTCTCGATCTCCTGACCTCATGATCCGCCCGCCTCAGCCTCCTAAAGTGCTGGGATTACAGGTGTGAACCACCGCGCCCCACCTTCACTTCTTATTTTATTTTTTGAGATGAGGTCTCATTCTGGCACCCAGGCTGGAGTGCAGTGGTGTGATCATGGCTAACTACAGCCTCAACCTCCTGGGCTCAAGCAATCCTACCGCCTCCGTTTCTTGGGTAATTAGGACTACAGACACATACCATCATGTCCAGGAAATATTTTTTTTTGTAGAGATGAAGAGCCAGCCTTGGCCTCCCAAAGTGCTGGGATTACAGGTGTGCGCCACTGCGCCTGGCCCCATTTCGCTTTATTAAGTACCTTCTCGATGATGCCAATGACTCACAAACATATATTGGCATCTCAGACCTCTTCCTGAATTCCAAACTCAGAATTTACTTGAAATTTTCTGATGAGGTGTGGCGGCTTATGCCTGTAATCCCAGCACTTTGGGAGGCCAAGAAGGGTGGATCACCAGAGCCCAGGAATTTGAGACCAGCCTGGGCAACACGGTGAGAGCCCCACCTCTACAAAATAAAATAAAATAAATTCCCTCTGGCATGTTTCAAGGACATCTTAAACCTCACATGTTCAAAACCCAATTGTAAATTATGAGCTGAGTAAAATAAGCCCTCGAAGCTGTGGAGACTGGAAAAATCTCCTACCAAGAAAAAGGTATTTTTCCATATGGCACTGACTACAAGAGAAAACTAAGGGGTAAGGAAAATCATATTTATTAGTAATGAAGCAACATCGTTGTCTGGTTAAATACCCAAGGTTCGTTGTCTCACACGAGGGAAATCGAGGACACGGAGACAAAAGAAGTGAGTTTAAGAGCAGAGGTTTAGGCCAGGTGCAGTGGTTCATGCCTGTAATCCCAGCACTTTGAGAGGCCAAGGTGAGCAGATCACCTGAGGTTGGGAGTTTGAGACCAGCCTGTCCAATATGGTGAAATCCCATCTATACTAAAAATACAAAAATTAGCCAGGCGTGGTGGTAGGTGCCTGTAATCCCAGCTAGTCAGGAGGCTGAGGCAGGAGAATTGCTTGAGCCCAGGAGACAAAAGTTGCAGTGAGCTGAGATCGTGCCACTGCACTCCAGCCTGGGCAACAGAGCAGGAGTCTGTCAAAAAAAAAAAAAAAAAAAAAAAAAGAGTGGAGGTTTAATAGGCAAAAGAAAGAGAAAAGAGAATAGCTCTCTCTCCCTGCAGAGAGAAATGGCACACCCTAGTGGGTCTTCTAGTTCCATGGTGAAATGCACAGGATTTTATAGACAAGCTTGAGGAGGCAGTGTCTGATTTACATAGGGCACAAAAGATTGGTCAGACCAGGCGTGCCGTTTGCTTAGCACAACACGCAAAGAAGTTGGCAGTCCCACCCTAATCTTTTATTATGCAGATGGAGTCTCTACCTGGCCAGTGCCATGTTGCCTGCTTTCTTACTGCACATATGGTGACAAAGAAAAGGAAAGAGGGAACTTCTATGTTGAACATCCCTGTCTTCCAGGTATCCATTTTCTATTGGCACAGCTGCCAGCATTTACCTATGCAAGCTTTTAGCTTGCTTATTCATCTCTACTTGCAGCTTGATTTTTCAGGCTGCTCTTTGTTAGAAAAGAAATGATTTCGGGACTGCTTTTTATTGAAAGGAAACCTTACTGAAGACTCTTTTACCCTCACCATCTGCCTAAATAATTTCTTTCTAGCTCCTGTATCAGTAACTTGCCCAAAGTTAAAATATGGTTCCCAGAAAATATATACATATGTGCGTGTTAGTATGTGTTTGAGAGAGAGAGAGAAAGAAAGATTTGTTTGACTTATCAGTGAAGGAATCTGCAGATAGTAAAGCTGGTTCAAAGAACATTTGATAAACAGAGATTTATAAAGTTCTCCAGGAAAGACATGCTGGAGTAAATTTGCTAGGTTAGAGACTGAAACTAGTTAATATGCTACAGGATAATAAGATTATGGCCATTTGGGGTACTTTTTCTACTAAAGAGAAGTCATTTGCATCTTTACCAGACAAAAATCTGCAAGTTAACATGCAACTTCCCAGAGTCTGGGCCTAGTCAACAGTAAATAGCATGCCAAAAACGATCATTTCCTTAGGGAATTAAATCATCTGTGGGTAGGTCTGTCATACAGAACTCAAGTATGACACTGAAAACATATGGCCCTCTTTCTTGCCTCTCTTCCGTGTTTTGTATAATTTTTAACAAGTGTCAGAACCTCCACACTTTTTTTTTTCCTGAGCACAGAGTTTTTAATAGAGCTGGGATTTTTTTTTTTTTTTTTCCAGATAGAGATTCACTCTGTCGCCAAGGCTGGAGTGCAGTGGTGCAATCTCGACTCACTACAACCTCTGCCTCCCAGGATGAAGTGATCTTCTCACCTCAGCCTCCCGAGTAGCTGGGATTACAGTCATGTGCCCCTGCCAACCTCATGGCCGGGTGTGGTGGCTCGTGCCTGTAATCACAGCACTTTGGGAGGCCAAGGCAGGTGGATCCCTTGAGCTCAGGTATTCGAGACCAGCCTGGGCAACATAGTGAAACCCAATCTTTAAAAAAAATAAAGATCTGAAGGTCATACTCCTTCCTCACACTCCATTGGCATATAATATATGTTTTGGAGGGAGAGAGAGTATTGAGATTTTCAGGTTCTAGGGTTCAGCTGAAATATCCCTCACCAGGACTTAGTGCTCTTAGAACCTGGAAGTTTCAAAAAGGAAAAACAAAAAATAATACATTTTAAAAGAGAAATTAAAATAAATAGTAAAAAAAAGAAAGAAAGAACAATAAAATTTTATGAAGAAAAAAAAATCATGCCTGTAATCCCAGCACTTTCGGAGGCCAAAGTGTGTGGATCATGAGGTCAAGAAATCGACACCATCCTGGCCAACATGGTGAAACCCCGTCTCTACTAAAAATATAAAAATTAGCTGGACGTGGTGGTGCACACCTGTAGTTCCAGCCACTGGGGAGGCTGAGGAAGGAGAATTGCTTGAACCCGGGAGGCAGAGGTTACAGTGAGCTGGTATTGCGCCACTGCACTTCAGCCTGGCAACAGAGCAAGACTCCTTCTCAAAAAAATAAAAAAGGCCGGGCATGGTGGCTCATGTCTGTAATCCCAGCACTTTGGGAGGCCAAAGCAGGCAGATCACTTGAGGTCAGGAGTTCGAGACCAGCCTGGCCAATATGGTGAAACCCCATCTCTACTAAATATACAAAAATCAACTGGGCACGGTGGCGCACCCCTGTAATCCTAGCACTTTGCAAGGCCAAGGCTGGCAGATCTCTTGAGCTCAGAAGTTCAAGACCAGCCTGGTGAAACCCCATCTCTACAAAAAATACAGAAATTAGCCAGGTGTGGTGGCTCAAGCCTGTAATCCCAGCTACTCAGGAGGCTGAGGCAGGAGAATCACTTGAACCCAAGAGGCAGAGGTTGCAGTGAACTGAGATCAGGCCACTGCACTCCTGCCTGAGGGACAGAGCATGACTCCATCTCAAAAAAAAAAAAAAAATGCTTTCACTGTAAATAAAAATGAAAATGACTTGTGATAAAGTTTTAAGAAGGCAATGATTGGGCACAGTGGCTCACACCTGTAATCCCAGCACCATTGGAGGCCAAGGCAGGAGGATCTTTTGAGTTTAGGAGTCTGAGACCAGCTAGGGCAAGATAGCAAGACCTCCTCTCTACTAAAAAATAGAAATAAAGACCTGGAGTGGTGGCTCACGCCTATATTCTCAACACTTTGGGAGGCCGAGGCTGGTAGATCAACTGAGGTAGGGAGTTCGAGATCTGCCTGGCGAGCATGGTAAAACCCATCTTTACTAAAAATACAAAAATTGGGCTGGAGTTTTGGCAGGCACCTATAATCCCAGCTACTTGGGAAGCTGAGGCAGGAGAATCATTTGAACCTCTGGAGGTGGAGGTTGCAGTGAACCAAGATCATGCCATTGCACTCCAGCCTGGAAAACAAAATAAGACTCTGTCTCAAAGAAAAAAAAAGAAAGAAAGAAGTAAAAAAAAATTAGCCAGGCGCAGTGGCTCATGCCTGTAATCCCAACACTTTGGGAGACCAAGGCAAACAGATCACCTGAGGTCAGGAGTTTGAGACCAGCCTGACCATCATGAAGAAACCCTGTCTCTACTAAAAATACAAAAAATTAGCTGGACTTGGTGGCACAAGCCTGTAATCCCAGCTACTCGGGAGGCTGAGGCAGGAGAATCGCCTGTACCCGAGAAGTGGAGGCTGCAGTGAGCCAAGATAGTGCCTGGGCAACAAGAACGAAACTCCGTCCCAAAAAACAAAATGAAACAAAAAATTAGCCAGGTGTGGTGGTGTTAGATATAAGTTCTAAATTTCTTTTCAAAGAATCAGTATGTCAGTATGTTCAATTCTTTGCCTTCTACCTTTAAACTTAACTTCCTTGTAAAGCAACCTTTTTCGATTACCTGCGTTACCCTGACTCATTCCGATTACCTACTCCACCCTGACTAATTCCGATTACCTGCTCTGTCATAACCATTTTTCCTGCCAAAGCACTCACCCCGTCACTCTCTTTAAATCAGCCAATCGGAATTAGTTTAGCCTTTTCGGTCTAACCCTAGCCAATACGGGAACACACAGCAGGGGCCACATGCCTCAGAGATAAGAATCCCTTCCCCTCCCTTGTCCAAGTGTGCGCTCACCTTTTCTCCATCTGTAAAGTTGCACCCTTCTATAGAAGTACCTTGCCTTGCTGAGAATTAAAAAGAAAATTTTATATTCGAGTGCTATTTCTTTTGGGGCACCGAAACTTTATATATAATAGTGTTGTGTGCCTATCTATAGTCTCAGCTACTCAGTAGGCTGAGGTGGGAGGATTTCTTGAGCCCAGGCAGTGGAGGCTGCAGTAAGCCATGATCGCACCACTGCACTCCAGCCTGGGCTACCAACCACAGAGCAAGACCCCGAAAAAAAAAAAAAAAAAAAAAAAAAACCGGAAAAGAAAGACAAGAAAGACAAAAGAAAAGACAAATAATTTCAGCAAAATAGGTCAATTTGAAAATAAAATGTATCTTTTTTCTCAAAAGGATTTTTTACCTACAGTGATTAAGGAAGTGAGGGTGGGGTGGAGGTGGGAGGGGGTGGTGGGATTCAGTTTATCTATTTGGTCAAAACTTGTCTCCATTTAAAGGCCTCCTTCCTGTAAATGAAGAAGTTTTCATCTTATCCCTGAAACTGCATATCACAAATGCACCAAGTGAAAAAAAGAGGTTTGTGGAACATTCCCTTTATTTACACTTTTATACTGACCTTTTGGACCCTTTTGATTCTATCCTCTCAGAACCCTATGCTAGGGAGATTTCTCCATGAAATTCAGTTTGGTCTTTATGTATATAAAGACCTGGTCTTGGCCAGGCGTGGTGGCTCACGTCTGTAATCCCAGCACTTTGGGAGGCCGAGGTGGGCAGATCAGCTAAGGTTGGGAGTTCAAGATCAACCTAACCAACATGGAGAAACCCCGTCCCTACTAAAAATACAAAATTAGCCAGGCGTGGTGGCACATGCCTGTAATCCCAGCTACTTGGGAGGCTGAGGCAGGAGAATCACTTGAACCCGGGAGGTGGAGGTTGCAGCCTGGGCAACAAGAGCGAAACTCCATTTCAAAAAAAAATAAAAAAAGATCTGGTATTTATATACATAAAGCCTCCACGCCTAGCAGATTTCTGGGAAGTTGTTTAAAACATTGGATAGATCTTTATACAACAACTGATTCAGGCTGGGCTCGGTGGCTTGCGCCTGTAATCCTAGCACTCTCGGAGGCCAAGGCGGGCGGATCACCTGAGGTCAGGAGTTCGAGACCAACCTGGCCAACATGGTGAAACCCTGTCTCTATTAAAAATACAAAAATTAGTCAAATGTTGTGGCACGCACCTGTAATCCCAGCTACCCAGGAGGCTGAGGCAGGAGCATTTCTTGAGCCCAGGAGGCAGAGGTTGCAGTGAGCTGAGATTGTGCCACTGCGCTCCAGCCTGAGTGACAGAGTGAGACTCCGTCTCAAAAACAAAATAAAACAAAAAAACAGATTCAGAGATTCAAGATGTATTATTTAAGGAAAAAAGTTTTAGGACAGTATGAAACAATTTTAGTTTAAAGATGTTTATTTTGGCCGGGCGCAGTGGCTCACGCCTGTAATCCCAGCACTTTGGGAGGCCGAGGCGGGTGGATCACGAGGTCAGGAGATCGAGACCATCCTGGCTAACAGGGTGAAACCCCGTCTCTACTAAAAATACAAAAAATTAGCCAGGCGTGGTGGTGCGTGCCTGTAGTCCCAGCTACTCTGAGGCTGAGGCAGGAGAATGGCGTGAACCCAGGAGGCGGAGCTTGCAGTGAGCTGAGATGGTGCCACTGCACTCCAGCCTGGGCAACAAAGCGAGACTCCGTCTCAAAAAAAAAAAAAAAAAAAAAAGATGTTTATTTTGAACTGGGCAACGTGGCTCATGCTGTAACCCTAGCACTTTGGGAAGCCAAGGTGGGAGGATTGCTTGAGTCTAGGAGTTCAAGACCAGTCTGGGCAACATGGTGAAACCCCTGTCTCTACAAAAAACACAAAAATTATCTGGGCATGGTGGCATGCGCCTGTGGTCCCAGGCACTCGGTCGGCTGAGGTGAGAGGATCCCTTGAGCCCAGGAGATCAAGGTTGCAGTGGGCTGTGGTTGTGTCACTGTACTCCAGCCTGAGCTAATACAGAGTGAGACCTTGTCTCAAAATAAATAAATAAATTTATTTTGGGCTGGACATGGTGACTCATGCCTGTTATGTAGCACTTTGGGAGGCTGAGGTAGGGGGTTCAATTGAGCCCAGGAGCCGAGATAACACCACTGCACTCCAGCCTGGTGATAGAGCAAGACTCCGTCTCAGAAAAAAAAAGACTATCATAAAATGATGGCCAATGATTGGATTAAAATTTATTTCTGGATGTGAAGGATCCATTTTTTTGCTTGCTTTTATTGTTTTTCATTGACATATAATAATTGTATTTATGGGGTATAGTGTGATGTGGCAATACATGTATACAATGTGTAATGATCAAATCCAGGAAATTAACATATCCATACCTATCCAAACAAACATTTATCATTTTTTCGTGTTGGGACACTTAATATCTGCTCTTCTCGCTATTTGTTTTTTTTTGTTTTGTTTTGTTTTGAATTGGAGTTTCGCTCTTGTTGCCCAGTCTGGAGTACAATAGTGCGCAATCTCGGCTCACCACAAGCTCCGCCTCCCAGGTTCAAGCGATTCTCCTGCCTCAGCCTCCCGAGTAGCTGGGATTACAGGCATGCTCCACGCCCGGCTAATTTTGTATTTTTGGTAGAGACAGGGTTTCTCCATGCTGGTCAAGCTGGTCTTGAACTCCTGACCTCAGGTGATCCTCCTGCCTCGGCCTCCCAGAGTGCTGGGATTACAGGTGTGAGCCACCGTGGCCAGTCTCACTATTTGAAAATATGCAATAAATTGTTGTTAATTACAATCCCCCTATAGTGCTATGGAATACTGTAACTTATTCCTCATATCTAGCTGTGCTTTTGCCTCCATTAACCAACCTTTGTCTATTCCTCCCTTCCTATCCGCCTTCCCCAGGTGTAGTAACTACTATTCTACTCCCTACTTTTTTTTTGTTTTTGTTATTGTTGTTGTTTGAGACAGAGTCTCCCTCTATCACCCAGGCTGCAGTGTAGTGGCACGATGTAAGCTCATTGCAACCTCCACTTCCCAGGCTCAAGTGATTCTCAAGTCTCAGCCTCTCAAGTGGCTGGGACTACAGGCACATACCACTATGCCTGGCTAATTTTTTGTATTTTTAGGAGAGATGGGGTTTCACCATATTTGCCAAGCTGGTCTGGAACTCCTGGCTTCAACTCCCCCTTGACCTCCCAAAGTGCTGGGATCACAGGCATGAGTCATCACACCTGGCCTCTACTCCCTACTTCTATGAGATCAACTTTTTTTCCCCCTCGAGACGGAGTCTCGTTCTGTCGCCCAGGCTGGAGTGCAGTGGCATGATCTCGGTTCACTGCAACCTCCGCCTCCCGGGTTTAAGCGATTCTCCTGCCTCAGCCTCCTGGGTAGCTGGGACTACAGGTGCATGCCACCACCACGCCCAGCTATTTTTTGTATTTTTGGTAGAGACGGGGTTTCACCATTTTGGCCAGTCTGGTCTCGAACTCCTGACCTCATGATCCACCTGCCTCAGCCTCCCAAAGTGCTGGGATTACAGGCGTAAGCCACCATGCCCAGCCCAAGATCAACTTTTTTAGCTTCCATATATGAGTGAGAACATAGGGTATTTACTTTTCTGTGACTGGCTTATTTCATTTAAGTCCATTTTATTTCGACTTTCAGTTCAAGATGACCTTAAACTTGCTAGCAGACAAATTTTCAGTGATTATTCTCTAACGGATGGTGCCTGGCTACAGGCCAAATAAGTCAGGGAGAATATCGAATATCAAATAGGAATCTCTAAACATTCTTAAAGGGTCACCCCACCCCTCCCCTCTGCGTTTGAGGCTTATGGATGGATTTCCTCCACAAAGTCACCGTTGCCTCTCCCGTAGGCCTATTCTGACCCAGCCTGAATTAAGCACCCCTTTCATGGGTCTCCTCAGATGTCATGCATTCTTTCCCCAGCTAGCACTTCTAGAAATGCGTTTTCATCTTCCCACTGACTTATCAGTCTGTACTCTCCACTAAATTGTGAGATTCTTTTTATCCCTAAGGCCTAGCAGGGAATTAGTCATGTGTCCACAAATATTTATTTGAATGTCTATTCTGTGCCAGGCACTGTGCTAGGTGCTGGAGTTGCAGTGGTGACCAAAACAGTAAATACTGACATTATGGGATTTACAGTTTGTTGGGGGAATCAGTCATTAAAAAGATACATAAGTAACTAATTAATTAAGATGGTGTTTAGGGCCACTTTTTTTTTTTTTTTTTTTTTTTTTTGAGACGGAGTCTCGCTCTGTCGCCCAGGCTGGAGTGCAGTGGCGCGATCTCGGCTCACTGCAAGCTCCACCTCCCGGGTTCACGCCATTCTCCCGCCTCAGCCTCCAAGTAGCTGGGACTACAGGTGCCCGCCACCACGCCCGGCTAGTTTTTTGTATTTTTAGTAGAGATGGGGTTTCATCATGTTAGCCAGGATGGTCTCGATCTCCTGACCTCGTGATCCACCCGCCTCGGCCTCCCAAAGTGCTGGGATTACACGCTTGAGCCACCGCGCCCGGCCTGTTTAGGGCCACTTAATTCAAGTACTGGGGGCTAACAGAGCATATGTAGCTTTAACAGGACTTGGTTGAGTTCAGATGAACGCTTCCTGGAGGATATGACATTTAAGCTGATTTCTGAAAAATGAGAGCAAGTTGCCCAAGCAAAGTGTGTCTGTGGTGAAATGGGGATAGGTGGGGTGCTGAGACCGAGAAGAACCCTTCAAGTAGTTGGAACAGCACACAGAAGGAGGCTGAAGCTGGAAGTGGTCAGTGTGGCTGAGCTGCTGAGAAGAAAGGTCAAGATTAGGCAGTTCCTCACAGACCTTGTTAAGCAGTTCAAACATTAAAAGAAATGTGGGCCGGCCAGGTGCAGTGGCTCACGCCTGTAATCCCAGCACTGTGGGGAGTCAAGGTGGGCAGATTATGAGGTCAGGAGTTCAAGACCAGCTTGGCCAACATAGTGAAACCCCCATCTCTACTAAAAATACAAAAATTAGGTGGGTGTGGTGGCACACACCTGTAGTCCCAGCTACTTGGGAAGCTGAGGCTGGAAAATCACTTGAACCTGGGAGGCAGATGTTGCAGTGAGCCAAGACTGTGATATTGCACTCTAGCTGGGCAACAGAGCAAGACTCCACCTCAAAAAAAAAAAAGAAAAAAAGAAAAGAAATGTGGACCGGGTGTGGTGGCTCATGCCTGCAATCCCAGCACTTTGGGAGGCCGAGGTGGGCAGATCACCTGAGGTCAGGAGTTCAAGACCAGTCTGGCTAACATGGTGAAAACAAATTTCTACTAAAAATACAAAAAATTAGCCAGGCATGGTGGTGGTGTGCGCCTGTTATCCTAGCTACTCAGGAGGCTGAGGCAGGAGAATCGCTTGAACCCAGGAGGTGGAGGTTGCAGTGAGCCAACGTTGTGCCATTGCACCACTCCAGCTTGGGCAACAAGAGCGAAACTCTGCCTCAAAAAAAAAAAAAAAAAAAAAAAAAAAGAAAAAAAAAAAAGAAATGTGAAGGCACTGAGAAGGCACTGAGGAGATTTTAGCAGAGAATGATGATGTGATCAGATGATGAGATTTGGATTTCTGAAAGTTGACCTTTCTTAGGCTGCTAGAAGAAGAATGGAATGTAGAGAAGCAGGAATCGGCAAAGGGAGATTAGTTAGTTAAGGCAAGAGAGAATGGTGGCTTCATGAGTGTATGTGGAGTGAATGAGAACCAAAGTATAGGATGCAAGGCCTGGAAAGTCCCCAGAAATCCCATCTCAGTTAACTAGGAAACTGAGTCCCACAGTGGAACCATAACTGACTCAGTGCGTTCCAGCTCATTCATAGCACAGTTAGGACGACAAACCAGTCGTGCACTTTGTGTCTTTTCCTCTTTTTTCATGGACCTTCCCATGTGACTCAGCTAGCTTTTGAATTAAAAGCAGTGCTTTACCAAGCGATGGATATATGAAGTTCACTACACTATTCTCTCTACATTGACATGTTTGAAAATGTCAATAGTAATCAGGTTTATAAGAAGCAACATTTTAAAACTGTTGTGGCATAGGTGCTAACTCAAGGCCTTTCAAACAGTCTGGGAAAGGGAAGAGGTCCAGGGCTTCTTGGCACTCACATCCTTACATGGCACTCACTAATCCGCAGCCTGACTCAGCTCGGCTGTGTTTGTACCTATTGCCACAGTCATACACAATGCTAGACTGCTGGACTCCATGACATTTGCCTCGGGCAAGACACAGAACCTCTCTTTGGATCTTCTGTAAAATAGGAGTCCATGCCTATAACACAAAGAATGTTGTGAGATTGAAGTATTTACAAGTTCCTGTCTGCCCCTCATTCCCTATCAAATGAACGTTATTTTACAAAAAACTTTCCTTGAAATTGGGTAATGTCACCACAGCTGTCTGCATAAACCACCAAGAGTGACCACATAGTTGTGGGGTTTTTTGGTTTTTTCTTTTTTTTTTCTTTTTTTGAGACGAAGTTTCATACTTTTTGCCCAGACTGGAGTGCAATGGCACGATCTTGGCTCACCAGAACCTCTGCCTTCTGGGTTCAAGGGATTCTCCTGCCTTAGCCTCCTGAGTAGCTGGGATTACAGACATGTGCCACCATGCCCAGCTAATTTTGTATTTTTAGTAGAGATGGGGTTTCTCCGTGTTGATCAGGCTGGTCTCGAACTCCGCACTTCAGGTGATTTGCCCACTTCGGCCTCAAAAAGTGCTGGGATTATAGGTGTGAGCCACCTTGCTGGCCTTTTTTCTTTTCTTTTCTTTTCTTTTTTTTTTTTTTTTTTGAGACAGAATCTCTCTCTTGTTCACTCAGACTGGAGTGCAGTGGCATGATCTTGGCTCACTGCAACCTCCACCTCCTGGATTCAAGTGATTCTTGTGCCTCAGCCTCCCAAGTAGCTGGGATTACAGGCGCCTGCCGCCACACCCAGCTAATTTTTGTATTTTCAGTAGAGACGGGGGTTCACCATGTTGGCCAGGCTGGCATAGTTGTCTATACATGATTTACATTACATGTTAACCTTAAAGACAGTCTGTGTTTTTATTTTTATTTTTTATTTAATTCGGGGATTGTTATTCGTCTTAAACCCTCACAATATAGAAAGCAAAGGTAACATTTACGTTGCTAAAACAATGATGTGGAAGGTGGAGATTTGCTTTTGATCTGAAGTCTCTGGGTCTTGGAGGCTGGTGGTGGACAGTTAAAAAAAATTAATCAGCTTTAGGCCCAGCATGGTGGCTCAGGCTTGTAATCCCAGCACATTGGGAGGCCAAGGCACGTGGATCACGAGGTCAGGAGATCAAGACCATCTGGCTAACATGGTGAAATCCCATCTCTACTGAAAATATAAAAAAATTAGCCAGGCATGGTGGTGGGCACCTGTATTCCCAGCTACTCGGGAGGCTGAGGCAGAAGAATGGCATGAACCTAGGAGGCGGAGCTTGTAGTGAGCCAAGGTCCTGCCACTGCACTCCTGCCTAGGCAACAGAGACAGACTCCATCTCAAAATAAGTAAATAAATAAAAATTAATCGGCTTATTTTCAAGTGGCTGGTTGGCCTTCTTTAGCGTATGTGCTCAAGTAGCTCTTCAAATAGCACCTTCAATTTTATCCTCTTCCCAATGTTTCTACTCCACATAGACACTCTGGTATACAGAAGACATTTGACTAGTCACCTCTCCATTTCCTCTTCTTTAACACATGTCCTTTTTATTCCAGTCTTAAACTGGTGAGGGCAGATTCGAGGGGCAAATCTGGCATGTTACAACTACATAATAGTTGTTGAGCCCAGGCGCAGTGGCTCATGCCTGTAATCCCAGCACTTTGGGAGGCCGAGGTGGGTGGATCACGAGGTCAGGAGATCGAGAACTTCCTGGCTAACACTGTGAAAACCCATCTCTACTAAAAATTCAAAAATAAATTATCAGGGTGTGGTGGCGGGTGCCTGTAGTCCCAGCTACTGGGGAGGCTGAGGCAGAATGGTGTGAACCCAGGAGGCGGAGCTTTCAGTGAGCAGAGATCGCACCACTGCACTCTAGCCTAGGCCATAGAGCAAGACTCTGTCTCAAAAAAAGAAAAAAAGTTGTTGAGCAAATGAAGCAATGAATAAGCAAAGTGAGCTCTATAATTTCTTTTTTCTTTTTTTTTTTTTTTTGAGACGGAGTCTGGCTTTTGTTCCCCAGGCTGCAGTGCAATGGTGCGATCTCGGCTCACTGCAACCTCCACCTCCCAGGCTCAAGCAATTCTCCTGCTGCAGCCTCTAAGTAGCTGGGATTACAGGCATCTACCACCACACCCTGCTAATTTTTTGTATTTTTAGTAGAGATAGGGTTTTATGATGTTGACCTTGCCTGGCCTTTTATTTTGAGAGGAAGTCTCATTATGTTGCCTAGGCTGATCTGGAACTCTTGGGCTCAAGTGATCCTCCAGCCTCAGCCTCTCAAAGTGCTGAGATTACACACATGTGTGACCACACCCAGCCTGCTACAATCATTTCTAAGTGAATCAAACATGTCTACCAGATTACGAGAATTTATGAAAATGTTAGAACCTGAAAGTTATTTATTTTGGTGGCTCCAAAATTTGAAAGGTAAACTGTAAGACAGAAATTAGTAAAGATTTAATAAAATGTCTATTAAATACATTATGTCAACTTACTTAGTCATAGATTTAGTATTTATAAAAATATCCTTATATTTCAGGAAAAAAGTTACATTTTCCCACTTCCAAGATATCCTAAAAGGGAAGAACAATTATTCAGAAATCATTGCTGGTAAATTAAATAAGTTACTAATAGCCAAGTATTTTTAATAGAAAAGAATGTTACATTATTTCAAATAAATAAGTATATTTGTATGCTATGTGTGTGTATGTATATATATTTTATGTGGGTGAGTGCATTTGAAAATGATTGGTAGGATCTTCAAAATTAAGACAGCTGAGGGCCTAGGAGGCCTAAACAGGTCTCTCACAGAATGCTTTAGCAGTGACATAGGTTGGTTACACATACTACAGGAAAAAAAAGAAAAAAATAGATCGAGACTTCAGTGAGCCATGTCCACACCACTGCACTCCAGCCTGTCCAGCATGGTGACAGAGTGAGACCCTATCTCAAAAAAAAAAAAAGATGTTATGATCTTAGCCGGCCAGCCTCAACTTCTCACATATGTAATCACAGCACATTGGAAGGCCAAAGTGGGAGGATTACTTGAGGCCAGGAGTTCCAGACCAGCCTGGGAAATAAACAGAGACTCTCCTCTCTACAAAAAATTTAAAAATTAGCTCAACTGGGCATTAGCTGGGTGTGGTGGCATGTGCCTGTAATCCCAGCCACTCAGGAGGCTGAGGCAGGAGAATCACTTAAACCCAAGAGGTGGAGGTTGCAGTGAGCCAAGATCATGCCACTGCACTCCATCCTGGGTGGCAGAGCAAGACTCTGTCTCAAACAAAAACAAAAAAATTAGCTGAGCATGATGGGGTGGCTCATTTCTATATTCCTAGCTACTAGGGAGGCAGAAGGATTGATTGAGTCTAGGTGTTCCAGGCTGCAGCGAGCCACGATTGTGCCGCTGCACTGAGCTTGGGTGACGGAGCAAGAGACTGTCTCAAAAAAAAATTTTTTTAGCCAAATAAAAAATAAATAAAATAATTATACTTATTATAAATAAAAAGTTCAGACAGTCTCCAGTCTGGGTGAAAGAGTGAGACTCTGTCTCCAAAAAAAAAAAAAAAAAAAAAGGTTCAGATAGTAAGAAAAGTATTATTTGAAAGTAGAAGTCTAGTGGGTTCCAAGATGGCCGAATAGGAACAGCTCCAGTCTGCAGCTCCCAGCATGATCAATGCAGAAGACAGGTGATTTCTGCATTTCCAACTGAGGTACCTGGTTCATCTCATTGGGACTAGTTGGACAGTGGGTACAGCCCACGGAGGGTGAGCTGAAGCAGGGTGGGGCATTGCCTCACCTGGGAAGTGCAAGGGGTTGGGGGATTTCCCTTTCCTAGCCAAGGGAAGCCATGACAGACTATACCTGGAAAAATGGGACACTCTCACCCAAATACTGCACTTTTCCCAGGGTCTTAGCAACCTGCAATCAAGGAGATTCCCCACACCCACGGAGCCTTGCTCACTGCTAGCACAGCAGTCTGAGATCGAACTGCAAGGTGGGGCAGCCTGGCTGGAGGAGAGGTGTTTCTGCTGTTGCTGAGGCTTGAGTAGGTAAACAAAGTGGCTGAGAAGCTTGAACTGGGCAGAGCCAACCATAGCTCAGCAAGGCCTACTATCTCGATAGACTCCACCTCTGTGGGCAGGGCATAGCTGAACAAAAGTCATTAAACATCCCTGTCTCACAGCTCTGAAGAGAGCAGTCATTCTCCCAGCATGGCGTTTGAGCTCTGAGAACAGACAGACTGCCTCCTCAAGTGGGTCCCTGACCCCTGTGTAGCCTAAGTGGGAGACACCTCCCAGTAGAGGCCGACAGACACCTCATATAGGCGGGTGCTCCTCTGAGACGAAACTTCCAGAGGAAGGATCAGGCAGCAATATTTGCTGTTCTGCAGCCTCCGCTGGTGATAACCAGGCAAACAGGGTCTGGAGTGGATGGACCTCCAGCAAACTCCAACAGACTTGCAGCTGAGGGATCTGTTAGAAAGAAAACTAACAAACAGAAAGGAATAGCATTCACATCAACAAAAAGGACATCTACACCAAAACCCCATCTGTATGTCACCAACATCAAACACCAAAGGTAGATAAAACCACAAAGATGGGGAAAAAACAGAGCAGAAATGCTGAAAATTCTAAAAACCAAGCACCTTTTCTCCTCCAAAGGATTGCAGCTCCTCACCAGCAATGGAACAACGCTGGACAGAGAATGACTTCGACAAGTTGACAGAAGTAGGCTTCAGAAGGTCAGTAATAAACTTCTCCGAGCTAAAGGAGCATATTCTAACCCATTGCAAAGAAGCTAAAAACCTTGAAAAAAGGTTTGACAAATGGCTGACTAGAATAAACAGTGTAGAGAAGACCATAAATGACCTGATGGATCTGAAAATCATGGCATGAGAACTTCATGACACATGCACAAGCTTCAATAGCTGATTCGATCAAGTGGAAGAAAGGGTATCAGTGTTTGAAGATCAAATTAATGAAATAAAGCTAGAAGTCAAGGTTAGAGAAAAAAGAGTAAAAAGAAACAAACAAAGCCTCCAAGAAATATGGGACTATGTGAAAAGACCAAATCTACGATTGATTGGTGTACCTGAAAGTGAGGGGGAGAATGGAATAAAACTGGAAAACACTCTTCAGGATATTATCCAGGAGAACTTCCGCAACCTAGCAAGGCAAGCCAACATTCAAATTCAGGAAATACAGAGAACATCACAAAGATATTCCTCAAGAAGAGCAACCCCAAGACACATAATTGTCAGATTCACCATGGTTGAAATGAAGGAAAAACTGTTAAGGGCAGCCAGAGAGAAAGGTCGGGTTACCCACAAAGGGAAGCCCATCACACTAACAGCAGATCTCTCAGCAGAAACTCTACAAGTCAGAAGAGAGTAGGGGCCAATATTCAACCTTCTTAAAGAAAAGAATTTTCAACCCAGAATTTCATATCCTGCCAAAGTAAGCTTCATAAATGAAGGAGAAATAAAATCCTTTACAGACAAGCAAATGCTGAGAGATTCTGTCACCACCAGGCCTGCCCTACAACAGTTCCTTAAAGAAGCACTAAACATGGAAAGGAAAACCATTACCAGCCACTGCAAAAACATGCCAAATTGTAAAGACCATCGATACTAGGAAGAAACTGTATCAACTAACAGGCAAAATAACGAAGTAACATCATAATGACAGGATCAGAATCACACATAACAATATTAACCTTAAATGTAAATGGTCTAAATGCCCCAATTAAAAGACACAGACTGGCAAATTGGATAAAGAGTCAAGACCCATCAGTGTGCTGTATTCAGGAGACCCATCTCAAGTGCAGGGACACACATGGCCTCAAAATAAAAGAGTGGAAGAAGATCTACCAAGCAAATGGAAAGAAAAAAAAAAAAGCAGGGGTTGCAATCCTAGTCTCTGATAAAACAGACTTTAAACCAACAAAGATCAAAAGAGACAAAGAAGGCCATTACATAATGGAAAAGGAATCAGTTCAACAAGAAGAGCTAACTATCCTAAATGCCACCATACCTGGCTAATTTTGTAGTTTTAATAGAGCCTATGTTGGTCAGGCTGGTCTCAAACTCCTGACCTCAGGTGATCCATCCACCTTGGCCTCCCAAAGTGGTGGGTTTACAGGCATGAGCCACCGCGCCTGGCCTAAATAAATATTTTTTAAAGCAAATGAAAAGCTGCCAATGTGGCCTCAGATCTGGTCTCTGCACTCTTCTGAATCTCAGTGGGGCTGGTCTTTGCTGCCTTTATTTCCCAGGCTTCATGTAAGTTGGCATCAGGCTGGGTTTGGTCAGTGGGAAGCACTGGCAAGAGATTGTCCTGGGCAGTGTCTTATAGCAAGAGCAGTTACTTACTCGTTTGCTCCAGCTCTTCCATGACTTCCCCTCCTGGTAAACAGGCCTGGGGTGGTTCCAGCTTCTGTTGGTGTCCCCATCTCCTTGACTGTCCTGCTTGTATACTCAACACTTCAATCACCTCTTGCATTAGTCCATTCTCATGATGCTAATAAAGACATACCCAAGACTGGGTAATTTATGAAGTGAAGAGGTTTAATGGACTCGCAGCTCCACATAGCTGGGGAGGCCTCACAATCATGGCAGAAGGTCAATGAGGAGCAAAGGAACATCTTACATGGTGGCAGGCAAGAGAGTGTGTTTAGGGGAACTGCCCTTTATAAAACCATGAGATCTTTTGAGAATTATTCACTATCACCAGAACAGCATGGAAAAACCTGTCCCCAAGATTCAATTACCTCCCACTGGGTCCTTCTCACAACATTTGGGGATTATGGGAGCTGCAACTCAAAATGAGATTTGGGTGGGGACACAGCCAAACCATATCACCTCCATAAAAAATTAATTGCCTCAAATTCCCTGTTTTAAGTACTTTGAAAGAATTCTGTTTCCTAGTAGAACCCTGACTGACATGCTGATCACGTCACCATCCTAGCATTATTTTCTTAGCATACTTTCTTCTACATGCTCACATGTTTTGACATTATCACAGCCACATAAGTTAGTATTTTGTCTTCTGTTTTGATCATTTAACATTATAAAGACATAAACATATTTTTGAGTATTTTAAATAATTTTCCTATTTAATGGCTGATAATATTTTTTTCTTGTTGATGTACCATGGGTTTTTTTGTTTTTTTGGTTTCTGGGTTTTTTTTTTTTTTTTTTTGAGACAGGGTTTTGCTCAGTCACCCAGGCTCAGGCTGAAGTACAGTGGGGCAACCATGACTCATTGGAACCTCAACCTTCTGTGCTCAAGAGATCCTTCCACCTCAGCCTCCCTAGTAACTGGGACTACAGGCACCTATCTGGCTGCTTTTTGTATATTTTGTAGAGGCTGAGTTTTACCATGTTGCTCAGGCTGGTCTTGAACTCTTGGACTCAAGTAATCCACCTGCCTATGCTTCCTAAAGTGCTGGGATTACAGGCATGAGCCACCATGTCCTTCCAATCAATTGTTAATCTAATCCCTTAATGTGTATTTTAAAATTGTTTGCCTTGAGAACTGAAATTAACTTTCTTGTCTCTGTGCTATATTCTCTGAACAAACATCTTCCTTTTCCTGTGCTAAACAATTCTCGGATTAGGCAAAAATAATTTAACTATTTATTCTATGAAATTTTTGCTGATGGAAGATGTCACTATGAACCAACTAAAATAGCTAGTTTAGGGCCAGACACAGTGGCTTACGCCCGTAATCCCAGCATTTTGGAAGGCCAAAGCAGGCAGATCACTTGAGCTAAGGAGTTTGAGACCAGCCTGGCCAACATGGCAAAACCCTGTCTCTACTAAAAATACAAAACTTAACCAGGCATGGTGGCATATACCTGTAATCCCAGCTACTTGGAAGGTTGAGACAGGAGAATTGCTTGAACCAAGGACAGCGGAGGTTGCAGTGAGCTGAATTCACGTCACTGCACTCCAGCCTGGGTGACAGAGTGAGACTCCATCTCAAATAAATAAATAAATAAATAAATAAAATAGTTTATCAAAATTAACAACTTGGCCAAGTGTAGTGGCTCACATCTATAATCCCAACACTTTGGGAGGCCAAGGTGGAGGGATCCCTTGAACCCAGAGTTCAAGTTCAACCTGGGCAACATAGCAAGACCCTGTCTCTAAAATAATGATAATATGGCCAGTCTTAGTGGCTCACACCTGTAATCCCAGCACTTTGAGAGGCTAAGATTGGGAGGATTGCTTGAACCCAGGGGTTTAAGATCAGCTTGGGCAATATAGCTTGTCTCTACAAATATATATATACATATTTTAATTAGCCAGGAAGGGTCTTATGTGTTTATTATTTATTTATTTATTTTCTTGAGATAGCATCTCACTCTGTCACCTAGGCTGGAGTGCAGTGGCACGATCTCAGCTCACTGCACCCTCCGCCTCCTGGGTTCAAGCGATTCTCCTGCCTCAGCCTCTGGAGTAGCTGGGATTACAGGCGCACACCACCACACCCGGACAGTTTTTATATTTTTAGTAGAGATGGGGTTTCACCATGTTGGCCTCCTGACTTCAGGTGATCCACCCACCTACGCCTCCCAAAGTGCTGGGATTATAGGCATGAGCTACTGTGCCAGGCAGTGTCACGTGTTTAGAGGCAGGAGGATCATATGAGCCTGGGAGGCGGAGGTTGCAGTGAGTTGAGATCCCACCACTGTACTCCAGCCTGGGTGACAGAGTGATACCTTGTCTCAAAAATAACAACAATAATAATAATGATTGCATCTGCAAAGGCTGGCATGTGTGGCTGGAGTTTAATGAGTGTGAGAAAAGGAAGTGATATGGCAGGAGATATAAGGGAATAGAAGGAAGACATGCGTAATTTAGAATACTAGTTGATAAATGAATTAATTGTGGCTAGAAATCAAAATACTGGGAAGGGCATATTATTAACCATTAAGTTACTTGATGAGTAGGGACTCTTTTTTTTTTTTTTGAGATAGAGTCTCACTCTGTTGCCCAGGCTAGAGGGCAGTGGCACAATCTCAGCTCACTGCAACCTTCGCCTAACAGGTTCAATCAATTCTCCTGCCTTAGCCTCTCAAGTAGCTGGGATTACAGGCACCTGCCACTAGGTCCAGCTAATTTTTGTATTTATAGTAGAGATGGAGTTTCGCCATGTTGACCAGGCTAGTCTCGAACTCCTGACCTCAGGTGATCTCCCCCCATCCCCCGCCCTCGGCCTCCCAAAGTGCTGGGATTACAGGTATGAGCCACCAGCCTTTATTTTATTTTATTTTTATTTTTTTGAGACAGAGTTTGGCTCTGTCTCAAGCTGCAGTGCAATGGCATGATCTCAGCTCACCGAAACCTCCATCTCCCAGGTTCCAGTGATTCTCCTGCTTCAGCTTCCCAAGTAGCTGGGATTACAGGGACCTGCCATGATGCCCGGCTAATTTTTTTGTTTGTTTTTTGGTCTCTCTCTGCCGCCCAGGCTGGAGTACAGTGGTGCGATCTTGGCTCACTGCAACCTCGGTCTCCCGGGTTCAAGCAATTCTCCTGCCTCAGCCTCCCCAGTAGCCGGGATCACAGGACTGCACCACCACACCTGGCTAATTTTTGTATTTTTAGTTGAGACGGGGTTTCACCATGTTGGCCTGGCTGGTCTCGAACTCCTGACCTCAGGTAATCCACCTGCCTCGGCCTCCCAGAGTGCTGGGATTACAGGCGTGAGCCACTGTGCCCGGCTGAGTATGGACTTAATGCCAGAAGAGATAAAGAATCTTGACATTTGGCCAGTCGCAGTGGCTCACACCTGTAATTGGGAGGCAGAAATGGGTGGATCACTTGAGGTCAGGTGTTCGCACCCAGCCTGGTCAACATGGTGAAATTCCATCTCAACTAAAAACACAAAAATTAGCCAGGCATGGTGACTCATGCCTATAGTCCCAGCTACTTGGGAGGCTAAGGCAGGAGAATTGTGTGAATCCGGGAGGTGGAGGTTGCAGTGAGCCAAGATCGTGCCACTGCACTCCAGCCTAGGTGACAGAGCAAGACTCTGTTTCAAAACAAAACAAAAACTTGACATTTATTCTAAGCCATGAAAAATCTGAGTGAACTATCCCTGTCCTAAACCTAGATTATGCATCTCTGTCTACCAGATTCAGTGTCTCAATCATTGTTAGACAATTTCAGGTGAGTAGTGTAAAATTTTTCTTTTTCTTTGTTTTTTTTCTTTTTTGAGACAGAGTTTCTCTCTTGTTTCCCAGGCTGGAGTACAGTGGTGTGATCTGGGCTCACTGCAACCTCTGCCTCGTAGGTTCAAGTGATTCTCCTGCCTCAGCCTCCCAAGTAGCTGGAATTACAGGCACTCGCCACAACGCCCAGCTAATTTTTGTATTTTTTAGTAGAGATGGGGTTTCACCATGTTGGCAAGGCTGGTCTTGAACTCCTGACCTCAGGTGATCCACCCGCCTCTGCCTCCCAAAGTGGTGGGATTACAGGTGTGAGCCACTGCGCCTGGCCTAATAGTGCCCAATGTTTCACCTTCATTTTTGTCCTTATAGATTACATGCAGACTAGCTTCTTAGGGAAATACATTATTTCTTCTTAGTATAATCCAGGAATTTAGACTTAATCTTCATCGAAATTCATGCACTTCATTAGTTCACGGTTTGTCTGTGACATCCATGCTTATGATTGGATTGTAGTGCTGTTGGTTGTGCTTTGCTGAAAGACTTGATCCCTGCTTTTTTTTTTTTTTTTTTTTTTTTTTTTTTTGAGACAGAGTCTCACTCTGTTGCCCAGACTGGAGTGCAGTGGTGTAATCTGGGCTCACTGCAACCTCCATCTCCCAGGGTCAAGCGATTTTCCTACCTTGGCCTCCTCAGTAGCTGGGACTATAGGCACCCTCCACCATGCCTGGCTAATTTTCGTATTTTTAGTAGAGATGGGGTTTCACCATGCTGGACAGGCTGGTCTTGAACTCCAACTTTGTGATCTGCCCGCCTCAGCCTCCCAAAGTGCTGGGATTACAGGTGTGAGCCACTGCAACCAGCCATTTTTTGTTGTAGTTATTGTTGTTTGTTTTTTGTTTTTTTTGAGACGGAGTCTCTCGCTCTGTCACCAGGCTGTCGTGCAGTGGTGCGATCTCGGTGAGATTACAGGTGTGAGCCACTGTGCCTGGTCGGATCTCTGCTTTTTAAATACCTCTTTGGAGCAGGCCACACCAATATGTAAAAGGGCTTCTGTACCCCATTGATCCTGTACACTTCATCTTCAGTCTTCTTTTGCTCCAACTCCAGCTGATGTGCCATCTTGGTTTAGCTGTTTTTCCTGCATTGCTTCTTCTGCCTTTTCATCTTTCGTGAGGACCAGTTTCCCTGCCTTTCATGGAGTGATGCATTAGGAATGACCTTAAGGTAACTGATCTCTGTACTTTGGACTCTCCCCATGTAAACTGTGCCATGGACTGCATCGTTTCTGGCAAAACAAATCCCACCTCCTCCTTGAAGATTACTTAAATCTACTAGCTGGAAGCAAATTCTTCAAACTCTAAAAGCTCTTACTGACTGTGCTTTTACTAAAGCAGGATATATTTTATTTCCTCAACTAGATAATGAGCTGGTGAAAGTCAAAACCCATTTTATACTTCTTTACCCACCTCCTAGCCCCACATGAGAACTGCACCCAGTCCTTGTTGCATTTTATACTTAGTTTTTTAAACTTTTAGCCATTCTAGTAGGTTTAGTGATAATTTTTAGACAAACAAGGAAAATGTACAGGCTCATTAATCTAGGAAACATTTATGCATAAAACCAGTGCCTGGCTTGAGCTTTGTCTGGGTTGATACACTTTGCCAGGAGTTTGATTTTAATTACTGTGTCAGAAATATCAGCATGTTGAGAACACACAACACGGTTTCTTGTCTCTAGACCCTCTCAGACAGATGAGAAAGACATGGGAAAGAACACAGGTACAAGAGTATACTTATGGCACTTTAGGAGCTCATGTGGGAAGGTTTTAACCTCTCCTTGGGAAGAAGGAAAGGTTGCCAGAAGTTGTCTTCTGAGTCAAGTCCATATTCCTCTAAATTGATGATTAGCTTTGTAAATTAACATGTCAATGTTGGCTCTTGAGTGTTTTAAATGCCATGGGAGATAATAAGGGCTTCTGCTTCCCAAGCCAGAAGGTAATAAATCTTTTTTTTTTTTTTTTGAGACATGGTCTTGCTGTGTTACCCAGCTGGAGCGCAGTGGTGTAATCCTGGCTCACTGCAGCCTAAATCTCCTGGACTCAAGCAATCTTCCCACCTCAGCCTCCCAAGTAGCTGGGGCTACAGGCACACCCCACCACACCAGCTTTTTTTTTTTTTTTTTTTTTTTTTTTTTTTTTGAGACGGAGTCTCTATTGCCAGGCTGGAGTGCAGTGGTGCGATCTCGGCTCACTGCAACCTCTGCCTCCCAGGTTCAAGTGATTCTCCTGCCTCAGCGTTTAGAGTAGCTGGGACTACATGGTGCCTGCCACCACACCTGGCTAATTTTTTGTATTTTTAGTAGAAACGGGGTTTCACCGTGTTAACCAGGATGGTCTCGATCTCCTGACCTCGTGATCCACCCGCCTTGGCCTCCCAAAGTGCTGGGATTACAGGCATGAGCCACTGCGCCTGGCCACAACAGCTATTTTTAAAAAACGATTTTTACTAGAGATGAGGTCTCACTATGTTGCCCAGGCTGGTCTCGAACTCTTGGGCTCAAGTGATCTTCCCACTTCGGCCTCCCAAAGTGCTGGGATTATAGGTGTGAGCCACTGGGCCCGACCCAGAAGGTAATTAATCATAATATAAAAAGTAGGCTTCGGCCGGGTGCGGTGGCTCAAGCTTGTAATCCCAGCACTTTGGGAGGCTGAGACAGGTGGATCACGAGGTCAGGAGATCGAGACCATCCTGGCTAACATGGTGAAACCCCGTCTCTACTAAAAAATACAAAAAAAAAAAACTAGCCGGGCGAGGTGGCGGGCGCCTGTAGTCCCAGCTACTTGGGAGCCTGAGGGAGGAGAATGGCGTAAACCCGGGAGGCGGAGCTTGCAGTGAGCTGAGATCCGGCCACTGCACTCCAGCCTGGGCGACAGAGCGAGACTCCGTCTCAAAAAAAAAAAAAAGAAAAAGTAGGCTTCAGAGTTATGGAATTGGGGATCCGAAAAGTCCCCGTATCTCAAATATATACATCTCTAAAGCCATTGTACATAGTCACCCATCAGGTCCCAAAGATTAAAAGATGTTTTTGGGAATGGGGCCAGGGAAGAGCAGAAAGAAGACTGGACAAAGTGTCTGAGAGACATGGAAAGAGCACTGGACTGACTGGAAATTGAGTCACGGGTCCTACTTCCATCTGTGCCCTAACTAGTTGTGCAAACTTGGACAAGCCAAAAGCTTGAAGGCCTGTCTCCTTTTATACATAAAACAAGAGCCTGCACTTCTAAGATCTCTCGCATTTGTGACGTTTTGTGGTCTACATACCATATGGAGGGAGAATTCTGGAAAAAAGGACAATGGTGAAGGCCAGAGAAGAGAGGGGCAGAGAAATGCAGATGATGGGCTATGCAACTTGTATTTAAACCCATCAAATGGAGTGACACCTAAGGTTGAAGCAGATTTTTTTTTTTTTTTTTTTTTTTTTGAGATGGAGTTTCATTCTTGTTGCCCAGGCTGGAGTGCACTGGTGCGATCTCGGCTCACGCAACCTCCGCCTGCCACGTTCAAGCCATTCTCCTGCCTTAGTCTCCTGAGTAACTGGGATTACAGTTATGTGCCAACATGCCCCGGCTCTTTTTGTATTTTTAGTAGAGACAGGGTTTCTCTATGTTGCTCAGGCTGGTCTAGAACTCCCGACTTCAGGTGATCTGCCCGCTTCGGCCTCCCAAAGTGCTGGGATTACAGGCGTGAGCCACCACACCTGGCCAAAACAGATTGTTAATGATCACCAAGGAAAATCCAACCAGAGGCTGATGTGTGAAACCAGGAATGTGCTAGGAATACAATATGAAGAAGAGCAGGCAGGGAGATTTTCACCAGGAGGGCAGAACGCCGAGACCAGAGATCCAGGAGCATTTATTTATTTAACAGTAGTTATTATGAGATTCAAGGAGGCAAGCTCACGCTTAGCATGAGGGAAGACTGTGATGGGTACTGAATGGTGGGTACCAACATGGGTAAAGATGGTCCCCACTTTGAGAGATTGTGATACCAAGCTAGGATTTTGTAACCATTCATCTAACTAATATTTGTTGAGGAACTGCCAAGTTATAGGTGCTGGGAATAAAGAAATGTCTCTACCTTTCTGGAGCTTAAGTTCCAGTGAAGGAAGAGAAACAATAAGTAGGGTAAATAAATAAAAATACCTAGCAAGTTAGTAATAAATGCTAGAGACAGAAACAGCAGGGAAGGGCATCAGGATTGGATGAAAATGGGAGAGGATTATAATTTTAAATAGTATGGCCGCTGAGAAAATGACATTTGTGTCAAGGAGGGGAAGGGATGAGCAGCAGTGATGGAGAGGTCCTGGATAGTCTTTTTTTTTTTTTTTTTTTGGTTGAGACGGAGTCTCACTCTGTTGCCCTGGCTGGAGTACAGTGGTGCGATGTTGGCTCACTGCAAGCTTCGCCTCCCAGGTTCATGCCATCCTCCTGCCTCAACCTCCTGAGTAGCTGGGACTACAGGTGCCTGCCACCACGCCTGGCTAACGATTTTTGTATTTTTAGTAGAGACGGGGTTTCACCATGTTAGCCAGGATGGTCTTGATCTCCTAACCTTGTGATCCGCCTGCCTCGGCCTCCCAAAGTGCTGGGATTACAGGTGTAAACCACTGCCTGGGTAGTCCCTTCCCCTCCCCTCCCCTCCCTTCCCCTCCCCTCCCCTCCCTTCCCTTTCCCTCCCCTCCCCTCCCCTCCCCTCCCCTCCCCTCCCCTCCCCTCCCCTCCCCTCCCTTCCCCTCCCCTCCCCTCCCTTCCTTTCCTTTCCTTTCCTTTCCTTTCTTTTCTTTCTTTCTTTCTTTTTTTTTTTTTTGACAGAGTCTTGCCCTGTCGCCTAGGCTGGAGTGCAATTGCATGATCTTGGCTCACTGCACGCTCCGCCTCCCAGGTTCAAGTGATTCTCCTGCCTCAGCCTCCTAAGTAGCTGGGATTACAGGCATGCACCACCACTCCCCACTAATTTTTTGTATCTTTAGTAGAGACGGAGCTTTACCATGTTGGTCTGGCTGGTCTCGAACCCCTGACCTCATGATCTGCCTGCCTCGGCCTACCCAAAGCCCTGGGATTACAGGCATGAGCCACCGCGCCCAGCCCCTGGATAGTCTTTCAAAAGAAGAACAGCAAGCAAAGCAATGGATCTGAGTTAGAAGACTAGCCAGGGTTCAAGGAGGCCAGAGTGGCTGAAGGGAAGAGAACAATGGAGAGAGTAGTTCCAAATGTGATCTAGGCTTCAAAAGAAGGCAGGAAGGAGCCCAGCTCAAGTCTCAAGTTCTCTTGTTCACCTCTTTCCCTTCTCAGCATGTAGGGAACACCTCCCTGGCTCAAGCTGTTGATGCCTATAAGGAATAAGACACTATTCCAGTTATCAGAACCAGAATAAGAGGTCAGAGTCCAACCGGCAGCATGAGTAGATGATGCTGGCTGGACTCAGTGGCTTACACAGGTAATCCCAGCACTTTGGGAGGCCGAGGCGGGTGGATCACTTGAGGTCAGGAGTTCGAGACTAGCCTGACTAACATGGTGAATTCTCATCTCTACTAAAATACAAAAATTAGCTGGGCGTCCTGGCAGGTGCCCGTAATCTCAGCTGCTTGGGAGGCTGAGGCAGGAGAATTGCTTGAACCCAGGAGGCAGAGGTTCCAGTGAGCCAAGATCTCGTCACTGCATTCTAGCCTGGGCAACAGAGCGAGACTCCCTATCAAAAAAGAAAAAAGAAAAAAAGAGTAGATGATGCTGCATCAAACAATCAAACAGGACTAGACCAGGCCTTTAATCTGTCTGTCTTCAGATACCATCAATCTTGAAGCCAGTGTAGCTCAGGGCCTGTTGGTGGGTCTCTATAGAAGGCAAAGGAGAGATATAGAGAAGAAATTAGGCAGACCAGGTATACCGAACTTTAAAAAATATATAATTGGCCGGCCGGGCACGGTGGCTCACACCTGTAATCCTAGCACTTTGGGAGGCCCAGTCAGGTGGATCATCTGAGGTCAGGAGTTCAAGACCAGCCTGGCCAACATGGTGAAACCCCGTCTCTACTGAAAATACAAAAATTAGCCAGGCGAGGTGGCACGTGCCTATAATCCCAGCTACTCGGGAGGCTGAGGCAGGAGAATCGCTTGAACCCGGGAGGTGAAGGTTGCAGTGAGCCGAAATTGCACCTTTGCATTCCAGCCTGGGCGACAGAGCAAGACTCTGTCTTGAAAAAAAAAGAAAAGAAAAGAAAAAAAAAATATATATATATATATATGTATATATATATATATAATTGGCCCTGTGCCGTGGCTGACGCCTGTAATTCCAGCACTTGGGGAAGCCGAGGCAGGCAGATCACCTAAGGCCAGGAGTTTGAGACTAGCCTGACCAACATGGAGAAACCCCCGTTTCTAACTAAAACTACAAAATTAGCTTGGCGTAGTGGCGCATGCCTATAATCCCAGCTATTCGGGAGGCTGAGGCAGGAGAATTGCTTGAACCTGGGAGGCGGAGGTTGTGGTGAGCCGAGATCGTACTATTGCACTCCAGCCTGGGCAACAAGAGCGAAACTCTGTCTTGCAAAAATAAATAAATAAATAAATAAATCTCTAGAGAAAATATTATTAAGAACATATGATAATTAAAATAAAAAAATCGACAAGTTAAATCTGCAGGGCAAAAACCATATAAGAAAAGCAGAACTCATTCTCAAAGTTTTTATCTTGCAGAAGATCCTAACGTTTGGATACAGCAAAGTAAAATACAGACTTTTGAAAAACAATTGGGAATTCAAGTTCATAGTAACAGCTTCCCCCAAGGAAATTTTCTATTGATTTGTAATTTGGCCTTGAATTTGACCTGTGGCCTTCATGTCATGATAATTTGGGTCACTCTCAATATGCCATCCTTTGAACAAGGGCCTCTGCTAATTTTAAATGAATGCAGCTGCCCGTTTGCCATTCTTCTATTTGCATCACAATATGTGGGAATAAATTTGCAATTAATAAGACATTTCCAGTAAGCAGATTGAGGAAATGAAGGACGTTTAGCAAGTTTAACAAGAGATAATTCATTTTTGCCTTTTTGGACACAAAAAAGGGAAAGAAAACAAGTTTATGTCTTTGACAACCTTGGTAGAGACCTGAACTGTACCCTGGGCTACAGCATCCAAAAAAGCCATGTGACCTCAAATTCGATTTTAGTTAAACAAATAAAATATATATAGAAAAGTTTGTACCAGTCCTAAAAATGTTGATCTTCCTTTCCTCCCTCCCTCCCTTCCTTCCTGTCTCTTTGGTTGAATGAAAATGAGTACTTTTCAGGTTTGATTCATGGAGAGGTCTTACATTTGAAATCGCCTCACTGAAACTTTTGGTGGCCGAGCACCTTAGAGTCTTCATTTCATCTTGCATCGGAGACTGCATTAATTAGTAATATATTGTCCAGATAGAGGGAAACAGAGGTCCTATGTGGGTATACCAGGAAATGAAGAGTCTGGAAGCCCTGCCCCAAAAGAAACAAATAAAGGAACTTCAAAGAGAAGGAAGTGAGGTACCCTGAGGAGAAGCTGGGATGTCTTAACAACTGCTTTGAGATTTTGAGCTTGCCCTTTTCACAGTGTGGAGTGTTCCTTGCCCTACTTTCCACCTGTTGAAGTTTTCCTCATTCTCCAAGTTCAGACAGAATGCGTCTACTGTGAAGAGTTTCTAGAACCTCTTGGGATCCATCTCCCTACTGGCAAACCCCCATAGCACTTGCTACTTATGTTCTAATACCAGCAATAGGCTTATCTAGGTCAAGTTAAGTAGGGGCTTGAACGCCACACTAAGAGGTTTAAGCTTTAAGTTGGTAGTCATGGGGAGCCATTATGCTTCTGAGGACAGGTGTGACTTATGACAGACATTTAGGAAGGTGTTTCAAAGGCCGACTGGATAAGCTATTTCAGGTGAGAAAGGGGGTGGAATTACTCTTTCTCTCTCTGTTCCTGTTGTTTGTTTTTGTTTTTCTCAGCACATGACCATGGGCCAGGCATTCCGCTTCGTTATCTCGCTTCATAGACGTGAGCCGGGTTACTCCGACACAACGTGGTTCCAGGCAGCCTTCCCGTCCTCAGCACCTTTTCTTCTGTCATCTGAGGGTAATTCCTCCCCTGTAGTCGTGCTTTCCGGGCTCAGCAATGACTTGCAACCTGCTACGTCTAGGGATCTGTCCCCTCAGTCCTCACGCTCACTTTCTGAGTCCACAACCTCCTTCCCGAAACGTCTTCTCACGTCTTCCAAACTGACTACATTCCCCCTCCGGAAGTTTGAAATTTGGAAGGCTTTTTTTTTTTTTTTTTTTTTTTTTTTTTTTTACCGCAAATGCTTAAAACGAAGCTTAATTAGTCAAGGATAGCTATGGGTGGAGACTTGAAAAGATCTGAAGGGTATCTTGGAGCGCTTTATACTTGAGAGGCCGGTGACAATAGCTCTAAAGAGACCAGTCAAAGCCTGCGGTTCTTCTTTTAACAGCTCTATTCTCATGTATGCACGCCAAGGCTGGGGGGAACTTTTGTTGTTTGTTTGTAAAAGAAATCGAGAAAGGGAGTGGGGCCCGCCTCTTTTCTGACCTAAGGGCAGGAGTGAGGGGCAGCGAGGATTACAGGCGGCTCCCCCTAGACGCACCCCCAGGCGGGCTGGAGACTGGGGCACTCCCTGCTTGGTCGGGGGGCGGGGCGTGCCTAGCGGCCACGCGCGCGGGCGTCGGAGGGGGCGTGTCTCGGGGGCGCGCGCGGGCGTCGGAGGGGGCGTGTCCCGCGGGCGGCGGCGGCGGCGGCGGCGACGCGGACTGGGTGCGCGGCGCAGCGTCCTGTGTTGGAATGTGCGGCTCCCGCGAGCTCGCGGCGCAGCAGCAGAGCGAGCGCCGCCGAGGCCCGGGGCCCCAGACCCCGGCGGCGGCGGCGGCAGCCGAGACGGCAGGGCGAGGCCCGGAGGTCTGAGCACCCTCTGTAGCCCCACTCTTTGGCCTTCTTCGTCCTCGACGGCCCCAGCACCCAACTTTTCCACCCTCCCCCACCCCTCCCCCGAAACTCCAGCAACAAAGAAAAGTAGTAGGAGAAGGAGCGGCGACTTGGGGTCGCCCGCCCCTCCTCCCCGAGGAAGGCCGGTAAGTGCGGCGCGCGGCTGGGGGCTCGGTCAGGGTTGGGGGAGGGCCGGCCGGGTGGCGGCGGTGGCGGGAGGGGGAGGGCGCGGAAGGACTAGGAGCCAGGCGCTGTCCAGGGCTGATTTGCAGATACTGTGGCTCCGGCGGCGGCGGCCGCGCCGGGCGGGGGCTGGCGGCCGAGCAGGATCGGGTTACACAGCCGCCGCCCGGGGGCTGGGGGCGTTTGTTGGGAGCGGCGCGTCGCCTGGACCCCCTCCCCACTGGAGGCCGGGACGCCGCCTCCGCGCTGACCGGACGCTCCTCCGAGTCGGGTCCTCTGAGACCAAGGAGCGGAGCTGCTCGGGCCCCTAGTCCTGAAACTTCCTCTGCTTCCTCCTCCTGCCCCCGGGTCCCACCGCAGCCCCGCGCCGGCCCGCGGCCCTCCTGGTCCCCTCCCCCAGGGCTTCTCCCTGTCGCCGGAAGGCGCCGTTGAGTGCGGCCGGGCGGGTTGAGTCAGCCCCGGGGCCCGGGCGGTTCCGCCAGCGGGGCTGGACAGCGATTTCTGCGCTTCGGCCGCCCGGCGCCGCTGGCCCCCGCGTCCGGCTACCCGACCGCTGGAGCTGGCGGGGCTGGGGCGCGCGTCCTGCCGGGCGCCGTGGGGGAGTGAAGTTCGCAAACTTCCGGGGCGCGGGGGTGGCGGCTGGCCCGCGTGGGGGCCCTCTCCGGTGCTCGGAGCCCGACGCCTCGCGAGGGCGCCCGCGGAGCCTCCCCGGCCCTGGGCGTTGGGCGAGTCCCGGGGCAGTCGGAGGGGCCCGGGGGAGGTCGGAGAAGCCCGGACGCTGGCTGCGCGGTAACTTTCCGTTCTTTCTCGGGACGGGGGCCCTAGGGCTGGGGAGGGGGCTGCCTAGACTCCGGGAGGACTCGGTCCGGCCAAACAGCGTCCCGAGCTTGCTCCCTTCCCCCGTTTTAGTGTTGGAGAGCGCAGGAAAAGGCTCGGGACGAGTGTCAGGGCGACTCCCGCGAGTTGGTGTGTAAATATGTGCAGTGAGCGGGCCGAGGCGAGAGGAAGCGAGAGCGCCCGAGTTTGCAAAGAGCTGCTTTGTGTTTGGTATTTTGAGAAAATGGCCGAATGCCTATTTCAGTTAGGAATGCCGCCGCCGAGGCAGGCGCTGGTGGCAGCAGCACGGAGGAATTCGTGCGGCATGTTGGGCTTTCGGGCTGTGCTTGGATGGTCTTCCTAACAATCGTTAAAATTCCATTTGGGGTGGCAGTTAGGGGGTAGGGAGCGATTAGAAAAGTCGATGTTGGGCCAAATTGCCGAGTAGCTTGGGCTGTTCAGCCCCAGGACAGCCTTCGCCCTGTTTTCTGTGATGGCATTTGCTTCCAACTTTTGTTGGTACGTAGAACTAAACCGGTTTGTGTTTATACACTTGGATGAGGCGGATTACTTTTTGCATTTTCGGTTTAACTTTATTTTCTTAGAACTTGTTACTTCTTTTAATTTGCAAGTGAACACTTCGTTTGAGAATGGCACCTTTTAGATTGAGAAGTAACGTAGCATTTAGAAAGCCCAACTTGTTTTCAAGAAGGTGATCTTGTAATGGCTTCCACTAGGCAAGTAGGCCAAGTCAAGCACAATGCAAGAAAGTTGCTGATTGTCGAGTTGAGTTCCACGATGATTTTATTCGTATTGAAAAGCTTGGAATTCAGTGTTGTGGAACTTCAGCCTGCAGAAAAATAAGCTTATTCATTTTTATTTGTGAAGTTTTGAATAAATCAAACTTCCTTTTTCACAAGAAAAGGGGTCCATAATGTTTTTCCTTTTAAGCCTGTGGAGTTGTCGAAAAATTAAGGGACTGACTGGTAGTGGTAGTTTTTCACAGTAGTTTATTCTTTTGGAGTTAGTTGAGCTCATGCGAAATCCAATTAAGTTGAACAATTATTGCAGGCTTCTACTTTCCAGATGTGTTTGTGTACTTAATAAATGCACTGAATGGCTTGTGGATTTCTGGGCTTTCTGATTCAGACCATTGAACTGTTGAAGGGGGAAAAAGTTGGGAGGACAATAATTTACTAATGTTTTGAATTTTTGGAGTAATTTTAACAGTAAAAATGAAGGTTACTTTTTATCCCCACCAGAACAATTAAAAGTGCTTGAGGGACCACATGCCAGTGGCTGGATGGTGAATGAGTTACGTCAAACAATTGGTAGAAGTGTTTTCTAGGGATAGTAGACATTTTTTTTTGGTGATTGCCGTAAAGACTATTGGGAATTAACTGCTGTTTTAAAGATTTGTTTTTAATAGGTGATGAAGTTTACTGAGTTATAAAGATCATATTGGAAAATTTTTAAGTTATGAAGATTTACAGTGATGTGGTTTTAAGCCAGTAACAGCAGTGTTTAAACTGGTGCTCTTGTTTTGTTTTATTTTTAATTCAGAATACAGTTATGGCCACCCAGGTAATGGGGCAGTCTTCTGGAGGAGGAGGGCTGTTTACCAGCAGTGGCAACATTGGAATGGCCTTGCCTAACGACATGTATGACTTGCATGACCTTTCCAAAGCTGAACTGGCCGCACCTCAGCTTATTATGCTGGCAAACGTAGCCTTAACTGGGGAAGTAAATGGCAGCTGCTGTGATTACCTGGTCGGTGAAGAAAGACAGATGGCAGAATTGATGCCTGTTGGGGATAACAACTTTTCAGATAGTGAAGAAGGAGAAGGACTTGAAGAGTCTGCTGAAATAAAAGGTGAACCTCATGGACTGGAAAACATGGAACTGAGAAGTTTGGAACTCAGCGTTGTAGAACCTCAGCCTGTATTTGAGGCATCAGGTGCTCCAGAGATTTACAGCTCAAATAAAGATCTTTCTCCTGAAACACCTGGAGCAGAGGACAAAGGCAAGAGCTCGAAGACCAAACCCTTTCGCTGTAAGCCATGCCAGTATGAAGCAGAATCTGAAGAACAGTTTGTGCATCACATCAGAGTTCACAGTGCTAAGAAATTTTTTGTGGAAGAGAGTGCGGAGAAGCAGGCAAAAGCCAGGGAATCTGGCTCTTCCACTGCAGAAGAGGGAGATTTCTCCAAGGGCCCCATTCGCTGTGACCGCTGCGGCTACAATACCAATCGATACGATCACTATACTGCACACCTGAAACACCACACCAGAGCTGGGGATAATGAGCGAGTCTACAAGTGCATCATTTGTACATACACAACAGTGAGCGAGTATCACTGGAGGAAACATTTAAGAAACCATTTTCCAAGGAAAGTGTACACATGTGGAAAATGCAACTATTTTTCAGACAGAAAAAACAATTATGTTCAGCATGTTAGAACTCATACAGGTAAGAGAAGCTTTCTAGTCCATAAGTTCAGTTCTCTTTTCTGATTGTTACTTGAGTGGTTAAGTAGTGCTTGAGAAAAAGGACTCTGGTTCAAATCCAGGTTCCATTTTTGCTATCTTTGTGACCTTGCACAAGTTGTTTAACCTCTTTGTTCAGAAATTTCTCCATGGAGTAACAATATCTGGGATGGGAGGATTATGTGAAGTTACATGTAAAGCACAGAATGTTACCTGGGAGAAACAGCCAAGAGATCTTACCATGCTCTTCCTAAAGTACATATCCTAACTTGGGATTTACCTTCAGCAAATTAGACTGGCCGGGCATGGTGGCTCATGCCTGTAATTCCATCACTTCAGGAGGCCAAGGCGGAAGGACTGCCTGAGCCCAGAAGTTCTAGACTAGTCTGGGAAACATGGAAAGACCCCCGTCTCAAAAAGAAAACAGAAAAAAAAAGTTTCTATATTTATTTCTGTGACAGTGAACACATTTAAGATGCAGTATAGTTTCTGAAAGGAATTGAGGGCTTATATAAAAAGGAAAACTCAGTGATTAACCTTGCATATCTCCACTTAACAAAAGCCTCAAACTTGGAAACATTTGACTTATAGCATTGAGTTCCTAAATGGAACAACTTGTCTTTGTCCACAAAAAAGAAATGTGAGAAGATAGTTTTTAAAACATGGGTGGGATTATCACCAATTGAAACTATTTTGCTATGAAAGCAAACACATGTAGAAAATGTATTTTTCAGACAATTGTGTTTAGCATGTTTGAACTCATACTAAGCGCAACTGTGTAAAAAAAGTTGAAACTGTTTTTTTTTTTTTTTTTTTTTTTTGAGACGGAGTCTGGTTCTGTCGCCCAGGCTGGAATGCAGTGGCACAATCTTGGCTCAGTGTAACCTCTGCCTCAAGGTTCAAGCGATTCTCCTGCCTCCACCTCCCTGGCTCAGCCTCCCAAGTAGCTGGGATTACAGGCGCCCACCACTGTGTCTGGCTAATTTTTTTTTTTTTTTTTTTTGACACGGAGTGTCATTCTGTTCCCCAGGCTGGAGTGCAATGGCATGGTCTTGGCTCACTGCAACCTCTGTCTCTCAGGTTCAAGCAGTTCTCATGCCTCAGCCTCCCGAGTAGCTGGGATTGTAGGTGCCCACCACCATGCCTAGCTAAGTTTTTGTATTTTTAGTAGAGACAGGGTTTCACCACGTTGACCAGGCTGATCTCAAACTCCTGACCTCGTGATCCACCCACCGCAGCCTCCCAAAGTGCTGGGATGACAGGTGTGAGCCACCGCACCTGGCCAATTTTTTTTTTTTTTTGAGATAGCTTTACTTCGTCACCCATCCTGGAGTGCAGTGGTGTGATCACTGCTCACTGCACCCTCGACCTCCTGGACTCAAGTGACCCTCTTGCCTCAGTCCCCCAAGTAGCTGGGACCACAGATGCATGCCACCACACCTGGCTAATATTTGTATTTTTTGTAGATACAGGGTTTCTGCCATGCTGCCCAGGTTGGTCTCTAACTCCTGAACTCAAGTAATCTGCCCTCAGTCTCCCAAAGTGCTGGGATTATGGGTGTGAGCCACCATATCCAGCCGACTTAATTTTTAAAAATTTATTTTATTTAGTTATTTTTTACATCCCAAAGACTTGAAACTATTAAGTGGTAGGCTTAAACAATAAAACTTGCAGGTGAGATTCCATTACAAGAATGACCTCTGTTACAAGATTGCTAGGCCCCAGCAGATGGATGGCTCATGTGTCGAATGCTTTAAAATTTAGTCCAGTAAAAGAATTTGTAGTCCCTTTGGAATTCATCATAACCTGTGATTGTCTCCATGCTTTGAAATCATTTGATTTCAGAAGTAAAGGTCAAGCATTATAAAAATATGTAGAGTAGGAAATGAAAGTTACTTGGGGATACAACCCCATTAATCACTTGACAGTTTGAATTAGACAAATTGTTAGACTAAACCAGCCTCACCTACAATATCTTAAATCCCAGCCATCATGTATACTAAACTCATAAATAAGTACATCATATTCATTTAGCTGGAATTACAGGTGCCTTCCATCATGTCCGGCTAATTTTTGTATTTTCAGTAGAGATGTGGTTTCCCATGTTGCCCAGGCTAGTCTTGAACTCCTGACCTCAGGTGATCTGCCCACCTCAGCCTAATGAAGTGCTGGGATTGCAGGCATGAGCCACCATGCCTGGTTTATTTGGTCTTAATGCTTATTTTTGCCCGGTATTACCTTCATTCTGATTCTTTTTTTTTGTGTGTGTGACAGTTTTACTCTTGTTACCCAGGCTGGAGTGCAGTGGCGCAATCTTGGCTCACTGCAACCTCCGCCTCCCAGGTACAAGCAGTTCTCCTGCCTCAGCCTCCTGAGTAGCTGGGATTCCAGGCACGTGCCACCACACCTGACTAATTTTGTATTTTTATTAGAGATGGGGTTTCTCCATGTTGGTCAGGCTGGTCTCAAACTCCCGGCCTCAAGTGATATGCCCGCCGCGGCCTCCCAAAGATTACAGGCATGAGCCACCGTGTCCATCCAGTTTTTTATGTGTATATATGTGTGTGTGTGTGTGTGTGTGTATGTGTGTGTGTGTATATATATATATATATATTTTTAGACGGAGTCTTGCTCTGTTGCTCGTGCTGGAGTGCAATGGCGCGATCTCCGCTCACTGCAACCTCCGCCTCCCAGGCTTAAGTAATTCTCCTGCCTCAGCCTCCCGAGTAGCTGGGATTACAGGCGCGTGCCATCACGCCCAGCTAATTTTAAAAAAATTTTTTAATAGAGACAGGATTTCACTGTGTTGGCCAGGCTGGTCTCAGACTCCTGACCTTGTGATCAGCCTGCCTCGGCCTCTCAGGGTGCTGGAATTACAAGCGTGAGCCACTGAACCTGGCCTTTTTTTACATTTTAAAACAATTGGGTGATGTATAGATTGAAGGTTAATATTTTGACTATGTAAATTCCGAAAGTATCTCTTGTATTAAATGGATAGTTCTGAAAATTATGGAAAATAAATTCATCTGGTGCGGAAGAGTAGAAAAGACAGGAATCACTTAAATTGATAGTGTTCAGGAATTACTTCTCATTTCCACTTGTAAGTAGCCCAGTTTTCTGATTGACTTAATGGGCTTAATTGTGTTTCTTGTGCCCAGTGTTAGGTGCTGTCTTCTTTTCTGTGCTAATCTTCAGAACAATCCATTGAGGAAAATAGCATCTGTGATGATAGTTCATGTTTGCAGAGGGGAAAACTTCAGATTTAAAAGCCTGAAGTGATGTTCCCAAGGTTATATACAAGTATCACATTTAAAGCCTTCCACGATGGCTCACGTCTGTAATCCTAGCACTTTGGGAGGCTGAGGCAGGAGAATCGCTTAAACCTGGGAGGTGGAGGTTGCAGTGAGTCGAGATTGCGCATCTGCACTCCAGCCTGGGTGACAGAATGAGACTCTGTCTCAAAAAAAACCAAAAACAAAAGTAGCATTTAAAGTTCAGCAATCTCCACTCACTGCAGCCTCCACCAAAACCAGGGGAAGTTGGGAGCTGGGGATTACTTTCATTCAGGTTGACCTCTTTAGTTTAGTGATTTTGTTTGTTTGTTTGTTTGTTTGTTTTGAGACGGAGTCTCGGAATCTCGCTCTGTCGCCCAGGCTGGAGTGCTGTGGCCGGATCTCAGCTCACTGCAAGCTCCGCCTCCCGGGTTCCCGCCATTCTCCTGCCTCAGCCTCCCGAGTAGCTGGGACTACAGGCGCCTGCCACCTCGCCCGGCTAGTTTTTTGTATTTTTTAGTAGAGACGGGGTTTCACCGTGTTAGCCAGGATGGTCTCGATCTCCTGACCTCGTGATCCACCCGTCTCGGCCTCCCAAAGTGCTGGGATTACAGGCTTGAGCCACCGCTCCCAGCCTTGATTTTGTTATTTAACTAGTTCACAAAATCTACTTTTAAAGAAAACCTGGCCGGTTGCGGTGGCTCAAGCCTGTAATCCCAGCACTTTGGGAGGCCGAGACGGGCGGATCACGAGGTCAGGAGATCGAGACCATCCTGGCTAACACGGTGAAACCCCGTCTCTACTAAAAAATACAAAAAAACTAGCCGGGCGAGGTGGCGGCGCCTGTAGTCCCAGCTACTCGGGAGGCTGAGGCAGGAGAATGGCGTGAACCCAGGAGGCAGAGCTTGCAGTGAGCCGAGATCTGGCCACTGCACTCCAGCCTGGGCGACAGAGCGAGACTCCGTCTCAAAAAAAAAAAAAAGAAAACCTTTTTGCCTGTATGTGTAACTGAAAAATCTGTAGGTAACTAAGCTTTCTAGAGGAGAGTTATGCCTAGTTTGTGGAATTACACAGATAAAGTCGTCTGTTGTAAAGAATTTAAAAGCAGGCTGGATGAGGTGGCTCATGCCTATAATCCCAGCGCCTTGGGAGGCAGGCAGATCACCTGAGGTTGGGAATTCAAGACTAGCCTGGTTGGCATGGTGAAACCCTGTCTCTACTAAAAATACGAGAAGTCCCAGCTTCTTGGGAGACTGAGGCAGGAGAATCGCTTGAACCCGAGAGGCAGAGGTTGCAGTGAGCCAAGATCGTGCCACTGCACTCCAGCCTGGGCGACAGAATGAGACTCTGTCTCAAAAAACAATAAAACAAAAGAATTTAAAAGTAAATTATTTTTGATTCTTCAAGTTTATCTGCAATGGTATTTAATTTTTTCCAACTTCATTGAGATACAATTTACATATACAGTTCACTATAGATTGGCCTATTCTGAATATTTCATATAAGTGGCATCATAATATGCAATCTGAATAATGCTGCTATGAATATTCATGTTTAAGTGTTGTGTGGACATATGTTTTTGTTTCTTTTGGATGTATACCTAAGAGTGAGATTGTGGGGCAGTATAGTAGCAACATTTTGGGTAACTGCCAAACTGTTTTCCAAATTAGCCATGCCATTTTACAGTCCCACCAGCAATGTGTGAGGGTTTCAATTTCAGCACATCCTCAGCAATAATATTGTTAACATCTGTCTTTGTGATTACAGCTATCCTAGTGGGTATGAAGTCTTCATCTCATGTGGTTTTGATTTGCGTTTCCCTCACAGCTAATGATAATGTTCATCTTTTCTTTTTTTCTTTTTTTTTTTTTTTTGAGGCGGAGTCTTCACTCTGTCGCCCAGGCTGGAGTGCAGTGGCACCATCTCGGCTCACTGCAAGCTCCGCCTCCCGGGTTCGTGCCATTCTCCTGCCTCAGCCTCCCGAGTAGCTGGGACTACAGGCGCCCGCCACCGCGCCCGGCTAATTTTTTTTTTTGTATTTTAGTAGAGACGGGGTTTCACCGTGTTAGCCAGGATGGTCTCGATCTCCTGACCTCGTGATCCGCCCATCTCGGCCTCCCAAAGTGCAGGGATTACAGGCGTGAGCCACCGCGCCCGGCCAATGTTCATCTTTTCATGTGTTTATTGGCTATTTGTATATCCCTTTTTTACAGAATTCCATTAATGTAAAACTATCTTGATTGTTCCAGGTCATAAGGTAGGCATTCTGTTGCTACCAGCTCTTTACAGCTAATACATAGCTACCAGCGAATTACAGAAGAATAGTTACTAGGAACACATTTCCCACCTATCACCATTCTTTTTGTTGTTGTTGTTTGTTTTTTGTTTTGAGACAGGGTCTCGCTCTGTTGCCCTGTGTGGAGTGCAGTGGCATGATCACGGCTCACTGAAGCCTCCACCTTCTGGGCTCAAACGATCCGCCTGCCTCCCAAAGTGCTGGGATTACAGGCATGAGCCACCATGCCTGGCCTATTCTTGTTTTCTGTGTACCACCTTTTCTTTATTTTATTAGACAACATTTGTTTCTGTCTTAGACAAAATTGATAGCTGACATTTATTGAGGGCTTTACTATGTGCCAGACACAGTGTTAAATGCTCTGCATGTATTATTTAAACTTTTGCAATTACAGGGAATGAAGATTCTGTTAGTTTTGCAGATGGGGAAACGGGGTGTTTTAGTAACTTTACCAAGGTCATAATTATCTTGTGTCTGGAGACTATATTAAAACAAATTGTACACCTTTTTTTAAAAGCTTGTTTTGCTGGGTGTGGTGGCTCACGCCTGTAATTCCTGCACTTTGGGAGGCCGAGACGGGTGGATCACGAGGGCAGGAGATCGAGCCCATCCTAGCTAACAAGGTGAAACCCTGTGTCTGCTAAAAATACAAAAAAAATTAGCCGGGCATGGTGGCGGGCGCCTGTAGTCCCAGCTGCTCAGGAGGCTGAGGCAGGAGAATGGTGTGAACCCAGGAGGCGGAGCTTGCAGTGAGCTGAGATCTCGCCACTGCACTCTAGCATATACAACAGAGGGAGACTCCGTCTCAAAAAAAAACAAAAAAAACCTTGTTTTGTTGTTGATAGCCGTGTCTAAAAAGAATATACATGTCCTACCTTTGAGTCTTAAAATTATTCAGTATTAAATCACTGGCTTCTAGTCTTCAGTCCCTGTAACTTTTGTAATTTGTTTTAAAAATTGGTAACTGGTTGGGCATGGTGGCTTATGCCTGTAATCCCAGCACTCTGGGAGGCCAAGACAGGTAGATTGCTTAAGCCCAGGGGTTAGAGACCAGTCTGGGCAACATGGCAAAACCTGGTCTCTACCAAAAAAAAAAAAATTATCTGGGCTTGGTTGCCACACCTATGGTCCCAGCTACTTAGGAGGCTGAAGTGGGAGGATCTGTTGAGCCCGGGAGGTCCAGGCTGCAGGAGCTATGTTCACGCCACCGCACTCCAGTCTAGGCGACAGAGTGAGACCCTGTCTCATAAAAAACAATAAAAAGAAAATTGATGATCTTCTCTTACATTTTTCTTTTTAACTTACTGTTTTTTATTTATTTTTACTTTTAGAGACAGGACCTCTCTCTGTACTCGAGGCTGGAGTATAGTGGTGCCATCATAGCTCACTGCAACCTCAAACTCTGGGCTCAAGTGATCATCCTGCCTCAGCCTCCCAAGTGAGACTATGGGGTCTCACTTTCACCCAGGCTGGAGCACAGTGGTACAATTATGACTCACACTAGCCTCATCCTTCCTGGGCTCAAGCAATCCTCCCATCTCGTTCCTCCCAAGTAGCGGGGACCACAGGCATGCGCCACCACACCTAGCTAATTTTTCTGTTTTTTGTAGAGAGGAGGTCTTGCTATGTTGCCCAGGCTAGTCTTGAACTCCTGGGCTCAAGTGATTGACCTGTCTTGGCCTCCCAAAGTGTTGGGGTTACAGTTGGGGGCCTCAATCCCCATGCTCAGCCCAGGCTTTTTTTTTTATTTTTTATTTTTAATGAGATGAGGTCTCACTCACTGCAACCTCCACCTCCCGGGGTCAAGCGATTCTCCTGACTCACTCAGCCTCCTGAGTAGCTGGGACAATAGGCACATGTCACCGTGCCTGGCTAATTTTTTTTTTTTTTTTTGTATTTTTAGTAGAGGTGGGGTTTAATTATGTTGGCCAGGATGGTCTTGAACTCCTGACCTCGTGATCTGTCAGCCTCGGCCTCCCAAAGTGCTGGGATTTCAGGCATGAGCCACCGTGCCCAGCCCCAGGCTAGTTTTTTAAAATAAATTTTTAGAAATGGGGTATTGCTGTATTGCCCAGTCTGGTCTGGAACTCTACCACTTGAAAATTTTTAGCATAAAGCAGTTACATTCTCACTCAAAAGTATTGTTGTTTTAAGCTAACACTTTCAAATGGTAGTAGATTCGTCATTTACAAGTTAAAAAAAAACTGTTAATAGCATCAGACAGTTGGGGTAGACTTTTTTAAAAGGTGAATCTTATATAACAAAAATATGCTTTGTACCTTATAAAGATAGTTTTTCACTTCTCACTACTTAATGTATTAACATGCAGTATCACTGTGAAAATTCAAAGGGCTTTGAGAATTCAGAAAGTCAATGTTTTTTTGTCAGCAAAGCCAAAATAATGTAGTCATAGTTTCTGAAATAAATAACTTACATTTTAAATACATGATAAATTGATCTTTTTGCCAGAAATAGGAAAAAAAAAATTCTTGTTAAAATGTGCTGAGCACTGAATATTGTTGCATTGTTAGTAAGAATTGTATTTGGCTTATTTTGTGACATTTAAACACTCTTCATTATTGAAATTTGCAGGAGAACGCCCATATAAATGTGAACTTTGTCCTTACTCAAGTTCTCAGAAGACTCATCTAACTAGACATATGCGTACTCATTCAGGTTGGTAAGAAATGGGAACTTTCCTATCATTTTCAGTCAACGACCATTTTAGGGAAGTTCTTCTAAGGGCTTGTAACCGAGTCGTTTATTTATTATTTATTTTTAATATAATTTAGAAGTCAGAATTTGAAAATCAATGTTCTGTCAATCTGAGGACATGGAATCCAAAGGTGGACTTCCTGAAAATGAAATTTTTTTGTACACTTTTTCTGGGAGGAGGGGCCTTAATTCTCATCAAATCTTTGAAGTGTTCCGTGACTCCAACAAAAGTTAAACTAATGTACACCAAGGCTGATTGATCCTTTAACCCCTACTTCTCACATTTCTCCTAACAGCATAAAGCTGAGACTCACAATGTGTGGTTGACAAGTGTCAGGGATTCCTTCTTAGCTTCTCAGGTCCTGAAATTTAGGTTTGTTCTGTTTCAAGGTTTGGTAGAGCTTTTGAGGACTGACTGCAAAATCTTAGCTTGAAAAAGAAAATGACAATCTAGGATGCCAATTTATTAAGCTGTAGTAAGAGTGTAGGACCGTGACATGAGAGATTCGTCCACTGCAGGGACTGAAACAATCACCATCACCGCTCAGAGTTAGTCTCCATTGGCCAGCACTGTGGCTCAAGTCTGTAATCCCAGCACTTTGGGATGCCAAGGTGGGCAGATCACCTGAGGCTGGGAGTTCGAGACCACCCTGACGAACATGGAGAAATCTTATCTCTACTAAAAATACAAAATTAGCCAGGCATGGTGGTGCATGCCTGTAATCCCAGCTACTCAGGAGGCTGAGGCAGGAGAATTGCTTGAACCTTGGGAGGCAGAGGTTGCGGTGAGCCAAGATCATGCCATTAAGAGCAAAACTCCATCTCGATAAAGAAGTCCCTATTAAAGTATGTAAGTGGCCAAGTTAAAAAGTAATGTTAGCATCGGTGATCTTGCTTGAATGGGTAGCCCTGATTGACTCTTGGTGAACTACCACTTTTACTTTTTATTTTTTATTTTTTGGAGACAGTCTTGCTCTTTTGCCTAGGCTGGAGTGCAGTGGTGTGATCTCAGTTCACCACAACCTCTGCCTCTGGGTTCAAGCGATTCTCCTGCCTCAGCCTCCTGAGTAGCTGGGATTACAGGCACACATCACCACGCGCGATTAATTCTTGTATTTTTAGTGGAGATGGGGTTTCACCATGTTGATCAGGCTGGTCTCGAACTCCTGACCTCCTGATCTGCCCACCTTGGCCTCCCAAAGTACTGGGATTACAGGCATGAGCCATCACGCCTGGCCGAACTACCGCTTCTGATTAGAATACAGATTTAGAAAGTATATCCCTGTGGGAAAAGTATCTTCAATCTTGCTGTTACAAAAGCCTATGTAGGCCTGTCCCCCTTAAGTTAGTAATTACCTTACCTTAGATGTGTGCTATTCAGCCGAGTAGCCATTAGCCACATTAAGCTTTTGAAGCAGTAGTAGTTTAAATTGATACTTATAAAATATGTACTTACCAGATTTTTTGTTGTTGTTGTTGAGACAGAGTCTTACTCTGTCCCCCAGGCTGGAGTGCAGTGGCATAGATTTCAGCTCACTGCAACCTCTGCCTTCTGGGTTCAAGCAATTCTCATGCCTCAGCCTCCCCAGTAGCTGGGATTACAAGCAGGTGCCACCATGCCCAGCTAATTTTTGTAATTTGTCTTGAACTCCTGGCCTAAAGTGATCTGCCCATCTTGGCCTCCCAAAGTGCTAGGATTACAGGTGTGAGCCACTGTGCCCGGCCACAGATTTCAAACAGTATGAAGAAAAGACTATCTTTCTCTGAAGCAGGTTAGAGAAAAAATAAAGAATGTTAAATATTTATTTTTCAAGTTGATCATATGGCAAAACTGTTATATACATTGGCTTTAAAAAGTAATAAAATTAATTTTACCTGTTTCCTTTTTACGTTTGTAGTATGACTACTAGAAAATTTAAGATTACATGTGTGATATGCATTATATTTCTACTGGACATTGCTGCCATGAGTTAGTAACAAGACTTGATAATCAGACTTGATTATATTGCAGATTCTGATTTATTTGAACAGCTATGAAGGTGTCCTATAGTATGCTTGCTAGCCTTTCTTGACCCTACATGGTTGTCACACTAATGTACTTTGAGTGTTTTTTTTTCCTAAACCTCTAAGCCATTGAGTGGTGCCACTTAACCAGAAACCTGGTTTTATTATTTTGGGGTGTTTTTTTTGGTTTCATTCTCTGATGGTAACGTGGATGCAATCTCAGACTTTGGAGGTAGGCATCATGTCCTGTTGATAGTTGTACTCTAGCTTTTTAGTGAAATATTTAAGAGTTTTGTAGTAGCAGTAATATTACTTTTTTTCTGAGATGGAGTTTCGCTCTTGTTGCCCAGGCTGGAGTACAATGGTGTGATCACAGCTCACTGCAACCTCTGTCTCCTGGGTTCAAGTGATTCTCCTGCCTCAGCCTCCCGAGTAACTGGGATTACAGGCATGCGCCACCACACCTGGCTAATTTTGTATTTTTAGTAGAGATGGGGTTTTACCATGTTGGCCAGCGTGGTCTCAAATTCCTGATGTCAGGTGATCCGCCTGCCTCAGCCTCCCAACGTGCTGGGATTACAGGTGTGAGCCACTGCTCCTGGCCAAGAGCTTTATATTAGTTAACTAGTTTTAGTCTTCATAACTGTTTTATGTTGCATGAGTTCTATTATCCCCATTTTACAGACCTTTTTTCCTGTAGAATGTCCTTCCTTCTGGATATGTCCACTTGTTTTTTCATGGTGTCATTTAGCTTTTCTTCTGTCCCTTATATTGTAAACTAAATTTAATTATTGTAAATTAAATTTAAATGCTTGATAATCTTTCTCACAAATGATAAGCCTCATTTAAAGTCACATGTGGTTGATCCATTAATATAATGTTAGGTTACTGTATTTAGAATGACTACATACTTTTATCCTTTTGTTCAATTAGTAATACTTTGTCTTGTCACTGTTTAAATGTTTATGATGTTTTATACCAGTTGATAATCTTTGCCTGAAACCATTGTATTTGGGTTTGCAAAATGTTTTGAGTTTTGCCTGCTATATTTTAAAAATGATTTTTAGTATTTGTTGTTAACAGTATAGCAAGTATTTTAATGGTATCTTAAAAACTAGTAGTAGCCACTAGCTATTGTATGTATGCTGGGTACTAAAAACAAGTATTTGCTGTCTCCAATCTTAGTACTAAGAAGATACTGAGTTTCAGATTACATATTATAGGATACAAGCTCACAAATAAGTAATTTTGTTGTTGTTTTTGGAGTTGGGGACTCTGTTGTGCAGGCTGGAATGCAGTGTTGTGATCATGCCTTACTGCAACTTCAAATGCCTGGGCTCAAGCCATCCTCTTGCCTCAGTCTCCTGAGTAGCTAGGTCTACTGGCACATGCCACCACTTCAGCTAATTGGGGATTATTATTATTTTCAAGACAGTTTCGCTCTTGTCACCCAGCTGGAGTACAATGGCGCGATCTCGGCTCACTGCGACTTCTGCCTCCCGGGTTCAAGCTATAGATTCTTCCTCAGCCTCCTGTGTAGCTGAAATTACAGGTGCCTGCCACCATGCCTGGCTAATTGTTTGTTTTTTTTGGAGACAGGGTCTTGCTCTGTCGCCCAGGCTGGAGTGCAATGGCACGATCTCTGCTCACTGCAAGCTCCACCTCCCGGGTTCACGCCATTCTCCTGCCTCAGCCTCCCGGGTAGCTGGGACTACAGGTGCCCGTCGCCACGCCCGGCTGATTTTTTTGTATTTTTAGTAGAGATGGGGTTTCACCGTGTTAGCGAGGATGGTCTTGATCTCCTGACCTCGTGATCCGCCTGCCTTGGCCTCCCAAAGTGCTGGGATTACAGACGTGAGCCACCATGCCCGGCCAAATTTTTGTATTTTTAGTAGAGGTGTTGACTAGGCTGGTCTTGAACTCCTGACCTCAGCTGATCCACCCATCTCAGTCTCCCAAAGTGCTGGGATTACAGGCATGAGTCACCGCGTTTGGCTGGGACTATTATTTTTATTTAAATATACTATTCATTTATTGAGACCGAGTCTCACTGTCACCCAGGCTGGAGTGCAATGGCGCGACCTCGGCTCACTGCAACCTCTGCCTCCTGGGTTCAAGCGATTCTCCTGCCTCTGAGTAGCTGGGACTACAGGCTTGTGCTACCATGCCAGGCTAATTTTTTGTATTTTTAGTAGAGACAGGGTTTCACCATGTTAGCCAGGATGGTCTCAATCTCCTGACCTTGTGATTTGCCCACCTCAGCCTCCCAAAGTGCTGGGATTACAGGGGGTGGGGGGGAGCCACTGCGTGCAGCCAATATCCTATTTCTTTTTATGGAGACTGGGTCATTCTGTGTTGCCTAGGCTGGCCTCTAACTCCTGGCCTCAAGCAATTCTCTTGTCTCTTACAGGTATGAATCACTGCCCAGACATACATATTTTTTATTTTTTCTATTGATAACGTTGGTTCCAAGGGACTCTTAAATAGCTGGGATTGTTTGAAAGATATTGTAATGGTTTGAGAGCCTTTGTAGAATAAATTTTAAAAACAATATTTTATTGAGGTATAATTTATAAATTTAAAAATGCACAGATCTTAAGTGTACAGCGCAGTGACTGTGCTTTCACCTATTTGATTATCACTCAAGAACAAGAGATGGAATATTTCTGCTCAGAAACACTTTGCCCTTTCCACTCAGTCTTTCCCCTGGATGATATTTTGTCTCCTACCAAAGAACATTATAGCATTTTTTGTTTGTTTGTTTGAGATGGGATCTTACTGTCACCTAGGCTGGAGTGCAGTGGGTGCAATTACAGCTGCCTAAACCTCTTGGGCTCACGTAGTCCTCCCACCTTAACCTTCCAAGTAGCTGGGACTACAGGTGTGCGCTGCCATGCCTGTTTTTTTGTTTTTGTAGAGATGGAGTCTTACTATGTTGCCTAGGCTGGTTTTGAACTCCTGGGCTCAAGCAATTCACCTGCCTCAGCCTGCCAAACTGCTAGGAATACAGGCATGGGCCACTGTACCTAGTTTTAGAACATTCTTTTATAAAGTGTTCTTGAGACTTATCCATGTTGCATTATTGGACTTCATTTTATTGCTGGTAATGTATTGTATGTCCCCATTACTTTTTACTTAAAAATTTTCTTTGCTGGCTGTGCATGGTGGTTCACACCTGTAATCCTAGCGCTTTGGGAAAGCAAGGTGGGTGGATTACCTGAGGTCAGGAGTTCAAGACCAGGCTGGCCAACATGGTGGTACCCCATCACTCCTAAAACACAAAAATCAGCCTGGCATGATGGCAGGTGCCTGTAATCCCAGCTGCTCGGGAGGCTGAGACGGGAGAATCACTTGAACCTGGGAGATAGGGGTTGCAGTGAGCCGAGATCGCACCACTGTACTCCTGCCTGGGCGGCTGAGAGAGACTCAGTCTCAAAAAAAAAAAAAAAAGAAAAATTTATTTGCCATTCTCTCTAGATTTTTGTTTTGTTTTTATTTTTAATAGAATTAGTTCAAAAATTTTTAAAAAATTGAGAGACTTGTATTTGTGTATTTTTCACTGCAGCTTTGACCTCCTAGGCTCAAACGGTACTCCCACCTCCACCTCTGGAGTAGATGGCGCTGTAGGCTTGTGCTACAACATCTGTCTAAGTTTTAAATTTTTTTGTAGACAGGGTCTTACTAGGTTGCCCAGGCTGGTCTCAAACTCCTTAGCTCAAGCAATCTTCCTCACCTCATCCTCCCAAAAGTGCTAGGATTACAGGTGTGAACCACTATGCCTGGCCATTCTTCTAAAAATATTTTTGTTACATATGTATAAATCTTGGAAAACGCTTTCCCTTTTTGTCTTGGCTTACACCTATAAATTCATTTCGGAGGCATAAAACAGACGACTGGCAGATTTATAAAGAAGAGAAGCTGTTACTAGAATTGGGAAAAAGAATTTAAAATTGTTTGTACAGGGCAAAAAGATTAATATTCAGGTAGGTACTAATTAGAAAATCTTGATGAACATGATGTAAGCAAGATTTAATGGCAATAAAGTAAAAATTATGGGAGAAAAACAATGGAGCAAATAAATCATGCCATCAAATTTTAAACAGAAAATTTCTACATCCTCCCTTTCCGTTCACCATTCCTTAGGTAGACCCTTGTACCTTGATTGATGCTTGCTTGCTGTATAGATCTCCTTATTCATTAGAGTTATAAAACAGTCCTATTTTAATTATAATTATTTTATTATTAGTGTAAATTTGAAGAGGAGAGATAAATTCTACTTATCTATTTAGTCATAATGTAGGAAAGACAGGATACGTAAGAGTCTTCTCATTAATTGATTGATTGATTGAGATGGAGTCTCACCTTGTTGTCCAGGCTGGACTGCAGTGGTGCAATCTCAGCTCACTGCAACCTCTGCCTCCTGGGTTCAAGCGATTCTCCTGCCTCAGCCTCCCGAGTAGCTGGGATTACAGGCACGTGCCACCATGCCCAGCTAATTTTTTGTATCTTTAGTAGAGATGGAGTTTCACCATGTTGGCTAGACTGGTCTCGAACTCCTGGTCTCCAACTCTTGACCTCTTGATTCGTCTGCTTCGGTCTTCCAAAGTGCTGGGATTACAGGTGTGAGCCACTGCACCCAGCCTTTTTTATTTTTTTATTTTTTGAGATGGAGTCTCGCTCTGTTGCCAAGGCTGGAGTGCAGTGGTGCAATCTCGGCTCACTGCACCCTCTGCCTCCCGGGTTCAAGGGATTCTCCTGCCTCAACCTCCCAAGTAGCTGGGACTGTAGATGCACATCACTATGCCTAGCTAAATTTTTTTTGTTTTTACAAAATGCCTCCCAAAATTTTATATTTTTGCAAAAATGCCTCCTAGAGTTCTGGGATTACAGGTGTGACCGACCATGCCCGGCCAAGTCCGCCTTTTATTTATCCATACTCAGAGTTACCAGTTGGTTCAAAAAGTGAACAATTATAGATAATTCATTTTGAGTTCTTGCTCTCTGTTTCATGTTAAGGACTTTACATAGATAAGATTATTTATAGCTGACAACACTTAGAGAGTATTTTATAGATGAAATTGAGACTGGGCATGGTGGCTCATGCCTGTAATCCCAGCACTTTGGGAGGCTGAGGAGGGCGGCTCACCTGAGGTCGGGAATTCGAGACCAGCCTGATCAACATGGAGAAACCGCATCTCTACTAAAAATACAAAATTAGCCAGGCTTAGTGGCACATGCCTGTAATCCCAGCTACTAGGGAGGGTGAGGCAGGATAATCGTTTGAACCTGGGAGGCGGAGGTTGTGGTGAGCTGAGATCACGCCATTACACTCCAGCATGGGCAACAAGAGCGAAACTCTGTCTCAAAAAAAAGAAAAAAAGAAATTGAACTCGAGAAAGGTTTCAGGACTTTGCTCAAAGTCTCAGAGTAAGCAACTTGCAGAGCTCGTTGTTTTATCTCCCAGTCTAGCTCTATCTAGAAGAAGTTCTTAGGCCTTATGCTACCTATCTTTCTATGTTCTATGTCCATATATGTTAAGAAAATGTTTGTCTTCATTTAAATCATTCACTGGAGAGGACAGTATAGAACCAGGTTTAGAGTAATGTAGCATGTTGTAGAAACTTGCATATTTATAAATCTGTTAGTAGACCAACATGGAGAAGAATTGTCCAGTCAGCTGAATATCCAATTTGACTACCTGGATAAGGTGATTATTTTATCACCAGGCATTTTCTAATCATGTAAAACTTAACATCTACATGGTTTTACCTAATGTCTGAGTTTTGTTTTATGAAAAGTTTTAGTAAGATTTGATATGAATTTGAGAATGTTTGAGATGAATTTTCATAAATGTCAATTTCCGTTTTTCTACTATGCATTCCATTGGACCAGTGGGGTATGGATACCATTTGGTAATATTTACTAGAGTGTGATCTAGATGGGTATGTATTCAGGTAGAATGTATTACTCTTATGCCTTTAATTTGGGGGTGGGGGTGGTTCTGGTTTTGTGTGTATCAGTGATTGTGACTTTATTTTACATACCATATCTATTTGTGTGCCACTTCTCATTACCTAGTTCCTTTATGTATTTTATAGAAAGAGGAGGGGAGGAAATTAGGAAAGTTTTCTGAATAATTACCTTGGCTTGTATTTTTGCTTTAAAATAGCAATGCTAGCACAGGAAGTTTGGTAAGTGAAAATTTACTCAGCTCTTGCCATGATGGACAGAAGGATTAAATTTCAAGAAAAAGCCTTTGCTTAGGCTAAAGCAGAATTTCAAAACTTTTGCATCTAGGATTTGGGAGTATAGCCCAGCGTGAAAGATATTTTTCTCAAGATTTACCATAAGAAAATTAGGGTGGAGGGAGTACGGGAATTTTATTTTATTTTTATTTATTTTTGAGACAAAATTTCGCTCTGGTTGCCCAGGCTATAGTGCAGTGGAGCGATCTTGGCTCACTGTAACCTCACCTTCTGGGTTCAAGCAATTCTCCTGCTTCAGCCTCCCGAGTAGCTGGGATTACAGGCGTCTGCCACCACACCCGGCTAATTTTTTGTATTTTTAGTAGAAACAGGGTTTCACCGTGTTGACCAGGCTGGTCTTGAACTCCTGACCTCAGGTGATCCACTGCCTTGGCCTCCCAAAGTGCTGGGATTACAGGTGTGAGCCACCATGCCTGGCTGGGAATTTTATTTATAGATTTATTTTTGAGTCAGGGCCTTGCTCTGTTGCCCAGGTTGGAGTACAGTAGCACATTCACAACTCACTGCTACTTCAAATTCCTGGGCTTAAGCGGTCCTCCTGCCTTTGTCTCCCAAGTAGCTGGGACTTCTACAGGTGCACTCCACCATGCCTGGCTAATTTTTTTTTTTAGACAGAGTCTTACTGTTGCCCAGGCTGGAGTGAAGTGGTGCGATCTCAGCTCACTGCAACCTCCGCCTCCTGAGTTAAAGCAATTCTCGTGTCTCAGCCTCCCGATTAGGTGGGATTACTGGTGTGCAGCACCATGTCCAGCTAATTTTTTTTGTATTTTTTAGTAGAGATGGGGTTTCACCATGTTGGCCAGGCTGGTCTCAAACTCCTGGCCAAAAGGTATCTGCCCATCTTGGCCTCCCAAAGTTAATTTTTGTTTTTATTTATTTTGCTCAGGTTGTTCTGTAGCTTCTGGGCTCAAGCAGTCCTTCTGCCATGGCCTCCCATAGAGTTGAGATTCTAGTCGTGAGCCACTGCACCTGGCCAGAATTTTATTTTCTACTTCATTAGGTATTTGTTTTAACTAAACACACACAAAAAATTAAAATTGATAATTTTCCCCCAAATTAACATCCAGAGCCCAATTGAACTTTGCCAATAGTTGTGTATGTCTTAAAGAATCTCTGTTCTTTAATAGTACTTGAGGACTCTAACTTGAACTTTTTTGAAGCTTATGGTTGACTGAGATTTATTCCTCTCTTTTGAGAATCAATGTCAAAGGATAAGAGAAATGTTATACAAATAAATATGGTAAATGTAAGGTGCATGATACAGCATTTTCAATAAATAGTCTTTGTTGTTACTTTACATATACAGTTCCTTATATTTTAATCTTGAATTTGTCTTAATCTATGTCTTCTCTCATACTTTTGATTTGTCTTCAGGTGAGAAGCCATTTAAATGTGATCAGTGCAGTTATGTGGCCTCTAATCAACACGAAGTAACCCGCCATGCAAGACAGGTTCACAATGGGCCTAAACCTCTTAATTGCCCACACTGTGATTACAAAACAGCAGATAGAAGCAACTTCAAAAAACACGTAGAGCTACATGTGAACCCACGGCAGTTCAATTGCCCTGTGTGTGACTATGCAGCTTCCAAGAAGTGTAATCTACAGTATCACTTCAAATCTAAGCATCCTACTTGTCCTAATAAAACAATGGATGTCTCAAAAGTGAAACTAAAGAAAACCAAAAAACGAGAGGTGGACTTGCCTGATATTACCAATGAAAAAACAGAAATAGAACAAACAAAAATAAAAGGGGATGTGGCTGGAAAGAAAAACGAAAAGTCCGTCAAAGCAGAGAAAAGAGATGTCTCAAAAGAGAAAAAGCCTTCTAATAATGTGTCAATGATTCAGGTGACTACCAGAACTCGAAAATCAGTAACAGAGACGAAAGAAATGGATGTGCATACAGGAAGCAATTCAGAAAAATTCAGTAAAACTAAGAAAAGCAAAAGGAAGCTGGAAGTTGACACCCATTCTTTACATGATGCTGTGAATGATGAGGAATCTTCAACAAAAAAGAAAAAGAAGGTAGAAAGCAAATCCAAAAATAATAGTCAGGAAGTGCCAAAGGGTGACAGCAAAGTGGAGGAGAATAAAAAGCAAAATACTTGCTTGAAAAAAAGTACAAAGAAGAAAACTCTGAAAAATAAATCAAGTAAGAAAAGCAGTAAGCCTCCTCAGAAGGAACCTGTTGAGAAGGAATCTGCTCAGATGGACCCTCCTCAGGTGGAGCCTGCTCCCACAGAGGCGATTCAGAAGGGACCCGTTCAGGTGGAGCCGCCACCTCCCATAGATCCTGCTCAGGTAGAGGGTGCCCAGATACAGCCTGCTCATGACGAGCCTATTCAGATGGAGGTGGCTCAGGAGGGGCCTGCTCAGAAGGAGCTGCTGCCTCCCCTGGAGCCTGCTCAGATGGCGGGTGCCCAAATGGTACCTGCTCACATGGAGCTGCCTCCTCCCATGGAGACTGCTCAGATGGAGGTTGCCCAAATGGGGCCTGCTCCCGTGGAACCTGCTCAGATGGAGGTTGCCCAGGTAGAACCTGCTCCCATGCAGGTGGTCCAGAAGGAGCCTGTTCAGATGGAGCTGTCTCATCCCATGGAGGTGGTTCAGAAGGAACCTGTTCAGATAGAGCTGTCTCCTCCCATGGAGGTGGTTCAGAAGGAACCTGTTCAGATAGAGCTGTCTCCTCCCATAGAGGTGGTCCAGAATGAGCCTGTTCAGATGGAGGCATCTCCTCCCATGGGGGTGGTTCAGAAGGAGCCTGATCAGAGGGAGCCACCTCCCAGAGAGCCTCCCCTTCATATGGAGTCAGTTTCCAAAAAGCCTCCTCTCCGAAAAGATAAAAAGGAAAAGTCTAACATGCAGAGTGAAAGGGCACGGAAGGAGCAAGTCCTTATTGAAGTTGGCTTAGTGCCTGTTAAAGATAGCCGGCTTCTAAAGGAAAGTGTAAGCACAGAGGATCTCTCACCACCATCACCACCGCTGCCAAAGGAAAATTTAAGAGAAGAGGCATCAGGAGACCAAAAATTACTCAACATAGGTGAAGGAAATAAAGAAGCCCCTCTTCAGAAAGTAGGAGCAGAAGAGGCAGATGAGAGCCTGCCTGGTCTTGCTGCTAATATCAACGAATCTACCAATGTTTCATCCTCTGGACAAAACTTGAATACGCCAGAGGGTGAAACTTTAAATGGTAAACATCAGACTGACACTATGGTTTGTGAAATGAAAATGGACACTGATCAGAACATAAGAGAGAATCTCCCTGGTATAAATTCAACAGTTGAAGAAGCAGTTTCACCAGTGCTTCCCCCTTCAGCAGTAGAAGAACATGAAGCAGTGTCCAAAACTGCACTGGCATCACCTCCTGCTACCATGGCAGTAAATGAGTCTCAGGAAATTGATGAAGATGAAGGCATCCACAGCCATGAAGGAAGTGACCTAAGTGACAACATGTCAGAGGGTAGTGATGATTCTGGATTGCATGGGGCTCGGCCAGTTCCACAAGAATCTAGCAGAAAAAATGCAAAGGAAGCCTTGGCAGTCAAAGCGGCTAAGGGAGATTTTGTTTGTATCTTCTGTGATCGTTCTTTCAGAAAGGGAAAAGATTACAGCAAACACCTCAATCGCCATTTGGTTAATGTGTACTATCTTGAAGAAGCAGCTCAAGGGCAGGAGTAATGAAACTTTGAACAAGGTTTCGGTTCTTAGTTTGTAAGGTATATTACATTTTATATTCATTTATAGTAGCAGACAACCTTTTAAGATTGCTTTAATTAGTATCTGATGTTGATTTTTAAGTGGCATTCTTTTCCTTAGGACTTTTTATGTGTACCTGTTTGTTGATTGTTGTGTAAATTTTAGCAAATGTAAGAGAGTTAGTGTACTAAACCAGCAGATACCTAAATCTGTTAGCTTATGTGTTTAATTGAAATTAGAAGCCTAAGATGGTATAACAGCATTTTATTGCTTTATCCAGCTACAACTTGTCATTTTTTTCCTCCATGTCTTATCTTCCTGTTTCACTTTAGTTTATTCATTTTTTTATTGAGATCTATAAAAAATTGGCTTACTTAATAGCAAATTACTTGAAGAATTTGCCTGCTTTATATAAAGTTAGCACTTTAAGATTTTTTTTTTAGAGATAAGACATTTAAATTGAAGAAAATTTTCCCAACAATAGACATTTCTGTCAGTCCAAGTATTTACTTCCTGAGTTTTGATCAATATTTTTTATTTGTGTATGTTAATCATCATAAAAACAGTGATTTTGGTGTGTTTTTTATTTTGGTGCTTTAATGGCTTAAGATGTTGCACATTTTTTTTTCTTTTGGTTTCTGTTTTTGTTTTTTTTGCCTATGCAGTTAAATTTTTCCTAGAAATAGCGTTTGTGTTGAACAGTAACACTTTATACATATATATGCATGTTTATTTTGTTCGGCGCTTTGGAGGGATGCTTTTAGACTTGTTTGCAAAAGGACAGTTTTCTTTTTCTTTGCTGCAGTTGTCTATTTTGCAGAATAATAGTGTGTGCAAGTTTGTGAGCAAATGAAACATGCAGGTTCAATCCATTGATTTTGATTTTTACATCTTATATCTATGCCAGAATCTGTATTTCATATAACTTATTTATTTTGAGTGGATGTAGTAAATTCACAGCTATCAGTTTTGATTTTGCAATAAATCACTAGGTTCCATATCGAACAAATTTTTATCTCAAATACCAACCATCAGTTTTTTGGTTTTTTTTCTGTGTGTTTTGGTACAGCTAATTCCTAATTGTAGAGTGTTAAATGCTTGAGGAAAACCTTTTCTCATAGATGGTTGGTGTCCATATGGCTACTTTACAATAAAGAACTGTAAGTGTTATTTGGAAACTGCAAACCTGGAATTAGGAGACATAATTATTCCTTCATTTATAGAATATCACTTGGGAGATTCCAAAGCCATAGCTATTACGCGGCAAACCTAGGATAAGAGAGGTAGTATGAGTGCTGGTAGACCAGCTGCAACTTTCCTATACAGTGAAAAAGGCTGGTGAAACAAGTACAGTCCAGATTTTTAAAAATCATACTTTCTCAGGGATCTCCACAAACTGGTGGGTGTCCTGGCTGTCTGTGTGATAGCCTCTTTCTACAGGTGAGGCCTCAAATGAATTGCAGCTATCCTAGTGTTCCTATGAGGGCACTTTGTATGAAAAAGGGCATGTACTTCAAAACATTTTTGTAGGTTCTTTGGCCAGTTGCCAAAGTGTATGAAAGAATCCAATAGAGGATTTTTCTTACTGATAGCAGTCATTAATTGCAGTAAAATAAAATACGATCCCATTAGGGAATCTTGAATTCTGACCTCCCATATTCTGTTTTGAAATAACCACTTTATATATCATTTTTTTAAAAATCTGATGATCTCTGAGGCAGGTTTCAGATTTTGGCAGTACAACATGAAAGATTAGGAAACGCATTAATAATGTGTGGGTAGAAAGCTTGTTAAAAATCTGAGAGTGAAGTTTGAGTTAAAAGTTGTTTGAACATGGAATTGACTGGGAGGCCAAAGATTTAAAGAAGCAGAAGATTCTTCTCTTAAGACATGAGGAGTAAGTTGTGTGATAATGGTGTGTGTTTTGTGTGCATGAATGGACATTGTAAATGTTGAATTCTAGGCTCCGACAATCATTGTCAACAGAAGATCAAGCTGCAAATATTTATGTTTTAAAACTTAAATTATAAAGCTAGTTAAGTCTTACTAACGACTAGTTTTAATGTTCATGGGTACATTTTACCTAAGTTACCGTTTACATTGTATAGAAAAAGATTCATCTTAAGCACAGATTGGTTATTAGGAATTAGTTTGGGGAAGAGGTTTTTTTGTGGATTCTTTCATACTGCAAAGAAAAACCATTTGCCTTTTGGGGAATTCTAATTCTAATCTAGTCTTAAGACTAAAGTGCTAAAAAGAAAAACATGAAGGAAATTAAAACCCCTTATTATTTGATTGATTTGTAAAAACATTGTTACTGGAAATTGATTGGACTTGAGGCCTTCTTCCAGAAAATAAGGACTTGATTGTCAGGCCTATATTAGGTTCTGAACCTTAATGCCGTGTATTTGTACTTACTAAAAATTGTTTCAATGAAAAGTACATTAGCAGTATGAACTTCTGGTCTAGGTGGAAGTTCTTCCATTTGAAAAATGTGATATTTGCATGGAACTGTTTGAATATTTTTATTTTCTAGTCCCCCTCCCCCACACTGGATAGAATTTAACCTAGAATTTTCCCTTTGGATAAAAGAACAAAAATTGAACATGTTATTTGTAAATTGATGTTTAGCAATTAGTGATAAACTTGAAATACTAGCGTATATTATAAGCCTTAATCTTAGGTAGTCTTATGAAAATGAATCTCTTAACTATCTTTTGAACCTGTATTCACATTGGTTTTCAAGATATTTTAAGTTATATTTTTTCCTCTTTTCAGAGCTGCTTCTTATTCTGGGGCTACTTTTTTTAAAAATTGTGTAATTCACAAGGGGCTGCATTTTTTTTTTTTTTTTAATAAGACTTATAAGTATGGCTGGATCTTTTGCTCTAGTCTTCTAAGAAGGGCCATTTTATTTTTTAGAGTCACTTCTAAAGTCATGTGGTAATTAACTTTAGAGACTATTTTGCATATGAGTGTTGATACAAATTAAAACCCAAGTAGACCTCATTGCATGTCACCCTATGAATGTTGACAATGGAAGGAATACCTTGCCTGTAGCATACTGTCACTTCTGGACTGAAAAGCTGAGGAAGAAAGTTAATTTTCTTTTTTACATAAGTTAGAAAAACTTAACAGCTGGTGTTCCTAGTTTCCTGGTTGACCTCAGCAGATGAAGTGAACAGATAGTGTTAATTCAGATTGAAGAAATTATCTGAATCTTGGTTTGTGTAGATTTACAATCTACATGCAATATTAACTAAATCAGTTAGCTTTTACAGTTTCACATGTGTACATAGGTTCCCTCCCAGTCCCTTGCATATCCATTAGTTATTGAACTTTCTAAACTGGCATTGAAACATTACAACAATGTTTTGTTGCACCAATTTTATAAACTTATGCAGTGCAATACGTGTTACTTTTCTGAGGCAAACCAAAGGTAAATTTCTCAAGGTTCTTGCTGCCTTCTTTAGCAGCATTTGATGGAAGATCTTTTATACATTTGTAATAGATAAAAATAAACCAGATTGCAAATCCTTTTTTAAAATCTTAAACCATGTACCAAGTTTTTGGTCCAAATTGTGTAGGATAAGTTAAATTGCATTCTATTAACCAATATGAGTGTATTTCTGTAAGCATAGTTAATGTTGAAATAAAGTTTTAAAAACCATGATGCCTTTGTTTATTATTGGTATATCCAGAATGTAGGAAAGCCAAATTTATGTTGCTGGAACTGCAAGTGTATTAATAGGCTTTTCAAGATTATTTCTCAGGCTGGGCACAGTGGCTTACGCCTGTAATCCCATCTCTTTGGGAGGCTGAGGCAGGTGGATCATGAGGTCAGGAGTTCAAGGCCAGCCTGGCCAACATAGTGAAACCACGTCTCTACTAAAAATACAAAAATTAGCCGGGTGTGGTGGCGGGCGCCTGTAATCCCAGCCATTTGGGAGGCTGAGGCAAGAGAATTGCTTAAAGCCAGGAGGTGGAGGTTGCAGTGAGGCGACATCGCGCTGTTGCACTCCAGCCCAGGCAACAGTGTGAGACTCCGTCTTAAAAAAGTGTGTATTTATCACAGGTGACCAGTTGTAGGTAGAAAAGTCACAGCATGTTTGAGGTAACAATCCAGTATGGGTAGTAACCCAAAGCATACACTGCTTGGTGGGAGGTGGGGGAGAAATTGAACAATTCACACAAGATTTTAAATAGTAATTACTTCCCAACCACAAGTCCCCTTAATAGTTTTAATATGCATATCCCTTTTCAGTAGCAGGCCTGGAATTAGTGAATTTTGATTGAGTAGCAGGCCTGGAGTTAGTGAATTTTGAAACAGTCTCTGTCACCCAGGCTAGAGTGCAGTGGCATGATCTTGGCTTACTGCAACCTCTGCTACCTGGGTTCAAGTGACTCTTCTTCCCCAGCCTCCCAAGTAGCTGGAATCACAGGTGCCTGCTACTGCGCCTGGCCAATTTTTGTGGTTTTAGTTGGCCAGGCTGGTCTTGAACTCCTGACCTCGTGATCCATCCGCCTCAGCCTCCTAAAGTGCTGGGATTACAGGCGTGAGCCACTGTGCCTGGCCAGATGTTTTTTTTTTTTTTAAATAGACATGAGGTCTCGCTATATTGCCCAGGCTGGTGTCAAAGTCCTGGCCTTAAGTAATCCTCCCGATTTGGCCTCCCAAAGTGTTGAGATTATAGGTGTGAGCTGCTGCGTCCCACCACCAGATGTTTGGACAGGAAGATAAATTGAGTTACACAGTACAGTGTTCATTGGTGCCAGGGCATGATTTTAAGCTTTTATTGTGTTTAACGAAGCTCTGAGAAGAAACCCAAGAGAAAGTGATATATCTCGTAGTAAGCCTCTGCTTCCTCTTAACAGAAAGAAACTTAAAACAGTTGAACTGTATGTTGAGCAAGGCATATACTTTTGTGCAATTTAGGGAAGAGTTGAGAGACCTCTCTGGCCACGTGGGGCTTTGAAGCAATATGATGGCATTTTGTTATTTTTTAATTTTTTTGAGATGGAGTCTTGCTCTATTGCCAGGCTGGAGTGCGGTGGTGCAATGTTGGCCCACTGCAACCTCCGTCTCTCGGATTCAAGCGATTATCCTGCCTCAGCCTCCCAGGTAGGTGGGACTATAGGCGTGTGCCGCCACACTGGCTAATTTTTGTATTTTTAGTAGAGACGGGGTTTCACCATGTTGGCCAGGATGGTATCAATCTCCTGACCTCATGATCCACCCGCCTCAGCCTCCCAAAGTGCTGGGATTACAGCACCCGGTTGCTGTTACTTTGTTTTTTATAAAATGAGATGGAGTTCTCACTGTGTTGCCCAGGGTGGGCTCAGATGATCCTCCCACCTCAGTCTCCCTAAATGCTGGGGTTACAGATGAGCCACTGTGCCCAGCCTGCGTTCCCCCCTCCCAGACGGAGTCTTGCTCTGTTGTCCAGGCTGGAGTGCCATGGCATGATCTCCTTTCACTGTAACCTTGGCCTCCTGCAAGACAGGTTCAAGAGATTCTCCTACCTCAGTTTCCTGAGTAGCTGGGATTACAGGTGTCCGCCGCAATGCCCAGCTTATTTTTGTATTTTAGTAGAGACGGGGTTTCACCATGTTGCCCAGGCTGGTCTCGAACTCCTGAGCTGAAGTATTCCTCTCACTTTGGCCTCCCAAAAGTGCTGGGATTACAGGCGTGAGCCACCATGCCCGGCCTGTTGTTTTTTTGTTTTGAGAAAAGGTCTTACTCTCTCCCAGGCTGGAGTGTGGTGGCATGATCACAGTCCCTGCAGCCTTCAACTTCTGGGCTCAAGCGGTCCTCTTGCCTCAGCCTGAGTAGCTGGCACTACAGACCTACCCCACCACACCACCTGCATCCTCCTCTCAAAAGCGTATTATAGGCATGAGCCATCATGCCCCGCCACATTTTGTTTTGACGCAGCATCAGATCTGGAAGATTTTGAGTCTGGAGAAGGATATTTCATATTTGGATTGGTGAGTTATTCACCCTCTTTCCACTTCCCGCAAAACTCCTTATCAGCAACAAAGCAAAATGATTTTTTTTTTTCCCTTGAGACACGGTCTTGCTCTGTTGCCGAGGCTGTAGTGCAGTGGCACCATCATGGCTCATTGCTGCTGCCTCAACCTTCTGGACTCAAGCAATCCTCCCACCTCAGCCTCTTGGAGTAGCTGGAACTACAGGTGCATGCCACGCACCCAGCTAGTTTGTTTTTTTTCTTTCTTTCTTTTTATTGACAGGGTTTTTGCCTTGTTCCCCAGGCTGGTCTTGAACTCCTGGACTCAAGCAATCCACCCGCTTCGACCTCCTAAAGTGCTGGGATTCCAGGTGTGAGCCATTATGCCCGACCACAAAATGAATTTTCTAAGCATTGATTTTATTATGGTAGAGTCGATGATGAGTAGCATGGAATTTTCTAGCTCATCTGGGATATATGGGGAGTTTATCTTGAATATATAAATCCTTTGATAATCTGATTTGGTGTGTTTAATGAATGAAGTAATTGGTACAAGGTCTTTCTCCAGTCTTTTGCTGTTGCTTTCCCACAACTATCCCTGGTAAGGGTTTTTACATATATTACACATTCACACTTGCCTTGTTGCTCCATCCCTTTTTCTTCCCAAGGGTCTCACTTGGATTGAATGTAGGAAGAGTTAACAGTATAGTAGGGTGAGCAGCCTATGGAAACTCATCCTCAGCTTCATAAAGGCAGATTGATGAAAGTTCTAAGACCCATATGCTAACATTTGCTACTCAGGGAGGTCAGTGTGAAGAAAGTGGTGGCTTTTCTTATTTTTCTTCTTTTTGCGATGGAGTCTCGCTCTGTCGCCCAGGCTGGAGTACAGTGGTGCGATCTCTGCTCACTGCAACCTCCGACTCCCTAGTTCAAACAATTATCCAGCCTCAGCCTCCTGGAGTAGCTGGAATTACAGGCACCCACCACCATGCCCAGCCAATTTTTGTATTTTTAGTAGAGATGGGGTTTCACCATGTTGGTCAGGATGGTCTCCATCTCCTGACCTCGTGTTCTGCCTGCCTTGGCCTCCCAAAGTGTTGGGATTACAGGTGTGAGCCACCCCCGCGCCCAGCCAAAAGTGGCTCTTTTCAAAGGATTTGAAGTTCACTGTATCAAGAGCTTTGTGGGCCCTGCAGTGGGAGCCAGGTTTACAAGGGGCTTCTCTTCCATAATCAGGCAGATCATTTTAACTTTACTAAGCCTGTTTCCTCATCTATAAAGTGGATGTGTAGCACATCTATCTATAGAGTGGCATTTGCTTGGCATATAGTACTAGCATTAAGACTTCTTTCACTAGATAACCAACTATTAAAGAAAAGTTGCGTTCTCAGTTTCTGGTTAAGTTGTATAGCTCATCTTTTTTGCATGGTTTGCGAAGTAGTGAGCATTTTACTGGTATGTAAGTAGTATGTAAGCCTTTGTGTCGATCTGTTAACATTTCCATGAGAGCCACAATGCTTTTATTTTCACATACTGGCCCTTATTGGGACAAAGAGTTAATTGCCTAGGCCAAGAATAGTATGTGTATATTGATATTAACTAATACACAATGGTAGTTTTATGTGATTTTAAAATTCTGATAACGTAGAAATCTCTTTGTAAACAGACTGTTTTCTTTGTGGATGCCTAACAAAGTAAGGAGAATTGCCAGGCGTGGTGGCTCACGCCTGTAATCCCAGCACTTTGGGAGACTGAGGCGGGTGGATCATGTGAGGTTGGGAGTTTGAGACCAGCCTGGCCAACATGGAGAAATGCCATCTCTACTGAAAAAATACAAAATTAGTCGGGCATGGTGGCACATGCCTGTAGTCCCAGCTACTTGGGAGGCTTAGGCAGGAGAATTGCTTGGACCTGGGAGGCGGAGGTTGCGGTGAGCCGAGATCACACCATTGCACTTCAACTTGGGCAACGAGAGCAAAACTCCATCTCAAAAAAAAAAAAAGTAAGGAGAGTCATCCCAAGTATCAAGAAATAGCAAGCTTTGAAAAAGATTATTGTTGTTTTTTGAGACAGGGTCTCGCTTTGTCATCCAGGCTGGAATGCAGTGGTGCGATCTTGTTTCACTGCAACCTCGGCTCACTGCAATTTTCTTGCCTCAGCTTCCCAAGTAGCTGGGACTACAGGCATGCGCCACCACACCTGGCTAAGTTTTGTATTTTTAGTAGAGATGGGGTTTCGCCTGTTGGCCAGGCTGGTCTCGAACTTCTGACCTGAAGTAGTCCTCCCACTTTGGCCTCCCAAAGTGCTGGGATTACAGGGGTGAGCCACCGCACCCGGCCAAAAAAGATACTTTTTTCAACTTTGTTTTGAGAAAGTTCAGGCTTCCAGAGACATTGAAACAACTGGCCGAAAAAGATATTTTTTTCAACTTTATTTTGAGAAAGGTTCAAGCTCATAGAGACATTGAAAGAATGGTATACTAGGATGGGCGTGGTGGCTCACGCCTGTAATCCCAGCACTTCGGGAGGTCAAGGCGGGCACATCACTTGAGCTCAGGAGTTCAAGACCAGCATGGCCGACATGGTGAATCCCCCATCTCTACTAAAAATACAGAAATTAGCCAGGCATGGTGGCACACACCTGTAATGCCAGCTACTCGGGAGGCGGAGGCAGGAGAATCGCTTGAACCCAGAGGTGGAGGTTGCAGTGAGCTGAGACCGTGCCGTTGCACTCCAGCCTGGGTGACAGAGTGAGACTCTGTCTCAAAAAAAAAAAAAAAAAAAAAAGAAAACGTACTCCAGTTGGATTCACCACTCACATTTGCTTTCTATATATTTATGTTATTTGCTAAACTACTAGAAATTCAGTTGCAGATATACCCTTTCTAAATATGTCATTTGTATCTCCTAAGGATAAGGGCATTTTCTTCTACAATCAATATAATACATTTGGGACATTGAAGATTATTTAAAAAAATTTTTTTTGAGACAGTCGTCTAGCTCAATCTTAGCTCACTGCAACCTGCACCTCCCAGGTTCGGTTTCAAGCCATTCTCGTGCCTCAGCTTTCTGAGTAGCTGGGATTACAGGCGCATGCCACCACTCCTGGCTAATTTTTGTGTTTTTAGTAGAGACGGGGTTTCACTATGTTGGCCAGACTCTGGAACTCACGGCCTCAAGTGATCTGCTCACCTTGGCCTTCTGAAGTGCTGAGATTACAGGCGTGAGTGACTGCACCCAGCAAAATTAATGTAATGTTCTAATATACAGTCTCTACAGATTGAGTATCCCTTAACCAAAAAGCTTGGGACTACAGTGTTTCGGATTTTGGATTTTTGAGTATTTGCATTATACTTACCAGTTGAGCATCCCGAATCTGAAAATCAAAAATCTGAAATGGTTCAATGAGCATTTCCTTTGAGCATCATGTTAGTGCTCAGAAAGTTTCAGATTTCTGGATTTGGGATGCTCAACAAATGTCTTTTCAAACATAAATATCTTGATACCTAATCCCCTCCATTTATTATCCATTGCAGTTGTTACATTTCTTCAGTTTCCTTTAACTTGGAACAATTCCTTAGCCTTTGTCTTTTACAATGACACTTTAAAGGGTGTGCACCAGATGTTTAAAGAATGTCCCTTAATTTGTTTTTTTCTGTTTCTTCCAGCTTCAGTTCAGGTTATGCATTTTGGCAAGGATACTTAACTCTGTTATATTACATCAGAAGGCACATGATGTCAGCTTATTCCAATATTTGTTGTGTTAGGTGGTTAAGGGGTTGTCTGCCAGATTTCTCTACTGTAAGGTTTCTTCTCATAATTCTGTGGGAGGATACATTGAGTCTCCTTCCTCAACAAACCCACTGATTTTAACATCTATTGATTCTTGCTTGAATCAGTTATTACTACCATACCTTATATATTAGCTGATAAATTTCTCCAGTCAAGAAGAACTTTCCCTTCTCATTTCTTTTATATCATTGCTAATTTCTTTTTTTTTTTTTTTTTTTTTTGAGACGGAGTCTCGCTGTGTCTCCCAGGCTGGAGTGCAGTGGCGTGATCTCGGCTTACTGCAAGCTCTGCCTCCCGGGTTCACGCCATTCTCCCGCCTCAGCTTCCCAAGTAGCTGAGACTACAGGCGCCCGCCACCGCGCCCGGCTAGTTTTTTGTATTTTTAGTAGAGACGGGGTTTCACCATGTTAGCCAGGATAGTCTCAATCTCCTGACCTCGTGATCCACCCGCCTTGGCCTCCCAAAGTGCTGGGATTACAGGCTTGAGCCACCGCGCTCGGCCCATCATTGCTAATTTCTACACCAGTGTTGGTGTAGACTTAATTTTTAATTTGATTAATGTGTTGTGACCTATGACAGTCATTCACTTTACCCCATTCAGCTGTTGGGGGCTGGGGTGCTCATCTCAGCTCCTTGAATGAGACTTTATACAGTCTGTTAATACACTGAAGGGTTCCAATTTGTGACCAAAGACGTTCAAACTCAGCTACATCAAATCAAACGTCTGTATAAGTCATAACAGTACTATAAGATTTAAAATTTATGAAAGCTTGATGGAAGATCTTAAGGGATAAACTGCAAATGGAAATTTACCAGTACTGAAGATTCTACCAGAAGAGGCAATCTTAGAGAACAGTATCCTAACTTTTATTAACTTTGAAATACCACAATTTTCATGTCTTCCTTTATGTGCTCTAATTAGATAATGTTTAGGTCACAACTCACACAATTACATTCTCGAATTCATCTTGATTAGCTCTCTTCCTACTAACTCTCTTTGATTTGTTTCTTCTCCAGAATTAACCACTGTTAACTGCTTACTGTTAACTTGTTACTTACTTGTATATGCGGATTGAAATGCATGATTTCTCAACATGGAATCAGCATTTGCAACCTAATGCGCTTATTATTATAAATACCACACCTCTCACAACTTCATGCTGATCCACGTTCATTTTGTAGATGTAAGTTATCTACTATTGTATTACTAAATCCTAAATGTTATAGGTTATTACAAAATCAGATCTGACTGGGCGTGGTTGCGCATGCTGTAATCCTAGCACTTTGGGAGGCTGACGTGGGCAGATCACTTAATGTTGGGAGTTCAAGACCAGCCTAGCAGGCCGGGCGCGGTGGCTCAAGCCTGTAATCCCAGCACTTTGGGAGGCCGAGGCGGGCGGATCACGAGGTCAGGAGATCGAGACCATCCTGGCGAACACGGTGAAACCCCGTCTCTACTAAAAAATACAAAAAAAAAAACCTAGCCGGGCGAGGTGGCGGGCGCCTGTAGTCCCAGCTACTCGGGAGGCCGAGGCAGGAGAATGGCGTAAACCCGGGAGGCAGAGCTTGCAGTGAGCTGAGATCCGGCCACTGCACTCCAGCCTGGGCGACAGAGCAAGACTCCGTCTCAAAAAAAAAAAAAAAAAAAAAAAAAAGACCAGCCTAGCCAACACAGTGAAACCCCATCTCTACTAAAAATACCAAAATTAGCCAGGTGTGATGGCACACGCCTGTAATCCCAGCTACTCAGGAGGCTGAGGCAGGAGAATTGCTTGAACCCAGGAAGTGGAGGTTGCAATGAGCTGGAATTGCTCCAGTACACTCCAGCCTGGACAACAGAGTGATACTCCTTCTCAAGGAAAAAAAAAAAAAAAAAAAAAAAAAAAATCTGACCCCTATATCTTTGAAATCTAGTAAGTTAGTGTAAGTCTAAAGGAATATCCATAAATATCATAATTTGTTATGGTCTCTTAAATATTCTGTTTTCTACTTCTTAACATTTCCAAAATCAGCATGATGTCCCTTAATATCTTATAAAGTTGAATTTCTTTTTTTTTCTTTTCCTGACACAGAGTCTTTGCTCTGTCGCCAAGGCTGGAGGGCAGTGGTGCGATCTAGGCTCACTGCAACCTCCACCTCCCAGGTTCAAGTGATTCTCCTGCCTCAACCTCCCAAGTAGTTAGGATTACAGGTGCCTGCACCATGCCCAGCTAATTTTTGTATTTTTAGTAGAGATGGGGTTTCACCATGTTGGTCAGGATGGTCTTGAATTCCCGACCTCAGGTGATCCGCTCCCCCCCTCGGCCTCCCAAAGTGCTGGGATTACAGGTGTGAGCCACGGCCTAAAGTCGAATTTCTTCCCTCCTCCTTTTCTTCCTTTCTTTCCTTTGTTTCCTTTCCCAAAGTGCTGGGATTACAGGCATGCATCACCGCACCCAGCCTATCCTTGTGTTCTTAAGATAGAACTACTTAGCCGGGTGTGGTGGCTCACGCCTGTAATCCCAACACTTTGGGAGGCTCAGGCGGGTAGATCACGAGGTCAAGAGATTGAGACCATTCTGGCCAACATGGCGAAACCCCGTCTCTACTAAAAATGCAAAAATTAGCTGGGCGTGGTGGCATGCACCTGTAGTCCCAGCTACTTGGGAGGCTGAGGCAGGAGAATAGCTCGAACCCAGGAGGCCAAGGTTGTAGTGAGCGGAGATTGTGCCACTGCACTCCAGCCTGGCAATAGAGCAAGACTCTGTCTCAAAACAAACAAACACTTTCATATTTTCCAATAGTACCTAAGTTTTAGAAGCATTATGTTAAAAGTTTCTTTTTACACAGAAGGTGTATTTGGAATGTTTAATTCAGTGTTTATTAAAACAACAAACAATAATGAGTAACATCTTACTGGCTTCCCTTTATTATGACATCTAACCACCAGTTTAAATTTACTAAAGACTGGCTGGGCACAGTGACTCAGGTCTGTAATCCCAGCACTTTGGGAGGCCAAGGCAGGTGGATCACCTGAGGTCAGGAGTTGGAGACCAGCCTGGTCAACATGGTGAAACCCCATCTCTACTAAAAATGCAAAAATTAGCCAGGTGTTGTGGTGAGCGCCTGTAGTCCCAGCTACTCAGGAGACTGAGGCAGGATAATTGCTTGAACCTGGGAGGTGGAGGTTGCAGTGAGCAGAGATTGCACCACTGCCCTCCAGCCTGGGTGACGGTGCGAGGCTCCTCAAAAAATAAATAAATTTACTAAAGACCATAATCTACCAACACTTGGCAGATTAATTTCATCCTTTTGACATAAAAGTAAATGTATAAAACAGTCATACCCTGATTCTGCTTTATTTTTATTTTTTTATTTGAGAGCATCTCACTCTGTTGCCCAGTCTGGAGTTCAGTGGCATGATCTCAGCTCACGGCAGCCTTGACAGCCCCCGGCTTAAGTGATCCTCCCACCTCCACTTCCCGAGAAGCTGGGACTATAGGCATATGCCACCATGCCGGCTAATTTTCTTTATTATTTCTACAGACAAGATCTCACTTATGTTGCCCAGGCTGGTCTCAAACTCCTGGGCTCAAGCAATCTGCCCTCCTTAGCCTGCCAAAGTGCAGTGATTACAGGTGTGAGCCACCATGCCCGGCCCTGATTCTACTTGTACAGAGAGATCTGAGATAGCATAAGCCGGCATTTTTAGATAAGCCACTGTATTCATTGTGTGTGCAGTTCTTTACAGCCGTAACCGAGGTGGGCGGATTACTTGAGCTCAGGAGTTTGTGACCAGCCTGGCCAACATGGCAAAAGCGCGTCTTTACCAAAAAATACAAAAATTAGCTGGGCATGGTGATGCACGCCTGTAGTCCCAGCTACCTGGGAGGCTGAGGCGAGAGAACTGCTTGAACGTGGGAGGCAGACGTTGCAGTGAGTTGAGATCACGCCACTGCACTCCACCCTGGGCGACAAAGCAAGACCCCATCTCAAAAGAATATGTCACAAAGTTTTGGATTTGTTTGAAAAAGTTCTTCATTCTTGGGCCTGTGAGCCTGCTGTATTACAGCCTTGCTATTTGTCTCATCTGATTCACTTATTAGAGTATCACTTGAGTTGAAGACACTTATAGTTGGCCAGTGTCTCTTGGTGTCCCAGAACCAATAACCGACTCTAGCAGGAGGCCGTGAGAGCAACAAATGTCCCCCAAATGGCTTTCTATCTGCTTGCTTGGTGTCCACTGGACACTTGTGTTGTATTTTGCTTAATTTTAAATCTTTTAAAAATGTAAGCTGCTTTTTGTGCTGTCCTGCCCTGTTTCATTTCTCCTTGACCAGCCACAGCAGTAATAGCACTGATAGCAATAATAGGCATAGGAATTTTCTCTCTTTTTTTTTTTGAGACGGAGTTTCCCTCTTGTTGCCCAGGCTGGAGTGCATTGGCACAATCTTGGCTCACTGCACTCTCCGCCTCCTGGGTTCAAGCGATTCTTCTGCCTCAGCCTCCTGAGTAGCTGGGACTACAAGCATGCATCACCACGCCCGGCTAATAATTTTTGTATTTTTTTTTTTTTTTGTAGAGAGGGGCTTTCTCCATGTTGGCCGGGCTGCCCTGGCCAACATGAACCCAAGGGTTCTTGGATCTCGCGCAAAAAAGAATTCAGGGCAAGTCCACAGTAAAAACCAAGTTTAGTAAGAGAATAGAGGAATAATGGCCAGGCGTGGTGGCTCACGTCTGTAATCCCAGCACTTTGGCAGGCCGAGGCGGGCGGATCCCGAGGTAGGGAGATCGAGACCATCCTGGCTAACACGGTGAAACCCCGTCTTTACTAAAAATACAAAAAAAATTAGGCGGACGTGGTGGCGGGCGCCTGTAGTCCCAGCTACTGGGGAGGCTGAGGCAGGAGAATGGCGTGGACCCGGGAGGCAGAGCTTGCAGTGAGCTGACTCAAAAAAAAAAAAAAAAAAAAGAGGAATAAAAAAATGGGTACTCCATAGACAGAGCAGCCCTGAGAGCTGTCGGTCGCCTATTTTTGTGGTTATCTTGATGACATGCTAAACAAGGCGTGAATTATTCATGCCTCCCCTTTTTAGACCTTATAAGGTAACTTACTGACGTTTGTAAACTGTCATGGCGCTGGCTGGAGTGTAGCAGTGAGGACGACCAGAGGTCACTCTTGTCGCCAGTTTGGTTTTGGTGGGTTTTAGCCGGCCCCTTTACTGCGACCTATTTTATCAGCAAGGTATTTATGACCTGTAGTTTGTGCTGACCTTCCTGTCTCATCCTGTGTCATAGAATGCCTTAACCATCTGGGAATGCAGCACGGTAGGTTTTGGCCTCATTTTACCCAGCTCCTATTTAAGATGGAGTTGCTTTGGTTCACGCGCCTCTGACATTTCCTCCTCCGTTTTATAGGAGAACCCTTAATCCTAAAGGTTGCAGAGGGATTAAGTTCTATCTTCTGTAACTTCTTCAGGCTGAATACGGGGCAAAGATATTTCTGCCTAACTATGAGGGTCTCTGGCTAATTAGGGTAGAGAGGAGCTCAGTCAGAAAGCATCAGTATGGTAAGGTCCATTCATAACTCTTGAGTTTTGACAAAAGGTGATATCTGGAAGATTAGTGTTTAAGAAAACATTTAGTAAACTTGTCCTGTATTCCTACACAAAGAGTACAACAGCAATATATTCCACAAGAGTAAAGCAAAATAAGTAAAGTTATTCCAAGTAAACTAAATTAGAAGGCTTTTCATGAACTGGGCAACTGTTGGAACTAAGCTGATATGGGGTTGTTAGTTGATTATAATGTGCCCAGAATAAGAATACTGATCCAGATTTTACATTACCCATCTTCTTGTTTCTTCTGAACAGCAGTCAGAGATTACTGCTTGGTTCACAGGAATGAGCAACGTTAGCCTAAATTGCAGAAACAAACTTAAAAATAACTAATAAGACTAGAATTTAATAACAAGTGTACCATGGTTCTTGAAACATAATATTTTTCTCCAATTTCCTATTTTTACTAAAGAGAAATCGTAAGACTGATTTGCTTTATTATACTTGGCCTGATTATATGTATAAAGTGCAGCAAGAATAATTATTTTTCACATAAGCTCTTTTTAAATTGGCTTTGATGGAACCCTATTCCATAGAAGGAATTTCAGATAAGACTTTTTTTTTCTTTTTGCAATTATTATTATTATTATTATTATTTTACCATTCACTCAACTGTTTGCACAGAGAGAAGCCAGAAATCTCACTGGTAAGAAATTCTTAACCTTCTCCCGGGATGCCAGGCTTCTGGGTTCCCTTTCCATGAGTGGCCCTAGTGGTGCAGCTTGTGGCACCATCACCCTGGAGGCCAAGCAGCATCATAAAGGAAAAATATTTTTTTGTTCTGGCTAGAGCAAAGTATGTGTGATAAAACATAGACATTAGCTACTCTGCTTAGCACCCAATATCAAACTGGCAAGGCTTAAATTTGCCCCCAGATGGACCCTATCATCTTTTTTTCTTTTTCTTTTCTTTTCTTTTCTTTTCTTTCTTTCTTTCTTTTTTTTTTTTTTTTGAGATAGAGTCTTGCTCTGTCACCCAGGCTGGAGTGCAGTGGCGCGATCTCAGCTCACTGCAACCTCTGCCTGCTGGGATCAAGCGATTCTCCTGCCTCAGCCTCTTGAGTAGCTGGAATTACAGTTGCACGCCACCACGCCTAGCTAATTTTTGTATTTTCAGTAGAGACGGAATTTTACCATGTTGGTCAGGCTGGTCTTGAACACCTGACCTCGTGATCCGCCTGCCTTCGCCTCCCAAAGTGCTGGGATTACAGGTGTGAGCCACCGAGGCTGGCAACCCTGTCATCTTTAATCCAGCCTCCGATTTAGAGTTTCAGCACATGGACTCTGGGCAATATGGTTGCCCTGAGTAGCAGAAAAGATAGAAAAAAAAAAAAAGGGAAAGGAGAGAGAAAAAAGCATTGCCTATGATGGGGTGGGGAAGGCAAAATGCTCAGGGAGGCCAGAGAAAGAGCCACCCATTGCAGCAACACTGAAAAGTTCAGTGGCTGTGGCTGCTGTCATGAAGGTATCTTTTCCGACAGTCCCATCAGTTCTCAAGTTTCCCCTCTTAGGGAGGAAAAAGCTCCCCATGTCCCACGATCCTGTACATGCCTAATCCTGTCACCCACAGCCATCAGCAAAGAGTGCAAGGCAGATTAATACAAAGAGCATAGTCTGCAGTGCCAAACCCCTTTTTAGCTGAGTGGGAGACTTTACTGAGAGGGGCCTCTAACCCCCTAAATCTTAGAAGGGACTCTAACCCTTCTAAGTCAGGCCTCTAACCCGAGGTTAGTCAAGCATCCTTGCCTTTTATTAAGAGGGGCCTCTGACCTACTCTGTCTTAGAGGAGACTCTAACTCCCCTAAGTTGGGTCTCTAACCCAATCTGATTCTTTACCCCATCACTTACCAAAGTTGTCCAGTCACTACTGGAGTCTATTTCCTGTGGGTGAGGGGGGTCTCCTCAGTATTGTCCCTTTTGTGGTTTGCAAGATAGATGTTACCAGACCCCACCACTTACCCAATGTTAGCCTTTGGGTCGGGAGTTTCTGCGGTATAGTCACTTCCCTGGTCACCAGAAAGATGTTACCGGACCCCAGCACTCACCCAAAGGTAGCTGTTGGGTCAGGGTTTCTGCACTAGAGTCTCTTCTGTGGTCACCAGAAATATGTTTCAGGAAAGGGGGTCCCAATCCAGGCCCCAAGAGAGGGTTCTTGGATCTCACACAAGAAATAATTCAGGGCGAGTCCACAATGCAAAGTGAAAGCAAATTTATTAAGAAAGTAAAGGAGCTGGGCACGGTGGCTCACGCCTGTAATCCCAGCACTTTGGGAGGCTGAGATGGGTGGATCACTTGAGGTCAGGAGTTCGAGACCAGCCTGGCCAACATGGTGAAATCCCGTCTCTACTAAAAATACAAAAATTAGCCTGGCATGGTGGTGCATGCCTGTAATCCCAGCTACTCAGGAGGTTGAGGCAGGAGAATTGCATGAACTCAGGAGGTGGAGGTTGCAGTGAGCTGAGATCGTGCCACTGCACTCCAGCCTGGGTGACGAAGCAAGACTCCATCTCAAAAAAAAAAAAAAAAAAAAAAAAAAAAGTAAAGGAATAAAAGAATGGCTACTCCATAGAGCAGCCCCGAGAGCTGCTGGTTCCCCATTATTATGCTTATTTCTATGCTAAACAAGGGGTGGATTATTTATCCCTCCCCTTTTTGGACCATATAGGGTAACTTCCTGATGTTGTTGTGGCATTTGTAAACTGTCATGGCACTGGTGGGAGTGTAGCAGTGAGGATGACCAGAGGTTACTCTCGTCACCATTTTGGTTTTGGTTGATTTTGGCTGGCTCCTTTACTGCAAGCTGTTTTATCAGCAAGGTCTTTATGACCTGTAGTTTGTGCTGACCTCCTGTCTCATCCTGTGACTTAGAATGTCTTAACCATCTGGGAATGCAGCACTGTAGGTTTTGGCCTCATTTTACCCAGCTCCTATTTAAGATGGAGTTGCTCTGGTTCACACACCTCTGACACTCATACATATGTGGGAAACGTGCCTTGTAGCAGAACCTGGAAAACCTCAAGATATTCCCTGAGACCTATGCAGATCCCCAGATTTCAAGTCCTGCCAGAATACTTGATCACTTTCATTAGAGTAAGTGGCCTCTTCAAACTTAATAACCTTGTAAACATCTGATGAAATTAATTCATAAAGCATTTAAAAATCACCTTTGGGCCAGGCATGGTGGCTTATGCCTGTAATCCTAGCACTCTGGGAGTCCCAGGCGGGCAGATCACTTGAGGTCAGAAGTTAGAGACAAGCCTGGCCAACATACTGAAACCCTGTCTCTACTAAAAATACAAAAATTAGCCGGGCATGGTGGTACATGCCTGTAGTCCCAGTTACTCGGGAGGCTGAGGCAGAAAAATTGCATGAATGAGGTGGAGGTTGCAGTGAGCTGAGATTGCGCCACTGCATGCTAGCCTGGGCGATAGAGTAAGACTCCATCTTAAAAAAAAAAATTGACTTTACACCTTTTGCCCAATGGTTTTTTCATCTTGATAGTTTTTACACTAACTGGTGGGGACAGTTCAAGGAGTTTCTTTTTGGGTTACAACACTATCACATCTCTAGATACCCCAATATAAGATTCTAGTAAAACATGGAGTCAAAGATGGATTTAGGAACAAAGGGACCTCCTCTATGGTTCTCCTTGCTCCCTGCCTCCCCTTCTGCCTCAGTATGGGTCCAGTGTGCTCTGGCAGGACTGGTGGGTGTGGGGAGGGGAGGGATAGAGATGCAGAAATGCTGGCACATGGCCACTGCTAAAAGGGGTTCTGAAATTACTTCCAGCCACATGTCCTCCCCACCTCTCTCCCTGGTCATGGAGCCAGGAAAAGAAAGGAGTTTGTATGGCCTCAGGACCCTCAGCTTGGACTCTGCCTCAAACCCTTGTCCATTTTTCTTTCTTGGACAGCAGTAGGATACTATTTTGAGACATGAAGGCCCTTCATTTCTGTGTTCTCATTACCTTCCCCATTACAGAGACTTCCAGGTAGAGGACTTCCTAGGATAGCTTTCTTCTAGTATAAGTACTGGAGCTAGAGGGAGAGAGAGCCTAGAATTGAATCTGCATGGATTTTTTTTTTTTTCATTGAAATTTACCAAAGTAATATGTACACATAAGTAAAAGCAAAATATTTCTAAAGGATTTATGATGAAATCAAAAGCCCAAAATCTCTCCCCTCTTCTTTCCTCAGTCATATAGCAGCTTTATGTATCAGACTTCTGAGGTAAATTTAAATTAGGATAATATTTCTTTTTTTTCTTTTCTTTCTTTTTTTTTTTTTTTAAGACGGAGTTTCAGTCTTGTTGCCCAGGCTGGAGTGCAATAGCATAATCTTACCTCACTGCAACCTCCACCTCTGGGGTTCAAGCGATTGTCCTGCCTCATCCTCCTGAGTGGCTGGGATTATAGGCATGCACTACCATGCCCAGCTAATGTTTATATTTTTAGTGGAGATGGGGTTTCACCATGTTGGTCAGGCTGGTCTCGAACTCCTGACCTTAGGTGATCCACCTGCCTCTGCCTCCCGAAGTGCTAGGATTACAGGTGTGAGCCACCATGCCCTGGCCTCAGTATTTCTTATTTGATAGATTTATATTGGATTCACTTTTTTTTTTTTTTTGAGATGGAGTCTCACTCTGTTGCCCAGGCTGTGGTGCAGTGGTGCGATCCCGGCTCACCACAACCTCCACCTCCCAGGTTCAAGCGATTCTTCTGCCTCAGCCTCCTGAGTAGCTGGGACTACAGGCATGTGCCACCACACCCAGCTAATTTTTGTATTTTTAGTACAGACGGGTTTCACCATATTGGCCAGGCTGGTCTCGAACTCCTGACCTCGTGATCCGCCCACCTTGGCCTCCCAAAGTGCTGGGATTAAAGGCATGAGCCACCGCGCCCAGCCTGGATTCACTTTCTATAGGTCAATTAGATAGCACATTATATTTGTATTTTCTTCAGGGTGATCAACACCAAAAGCTAATGATGGATTAAAATGGCCACAAATTCCAGTACATGTTTGAATCTGTGCTGCCATTGTGACTTGCTTTGACCAATAAATGCAACAGAAGTGGCACTGTGTGACTTTGAGCTTCGGCCTCCAGAGGCTTTGCAGGCTCTACTCTCAGGCGTTTTGTGAACGCTGTCACCTTGTGAACAAGCTTGAACTAGCCTATTTGAGGATGAGACCCTTGGAAGACGGAGTGATCAATGGAAAATGTCTCACTTGCTCAGCTGTTACAACCATCTCAGCTGAAACTCCTGTGCGTGAGGTCAGCCTGGCTGTGTGCTGTGTGCAAATGCATGTCGCCACAGAGCAGAAGTACCATTGAGCAGAGCCTAGATTAAGTTGCCAAACTAAAGAATGGGAGCAAATAATCGCTTGGTTCAAGTCACCAAGTTTCAGGGTGGTTTGTTATTCAGCAATAGATGTGGATACCAACCTAATCATGTCCTCAAACCTAGTTAATAAAAAAGAAGCATTTTCAATGAACAAGTGAGCAACTGTACCTAGAAGTGACTTACTCCATGCCCAACGGGGGAGTTAGTGGGTACATGGGACAGTTACACATTGTTCTCCTTTGTTGAACAGTCTCTTGTCCAAGTTCCCATGCTGAAAAATTTTAACACATTTCTCAGAATTAGCTTTACATAAAGATTTATTTATCTAATGAAAAAGCTAGTGTTTCAGTAAAATACATCTTTTATCTGGTATTTTAAAGGAAAGCAGCCCCATTTGCCTTCCTGTTGAGTATTTCATCATAGTCCTTTTTTTGTTTTGTTTTTTTTTAAGACAGAGATTTGCTCCTGTTGCCTAGGCTGGAGTGCAATGGCACGATCTTGGCTCACTGCAACCTCTGCCTCCTGGGTTCAAGCGATTATCCTGCCTCAGCCTCCTGAGTAAGCTGGGATTACAGGCGCCCGCCACTATGCCCGACGAATTTTGTATTTTTAGTAGAGATGGGGTTTTACAATGTTGGTAAGGCTGGTCTCGAACTCCCAACGTCAGGTGATCTGTCTGCCTCAGCCTCCCAAAGTGCTGGGATTATAGGTGTGAGCCACTGTGCCCCGCCTCACCATAGAATTTAAAGTCAAAGACAGAGAAAAAAACATAAATCTATTTAGGTCAAATGCTAAATGCCGAGAAAAACTTGCAATAATAGAAAGCTTTTAATTGGACAACCCAGTAACTCCTGTTTAGGGAAAGTCAGTAAGATGTAGCAAGAAACAGGCAACCGGATTGAGTGCTACACAAGTAGGAAAAGCAGGGGGCACTTAAACAACTTCAGGGTCAAATTAACAAATTGGTTTTTGAGGCTTTTTGTTTTGCAAATAAACAGGGATCACCGGTTCTAATCTCATAAGTAGGACTAGGATGAAAAATTAGTCTCTTTTCTATGATAGTTTAGTGTAATTTTTGGATGTTTGCTTTCCAAATTTCCTGTATATCTGATTTACTATTTTCTTAATCAGAATTGTGGGTAAGGATCTCCATGCATGCTGTGATCTGTCCGTGGTACTTGGCAAGCTCACCAGCAATGTGAAAGATTCCCAGCCAGCCAGCGAAGCACAGTCCATTTAAAGGCATCCGAGGTGGTGAGAGAGCATGGAAATCACACTGGCATACCTGTTTTGGTTTGGGCAGCAGTGCTGAAGTAAGACAGCAGGGGCACAGCACATTACACACACACACACACACACACACACACACACCTGCTCTGAGACAGATGCTCAGGGAGAAATTGTATATGGTAGAATTCAAGGGAAGCCAGAAGGAGATTAAGTGGTAGTTGTCCAGAATTCCCAAGAGAACTATGCTATTATCTGTGAAGGTCTTCAAAGTAGGTTTCCTTCCTAAGGTTGAAAAATTCTCACCTTTAGATTTACTGATGGGTTTTAGTATATAGAGGAATTATTGTTATTGTTGAAGACATGAAGACATGGATACTGATGGAACTGTGTTTTTTTTTTTTTTTTTTTTTTTTTTTTGAGATGGAGTTTTGCTCTTATTGCCCAGACTAGAGTGCAGTGGCACAATCTCGGCTCACTGCAACCTCTGCCTTCCAGTTTCAAGCAATTCTCCTGCCTCAGCCTCCAAGTCGCTGGGATTACAGGCGCCCACCCTGCCCAGCTAATTTTTTTGTATTTTTAGTAGAGATGGGGTTTCACCATGTTGGTCAGGCTGGTCTCAAACTGCTGACCTTGTGATCCACCTGCCTTGGCCTCCCAAAGTGCTGGGATTACAGGCGTGAGCCACTGTGCCCGGCTCAATTTTTCTTTTTCTTTCTTTTTTTTTGAGACAGAGTCTCACTCTGTTGCCCACGCTGGAGTGCAGTGTGGTGATCTCAGCTCACTGCAACCTCCATCTCCTGGGTTCAAGGGATTCTCCCTGCCTCAGCCCCACGAGTAGCTGGGATTACAGGCCCCCGCCACTATGCCTGGTTAATTTTTGTATATTTAGTAGAGATGTGGTTTCACCATCTTGGCCAGGCTGGTCTTGAACTCCTGACCTAGTGATCTACCTGCCTCGGCCTCCCAAAGTGCTGGGATTTCAGGCCACCGTGCCTGGCCAGAACTGTTCTATATTGTGATTATGGTGGTCATTAAACAAACATATATGTGTGATAAAATCCATAGAACTGTACATGAAAACAAAATCTGTTTATAATAAAAAACCCCAGGCTGGGCGTATGGTGGCCCACACCTGCAATCCTAGCACTTTGGGAGACTGACGCAGGAAGATTGCTTGAGGACAGGGGTTTGAGACCAGCCTAGGAAATATAGTGAGACCTTGTTTCTACAAAAAAATTAAAAAATTAGTTGAGTGTGGTGGCGCGTGCCTGTAGTCTCAGTTACTCGGGAGGCTGACATGGGAGGATCGCTTGAGCCTGGGAGGTGGGAGCCACAGTGAGCTGCGACTGTGTCACTGCACTCCAGCCTGGGTGACACAGTGAGAAACTTTTTCCAATAAAACAAAACAACAAAGCCCCACATGAGTTCTAGAGATAGAGTGCCTGGGTTTGTTTGAATCACAGCTTCATCACTTATTATTTAGATCCTGGGTAAGTTATTTGTGCCTCAGTTTCCTCATCTGTAAATGTGGGTAATAATAGTATCTTCTGCATGGGGTTGCTGTAAGGATTCAGTTAATATATGTAAAGCACTTGAAAGAGTGCCTGGCTCATTTTATGTACTATATAAGCGATAGCTACTATTATTATTATTATATGAGTATAAAGGAGTAAAAAGATATATGGGCTATCATATGATTATAGTAACTATGAGTAATCTGAAGTCTGAAATACAACTACCATGAGGTACTGGCTTTATGCAGGAAAAGAAGAAACTCTGTAAGAGGTTGGTGTAAATGCTACTAAGCAAATTTAAGTTTGCTCTTTCCCTGTTTTCCAGGGAAGGCAAAAATCAACCAAACAAAAAAATCCTTTCACTCTATTGATTCATGCGTTGAATGTCTGCTATTTTCTTTTCTTTTGTTCTTTTTTTTTTTTTTTTTTTTTTTTTTAAGACAGAGTCTCACACTGTCGCCTGGGGTTGGTGTGCAGTGGCATGATCTTGGCTTGCTGCAACCTCCACCTCCCAGGTTCAAGCGATTCTCCTGCCTCAGCCTCCCAAGTAGCTAGGATTACAGGCATGTGCCACCTTTGTATTTTTGGTTGAGACGGGGTTTCACTATGTTGGCCAGGCTGGTCTCAAACTCTTGATCTCATGATCCACCCGCCCAAAGTGCTGGAATTGCAGGGGTGAGCCACCGTCCCCAGCTATGCCTGCTATTTTCTAGGGCTTACTGAAAGGTTAGAAAGGATCTTGGCAGTCTTTCACTTCCATATATTTCACTTCCAATATCACCTGACACGTGATGATGTATTCTCTAATGCGTCTGCTTTTTTTTGTGTATGTGTGACCTCAGTTTTTTCCGATTTACCACAGCTGCCGGGTAGAGGTACTGACGGTGTCTGTGATTAAGCATCATACCTATTACAGCATCTACCAATGAGAGTATTAAGACCAAATGAATTCTCCCACTAGATTGATTACACAGGAGGTAAATTCTGAGAATTATTTGCGAAGCAAAAAGAAGCTTTTGAAAACAGGAACCTGGGAATCCAAGCAGTGGGTGTTTTGAGGATGATCCAGATACACTTAGGAGTATTCAGATCCTGAAACTCCATGACATGAAGGGAAAAGGTGAGGCATCATTGCAATATGATGTTAAAATAGTAATCTTGGCCTGGTGTGGTGGCTCACACTTGTAATCCCAGCACTTTGGGAGGCTGAGGTGGGAGGACTGGTGAAACTAGGAGTTTGAGACCAGCCTGGGCAACAAAGTGAGACCCTGTCTCTACAAAAATTAAAAAATTAGCTGGGTGTGGTGGCACTTGCCTATAGTTCCAGCTACTCGGGTGACTGAGGTAGGAGCATTGCTTGAGCCCAGGAGGTCGAGGCTGCATTGAGCTGTGATTATACCACTACACTCCAGCCTGGGTGACAGAGTGAGACCCTCTCAAACAAAAAAAAAAAAAAAAAAAAAGAAAAGCAATCTTGAACCATTGTCCTCTCACTACAAGGTCTTCATGGGGGCAGATAATATGACAGAGGGACATTCAGAGCAGGCAGAGGTGTCATCTATTTGATTCACATGGGTCTGAAATCTTTTTTTTAATGTTTAAGCATTACTCTTTAACAGTTGAGAGAAAACAATCCCCCGGGAGGAGGAAAGCGGCCAAGAGAAAATGGAACAGCTGAGAAAGAATGGAAATGATTCTAATGCTCCACGACACAGAGCCAAGTGGGAGGGAAGCCAGGGTAAATGATCCGAGCCCGTCTACGAAACAGCCCGCCTCAGCTTGCGCGCTGGGTGCTTACTCAGTGAAGCAATAACAACTCTGTCGTGGCTGACACAGCTGGAGCTTCTCCACGTCAGTCAGCTGCAGGAAACCAGCCTATGTCCATTGTGCAAGGGGTCTGAACACTAGAGACACAGGCATACAAGACTGTGTCTCTACTCCACTTCTCCTTGGTTGTTATGGGAAGTGAGTGTCTCAAGTTAAATAAACTAGACTCTGGGGAACTATACAGTAAAGACTTAGTGATCGGCACAGCTTGGCATTTATGGTGATTAAAGATACAAACATATTACAACTTCATTTTGTCTCAGTAACTTTGAAGAAGATGCTGTTATTTTAGTTTAATTAGAGGGGGTAAAAGCAGAGAGATTACGTGTAACTTTTTAAAATGAAACTTTGAACCTAATATTACATAAAAGTCAAAAAGTACTTTGATGGAATTTATTTTACTTCTTTTGGGTGTCATGAATACAAAAGAGGTGACATGCTCAACACCACAAGGCTGCAGAGCCAGGTAAACAATCTAGAATAAACTTGCTTCATTGTTTTCTAGCAACCCCTAACCACCTCTTTGATCTGTGGAAGTCAGGAGTTGGTACTTTGCCATTAATTTCTCCTCCCATTCCTGGCCAGAAGAGCCTACTAATTCTTGTACCCTGTCATAGTGTAAGCGACTGCTGATTCAAGAGATGTCTTTATACTCAGATTAATGGATAAAGAAGTACAGTCATGTATCGCATAATGACTTCTTGGTCAGCAATGGGCCACATATACAGCTGTAGTCTGGTAAAATTATAATGGAGTCGGAAAATACCTATTGCCTAATGATTTGTGTTACAGTTGCCTACAGAATTCAGTACAGCAACATGTTGTACAGGTTTCTAGCCTAGGAGCCACAGGCTATACCATACAGCCTAGGTGTGGAGTAGGCTATACCATCTAGGTTTGTGTAAATACACTTTATGATGTTTGCACAAAGACGAAATCGCCTAATGATGCATTTTTTAGAATACATCCCTATTGCTAAGCAATGCACTACTGTGTCCTCAGAGACTAATATAGTAATGGAACTTTCTTAAAGCAAAATCTACTAGGACGTACTTGAGCCTAGCAGTGATCCTAGACTGCACTGGACTGGAGGTATAATATGGAACAAATTAATACCGGATCCCAGCAGAAGTCCTCAACTAATTCTAGGCATAGAGCATCTTTCTCACCGTTTGCTGGCTTTCTTTCCTGCTTTTTTTTCTTTGAGATGGAGTCTTGCTGTGTCGCCCAGGCTGGAGTGCAGTGGTGCAATCATGGCTTACTGCAGCCTCAACCTCCCAGGCTCAATCAGGGGATCTTCCCACCTCAGCCCCCTGAATAGCTGAGACTACAGGTATGTGTCACCATGCGCAACTAAATTTTTTTTTTTTTTTTTTTTGTAGAGACAGGGTCTTAACTATGTTGCCAGGGCTGGTCTTGAATGCCTGGCTTCAAGGGATCCTCCCGCCTTGGCCTCCCAAAGTGTTTGGATTATGGGTGTGAGCCCTGTGCCTGGCCCTGTTTTCTGAAGTACATTTTCCTAAGTTGTCAGGGGATTAGTAGTCAGTTTTTAGATTGTTTCTCCACAAAGGCCCAGTTCACCCTTTGCTGACTTTTTTCCTGCCTGTTTTTCATTTTAATTGTACCTAAATATCCTAGCCTAAGTTCTGAACTGTGAACTCCTGTTTTCAACTGTAGGTAGAAATATAATGACCACAATTTTTTTTTTTTTTTGAGATGGAGTTTCGCTCTTGTTGCCCAGGCTGGAGTGCAATGGCACAATCTCAGCTCACTGCAACCTCTGCCTCCCGGGTTCATGCCATTCTCCTGCCTCAGCCTCCCGAGTAGCTGGGATCACAGGCATGTGCCACCACACCTGGCTAATTTTGTATTTTTTTAGTAGACATGTGGTTTCACCATGTTGGTCAGGCTGGTCTCGAACTCCCGACCTCGGGTGATCCACCCGCCTTGGCCTCCCAAAGTGTTGAGATTACAGGTGTGAGCCACCGTGGCCAGCCACAATTTTAACTTACAAATAAATGGTATTTCATTCCCTCCAAAATAAAAACTAGAAATCAACTGCCAATCAATTTTCTCCATTTGGGAAGCTGTCGCCCTCTAGAGGTAATATGATGTTGGTGGCTCTTTCCAGTTGTCACCAGGACTGATGGCAGAGGGAGTTGCTACTGCATTCAGTGTCTGAGATGAGAGATACCAGACATACAGAAATGCAGTTTTTCTTTTTTCTTTTCTTTTCCTTCCCTCCCTCCCTCCCTCCCTCTTTCTTTTCCTTTTTTTTTTTTTTTGAGACGGAATCTTGCTCTGTTGCCCAGGCTGGAGTGCAGTGTGAGATCTTGCCTCACTGCAGCTTCCGCCTCCCAGGTTCAAGCGATTTTCCTGCCCCAGTCTCTGGAGTAGCTGGGATTACAGGCACCTGCCACCATGTCTGGCTGATTTTTTTTTGAGGCAGAGTCTCTCTCTGTCGCCAGGCTGGAGTGCGATGGTGCCATCTCGCCTCACTGCAACCTGACTCCCAGGTTTAAGCGATTCTCGTGCCTCAGCTTCCCGAATAGCTGGGACTACAGGTACACGCCACCGCAGTCAGCTAATTTTTGTATTTTTAGTAGAGATGGGGTTTCGCCATGTTAGCCAGGATGGTCTCAAATCTCCTCATCTCGTGATCCACCCGCCTCAGCCTTCCAAAGTGCAGGGATTACAGGCGTGAGCCACCACACTCGGCTGAAATGCAGTTTTTTTTTTTTTTTTTTTTTTGAGACGGAGTCTCGCTCTGTCACCCGAGCTGGAGTGCAGTGGCCGGATCTCAGCTCACTGCAAGCTCCGCCTCCCGGGTTTACGCCATTCTCCTGCCTCAGCCTCCCAAGTAGCTGGGACTACAGGCGCCCGCCACCTCGCCCGGCTAGTTTTTTGTATTTTTTAGTAGAGACGGGGTTTCACCGTGTTAGCCAGGATGGTCTCGATCTCCTGACCTCGTGATCCGCCCGTCTCGGCCTCCCTGAAATGCAGTTTTATACATAAAGAACCACCTTGCCCAAGATACCAATAGTACTTACTTTGAAACACTATAAAAGGTCTACAACATTACAAGTTGCATCTTAAAAAAATTCTCCATTATATTTAGTTTAAGAGGACTTAGAAGAGGGCTGAAGAGTGGGGAGAAGGCAGGAGAGTGTGAAATACATGGGGACTCCCATATGTTGGCAGAGAACATGGCCCTCTCAGGAATTTCATGGCTCTAACTGCGTTTCAGCCTAGCTTATCTTACCAGCACTTATTTCAACATTAGGATCTGGGACTTCACTTGGCAGTTGTTCGTGACACAGTTGTAGTACTACTTACTCAGCTAGGAATAACAAAAGGTGTAGACTTTCTCTTTTTTCCTGTTTTTAGACAAGGTCTCACTCTATTGCCCAGGCTGGAGTGCAGTAATGTGATCATAGCTCACTGTAGCCTCCATCTCCCAGGCTCAAGTGATCCTCCTGACTCAGCCTCCCCAGTAGCTGAGACTACAGGCACATAGCACCATGACTGGCTAATTTTTTTGGGTTTTAGTAGAGATGAGGTCTTGCTGTATTGCCCAGGCTGGTCTTGAACTCGTGAGCTCAAGCAATCTTCTCACCTTGGCATCCCAAAATGTTGGGATTACAGGCATGAGCCACTGTGCCTGGCCAATAAAGACTTTTGACTGATGTAATATTATTCAGTCATATAAAGACAAAATGTAAATAAAATGGTTAAAGTGTCCTCTCAGTTGCAGAATAGACCTCAGTTGCTAGAAAGACATAGCTTTTTAAAAATCTTGTTTAGTTTTTTGGGATGAAGTTTTGCTCTTGTTGCCCAGGCTGGAGTGCAGTGGTGTGATCTCAGCTCACTGCAACTTCCACCTCCTGGGTTCATGCAATTCTCCTGCCTCAGCCTCCCGAGTAGCTGGGATTACAGGCACCCACCACCACACCCAGCTAATTTTTGTGTTTTTAGTAGAGATGAGGTTTTACCATGTTGTCCAGGCTACTCTCTAACTCCTGACCTAAGGTGATCCACTTGCCTTGGCCTCCCACGAGTGCTGGGATTACAGGCGTGAGCCACTGTGCCTGGCCTACAATTCATTTTTATTAAAAATAATAATAATAATAATAATAAAGATGGGGGTCTCACTATGTTGCCCAGGCTGATCTTGAACTCCTGGCCTCAAACGATTCTCCTGCCTTGGCTTCCCAAAGTGCTGGGATTACAGGTGTGAGCAACTACATCCGGCCTTGAATCCTTTTTTATCTAAGATTTTCCGACATTGTCAAATTGTGTAAGGTAAATTTCTACTTGTTCTCTAGAATCCATTCTCCCCATTTTTCCTTAATAAAAACCCCAAATGGTTCCCATTTCCTCCTCCATTTCCCAGCTTCCTTATGGGTGGGTATGGCCACGTGACTTGACCTATGGACTGTGTAAACTGATGTGTGCAACATCCAGCTTTTCCTCCCTTCTTTTAAATAGGGAAGCTGCTTGCTCTCCATGCTTTCTCCCTTTTCACCCTTACTGGGAAAGGATGACAACTTGGGCAGCCACCTTAGACCTACAGATGGCCATGGAATGTTCCACCAGCCGGATCCTTGGAGCAGAGCCACCTACTCACTTTTATCTTATTTAAGCCAACGTATTTTGGAGAAATTAATTTTCCTGCCATTTTTTTCATATGCTGGCTGCTAACTCCAAATAAGAGAAATGACATCTGGTCTCAACATAAAAAACAGTAATGAGGTGGGGCATGGTGGCTCATGCCTGTAATCTCAGCACTTTGGGAGGCCGGTGGGTGGATCACTTGAGGCCAGGAGTTAAAGACCAGCCTGGACAACCTGGTGAGACCTTGTCTCTACTAATACAAAAATTAGCCAGGGGTGGTGACACATACCTGTTATCCCAGCTACTCAAGAAGCTGAGGCATGAGAGTCGCTTGAATCCAGGAGGTGGAGGTTGCAGTGAGCCGAGACTGCACCACTGTACTTCAGGCTGGGTGACAGAGCAAGACCCTGTCTCAAAAAAAAAAGAAACAACAGTAGTGGGAGAAACTTGAATGTAGCAGGCCTCCAATTTTATATATATGTGGGTCACAGATACATACCGTATACATACTGTACAAAAAAATAAACTTGTTTTTATAAGCTGAATACATTATGAACAGGCACAATCTTGAACAGTTTAAAAAAGTTAACTGGCCGGGCGCGGTGGCTCACACCTGTAATCCCAGCACTTCGGGAGGCCGAGATGGGCGGATCATGAGGTCAGATTGAGACCATCCTGGCTAACACAGTGAAACCCCATCTCTACTTAAAAAAAAAAAAAAAAAAAAAAAAAAAAAGAGTTAACTATTAAGAGCTTTGAAAAGGGTGAGGCTGGCCGCAGTGGCTCACGCCTGTATTCCCAGCACTTTGGGAGGCTGAGGCGGGTGGATCACCTGACGTCAGGAGTTTAAGACCAGCCTGGCCAACATGGTGAAACCCCATCTCTACTAAAAATACAAAACTTAGCTGGGCATGGTGGTGCATGCCTGTAATCCCAGCTACTAGGGGGGCTGAGGCAGGAGGACTACTTGAACCTGGGAGGCAGAGGTTGCAGTGAGCTGAGATCGTGCCACTGCACTCCAGCCTGGGAAACAGAGCGAGACTCAGTTTCAAAAAAGAAAAAAAATGAGAAAAAAAAGGGTGAGAGTGGGAGCTTTATTTATGTTTAATATGTTTAATACAATTTCAGTGTATATTCTTGTGTTCAATACAGTTAATATCTGGAGTGAACAAGGTCGGTCTCATACATCTATCTGTCCTTTCTTCTTCCGCACGTTGAATACAAGGGAAACAGGCTTCTTGGTTTTATAGGCCACACTTTTCTTGATGCGCTCTCCTTTGATGTTAACAATATATGGCAAGAGAGGGGGCCGGACGGTCAAAACTGTTCCTTCAGGTGTATAGCCTCGGAGATGCAGTCTGCCCTTAACATTAGGTGTTACTGAAACCCAACCTATGCAGGCACGTGACACAACACAAAAGGCTGTTAGCAGTCATCTTATTAAAAATACCAAACCAAAGCTGAAAATGGAGTATCAGAGAAGGCTGTCACTCTCTTTCACTCTCTTATTATTTTATTATTTTTAAAGAAACTATCTTGCTATGTTACCCAGGCTGAACTCAAGTTCCTGGGCTCAATCGATCCTCCTGCCTCAGCCTCCTGAGAAGCCAGGGGAACAGGTAGGCACACCTTATTTTTAGCATACAATGCGTTTTTATGAAAAGTACAAACTTATTTTCAGAATAGGCTGTATTTTATGAATAAACTAGTATGTATACCTTAAAATAATCAGCTCTCATCAGTTAAGGCACTTTTCTATTAAAAAAATTGTCAGTAAGGCTGCTTTATTCACTTTTTGGTTTTTTTTTTGAGATGGAGTTTGGCTCTTGTTGTCCAGGCTGGAGTGCGATGGCGTGATCTCGGCTCAACGCAACCTCCACCTGCCAGGTTCAAGCGATTCTCCTGCCTCAGTCTCCTGAGTAGCTGGGATTACAAGCATGCGCCACCACGCCCGGCTAATTTTGTATTTTTAGTGGAGACTGAGTTTCTCCATGTTGGTCAGGCTGGTCTCAAACTCCCGACCTCAGGTGATCCGCCTGCCTTGGCCTCCCACGTGCTGGGATTACACGTGTGAGCCACTGCACCCGTCCTTTTATTCACTTTTTAAAAAGTGCTTGGCATAAAATTACCTGCAGAGGAAAACTTGATGTCTGCCACTGCTTCAGATCCCCCCCGTCCTTCTTTTAACATAATATCTTCAGCAACAAGAGGAGGAAATCCTGCCATTCGTTCTTTTCCACCCATTGGAACCTTCCAATGAAATAAAGATATTTACAAGTTCAAATTAAATTTCTTGGAACTCTAACATTAAGTAAATCACTGATAAGATAATTCTGTACAGGGATCAATAATAAAATCCTTTCAAATATTCAACTGTTGAAAAGAAAGTACAATCCCTTCTGGGGTCAAATGAAAAGGAAGGGAACTCTGTGATGGGATGAAGCCTACAAATCTCAGGGCCCTGCGCCACACATTGGGCAAGCACCTGGCAACAGCCTCTGGACAGGAGAATTGTGCTTCACTGACACTGTTTTTAGAATCTTCCACAGGGCTTCACATAGATTAATGTTGGGCAATTAAGGCACGGTCCTTCCAAGTACCTCAGTTCTTACAAGTGTGGCCATCAAGATTAATGCCTGGTCTTTATGAGTTAAGGGTCCATATATAATGGATAAGATTTAGTTTTATGTTTACAGGTGTTTCCATGATGAGAAGTAATTGAGTTTTTTTTTTTTTTTTTGAGACGGAGTTTTGCTCTTGCTGCCCAAGTTGGAGTGCAATGGCACGGTATCAGCTCACTGCAACCTCCGCCTCCAGGGCTCAAGTGATTCTCTTGCCTCAGCCTCCCGAGTAACTGGGATTACAGGTGTGCGCCACCATGCCAGGCTAATTTTTTGTATTTTTAGTAGAAACAGGGTTTCACCATGTTAGCCAGGCTGGTCTTGAACTCCTGCCCTCAGGTGATCTGCCCGCCTCGGCCTCCCAAAGTGCTGGGATTACAGGAGTGGGCCACTGTGCCTGGCCGTAACTGATAATTTATTCATCTATTCATTAGCAAATCTCTCCTGTGTTTAGCACTAAGGACACAAAGATAGATTTTGCACAGTATGGTTTCTGCCCCCAAGGAGATCAAAGGGGTAAATAATATGTAAGCAAATACAAGGTCAGAAATGTAATGTGAGGCATCTATAAGTACTATGGTTGTGAAGGAAGGAGTAATGAATGCGTTCAGTCAAGGAAAACATTAGCAAAGAAGCAATATATATATAAAACAAACAACAACAAAAACAAATAAGCAATTATGAGCAATATTTTGAGAAATGAGTCAAAGTTATTCGGTGGAAAGATATTCTCGGTCAGCACAGGTACAGATAAAAACTGGAAAAAGGATGATGAGTTCAGCGAACTGTAGCTTCACTGTCCAAAGTATGGTGTGTGTGTGTATGTGTGTGTATTAGTGATGAGGCTATCAGTTTATACAACTTTTTGCAACAATGTCACTATTGGGCACTCAAAATGTGGCTGGTGACACTAAGCAGCCATATTTTAAATTTTCTTTTCTTTTCTTTTTTTTTTTTTTTACAGACAGGGTTTCACCCTGTCACCCAGGCTACAGTGCAGTGGCATAATCATGGCTCACCACAGCCTCATACTCCTGGGCTCAAGTGGTGCTCCTGCCTCAACCTCTCGAGGAGCTGGGACTACATGGACTATAGGTGCATGCCACCATACCTGGCTAACTTGAGCAAAAATTTTTTTGAGATGGAGTCTCTCTCTGTCACCCAGGCTGGAGTGTAGTGGCGTGATCTTGGCTCACTGCAACCTCTGCCGCCCCGGTTCAAGCAATTCTCCTGCCTCAGCCTCCTGAGTGGCTGGGATTATACGCACCCACCACCACACCTGGCTAATTTTTGTATTTTTAGTAGAGATGGGGTTTCACCATCTTGGCCAGGCTGGTCTTGAACTCCTGACCTTGTCATCCATCTGCCTTGGCCTCCCAAAGTGCTGGGATTACAGGGGTGAGCCACCACGCCTGGCCCAACATGAGCAAATTTTAATTGTCACTAATATATTTAAATTTAGATACCCACATGTGGCTAATGGCTACCAAATTGGACAGTGTAGTCTAGAGAAACAACAGCTGTGTGGCTATTCTAGGATCAGTCTATATAGCACAAATGTGCTTTATAGCCAGAATTCTCAAAGAGAATGAGGTGAGGGAAAGCTAGCTCAAGATATTGTATAACAGTTCTGTCCAACAAAGGCCTTCCTAACAGAGCTATTGGACCATTCCAGTGTATACTAACCATAACCATGCAATCATTAAGGTGTGTTGCCTTACCTGGAGTAACGTATGACCTGCATGCTTCTGATACAGAGTGTCTGCCCTGTCCAAGGAGGTGATATGCACAGGGAGGGTGTTGGAAGCCACGACTGTAAACCAAGCTGACTGATTTCCCTTAAGAAAGGAAGAAGTCATTTGACCTGGTGAAAAACTTGGAAAACCTGCATATTCAAGGTACAATCAACTATCAAAAAAAACCCAAAAAACAAAAACCAAAAACCCAATCAGACTCCCTTTATAAGTACTGGTATGGCAGTAGCTGTAAATCAAATTATACTAAGAACAGGGGCACAATACGGAAGCAGTGCATTTCAGCAATTCATGTGAAACTATGACTTCTTTGACAGACTCAATACTATTTTTGAAAAAATGTGTCTATTATTAAAAATTAAAAGGAAATACTATCTGCTTCAATTGTCTCTGTAAAGTTAGGTTTAAAATATTAACATTTTATGTGCTCTAATGAAATATATAAGGGTGCAAGCCTGGTGTAGTGGCTCATGCCTGTAATCCCAGCACTTTGGAAGACTGAGGTGGGTGAATCCCTTGAGCTCAAGTTTGAGACCAGCCTGGGCAACATGGCAAAACCCCATCTCTATAAAAAATACAAAAATTAGCTGGGTGTGGTGATGTGTGCCTGTAGTCCCGGCTACTTGCGGGGCTGGGGTGGGAGGATCACTGGAGCCCAGGAGGTTGAGGCTGCAGTGAGCCATAACTATCACTGCACTCCAGTCTGGGCAACAGAGTTTCAAAAACAAACAAACAAACAAAAACAACCAACTCCCCCCAAAACAAAAAACCAACAACCTCCCAAAACGAAATATATAAGGGTTCTAAGTGTGTAAAGCAAAATTTCTAACAAAGTATGAGCAAACACAAAACCCAAGAAATGTGCTATAGTGATGGCCTGTAAGGTGTATTGTGTTGTTGGACATATCCATGTTTCATTTTCCTTTTTTCTCTTCACTTTAGCAAAGGGAGAACAATTCCATAGACACTCCAAAATCTCTAGATGCTAAATAAATGAATACCAAACAAAAAAGGATATGCATAAAAACACACATATCATGGGAAACAAAGTGTGGAATTAATTTAATGCCTGTAACCCTGTACCTAAAGGTTTGACTTTATCCCATAGATTTGACTCTGTCCCACAGAATAGGGATAGTATCTTGTTTTAAATGCCAAGCTGTGTGGGGTACTCAATTGAAAACATAGTTTTTAAGACCTAGCACTTTTTGGGGGGGATGAGGGAGTAGGGCATTTATTTTCTCCAAGTTTTTTTTTTTTTTTTTTTTTTTTTTTTGAGATGGAGTCTCACCCCATCACCCAGGCTAGAGTGCAGTGGTGCGATTTCAGTTCACTGCAGCCTCCGCCTCCCAGGTTCGAGTGATCTTCCTGCCTCAGCCTCTCTAGTAGCTGGGATTACAAGTGCGCCACCACGCCCAGCTGATTTTTGTATTTTTAGTAGAGATGGGTTTTCACCACGTTGACCAAGCTGGTCTTGATCTCCTGGCCTCAAGTGATCAGCCTGCCTCAGTCTCCCACAGTGCTGGAATTACAGGCGTGAGCCACCATGCCCAGCCATCCCCAAGTTTTTATTACAGAAATTTTTAAACATAAAAACAAATTAAACCCTATACAATCATGGCTTAGTTATCAACATTTTGTCAGTTTTGTTCATATATCTGCTTCCTTAAAGTGAATCCCAATATTTTAAAATCAGTTTTTAATGGTACAGACTTTACTTACCTGCAGGAAATCTATGCGGCCTATAGCACCCAAAAACAGAACCATTCCTGGTTTAAGCACAAAAGTTCTTGGAACAATGGACTGTGTTGGCAAAACAATATTTACTTCTTTTTCTGTTAGAAGATTTAAAATCTGTGAAGCAAATGGCAGATTTTTTTAAGAAAAATACTTTTATTGAAAATATATTACGATTTACCTGTAAAATAAAAAGTGAAGAAAAATATGCCAGACTTCAAAATAAACTAAATTATGTCAGTTTGCTACACATCAAATTTATATAGATTCTTCCTGTCAAAATTAATCTCAATCTGATGGCTCTACCTTTGTTTTACAACTTAATCTACAGTAATGGCAAAATAACTTTATAGGTGTATGAGACTTTCCTATGTCAGCAGCATTCCCTAAATGTCAAAATTAATGTGAACCTGAAAACATGTTGATTCAATACCAAGATAGAAAATATATGTTCTCCTTATCAAGGCTTGTGGGGAGGAGCAATTTCAGCTTAAAGTAATGGTATATGTGACCTCATGCCCTAGTGGTAAGTTGCATGCATTAAATGCAAAATGGTCACCCCATTCTAGGAGCAAGTAAAGTGGCTGAAAAACCTCTTTCTAAATTCTGGTCTTCAATTTCCTTATTTATCCCAAATATTCAGCAGAGAATGAGAAAAAGTTATAAATCCCCTATGCTTATAACATAGAGGATTTATAATTTATCCCTATAATTTATCATAAATCCCTTCTAAGGATGACAAGTTCCTAGAGAGACTAGAGAAAAATAGAAAAGGAAAGACAGAAGTACAAGATTCTGGAAAGATTTAAGGAATCAAATTCTGGTTAAAAAAGAATAAAGAAGGTACAAATTGGACACAAAACTTGTAAACTTCCTTTTTAAGAATAACAAGAGGCTGGGCACAGTGGCTCACGCCTGTAATCCTAGCACTTTGGGAGGCTGAGGCGGGTGGACCACCTGAGGTCGGGAGTTCAAGAGACCATCCTGACCAACATGGAGAAAGCCCGTCTCTACTAAAAATACAAAATTAGCCGGGCATGGTGGTGCACACCTGTAATCCCAGCTACTCGGGAGGCTGAGGCAGGAGAATCACTTGAATCCGGGAGGCGGAGGTTGTGGTGAGCCGAGATCGCACCATTGCCCTCTAGCCTGGGCGACACAGCAAGACTCCGTCTCAAATAAAAAAAAAAGAATAACAAGAAAATAAAAAATAGAAATGATACATCACAAGAAAATAATAAGGGAGCTACAAATAGTTTTCTTCATTATTTGTGTTTGAAAAGGCACATTAAAAGCCATTTGCAGGTCAGTCGATAGTGGCTCATGCCTGTAATCCCAGGACTTCCAGAGGCAGCAACAGGCAGATCCCTTGAGCTCAGGAGTTTTTTCTTTTTTTGAGATGGAGTCTCACTGTGTCACCCAGGCTGGAGTGCAGTGGCACGATCTTGGCTCACTGCAACCTCTGCCTCCCAGGTTCAAGCAATTCTCCTTTCTCAGTCTCCCAAGTAGCTGAGATTACAGACATGCGCCAGCATGCTTGGCTAATTTTTTTTGGTATTTTTAGTAAAGATGGGGTTTTGTCACATTGGCCAGGCTGGTCTCGAACTCCTGACCTCAAGTGATCCACCTGCCTTGGTTTCCTGAAGTGCTGTGATTAGAGGTATGCGCCATCACGCCCAGCTGAGCTCAGGAGTTTGAGACCAGCCTGGGTAACATGGCAAAACCCCACCTCTATGAAAAATACAAAAATTAGCCGGGGTTGTGTGTGTCTGTAGTTTCTAGCTACCCTAGAGGCTGAGGTGGAGGATCGCTTAAGCCAGGAAGGCAGAAGTTACAGTGGGCCAAGATTCCACCACTGCACTCCAGCCTAGACCAGACTGGGCAACATAGCAAGGTCCTGTCGCTACAAAAACTAAACAATTAGTTGGACATGGTGGTGTGTACTTGTGGCCCTAGCTACTTGAGAGGCTGAAGTGGGAGGATTGGTTGAGCCCAGGACTTTGTAGTTACTTGATCATGCCACTGCATTCCAGCCTGGGCAACAGGGAAAACCTTGTCTCTCTGTTTATTTTTTTTTGTTGAGACAGGGTTTCCCTCTGTTGCCCAGGCTGGGCTGCAGTGGCAAGATCTCAGCTCACTGCAACCTCTGCCTCCCAATAAGTGTATCAAGTGATTCTTGTGCCTCAGCCTCCTGAGTAGCTGGGATTACAGGCATGCACCACCATGCCCAGCTAATTTTTTGTATTTTTAGTAGAGATACAGTTTTGGCATGTTGCCCAGGCTGGTCTCAAACTCCTGGGCTCAAGCAATCCTCCCACCTCCGCCTCCCAAAGTGCTGGGACTATAGGCGTAAGGCACGGTGCGCAGCCTGAGTCTTAATACTTCCATTCACAACAGAGATACTTGGTTCAGTTTGGGAAATCCTGGTTTAAGACAGCAAATAAGTGTATCTGTAAACTAACAGAGAAGAAAACTACCTGTGCTGACAGACATTTATATCTAAAAATTTGGGGTTCTCATTCTGCTGTCTAGAATATTTTGCAAATTCTTGCCTTTCTGACACAACTCTTTCATAGAGGGTATATGACTTAAGTAACTGCTATGCCTGATCTAACAGCATCTGAGAGGGAAGAATTAGTCTGGGCGTGGTGGCTCACATCTGTAATCCTAGCACTTTGGGAGGCCGAGGTGGGTGGATTACCTGAGGTGAGGGGTTCAAGACCAGCCTGGTGAAACCATCTCTAGTAAAAATACAAAAAGTAGACGGGTGTGGTGGCACATGCCTCTAAAACCAGCTACTTGGGAGGCTGAGGCAGGAGAATTGCTTGAACCCAGGAGGCAGAAGTTGCAGTAAGCCAAGATCATTGCGCCACTGCACTCTAGCCTGGGGGAGACCGTCTCAAAAAAAAAGTTGTGGGGAGGAAGAATTAGTTCATTAAGCTAAAGTGATAGAATATTATTAGAAAGCAGTTCTGAACTTTTGGACTGCTAAGGAAGAAAAGATGGCATTAGCAATTATTCTAGGAGGGCAATAAAAGTTAAAAGGTCTGTATGATTCAGTGACAGGGGACACCAAATAGAATACAATTCTGAGAATGTAACTGTAAGTGTTACTGACAAGGCCAAGAAAAGTACCTAAGAAACCAATGTGGTTTTGTAGGGAGACACAGAGATAATTAGAATAATCAGAAACTGGTCAGTAACCAGATTCAAAGGAAGTGATTAATGAATCTCTTGTGAGGCTGTATCCTGGATGCACATTTGAGTCAATCAATGATCTGAATGAAGATCCAAACTGCAACGCAAAGGCAAGGCAAGGGAAAGTAATGAGATTTAATGAATATTTAACAGAGTAAGATATAGGCTGAATTTAACAAGACAAAGTCAAAGTTACCTATGAGTCCCAAAGTTGTCCATGAGCAGTTGGATTAAAGAGAGGCATAGGAACAAGACAGGTAGAGTTAATGCTATTCTTTTTTTTTTTTTTTTTTTTGAGAAGGAGCCTCGCTATGTCACCCAGACTGGAGTGCAGTGGCGCAATCTCAGCTCACTGCAAGCTCTGCCTCCTGGGTTCATGCCATTCTCCTGCCTCAGCCTCCCCAGTAGATGGGATTACAGGCGCCTGCCACCATGCCTGGCTATTTTTGTATTTTTAGTAGAGACGGGGTTTCGCCGTGTTAGCCAGGATGGTCTTGATCTCCTGACCTTGTGATCTGCCTGCCTGTGCCTCCCAAAGTGCTGGGATTACAGGTGTGAGCCACTGTGCCCAGCTGGAGTTAATGCTATTCTAAATCATGCTCACCTGAGAGCACTGCGTTCTCAGTGTCAAACTTTAAGAACAAACATAGAAAACATTCTGAAGAGGCCTGGGTCAATGAATAGCCTGTTTCTCAGGGAGCACAGCTGTAGGAAATGAAGACAAATAATCCAGATTGTCAGCACAGTAAATGCTCAATGTTTGCTGGATGAACTAATGAAAGAGAAGAAAAGGGAGGGATAGGTGAAGAAGAGATGGGATGTTACACTTTAAAATATTTCAAAGTCTGGCAAGGGAAATAGGTATTACGTTAGTCCCATATGGCTTTAGGGAACAATGGGTGCATGTTACAGGGAGACTGTTCAGCTCAGTACACTCAATATAAAGAGAAGGTCAAAGACCCAAATGAGTTACCTTGGAAGGTGACGGGGCACAGTTTCAGTTAATGGTGAGTCACTCCTGTCAGTTCAAGATGGAGGACCCCTTGATGGATATGTTATAGGGGTAATTCAAGCAGGAACTAGGGAGGTGGACTTCAGTGATATTTATGTTTTTTTCCAATCTCAAAACCTAGGCTTCTGTAAATGTTTCCCTAACTAAGGTAACAATCACAATGATAAGAAATAAGTTGGTTGTCAGCAATGAAGTCTATCAAATGGAACAGAGAACTTGAGGGCATACAGATTCACCCTTAAACAGCTTTTATGAATGAATCAGAACTGAGTCTAAAATGGAAGTATACTTCTTTTCCTGTTTTCTGCCAATTAAGACAGCGGTACTTGTACAATTGAAAGTAAATGTTTCAGAGGCTGATATGACTAGTAATAAAACTCCAGTTTCCCATTTAGCTGGCTCTGCATGCATTACACTCTTTCTCTATTGCAATTCCCCTGTCTTGATAAATTGGCTATATATGAGCAGCAAGCAATATAAACCCATTAAAAAAGAAAAAGAAAGTAAATGTTTCTAAAGGAAACCAAATACATACACAGTTTTCTTTTGTAATTCCAGGAGTGTCATAAAACCAGTGGGCATCTTTCACATCTTGTGCAGTCAATTCTACTTGTTTGGTGGATTTGTGCGTACCCATAACAGGTTCATTTTCCATGTCAAAGGCAAGTGAATCAGCATCAAACTCAAAGGGAACTGTATCCTTCCGTTCTTCTGAATACAAGAATGTCCTTCCAACCCTTCCTAGAACAAGTTATAGTAAGGTTATCAGTCACTCCTTTAATACTTTTGACTCCAGACATAATTTTTATGTTTCCCTCAAACAAGTTACTAAGATTACAGTGTAGGGAAGTGAGACAACAATGATACTTTTTTTTCTTCCAAAAAGCAATGGGAGTCAAACTCTTGCAATCATCAAGTGTGTGTCTGGCGGTGTACATGGAGTGGCAGGGGTGAGTGTGTGTGGAAATCAAACTGTTTTAAAGAAAGCCTGAAAAGATATACCAAGGAAAGACAGACAATCTAATCTAAAGCTGCTGCATGGAGTAAAAACTTTTACTACCTGTACCGCTCTGGGTTTCCAAATAGTAGCCTGAGTGCTAAAAGGCCTCTTTGTTGCAGAACGAGGAAGGCAGTCTCTCCCCACAAAAACTGGCTAGCCTTGGACAACCGTATTTCACGTTGCTTAACAAAGAATTTTAGCATAATACCAACCAGGGTTTTCCCATAGAGGATGCTTACCTACGACATAACCATGCTTTTTCAGGACATTAAGCTGATTTTGTTCTTGCTCACTAAGATCTTCTTCAGCTTGAGTTGAATCTTTTTTAAGTCTTTGATGTCTTTTAAACCTTCTGTAAGGAGTTGGGTTGCAAATAGGAAACTTTAGAAGGTTTAATGTAGTACCTGAAATACACAGAATAAATACATCTTTAGAAAAGGGAATAAGGGGGAAGAAAATGAACATTTTTGAAGATCTACACTGTGTCGGTTACTGTAATAAAACATAAAATTACTGACACTTTACAAATGAGGAAATAGGTTAAGAGATTAGCTCACAGGGGAAACCAGAATTTGAATCCAAAATCTATAGGCCCGATTTCTTTCAATTTTCATCACATTACCATTCAGTATAAAAGTAATATTTGTGTAAAATTCAAAGTGCAAGACAGAGAAGAGCAGCTTACTAAATGAAACTCTGGTTTCAAGGGAACAAATAGGGCAGTCAGTTTTGTAAACTTAAATTTAAACCTGGCTGGGCGTGGTGGCTCACATCTGTAATCCCAGCACTTCGGGAGTCCCAAGCGGGTGGATCACTTGAGGTCAGGAGTTCCAGACCATCCTGGCCAACATGGTGAAACCCCCCTCTCTACTAAAAATACAAAAAATTAGCTGGGTGTGGTGGTGTGTGCCTGTAGTCCAGCTACTCGGGAGGTTGAGGCAGGAGAATTGCTTGAACCCGGGAGGCAAGGGTTGCGGTGAGGTGAGATCACACCACTGCACTCCAACCTGGGCGACAGAGTGAGACTCTGTCTCAAAAAAAAAAAAAAAAAAAAAAAAAAAAAGCGGCCGGGCGCGGTGGCTCAAGCCTGTAATCCCAGCACTTCGGGAGGCCGAGACGGGCGGATCACGAGGTCAGGAGATCAAGACCATCCTGGCTAACACGGTGAAACCCCATCTCTACTAAAAAATACAAAAAAAAACTAGCCGGGCGAGGTGGCGGGCGCCTGTAGTCCCAGCTACTCGGAGGCTGAGGCAGGAGAATGGCGTAAACCCGGGAGGCGGAGCTTGCAGTGAGCTGAGATCCGGCCACTGCACTCCAGCCTGGGCGACAGAGCCAGACTCCCTCTCAAAAAAAAAAAAAAAAAAAGCTAGAATTACAGATGTGAGCCACTGAGCCCAGCGAAGCCACACATCAAATTGCACTAATGAGCCAGGAGTGGTGGCTCACACCTGTAATCCCAGCACTTTGGGAGGATGAGGTGGGTAGATCACTTGAGGTCAGGAGTTGGAGACCTGCCTGGCCAACGTGGTGAAACCCTGTTTTTACCAAAGATACAAAAATTAGCTGGGCATGGTGGTGCTTACCTGTAATCTCGGCGCTTTGGGAGGCCAAGGTGGGCAGATCACGTGAGGCCAGGAGTTCGAGACCAGCCTGACCGACATGGTGAAACCCCATCTCTACTAAAAATACAAAAATTAGGCCAAGTGCGGCGGCTCACGCCTGTAATCCCAGCACTGTGGGATGCCGAGGCGGGCGGATCACGAGGTCAGGAGTTAGAGAACAGCCTAACCAACATGGTGAAACCCCGTCTCTACTAAAATTACAAAAATTAGCTGGGCATAGTGGCGTGTGCCTGTAATCCCCGTTACTCAGGAGGCTGAGGGAGGAGAATCTCTTTAACTCCGGAGGAGGAGGTTGCAGTGAGCTGAGATCTCACGCCACTGAACTCCAGCCTAGGCGACAGAGTGAGGCTCTGTCTCAAAACCAAAACAAACAAAAAAACCCACAAATTTCATTAGGTTCAGACAGTAAAAAGGGCGCACACTTTCTGAAACAATATACAAAGAAGTTACAAAGCAGATCTCCAGAACAGGAACTTTGTTTTGTTCCCTGGTCTATCTCCAGTGCCTAGCGACTGGGAACAGAGAAGTGCTCCATAAACACTGTAATTAGAAAATTACTACAACACATCCTGAATTTTTCCTAGCAGTAAGCTGACACAGAAGAGAGGTATGACCAGAGTGGGGAGAGAATTTGTAAAGGGAAGGGTACCGGCAGCCCGTAGTGGACATTAAGGGAGGATGTAGTCGGTGCCTCAGCTAGGACCAGACGTCCACCTTGTCAGAAAACGAAGAGGGAGAGAGCCTCCTAAAACTCACCTGGCCAAGGGGAGATGGTGGCTCTGTCGATGGCCTCGGAGCCCTTGGCGGTGCAGTAATCGGACTCCAGGAGCGTGTTAAAGAGAGTGGATTTGCCGGCGTTGGTGGCGCCCACTAAGTAGACGTCCCCACGGTAGCGCCAGGAGCGCTGAAGGGCAGAGATCAACTCTTCCACTCCATAGCCGGTCTTGGCGCTGATCAGTCGCACGTCTCTGACCACCGTGCGGGACCAGTTCGGCGGATTCGAATTCTCCCCGTCCTGTGGCTCGTTCTTGACGGGGATCTGTGGCCCTTGGTGGCCAGGGGCCAGCAGGAGCCCGGCCCGGGCACAGTCGTCCCACAGTCGCTCCCGCAGCCTCTGCCGGTAGCCAGGAGCATCCTGGGGCAGGAGGTCCACTTTGTTTCCCAGCACGATCAGCTGCTTGGGGCCCACCAGCGCGGGCAAGTCGGGCAGCAGGGCGTCGGGCAGGTCGAGCAGGTCCACCATGTAGAGAACCAGGGAAGGCCCCGGCGGCCGCAACGCGGCGCTCACCAGCTCCAGGTACTGCTCGCGGCTCACCTGCAGGCGTAGAGCGCGCCGGTGGTGCACCAGCAGCCAGCATCGCTGGCACACGGTCCGCGCCAGCCCGCCGTCTGCCTCCGCCGTGCGGAGGAACTTGTCGCAGGGCAGGTAGCCGGGCACGCCGGGGTCCTGGCAGTGCAGCTCTGCCCCGCAGCCCGAGCAGTTCACGCCGCTGGGCGGCACTGCCGCGTCCGGGTGCCCCACGACCGGGTGCTCCCGGGGCCTGGTCCGTAGGTTTTGCTGTCGCCGCTCCTCCCGCCGCTGCTGCCTCTGTTGCTCCTCCTCCTCCTGCTGTTGCTGGAGCTCCTGCAGCTGCTCTTCGCGGGTGGGCTCCAGCTCCGGCTCCGGGATGTACTCCGGGAACAGAAAACGCTCCTGCATGTCAGCACCTTCTCCAAAGCCCTCCGTGTCCACGGGGTCATAAGGAAGCTCGCGTCCCAGACTCGATGAGTGCTGGAAGGAGGAGGCGGCAGCGCGCCTCCTCCCCAAGAGCGGCTCCCGGAGGCCATGGCGCGCTGCCGTGGGAGCGAATCCACGAAAGAAAAGGCTCAGCAGCCTGAACTGCAGGCGAGCGGGCAGCATGAGGAAATAGCTCCAGGCAAAGGGGCGGAGTCACAAGCGCGCACGCGTACTAGGGCCCGAGGCGACGCGCGTGTTAGAACCGAGACGAAAGCGAGTGGGTACTTGGGAGCTGTCCTGGTTAGTTTTGCGTCTAATCTCGTGAGTTCTCGCGATTTAAGCGCCGAGACTGATAACCTACTTAAAGCTATAGCAAAGGCATTGGAGGCACTGGAGGATTGAGCTAGATGGGCAGAAGAGAGCGATGAGCGTTTTGAGTTTTTTCACTTTCAGGCTTAACGCCTCACTGCTAGCCCAAGCCGCCCGTAATAAATCACATTTAAAAAGGAGCTTCCGGGCCGGGCGCGGTGGCTCACGCCTGTGATCCCAGCACTTTGGGAGGCCGAGGCGGGCGGATCATGAGGTTAGGAGATCGAAACCATCCTGGCTAAGACGGTGAAACCCTGTCTCTACTAAAAATACAAAAAATAAACCGGGCGTGGTGGCGGGCGCCTGTAGTCCCAGCTACTCAGGAGGCTGAGGCAGGAGAATGGCGTGAACCCGGGAGGCGGAGCTTGCAGTGAGCCGAGGTCGCGCCACTGCACTCAAGCTTGGGCGACAGAGCGAAACTCCGTCTCAAACAAAACAAAACAAAACGGAGCTTCTGGCCGGGCGCGTGGCTGGAACGGTAGGCGAGCGGGCAGCTCGCCTCTAATCCCAGCACCTTGGGAGGCCGAGGCGGGCGGATCACCTGAGATCGAGACCAGCCTGGCAAATGTGGTGAAACCCCGTCTCTACTAAAAATACAAAAATTAGCCGGGCGTGGTGGCGCGCGCCTGTAATCCCAGCTATTTGGGAGGCCGAGGCAGGAGAATCGCTTGAACCCGGGAGACGGAGGTTGCAGTGAGCCGAGATCGCTCCACTGCACTCCAGCCTGGGCAACAGAACGAGACTCCATTTCAAAAAATAATAAATAAATAAAAATAAAAATTGCTTCGTGTTTTGGTCTTTATAAAGGCAAATCAATTGAGCATCCCAATGTCGCGGATTCACAGAACGAGCACTTTTTATTAATAAGTATACTTGGCTTTGTTTTCAGGTGTCGTTATTTGTGCAACGACATTGAAAAACAAGCAGAAATAAAACATTAACGGGACGGATGCGACAGCAGATTGCGGGAGCTGTCCTCTCAATCAGCCACCGGCAGCGGCGGCCCACAATTTGCGCGTGTGCAACCCAACTCCCGCCCAAGCTTGCCCTACAATTTGCGCAGGCGCAGATCCTAACATTGGCGTCCCTGTGGGCGGCCTCTTGTGTGAGACGCACAGTATTCTGGGAACGTCGGAGACGGAAGTTACTTGGTCTTTAGCTCCCGGCGCTGGTGGCTTCTGCGCGCTTTTTGTCTTTGATTTCGAGTTAGGAGCTCGGGAACCGTTTGGCAATATGTACGACGCGGATGAGGGTAGGTGAAACACATGCCACGGCGGTCCAGCAGGGAAGCTTGGGGAACTGATTGGATTGATGATTGGGGCCTTCCCTCCCGCCGGCCGGACAGTCCCTAGCCTTGTTCCCACACCTTTCAGGCCGGGAACGAAACTGGGGTAGGGAGAGGCAGAGGGTGCAGGGAACACAGCGTTAATGTTCCCGGTTAGGTTCACTGCTGCTCTCTGCACTTTCTCGTTCCCTTAGATCTGATCCTCGCTTCCTGTAGTGAAGTAGCGTGCAGAACCGTAAGATAAATTCCGTGGTTTTGAATTTGAAGCAAAGAGCACCCTTTAAAATTTTTCCTTAAAGCCACAGTCGACTTACTGAATAGCTGAAGTGTTGAATGTCAGCCTGTGTCAGGCAGTGTGGAAGGCCCTGGAAATATATCGGGACAGAGAATATCGGGGGGAGGGTGGGGGGACTCGGTTTAGTCTGACATTTCTTCATGCTGTTTGTAAGTCAAAGTAAATTGTCTTAAAGGATGGCGTTTAAATTTCCTCTTCTCACAGTGTCACAGTTCTCACAATGTCACAGTTCTCAGATGATATGTATTCTGCTACACTGGACCAATGTATAATATCTGTTTCGGCCGAGCGCGGTGGCTCACGCCTGTAATCCCAGCACTTTGGGAGGCCGAGGCGGGCGGATCACAAGGTCAGGAGATCGAGACCACGGTGAAACCCCGTCTCTACTAAAAATACAAAAAATTAGCCGGGCGCGGTTGTGGGCACCTGTAGTCCCAGCTACTCGGGAGGCTGAGGCAGGAGAATGGCGTGAACCCGGGAGGCGGAGCTTGCAGTGAGCCGAGATCGCGCCACTGCACTCCAGCCTGGGCGACAGAGCGAGACTCCGTCTCAAAAAAAAAAAAAAAAAAAAAAAAAAAATCTGTTTCTTTGCGCATATAGAATTCTTAGTAGTGGCCGAGCGCGATGGCTCCCACCAGCACTTTGGGAGGCCGAGACGTGCAGATCGTTTGAGGCCAGCCTGACCAACATGGGGGAAATCCCGCATCTACTAAAAATACAAAAATTAGCCGAGTGTGATGGCGCGCGCCTGTAATCCCAGTTATTCGGGAGGCTGAGGCCACATCGCTTGAGCCCAGGAGGCAGAGGTTGCAGTGAGCTGAGATTGCGCCTCTGCACCACAGCCTGAATGACAGAGTAAGACTCTTGTCTTGAAAAAAAAAAAAAAAAAAAAAAAAAAAAAAAACAGAATTCTTAGTTGAATCTAGTGTATTTTCGTAGCTGCCTTTTCTATTCTCCATATCTACTAATGCAAATCTTATTTTCTTCTAGCTCTCAATTCCTTGGCCACCCCTTACATCTCCTCTCTTTATTCCCTCAGCTACTTCTGATAAATGAGATGGAAAAAATTGAAGCAAAAGCTTAAACTTTTTAAACAATTTTTTTTGAGAGATAGGGTCTGGCCATGTTGCCCAGGCTGTTCTCAAACTCCTGAGCTCAAGCCATCTGCCTGTCTCAACCTCCCAAAGTGCTGGGATTACAGGCGTAAGCCACTGTGCTCAGCCAAAAACTTAAACTTTTAAAGCTGTTTAAACTTGTCTCATTTATATCTTGTGTTCTAGAAATTTATTAGCATCATTATAGTACTTGTTCTTTTTAACTGTTATCTCAGTAGAAGAAAAATTCGAAAAAAAGATTTTTTAAAGCATAATTTTTGGCTAGGTAATACATTCTCAGCTCACAAGCCAGAAAGTTTAAAAACGTTAAAGTGGGGTGGCTGGTACAGTGTCTCACGCATGTTATCCCTGCATTTTGGGAGCTTGAGGTGGGTGGATCGCTTGAGCTCAGCAGTTCAAGACCAGCCTGGGCAACAGGGGAGACCCCCTCTCTATAAGAAATGGAAACATTAGCTGGGTGTGGTGGTGCTCACCTATAGTCCCAGCTACTTGGGGAGCTGAGGCAGGAGGATCACTTGAGCCTTGGAAGTTGACACTGCTGTGAGCCAAGAACAAAGTGAGACCCTGTCTCAAAAAAAAAAAATTAAAGTGTCAGGTCTCCTTCTTACCCACCATCTGCCCAGTTTGAACTCTCCACAGTGGGTAACTACTGTTACAATAGATTTTAATCACTCCGCAGTTTCTTTTTTTTTTTTTTTTTTTTGACAGTCTTGCTCTGTTGCCCAGGCTTGAGTGCAGTGGTGCAATCTTGGCTCACTGTAACCTCCGTCTCCCAGGTTCAAGCAGTTCTCCTGCCTCAGCCTCCCTAGTAGCTGGGATTACAGGCGTGCACCAACATGCCCAGCTAATAGTAGTATTTTTAGTAGAGACAGGGTTTCTCCACGTTGGCCAGGCTGATCTCAAGCTCCTGACCTCAGGTGATTCACCTGCCTCAGCCTCCCAAAGTGCTGGGACTGCAGGTGTGAGCTACTGCGCCCAGCCTCCACAGTTTCTTTATGCATATTTGAGCAAATATAAATGGGATTTTTCTCCTTTTTTAAAGACAGAAAGTAATATTCACACTTTTCTCCACTTTTAGATTTTGCTTAATGTATCTAGATTTTTGTATCAGTACACAGAAAGCATCGCCCCCGCCCCTTCGCCCACTCCCCCAGTTACTTAGTTTGTGTGGATGTACCATAACTTAAGTAGTCTCTTGATGGATATTTGATTTATTTCTAGTCATTTTCGGGTTCAGTGCTGTAAATGAATAATCTTGTACATATAATTTGCCCAAGTATGTCTGTGGGATGCATTTCTACATATAAAATTGTCACGTCAAATGATACACACCTTTAACATTTTGCTAGATGATGCCAAGTGACCACCATAGTGGTGATTTGTACTAGTTTTGCAATGTATAATGATCCCGTGGAAAAAAGAGTTTATCATAGTTGCTTTAGCAGTGAGCCTACATTTTATTCTTGTCCATGTCCTCTGAAATGTTTATTAGATAATGTCCTCATCAGTTTTCAGCCACTATGTGAAAATGTCAGATTTCTGTCATCCACATGGAAACAAGTTAAACTTTTCATTTTTTCCTTTTTCTTCTAGTATTTTACCTTTCTCCTTTCATTCACAGCCAAACATAAAAATAATAAGCTGTCCTTGTTTCTAATTTTCATCTTTCATGTCCTTTTCAACTGATTACAATATGTTTCTACTCATGCTACTGCATTAAGATAGCTCTAAGATTCACAGTGACTTCTCAATTGATAAATGAGATGGATATTTTAAAAATCTTATCTAAACCCTGTGGTCTTCAAAACTATTGATGACATCTTCCTGGAAACTCACTCAGCTTTCTAGCCACATCACTTCCACTTGATTCTTCTTATCTGACTTTTGTTCTCATTTTCTTTCCTGTTCACATTCTCTTTGGGTGATCTCATCCATTTTACATTGTTTAGTTACCATTTGTATGTGGATGACTTCTGAATGTATACTTCTAGTTTAAAAGCCCTGGTATCTAACTGCCACTGGCCAACTAGGGTATCTCCCAGGCTACTTCACCTTGTCACTGCCCAAACTGAGCTAATTATTTTCTTTTGCTATTCCCCTCCCAAAGTCACTGCCTCCTGTGTTCTCTGTCTCGGTGAAGGGCACTGTTGGCCCTCTGTATCTGTAGGTTTCACATCTGTATATTCAATTAATCTTGGATTGAAAATATTAAAAAGCTTGAGGCCAGGAGTTTGAGACCAGCCTGGGCAACATAGGGAGACCTCATCTCTACAAAAAAATTTAAAAATTAGCTGGGCATGGTGGCGTGTACCTGTGATCCCAGCTACTTGGGATACTGAGGTGGGAGGATTGCTTGAGCCCTAAGAGTTTGAGGCTACAGTGAGCTGTGATCACACCACTGCACTTCAGCCTGGGTAACAGTAAGGCCCTGTCTCAACAAAAAAGAGAATATTAGAAAAAAATTGTGCCCTTGTAAAAATGTACAGACTTTTTTTCTTGTCATTATTCCATAAACATTACAAGTAAACAATTCTTTACATAGCATTTACATTGTATTAGGTATTATAAGTAATCTAGAGATAATTTAAAGGATACAGGAGGATGTGCCTAGGGTATATAACAGTGCCATTTCATGTCAGGGACTTAAGCATCTGTGTTTTGGTATCTATGGGAGGTCCTGAAACCAGTCTCCAATGGACACTGAGGTACAACTGTTGTACCCTCTGTTGTTGAAATCAAAAACCTGGCCATCATTTTTGACTCCTCTCTTTCACCTCCATATCTAATCAGTCACCAAGCCCTGTTGGTTCTGTCTCCTAAATACGTCAAATCTGGTCACTTCTCTATCCCCTTCACCATCATTCTAGTTCATGTTGCTGCCATCCCTTGCCTAGATTACTCCTAACTGATTTGTGTACTTCCAATCCATTCTCCACACTGGCCATAGGGATCTTTCAGAAACGAAAATGTGACCTAGCCACAACCCTGCTAAACTCAAATCTCTTGATAAAGGCCAAACTCTTCTTATTCCACTTCCAACTTCACACTCTGCGCTTCCGCTACATTGACCTTCTGTCATTCTTTGAATATGCCATCCTATCTTGCATTATGGGGTCTTTTGCACAATTTGGTTTTTTCTATTCGGTAGGGTTCTTTCTTGACTCCTCCTACCTTTTTCCCTTCCTTTTTGCCTGATTACTCCTGTTTATAACATGAGGTCTCTGCTCAGCTTTTTTTTTTTTTTTTTTTTTTTTTGAGATGGAGTTTCCCTTTGTCGGCCCAGGCTGGAGTGCAGTGGTGCGATCTTGGCTCACTGCAACCTCCGCCTCCCAGGTTCAAGTGATTCTTTGCTTCAGCCTCCTGAGTAGCAGGGATTACAGGCGTGCTCCACCATGCCTATCTAATTTTTGTATTTTTAGTAGAGACGGGTTTCACCGTGCTGGCCAGGCTGGTCTCAAACTCCTGACCTCGTGATCCATCTGCCTCGGATTCCCAAAGTGCTGGGATTACAGGCGTGAGTCACTGTGCCTGACCAGCTTTTTAAAGACAATTTTAGAGACGGGGGTCTCGCTTTGTGGCTCAGGCTGGTCTCGAACTCCTGGTTTCAAGTGTGCCTGCCACCTTGGCCTTCCAGTGGTGGGATTACTGACATGAGCTACTGCACCTGGCCTCTGCGCAGCTTTTGGGAAGTCTTCCCTAACCTCTTCAGGTCTTTGTCAGGAATATTCATATCACTTTTTTTTTTTTTTTTTTGAGACAGAGTCACACTCTTGTCACCCAGGCTGGAGTGCGGTGGCATGATCTTGGCTCACTGCAACCTCTACCTTCTGGGTTCAAGCGATTCTCCTGCCTCAGCCTCCCTAGTAGCTGGGACTATAGGCGGGTGCCACCATGCCTGGCTAATTTTTGTATTTTTAGTAGAGATGGGTTTTCTCCATGTTAGCCAGGCTGGTCTTGAACTCCTGGTCTCAAGTGATCTGCCTGCCTTGGCCTCCCACAGTGTTGGGATTATAGGCATAAGCCAGTGCACCTAGCCTCAAAAAAAATTTGATGAGTGGATGAATAAATGAGTCTCTTTCATGGGTTCATTTTCCTTCATATGACTCTCAAAGTTGTTCCCAGATATCCTGCCTTCAGTCTTCCTTCTCTATGTACAATCTCATTTTTCTCCCACGCATTTGTTAATGATTCCAACTCTGTACTTTTTTTTTCAAATTTTAAAATGTTTATTTTATTGACACAGATACACATGTGTTATATGCCAATGTGTATCTATTGTGTGTTACATGTTGTCTATAATTTAGACTCTCCATTTGAGTTTATATTCGTATATATGTGCCTACTAGAAGTATTTGAAGGGATATGTGATCTGTAGATATCTCTAAAGCCGATCTCATTACCTCTCCTTTTTCCACCATCTTACTTGCTTCTCTGGTATGGCAGTGATACTAACTTTTAATCTCTCATCAAAGCTGGAAATCTCTGAGCTATTATAGATAACTTTGTCTTTCTTACCCTTCCCCCAGGTATAGGGATTAATAATTCCAGTCCATTTAATAAGGGTTCATTAAAAATTTATTTTGTATATGTATCAAATTTTGAACCCAAAGTTTTACAGGCTATGTATGTGTACATTAGAATAAAAACCAAAAATACAGCACACTTATTCTTTCACATAAGATGATGGGATTAATATTAGAGGACCAGTGCATACTGATTTTTTTGAATGCATATTTAAATTACTGTTGCATAACTACCCGAAAATTTAGCTACTTAAAAAATTATTTTGTTATGTTCATGGATACTGTGGGTCAGGAATTTGGACAGGACTTGCCTGCCTTCCACCGTGACTCTGGTTCATTTGGGAAGACATTAAGGCCGAGTGTTGACAGCGGGGTGAGAGATGATCTGTAGTGTTGACTCTCATGTCTGACATGAGACGTAGCTTGGGAGGACTCAAGGACTAAAACTGCTAATGGAGCATCTGTAAGTGACCTCTCCTTATGGTTTGGGCTTTCTCAGAATGTAGCAGCCTCAGAATAGTGTATGACTTAAAAAAAAAAATTTTTTTTTTTTAAATTTAAATTTTTGAGACAGAGACTCTCTCTGTTGCCCAGGCTGGAGTGCAGTGGTGCAGTCTCAGCTCACTGCAACCTCTATCTCCTGGGTTCAAGCAATTCTCTTGCCTCAGCCTGCTGAGTGGCTGGGATTACAGGCATGTGCCACCATGCCCGGCTAATTTTTGTATTTTTTAGTAGAAACGGAGTTTTGCCATATTGGCCTGGCTGGTCTCGAACTCCTGACCTCAGGTGATCCACCCACCTTGGCCTCCCAAAGTGCTAGGATTATTATAGGCCTGAGCCATCACTACTTTTTAATGACAGCTTAGGGCTCCAGAAAGTGTTTTAGCAAACATGACAGAAACTTCATTGCCTTTTCTGACCTGGCTTCTGAAGTCATGCAGCATTGCTTCAGCGGCATTCTCTTAAGTTACAGGAGAGTCAGAATCTACCTGATTCAAGGAGAAAGTGCATAGACCACTATATCTTATGATGGGAGTGTCAAGATCACATTATAGAAGGCCATGTGGGATGGGAGATAGGCTAGTGGCCATCTTTGGAAAATGTAATCTTTCATACCTGTACATGTATGAAATGTTGCTGTAATAGATCGCCCCACCTCAGGGTATTGCCCAGCTGTTGGAATCCTTCCATGGCTCTGCCCCCTCATTCTGTCTCTTACTCTAGTCTCTGAAAATCTTACTGATCAATAAAATGGGAAACTTAAAATTCATACAACTTACATTACAACTCTCTAATAAACCTCTTCGTATATTGGAAGAATACCTGTGTGACATAGACATAAATTATTTTATTAATGTAATTGAAATTTTAGAGAACCTGGGGTGAAAGCATTACTTATTCAGCAGAAAGTAAATATGTTTCTGCTACTTAAAGTTACAGGAGCAAGATGTTAACTAAGTGGCATCTCATTGCAAATGAGTACAATATTTTGTTTTTACAGATATGCAATATGATGAGGATGATGATGAAATCACCCCGGATTTGTGGCAAGAAGCATGCTGGATTGTAATTAGGTAACTTTGGACCAAACTGAATTAGCTTGAAAAGGCACTGTAGATTTCCTGCTTAGTCTTCTTGATAAATAGCTGTTCTATATAAATGTGCTACGTGACAGTAGTTACTTTATTTATATATTTAACATTTTAAGTAATTCAGACCTAAAAATTAACACAAAGAATTCATTTAATCACTTCACCCAGATTCCGAAAATGTTACCCCATACTACATTTCTTTGTCTTTTCTTCTTTTGGTACATATTTTTTTTCTGAAACATGTGAGAATAACTTGCAGATCACTTGATCCTGGGAGGTTGAGGCTACAGTGAGCCAAGATCGCACTGCCGTACTCCAGCCTTGATGACAGAGTGAGACCCTGTTTCCAAAAAACAAAAAAAAGAGTAACTTGCAGACATAAGGACATTCTTTTACATCATCACAATTATGGTGATCTTATTTAATCTGTAGACCCTACCCACATTTTGCCAGTTGTTCCACTCATGTTTATAGCAAAATAAAAATTTTTCTGACCCTGGATCCAGCCTAGGATCACATACTGGATTTAGTTGTCATGGCATATTCTTCCATTTCCTTTAATCTGGAACAGTTCCTCAGTGTGTCTGTTCTTTTTTTTGTACCTTGACATTTTTGAAGAATACATGCCAGTTACTTTTTAGGATGCCTTTCAGTTAGGTTTGTCTAATAGTTCTCATAATTGGATTCAGATGCTTACTTTTGGCAGAAGTGACATAGTCTCAGTGCATCATATCAGGAGGCACGTTTGTTTCGTTACTAGTAATGTTAATCTGATTGCTTGGTTTTCTCATTATTTTAAATAGACAAAGTTAAAATTGGTTTTTAACTTTGTTAAAAACAAATTTGTTAAAATTCACTGCAAATTCCTATCCAATTCTAAGTGTAACTAAATGTGATAAAATTCTGAGAAGCCTTGTATAGGTAAGAAAAGTAACTTATAAGTGATAAAGTAACATCCTGTTATGTTAGGATGTTAAAGGCTTATAACTCTTCTCTCATCCCCTGACCGCTGCTTTATATACAACAACATGACGATGGATGCCTCTCTGAGCCCCATCAGCTCCAAGGTGCATGACCCCTTGGTCAACATTCTCTCTTTTCAAAGAACACATGCTTCCGACATTCTGCCAGTTGTATTTGGAGTCTAACTGAATACCTTTCTTGAATGTTGTTTTGTTAGAAAGATATTGTTTTGCCTGTAATCCCAGCACTTTGGGATGCTGAGGCAGGCAGGTCACTTAAGGTCAGGAGTTGGAACCAGCCTAGCCAACATGGTGAAGCTCTGTCTTTACTAAAAAATAAAAAAATTAGATGAGTGTAGTGGTGCACGCCTGTAATCCCAACTACTTGGGAGGCTGAGGCAGGAGAATCACCTGAACCTGGGAGGCAGAGTTTGCAGTTAGGTGACATGACGTCACTACACTCCAGCCTGGACGGCAGAGCGAGACTCCGTCTCAAAAAACAAAAAAGATATGAGTCAGTGTGTTTGTCCAGAATCTTACAAAAGAAAGTATTGAAAGCTAGGTGCTGTGGTGTGTGCCTGTATAGTCCCAGCTACCTGGGAGGCTGAGGCAGAAGGATCACTTGAGCTCACGAGTTTGAGTGTTGCCTGGGTAACATAGTGAGACCTTGTCTCTAAAAATAAATAATAATAAAAAAAATTGAGTTTTTGGGATATAAGTATATATTTTTCCATAAGGAGTGGGGGTGAGAATGGGAGCTCTGTTTCTGGTGGCAGGGTTTGGAGAAGGGGCAGGGGCAGCAGTTGCCACGTTTGGTTGCAGAGGTGGCAAGAAGCCCGTGAAACAGCCGAAGAAGCAGGCCAAGGAGATGGATGAGGAAGACACAGCTTTCCAGCAGAAGCAAAAAGAGGAGCAGAAAAAGCTTTAAAATTGAAGGCTGTGGGGAAAGGGCCCCTGGCCACAGGTGGAATTAAGACATTTGGCAAAAAGGCTTGACGAGGTGGCTCACGCCTGCCCGTAATCCCAACACTTTGGGAGGCTGAGGCGGGTGGATCACTTGAGCTCAGGAGTTTGAGACCAGCCTGTGCAACATAGCCAAACCCTATCTCTCTCTCTCTCTCTCTCTCTCTTTTTTTTTTTTTAAAACAAAGAATAAAAGAAATCTGCCAAAAAGTCAGCTTTTCTTTGTGCCTGAGGTGATGGTAACCTTTGACTCCATTTGTATTTAAACATCTGTATTTTCTGCCGTACTATCTTTTGCCACCTATAGCTAGAATGAAGCATTGTCTTGGAGCCTTTTATAAATACAAAAAATAAAACAAATTGGCTGTAGAAGACAAAACTTTATTGAGACAGTTACATCTTCTGTGATGTTTGGGTGTTAAACACCAAGAGGTACAGGTAGATGTTCTGTGGAGTGTGCCTATATTCTACATTCTTCTAGTAGAAAAAATATTTTATCTTAGAAGAAGAAGTTGTTTTCAACATATGTGGTAGATTGCTCAAGGATAAAGTACTCTATTGTGAACTGTCATAGCATTTATCATTTGTTACAAAATAAGTTATTTGATTTTTAAGTTTAAATTGACTGTAGATACTTTGGTTATTGAGAAATGAATTTTGATTTTTTTTTTACTTTTCAATATCAAGTGATCTTTACCTAGCAATGTGAATGTGATATTAGTTAATATCACAAGTAACTGTATACGATGACTTCAGGTAAAATAAGCACTAGAGTAGATATAAATATGAAATATTTATATAGTTTAGATGTTTAAGCACCAATCTAATGATTTTGGGGAAAGTAGGTATAGTTCAGCTTCCTGGGGTAATGAAACTTATCTATAGTTTAGAAGCTATTTCCTCTTAAATTGCCTATAAAAAACCATTGCTATTTATATTACAGGCAATACCATGTTTTTCTTACACATCAATGACTAATCCACATGGTTTTGAGAAATTTCTTTCCTAATATGTGACAGTCTCTACTGAAATAAATTGCCTCAACTATTATTTAGTTCATACCTTACACATGTATGGTTGTCTGCTGTGTTTTCTACCATAGAACCTAACTTCTAATAGTGGTGGCCATACTTGACTGGATCAGGGTGGGCCCGATTTGTTGGCCTGTCACTGATGTGTGAGGTGACCTGATGAAGCCAAAATGGGAGGCTGATGATTAGTTGGACTCTGCATATTGTCTCAGAAAATTGATGTGAAGATGGGGGAGTCAGTAGTTGGGGAGCAGAAGCTAAGAAAGTCTCACAGATACAAGATGACAGAGGTCACAAGATACAGGAGTGGAGATGGGGAGGTGTGGTGGGGCACTTCCTACTGCTGAGGGGTGATGGGATAATCTTGAGGGTTGTGCTAGATCCTCCAGCCTCTGTGAAGCCCAGCTTTGTGGCTATTCCTGGATGGTAATAGGGAGTGATCTGTTGAGATCCTCTTGCACTTGTATCTACTTGTATCTTTATGTCTTTCCACACCCCTCACCTGAAAAGTATCTGTTCCTTATAAAAATAATGTCTACTCTTTAGATTATAGATCTCTCAGCCATGCTACATTTTTATCACCAGTCTTTTGCTGAGTATTTTTATGTAAAGACTTACTCTTCTTATCCCACCTTTAACAATTCAAAATAGAACTAATGATTGGTAACCTAAAGTTGGTATTCTCACGCATTATTTTAGTCATTGATATCACTACCCCCCCTCCTATTCAAATCAAAGTTCTTATTATCTTTGGCTATTGATTTTTCTTTAGTTTTATCTCCTGACTCATTTTTCAAGAAATATTTCAAAGAGGTAGAATAAAATTTGTCCATAGAGGACATACAGTTTTTTTTTTCTTTGAGATGGGGTCTCGCTGTCTCCCAGGCTAGAGTGTAATGATGCCATCATGACTCAATGCAGCCTCAAACTCTGGGCTCACATGATCCCCCTACCTCAGCCTCTTGAGTATGTGGGCCTGTAGGCACATGCCACCATACCTGGCTAATTTTTTTATTTGTAGAAATGAGGTCTCATTACGTTGCCCAGGCTGAACTCAAGCAATGCTCCTGCCTTGGCCTTCCAGGAGCTGGGATCCTTATAGTTCTTATATCGTGCTTTAAGTATTTTACCCACAAATATAAGCTGCTTTTCCCCAAATAATAAGTTCTACAAAGAAAATATGCCTGGTTTCATCCTTTTTAAGATAGATCACAGTATCTTGTTTAGTGGTTGACATATAATGGTTGGTATTTAATGACTGTTGAATTGATTATAATGAAAATGGGGAATTATGCTAGAAATTATCACTGAGTTGCAACTGACTGAACTCAAATATTTTCCCAGTTCCTATTTTGACGAGAAAGGCTTGGTCAGACAACAGCTGGATTCTTTTGATGAGTTTATTCAGATGTCTGTTCAAAGAATTGTGGAAGACGCTCCTCCTATAGACCTACAAGCTGAAGCTCAGCATGCTAGTGGAGAAGTTGAAGAACCGGTAAGATGGTTAGTTCTAATAGTTACACCAGTACAAGAAGAGTATTGGTTTGAAATTTCAGCCCTTCTGTTAACTGACTTAAAGGTTAAAAAAAGTCAGTTGGAGCTTTTAGCAAAGTACTTATAGCACCGTCAGTCACTTTCTGATTTATTCTCTCTAATGAGGAGGTGTATTTTTTTTTTCAAGTAATCCCATCCTTATTCACATAGTAGGTATTGAATAGTTGGGAAGAGAGGACTCTGAAATATGAACAAATAAGAGAAGTGAGCCAGAGATAGTCACGTTGCTTTAGATAGATAACCCTACTTTTTTCTCTCACATTATAAAAATGATAAAAAATGTTTGAAGGAATTTTCGTCTGATTTTATATATTGCATGAAGTACACTATTATAACCATATGAGGTAAGAAAGGTAAATCACCCAAACATATCAGCTATCTTTATTAAGCTTCTTACAGCTTTTGCTCACATATATGCATGTTTTTTAGCATTGTTAAAATCATACCAAGGGTATAATTTTATAATTTGGTTTTATATGAGTGATTATAAATAAATATGTAGTCCAAAATAATGACTGTCCTAGTTTTAGAGAAGTTGAGAGGCAGTTGTTGGAACATATTGAGCTTTGAGAGACAGGGAAAACTGAAAAACAAAGTGAGGTAGGGAAAGCCCCCCAAAAAGAGTTAGACACAGGGAGAGTCCATTGTTTCTAGCCTGATCAGTTTCTCTTCTGTGTAGCTGATCTCCTAAGGGCTGGTCTGTTATTTCCATTTTAGTTGGACATGCTGTACGGAATTTTGCTATTAAGAACGAAAGCGATTGGCTCTTCTAGGGCTCTACTGGAAAGGGGGACATTAAGTTTCTTTTTTATTCTTGGGTCATATTTTCTTTTTTACAGGGATGACAGGCGCCCACCACCATGCTTGGCTAATTTTTTTGTATTTTTAGTAGAGACAGGGTTTCACATGTTGGCCAGGCTGATCTCCAACTCCTGACCTCAAGTGATCCACCCCCTTCAGCCTCCCAGAGTGCTGGGATTACAGGCATGAGCCACTGCACTTGGCTTGTTGGGTCATTTTTTCTTCATGATCTTTGTATAACAAGCGAAATAACAATAGAACGTAGCAAATTCAATGTGCCAGTAATGGAAGTACTAAAGGAGGAGGAGATCTCTGAGGCTTAGTTATCAGAGCTTAGTAGAAAAGATGGAAGAGACTTAAATTTACTGCGAATAACAGATAGGAGTTCTCTTAGAAGAGAAAAGGTGCTTAGTCATTTCAGCAAGGAAATATTTGGCGTCGCCGGCGTGGTGGCTCATACCTAGAATTTCAGCTCTTTGGGAGGCCGAGGCGGGCAGATCACCCGAGGTCGGCAGATGACCCGAGGTCAGGAGTTTGAGACCAGCCTGGCCAATATGGTGAAACCCGCTTTCTACTAATAAAGTACAAAAATTAGCCAGGCGTGGTGGTCGGCACCTGTAGTCCCAGCTACTCGGGAGGCTGAGACAGGAGAATTGCTTGAACGTGGGAGACGGAGGTTGCAGCGAGCTGAGATCGCAGCCACTGCACTCCAGCTTGGGTGACAGGGCGAGACGCTGTCTCAAAAAAAAAAAAAAAAAAAAGAAAGAAAGAAAAAAAAAGAAAATACCTGGTATATTTAGGCTGGGGATGGGATGGGGACCACAATGATCAGTATGTGATTTTGGCTTATCTATTTTTTTTTTTTTTTTTGAGGCGGAGTCTGGCCGTATTGCCCAGACTAGAGTGCAGTGGCGCGATCTTGGCTCACTGCAAGCTCCGCCTTACGGGTTCACGCCATTCTCCTGCCTCAACTTTCCGAGTAGCTGGGACTACAGGCGCCTGCCACCACGCCCGGCTAATTTTTTTGTATTTTTAGTAGAGACAGGGTTTCGCGGTGTTAGCCAGGATGGTCTCGATCTCCCGACCTCATGATCTGCCTGCCTCCGCCTCCCAAAGTGCTGGAATTACAGGGCTTATCCATTTTTACTAGGCATTAGGAAGATAAGATGGAACCCGGTTGTCGAAAGCTTTGAATGTCATTGGATGTTATGAGGAATTACTGAGAGACTGTCAAAGAATATACATAAAGCATTATTTTAGAAAAGTTACTTTCGAAAGCGATGCTTACTTGGAATAGAAAGAGGCTAGAGGAGGCCTGGTGCAGTGGCTCACGCCTGTAATCCCAGCACTTTGGGAGGCCTAGGCAGGAAGATCTCTTGAGGCCAGGAGTTCGAGACCGTCCTGGCCAGCATGGTGAAACCCCATCTCTACCAAAAAAATACAAAAATTAACTGGGTCTGGTGGCGCGCGCCTGTAGTCCCAGCTACTCGGGAGGCTGAGGCAGGGGAATCACTTGAACCCAGGAGGCGGAGGCTGCAGTGACCCTAGATCACACCACTGCACTCCAGCCTGGGTGACAGAGTGAGACCCTATCTCAAACAAAACAAAAGAGGCTGGAGGAGATAAAAATCAGAATAGCCTATGATTAAGATAGTAATGACCTAGACTAGATGATGGCACAGATAAGGAGTAGAGGGTTGGCTTCCCTTTGGTTCATTATCACCACCGCTCTCTTTGCCCTTTGTCTACCCCAGCTTGGGAGACTTGAGTATCAATAATTAATCATTAGTAAAACATCTGCTCAGTTCTATTTTCTTCTCTGAGACTTGATTTAGAGAAAAGTACACTATCCATTTATCTGTAGAAAGTTGTCCTCATGGATCTTGTTTTATTAGGCAGCAAGTGAATGTTTAATTGAAAAATTTCTTTTTTTGCTATGGACTAAGCTATATTCCAGCCGGGGTTGGAAGTTCTCAGCCCTTTATATAGAATGTTTAGGATATTTTTTGTGTTTTTTAAAATAAAATTTTTTTCTTTTGTTTACTTGTTTGACAGATTAATTTGTATGTTTAATTGAAGAGTTAGGTTTATTTTTAAAAATGTTCTATTGATTAGATTAGAGCACAGTTCTAGTTGTCTGGATTTGCTATCTTTGTTCTCTGGTCACTTTGTATTTTTGATGACGCTTACCAAGGAGAGGGCACAAGAAACTATGTAGATCATTAATGTAAATCCATTTTAACTGATATAAACTCAGCACATGATGTGTACAGTCTTTGTTTACTTTTAGTATATTAAGTCTCTTTTTGTCTTCTGCCTTAAGAAAGCAATTAGCAGATCCTTTTGTAGTTGATAAGTGTGATGATTAGGTGTGAGATGTGCCTTCCTTAAACCTTGTTACAAACCTTGTTAGCACATTACCTGTCTAATGTGAAAATAAATTTTTAAGAAAAGAGGAAAAAAGAGAAAGTGATATGGTTTAAAACTTGACATCTGTGCGGTATGGATATTGACTTTGAGAAGTCCCCATTTCAGTAAAACGGATTAATTTTGCCAGTTTGTAGAGCTGCTTCTACTTAAAATGTTAATGTCAATTAAAATGGAATCATTAAAACTTTTATGGAAAAAATTACTTACTCTTTTCATGTTTTTTTGTTTAATTTCAGCCAAGATATTTGCTGAAGTTTGAACAAATTTATCTTTCCAAGCCTACCCACTGGGAAAGAGATGGTGCTCCTTCACCAATGATGCCCAATGAAGCTAGATTAAGAAATCTCACGTAAGAAAAAAGTTTTCCTTGTCAGCAGCAGATACTGAAATAGAATTCTGAAAATGTAATTTTAACCACTTGAGGGTTTAACAGATAACCTATTGCTTAAGTGTGATCTACTTTTATCTTCAAAGGTATTCTGCTCCGCTTTATGTTGATATAACAAAAACAGTCATTAAAGAAGGTGAAGAACAACTTCAGACTCAGCATCAGAAAACTTTTATAGGAAAAATTCCAATTATGTTGCGGTCAACTTACTGCCTTTTGAATGGCTTGACAGATCGTGATCTTTGTGAGTTAAATGAATGCCCTTTGGATCCTGGTGGCTATTTCATTATTAATGGATCAGAAAAGGTATAGTAACATTATTTTAAAAAATGACAAAATCGTAGTTAAAATTTAGTTTAAAGTTGAAATAAAAAAAAAAAAAAAAGATTTTCATGCAGGATAACCTGGCAGTGACAGTTGGCTTATTTAGGGTATGACAGCTAAACTTATATAAAGCAAAACTTTATTTAGTTGTATATAATATGCACTGGAAATTTGGTCAGTTTCAGTCGGTTTTGGAGCTTATGTATTTCTATGAAGTGTTTATGCAAAATGGAGTTTTTAAAGTTGAAGAATTAAATATTTCAGTGAGCCTATATGATCAGATTAAATTAAGATGCAGATTTTACTCTCTTTTCTCTTCAGTGACCTTTTGGATTTTATGGCTATAACCTTCTTATTGTCCAAATAGGTTCTGATTGCCCAAGAGAAAATGGCAACAAACACAGTTTATGTGTTTGCCAAAAAGGACTCTAAATATGCCTACACAGGAGAGTGTAGGTCATGTCTGGAGAATTCTTCGCGACCCACCAGTACTATATGGGTTAGCATGCTGGCAAGAGGAGGACAGGTATGGACTGGATATGATGTTATTTGGGTTTATTCCTTTGTGCCTTGTTTTAAAATTCACTAGACTGCATTCTCGGTCCAAAAAAGCTTTTCTGGAGCAATATTGTTGTTATGTATTGTATCGTTTACCTATCGCTGTGTGACAAATTACTCTTCCAGCAACATTTATCATCTCACGGCTTCTGTGAGTCAGGAATCTGGGTGCTGCTTAGCTGAGTCTTTTGGCCAAGCATCTCTCACAAGGCTGCAATCAGATGTTTCCCTGGGCTGCCGTCATCTCAAGAGCCATTCACATGGTTGTCTGCAGGATTTAGTTCTTGATTGACTATTGGACTGAGTCTCAGGTTTTTGCGCGCTGTCGGCTGGAAGCCTTTCTTAGTTCCTTGCCATGTGGACCTCTGCATATAGCAGCTGACAGCAGCAGAGCAGCTTGCTTCTTTAGAGAGAGTAAGCAAAAAGAGCTATAGAGAGAGAGAGAACGAGCAAGGTAGAAAGCAGTCTTTTATAACTTTAAAGTTGTAGCAACATTCTGTCATTTTTGCCATGTTCTTTTTGTTAGTTGCAAGTCAGTATGTCCAGCTCACACTGAGGAGGATATTACAAGGGCAATAGTAGGAGGCAGGAATCATTGGGTACCAGCTTAGAAGTTGCAGACCACTGGTATAGTTATAAGCATAGGTTGCTTATAATAATGGAATCTAGTAGTAGCTAGCAGTTCTTAAATATTTGCTGTATGCCAATTCTCTTACTCAGATTGCTTGATTTAATCTTTACAGCTATCTTGGAAAACCTCTATTTCAGTTCGTGTGTGTGTGTGTGTGTGTATGTGTATGTATGTGTATATGTATACGTATACATATCTGTTTTCTTTTTTCTTTGAGACAGTCTTGCCCTGTCGCCAGGCTGCAGTACAGTGACATGAGCTTAGCTCACTGCAACCTACGCCTCCCTAGTTCAAGTCATTCCCCTGCCTCAGCCTCCTGAGTAGCTGTGACTACAGGCGCACACCACCACACCCGGCTAATTTTTCGTGTTTTTTAGAAGAGAGAGGGTTTCACCATGTTGGTTCAGGATGGTCTCGATCTCCTGACCTTGTGATCTGCCCTCCTTGGCCTCCCAAAGTCCTGGGATTACAAGCATGAGCTACCGTGCCTGGCCAGGAGTTTTAAATAATTAAAATGGTTTTTATTTGTGAATGGTTTTTGGTAACTGGTGTTTCCATTTGTTTTTTGTAATTTTTTTAAAAAGCTTTATTTTCAATTTAATTTAATAATTATGCATGTGTGGGATGCAGTGTGATGTTTTGATACATGTATACAATGTATAATGATACTAGGGTACTTAATGAAATTAGGGTACTTAGCATGTTTTTAATAATATTTTATTTGTAAAAAATAAAATTTGTAAGGTAAGCATTCTTCCCCTGTGCACAACATTGCTGGGTATTGTAAGAGATCATCAAAACACACAATCCTTATTGAGAAGGTGGCCAGGTGTGGTGGCTCATGCCTGTAATCCCAGCACTTTGGGAGGCTGAGGTGGGTGGATTGCTTGAGCCCGGGATGTGAGACCAGCTTGGGCAACATGGCAAAACACTTTCTCTAGCAAAACAACAACAAAAACCCCAAAATTAGCTGGATGTGGTGGCAGGCGCCTGTAGTCCCAGTTATTCAAGAAGCTGAGGTGGGAAGATAGCTTGAGTGCTGAGGTTGCAGTGAGCCCAGATTGGCGCCACTGCACTCCAGCATGGGTGACAGAGCCAGACCCTGTCTCAAAAAAAAAAAAAAAAAAAAAGAAAAAACAGAAAGTAATGGTTTTTTGGGAATACAAGCTTTAGGCATTAAATGATAGTAACACAGTGCAGAGGCCAAATGACACCTATTACATATATTAGTTTTATAGAAATTTGGAGGAGAATGAGATACTAGTATGGTGTGGTCCATGCAACGTTTTTTTTTTTTTGTTTGTTTGTTTTGAGACAGAGTCTCACTCTGTTGCCTAGGCTGGAGTGCAGTGGCACGATCTTGGCTCAGTGCAACCTCCACCTCCTGGCTCAAGTGATTCTCGTGCCTCAGCCTCCCAAGTAGTTAGATTATAGGCCTGTCCCACCACACCTGGCTAATTTTTGTATTTTTAGTAGAGACAGGGTTTCACTATGTTGCTTAGGTTGGTCTCGAACTCCTGAGCTCAAGTGACGCGCCTGTCTTGGCCTTCCAAAGTGCTGGCATGAGCCACTGCCCCTGACCTGTTCATGAAACTTAATAGAGAAGAGTGGACTTGACTTACACTTTGAAAGATGGTGTGGAGTTATATAAGCAGAGAGAAACTGGAAGGACTTTCTTATTAGAGGAGAGTGGGGATGAGTGTTTGGAGAATCACTGGAAGATAACTCTGATTGAGCTGAATGGAGTATGTTGAATAGTGAATGACAAGTAGGTGATTAGGGTGGATCTGGATTAGTGGATCTTAACTAAAGGTTCACATCAATAACCTACGACTCTTCCAAGTTCAATGGTGGGAATGGGGCTGGAATGGGGCCCAGGTACAAGTATTTGAAAGAGGTCCCCAGGTGATTGTGATGTGCATTCTTTGTTGAGAGGCATCGGCCTGGATGATGGAGGGCCAAGACACAAACAGTATATTAGGGAGACTATCATGGCAACTCTGAACAAAATGAATTAATTGGAGGCAGAGAATGGAAAATGATCTGGATTTGATGGTGAGTTTGATAAGATAAAAGGATGAGTCAGTTAAGATACTATGGTTTGTATTCTGAGGTTCCAGGAGAGTGGTGAACTTTGAGTAATTGATTTAGGAGAGAATATAATAAGTTCAGTTTTAGATAAGATTTTTGGGGAGTGCATGTTGTAGACATTATGATTTTTTTCTTTAAAAAAAATTTTTTTTTTGGAGACCAAGTCTGGAGTGCAGTGGCTCGATCCCAGCTCACTGAAACCTCCGCCTCCCAGGTTCAAGCGATTCTCCTGCCTCAGCCTGCTGAGTAGCTGGGATTACAGGTGTGTGCCACCATGCCCAGCTAATTTTGTATATTTAGTAGAGACGGGGTTTCACCATGTTAGCCAGGCTGATCTCGAACTCCCAGCCTCTGGTGATCTGCCCGCCTTGGCCTTCCAAAGTGCTGGGATTACAGGTGTGAGCCACTGCACCCAGCCTGTGAGCCATCGTGCCCGGCCTAAAATTTTAAAAATATTTATAGAGATGAGGTCCCACTATGTTGCCCAGGCTGGTCTTGAAATGCTGGGCTCAGGCAATCCTCCCACCTTGGCCTCCCAAAGTGCCGGGATTACATGCATGAGCCACTATGCCCAGCTATATTATTTTTTAATGTTCTGCTTGTTCTGAAATAAGATCCATGATGAAACAAATAATAGACTAAATGGAATAATTGATGTCCACATAGAAACAACGAATTGGCAATTGGAGATATGGGGGCTGAGGGTACAGGAAAAAGATCAAGATGAAGATTTGGGTGTCATTTATGAAAAGCTGTTACTGAACATGCCCATAAGAGGAGTTCTGAAGGAGGCCTGAGGTGGGAGGAGGAAGATGACGGAAGTTATTAGAGGGATTATAATAATGTAGGGTTGTGAGGCCAAGGGAAGATAGAGTGAAATTGATATTGAAGCAAACAAATATGATTAAAACTGAGAAATCAGGTGTGTCATAGGTTAGTAACTTTTAATTGGTTTTTTAGGTGTGTACAATTAAAGAGGGAGAAATTGGAAAAAAGAAGCTGTGTGAAAGGGCTATTAGTTTTGAAACATTGAAACAAGGAAATGCCTCACAGACCAGCTCTGATTTAATGTTTATTTTTCATTGTGTGCTTAGCTTTTTTTCCATATTTGTCTATCCATATTGTCTCTTTTTTTACCTCTTATATATTTCTTTCTTCCACAGGTTTAATTTTTTTTGGAGGGGGGATAGGTTGGGGAGGGTGAGGAATCAGTATTCATATTTTTTTGCAGCCAGAAGTGATTTCCAAATACAGTATTGAGTAATTCTGAGAGAATCTTGGCAGGCAGATAGGAGAGAACGGAAGTTCTCCAGGTCTGTGACCAGCCTGTGTGTAAAAAAATTAGTACACTTGTTTCAGTGGTTTTGAAATGCATTCATAGCAGGTTCCTCACAGTATTGGGAGGCATACTTCTTTTGAAATATGCACAAAGAATACATATATATATTAAATAGTTCTCTTGATGTTTTTCTATTGCTGTGAGCTTTTGTGTATTCATGTTCTAATGATAGTTTATTTTTCTAGGGTGCAAAAAAGAGTGCTATTGGTCAGCGCATTGTGGCAACTCTACCATATATCAAGCAAGAAGTTCCCATCATTATTGTGTTCAGAGCATTAGGTTTTGTGTCTGACAGAGATATTTTAGAACATATTATTTATGATTTTGAAGATCCAGAGATGATGGAAATGGTAATGTGAAAGCAAAATGTATTCACAGAGCTTTATAAGAGATTTAGAGTTACTGATTGTTGCTAACCTTAAAATAGTAGAAAGCTGTTCTGAAGAGTAATTTAGCTGTCACAAATCTCATGCCATTTACTGTGTGGTAAAAGCTTTCAGCCCTGCCTGGGCCTCTTTTCTGACAGTTTGGTGTAAAATAGACATGAAAACCAGAGGCAGCTGGAGTTAATGACAACAGCAAGAAGAAACAGTGGTAAGGAAGCTTGCAGAAGCACACCAGCTTGGTGCAATTTAGTAAAAAGGGAAAATGAGTAGTTGATACCTGTTGTTTAACTTTTCATTTTGAAATAATTTCAGACTTACAGAAAAGTTACAAAAAGGCCAAGCATAATCCCAGCCTTTGGGAGGCCAAGGTGGGAGGATCACTTGAGTCCAGGAGTTCGAGACCAGCCTGGGCAACATAGGGAGACCTGTCTCTACAAAAAATACAAAAGGTTAACCTGTCATGGTGGCATGTACCTGTAGTCCCAGCTACTGGGGAGGCTGAGGTGGGAAGATTGCTTGAGCCCAGGAGGTGGAGGCTGCAGTGAGCCCTAATCATGCCTCCCCACTCCAGCCTGGGCAACAGGGTAAGACCTTGTCTCAAAATAAAAAATAAAAGTTGCAAGAATTATATAGAGAATTCTTATATGCTCTTCACTCAGATTCACCAGTTGTTACTTTTGTCACATTTGCTTTATCATTCATTCTTTCTATATATAACACATTTTTTTTTCTGGACCATTGGAGAGTAAGTTATAGGCAATAGCCTCTTACTTCTAAAGACTTCAGTGTATATTTCCTAATAATCAATACATTCACTTACATAATCATAGTATAATTATTTAAATGAGAAAATTTTACTTAGATACAGTACTGTTTTTGTTGTTGTTGTTGTTTGTTTTGTTTTTTTTGAGATGGAGTCTCAGTCTGTTGCCCAGCCTGGAGTGCAGTGGTGTGATCTTGGCTCACCACAACCTCCGCCTCCCGGATTCAAACGATTCTCCTGCCTCAGCCTCCCAAGTGACTGGGACTATAGGCATGCGCCACCACTCCCAGCTAATTTTTGTATTTTTAGTAGAGATGGGGTTTCACTGTGTTGGCCAGGCTGGTCTCAAACTCCTGACCTCAGGTGATCTGCCCACCTTGGCCTCCCAAAGTGATGGGATTACAACAATACTGGTAATGTACAGATCTTACTCAGATTTTTGTCAGTTGTCCTGATAATATTGAAAACTATTAAGTAATAAGATCTATACATTAATAGTATATAGTAATTTAAGTTCAGTATCTTATATAGTTCAGAGTCCAATTCAGAATCATATGTCACATTTTGATTGTGTGTCTTTTTAGTCTTTTATAATCCTTCCTTGGCCTTTTTTTTTTGGAGACAAGATCTTACTTTGTCGCCTAGGCTGGAGTGCATTGGTGTAATCTCAGCTCACTGCAACTTCCACCTCCCGGGTTCAAGCGATTCTCCTGCCTCAGCCTCCCAAGTAGTTGGGACTACAGGCACGTGCCACCATGCCTGGCTAATTTTTGTATTTTTAGTAGAGACAGGGTTTCACTGTGTTGGCCAGGCTGGTCTTGAACTCCTGACCTTGTGATCTGCCCGCCTCGGCCTCCCAAAGTGCTGGGATAGATTATAGGCGTGAGCCTCCAGGCCCGGCAAATCTTTTTTTTTTTTTTTTTTTTTTACATCCGAAGTACATACTGGATAAAAATTTAGTTTTCTTTTGTAGATTTAGGTTCTCATTTTCTTTCCCAGGATGGTCTCGAACTCCTGGGCTCAAGCCATCCTCCTGTTTTGGCCTTCCAAAGTGCTAGGATTATAGGAGTGAGCCCCACCCGACCCGGGCCAAACATTTTTAAATACCAAAACTGAAAACAGTCTGGCACATTAAGCATTTGTAGTTCAGTAAACTTTAATTTGACTATGAAACTTCTGTAAATTGGTTTTAGATATCTGGAACTTTATTTTGCCATTGGTAAAACGTAAAAAAGAAATGCACCACTCTTTTTTTTTCCTTTTGAGACAGTGTCTCACTCTGTCACCCAGGCTGGAGTACAGTGGTACTATCTCGGCTCATTGAAACCTCTGCCTCCAGGGTTCAAACGATTCTCTCACTTTAGCCTCCCGTGTAGCTGGGACTACAGGCCTGTGCCACTGCGGTGGCTGATTTTTGTATTTTTAGCAGAGATGGGGTTTCACCACGTTGCCCAGACTAGTCGCAAACTCCTGGACTTAAGCTATCTGCCCACCTCAGCCTCTTAAAGTGCTGGGATTACAGGCATGAGCCACTGCTCCCGGCCATGTACTACTCTTTTTATAATGGAATTATTTGTATTTTTCTAGAAAGTGTAATGCCTGTGCTGATGAGTGGATTTTGTCAGAGATCTCTAGATCTCTGAGGGGTCTGCTAAGAATTTGTGATTCCTTGATTTTCTAAAAATATTCACATTTTATTAGGTTCGTAGGGACACTTGGTATGTTATAAACTAAGTGACAGTTTACTCATTTTAAGGTAACAACATGAATTTGAAAATAACCTTTATTTAAATTGTCTGATAGGTTAAACCTTCTCTCGATGAAGCTTTTGTCATCCAAGAACAGAATGTTGCACTAAATTTCATTGGTTCGAGAGGGGCAAAGCCTGGTGTTACTAAAGAGAAAAGAATTAAATATGCAAAGGAAGTTTTACAAAAAGAAATGCTCCCTCATGTTGGTGTCAGTGATTTTTGTGAGACCAAAAAAGCCTATTTCTTGGGGTATGTTAAGTTTCATTGTTTTAAGTTCTTTATCAAGATATAGTTGAGATAAAGGTTTTTCTTAAAGTCAAAAATGATGTTTTTAACATATAAATCAAGAAAAGCCTAAAACTGTTTTCCTTTCTTTTTTCTTTTCTTTTTCTAAGATATATGGTGCATAGGTTACTTCTGGCAGCTTTGGGTAGAAGAGAACTAGATGACAGAGATCACTATGGAAACAAGAGATTGGATCTTGCTGGGCCGCTGCTGGCATTCTTATTTAGAGGGTAAGGAATTATAGAATGACAGAATGAAGTCGTTAAAGTAGGGAGATTTATTTCACTTTAGGTCAATCATTGCACATGGCCAGGCTAAACTGTGTTGGCACCCACGTTGGGTACTTATGAAGTTAGCTACATTCTTATTGCTACTTGCTCAGATTTAGTTTTGGTTCATGTCTAGGAAAGCCAGGTTTATGAGGACAATATATTACATGTTTATATTTTCTTTATTCCTCTGGTAGCTTTGTAAGATGTTTGAGAAAGCTGAATGATTGCCTTGGTTTCCCTAAGGGCTAATATTGGATTTTGTCCCGCTTTGTACACATATATACAAAAGCTGGAGAGAAATATATAAAAATACTATCAGTGATTGTCTCACAGTATTGATATTATGTGCAGTTTTTAATTCTATTCTTGATGTTTTTATATTTCCCATATTTTCTATAATTGGAAAAAAGTTATTTTTAAAAATGAAATATGTAGACAGTACAAAAAGGATAACATTAGCAGTGTTTTGCACGTGTTTTGTTATTTAGTATGTTATAGGTTAGTGTTTTTCAACCTTTTTTTGTTATTACTCCACTAAGGAGCCTCTTTTAACATTTCTGTTTTTTGAGATGGAATTTCGCTTGTGTTGTCCAGGTTGGAGTGCAGTGGCGCGATCTGGACTCACTGCAACCTCTGCCTTCTAGGTTCAAGCGATTCTCCTGTCTCAGCCTCCCGAGTAGCTGAGACTACAGGCATGTGCCATCAAACCCGGCTAATTTTTGTATTTTTAGTAGAGACGGTGTTTCTCCATATTGGCCAGGCTGGCCTCAAACTCCTGACCTCAGGTGATCTACCTGCCTCAGCTTCCCAAAGTGCTGGGATTACAGATGTGAGCCACCACGCCCCGCCTCTTTGACATTTTTGTGTAATTGCTCCCCTGCCATGTATGTTCATGTACTATGCGTATATCTGTGCTTGAGACATAAAAGAGCAACATAAAAGAGCAAGAACTTTCACTTTGCCCAAACAATTTTTGCTCACCTTCCCCATACTTTTTTTCTACTCACATATTTTTTTACTCACATTTTTTTTTGCAATATTGCAAAATACTCGCATTTTTTTTTTTTTTTTTGCAATATTGCTCCTGTTGAGAATATATGTTGTAGACCTCTACATGTTTAAAATAATATCATTTTATTTGGCAGTATGTTTAAGAATTTGCTTAAAGAAGTGCGGATCTATGCACAGAAATTCATTGATCGAGGAAAGGATTTTAACTTGGAGTTGGCAATTAAAACACGGATCATATCTGATGGCCTAAAATACTCTTTAGCTACTGGAAACTGGGGTGATCAAAAGAAAGCTCATCAAGCCAGAGCTGGAGTATCTCAGGTAAGTGTGCCAACTATGACTACAGGTTCAATAGGAAACATGTTTATAGGACTGGTAGATTCTTTTGTTTGTTGAATGTAAATTATTTTGCTTTTCTTACTTGATCAAATGTAAAACTACTGGGTGCCGGGGGCGGTGGCTCACGCCTGTAATTCCAGCACTTTGGGAGGCCAAGGCGGCCTGGATCACCTGAGGTCAGGAGTTTGAGACCAACCTGGCCAACATGGCGAGACCCTGTCTCTACTAAATATACAAAAATTAGCTGGGCTTGGTGGTGGGTGACTGTAATCCCAACTACTCTGTTTGAGAAACTGAGGCAGGAGAATCGCTTGTACCCAGGAGGCGGAGGTTGCAGTGAGCCGAAATCGTGCCACTGCACTCCAGCCTGGGCGAAAAGAGTGAGACAACAAAAAACTTAAGGAGACTTTTGAATTATGAACATGAAATTTTCTTAAATTAACTATTAGCATTACTAAGATAGATTTTTGGCTTGCAGTTTTAAAATAATTAAGAAATTAGAGTAGCTACTTAGTGGGTGAGACCGTCCATGTTCGTGAAATTGTTATGTCTTAAAAGCTCCATATTAGAAGCTAACCCAGAGAATAAATGGTCATTGCCCTCCTTTGTTGGAAAATACAGTACTTCTGACACTGGTTTCTATATGTTGGTCTGTTGCATATATAGTGACTACAGTAGCTATTCTCAGATGGAGTAATGGAGAAAAGCTTTTCCAAGAGTGTCTCACTAGGCATTTTAATTTTTTGTATTTGCTTTTCATAGATGATTGAAAATCTATAATGTACTTTATGCCATTTTTAGGGGTATCTCCCCTTCCTTTCCTTGTTTAAACTAGCCTATACCAGTATCACCTGATTGATTTGGCATTCGGACACCAATTTCAAGCTCCTTTTTCCTAGAAATCTGGATGCTCTAAGAAATTTTGAGGGGCTGCTGATAGCAAAGTTAATATTTAAATTCCTTTTAATTCAGTAAGGATTTATTGGGTATGTTTGATATTTGTGATACTGAGTTCACATACGTGAATGAGATGCTATCTCAGCCTCAGGGAGCTCATCAGCATCTAGCAGAGGAAACAGATTCATTCATGTGTAGCTCACTATGCCCTGTGCTGTGTTATGACAAATGCCACATTGCAAATTCAGTGCAAAGAATTTTTTTTTTTTGAGACAGAGTCTTGCTCTCTCACCCAGGCTGGAGTGCAGTGGCGATCTCCGCTTACTGCAAACTCTACCTCTCGGGTTTATGACATTTTCCTGCTTCAGCCTCCCGAGTAGCTGGGACTACAGGTGCGTGCCACCACGCCTGGCTAATTTTTTGTATTTTTAGTAGAGACGGGGTTTCACCGTGTTAGCCAGGATGGTCTCGATCTCCTGACCTTGTGATCCGCCCACGTCGGCTTCCTAAAGTGCTGGGATTACAGGCGTGAGCCACTGCGCCTGGCCAAGTTCAAGGAATTGTTATTGGGACCTGTGATGTGCCAGGCACTCTGCCACATGCTGGAGATGCAGTGATCCTGATCTTCAGTAGTTCACAGCCTATGCTTGTAGATAGATGTAAACAGATAATTATAACATGGCATGGTAACTATTTTGATAAGAGATGTGCACTACCGCTCTGTGGGAATGCTGGAGAAAGGTACTTAGCACAGCCTCAGAAGGTGAAAAGAAGTCCTTGTTTGGGAGGTAACACCTGAACTGAATCTTGAAGAGTAATTGGAAAACGCCCCAAGTTGCCAGGTAGGTAGAACCAGCAGCTCATAAGAGAGCTTAGAGAACTTCTTAATATTCTGAGTTAAGAGATAGAGGGAGGAAGGAATGTGTGTCTGTCGTGGGAGCTAGAGCAGTTCTGGGTTTTCAAATCAAAGTGGAGGCTTAGGAGGATGGGAACCAACTCATGAAGAGGAGTGACGTGGTCATTTTTGTTCTTTCGGACAGATTCACAGTAATTGGCAGTGTGGAGAAAAGACTTGAGAAGGGCAAGGTTGGTGGCAGGAAGATTGTTGCAACAGCCTGGGGTGAGAAATAATTAGGGACTGGACTAGAGCAGTTTTATAGAGATGGAGAGTAAATTTTAGAAATATTTAGGAAGTAAGTTTCATAAGACTTTGTGATTGATTTCGTTGAACGGTTGAAAACTCCAATGAGTACAGAAAAGAGAATAGTTCTTCCTGGAGGTGGGTCAGATGGCTTTGTAGAGGTGGTATCATTTCACCAGGCAGAGCAGAGTGGAGAAGGGCATTTCATTCTGTGGCAATAGCATGGTCAAAGGCATGGAGGTGAGGGTGTGTGGTGATGTCAGTTGAGTACAGGAGTGTAAGGAGACTAAAGGGAAGGTCGTTTTTGGGGCTTCATTGAGGAGGACTTCAGTGTTGTGCTCTTCAGTAGCCAGTGGCTATCTGTTTAATTTTTAAGTGGGTAAGTGTTTAATAATTCTGGCAAGTGAGGAAGGTAGATTGGAGGGAACCAGGCAGGGATTGGAGGGAACCAGGCAGAGCTGATGGACGTAGTATAGATGAGGGGAAATGGGCTGGTCTATTACTGTGACATTGGGAAGGGAGGGGCTAGGTTTTTTAGAAAATTTGAAAATAGAATTGACAGGGTATGTTTATAGATGTGTGGAAGGAGGAACTTGTAGACAAAAATGATTTTGAGATTTCCAGATTGAGAGAAAGGTGATGCTGCTTATCCATGACAGAAGACTTAGGAAAGAGGAAGGAGGTTTGAGTTATTTAAGGACTAGGGGAAGATGGAGATTTATAAATAATTAATAATACAGAGCTTGAGTTGTCTGCTTTATGTTGCCCTAAATATTATCTTATTTATAAATAACATCTTGGTTAGTATCCTGTAAGTATTGGTAATGGATGTTTGCATTTTTCTATTAGATTCAGAGGCCTCAGTCTGGAAAAAGTAATGAGATGAATTAGTGATGTCTGCTATGATCAAAGGAGTGTGAGTTGGTAGAATTTAACTTAACACTTATTGAATATCTAATGAATGCCAAGTACTGTTTTAGGTGCTGGGATACAACAGAGAATAAAACAATTTTAAAAATTCCCTGCCTTCATGAAACTAATGTCCTAGTGTTTGTTTGGAGACCATACACAGAATGTTTATGTGGTATGTTAGAATGTATTTGCCATCCCTGCTGCAAGTGGCAGGTAAGTTAAGGTGTTAAACAACATTATTCAGGGAAAGAATAGAGAAATGGGGAACAGTTTGATACTCAGTAGATTATGTGTAAAACTTGACTTTGCCTCAGTGTAATACTATGAATCACAGAAATGTCCAGACTTTAAAGATTGGTTATTTTTTTCTAGGTATTAAACCGCCTGACTTTTGCATCTACTCTTTCTCACCTGCGTCGTTTAAATTCTCCTATTGGTAGAGATGGCAAGCTAGCAAAACCAAGACAGTTGCATAATACGTTGTGGGGGATGGTGTGTCCTGCCGAGACCCCAGAGGTAATACATTAGAATTTATATTCAGGACAAAAAGTCAGTGAGTAATTATGTAGGGCATAATTGCTTTTAGAAGTAGATGTTTAAAAAATTATGCAGAGTGGTTTAGAAATAAGATTTTTTTAATAATTGTATTCTTAGAAAGAATAAATCTTGAAATCACATTGAAGGAAAAATGTTTATGGAAAAGAAGTCTGATAGGCATGCAAAATCAGAATGACTAATACTTGGTTTATTTTTTAGGGCCATGCTGTAGGACTTGTGAAGAATTTAGCGTTGATGGCATATATTTCAGTTGGATCTCAACCATCTCCAATTCTGGAATTTTTAGAAGAATGGAGTATGGAAAACTTAGAAGAAATTTCTCCTGCAGCTATTGCTGAGTGTGTATAGATGGAATTAGCTTTTTAAACTGTGGTTAATCTTTAGTTGTTGCTTGGTATAGAATTGTTAAGCATAAAATGCTTTTGCTTTTTCTTTTGTAGTGCAACCAAGATTTTTGTTAATGGCTGCTGGGTTGGAATACATAAAGATCCTGAACAACTTATGAACACCCTAAGGAAATTGCGACGTCAGATGGACATCATTGTGTCTGAAGTAAGAATCTTTAGTTAAGAGGGTGTGGTCTGTGAGATTTTTAAACAAGGCATACGACTAGTGAAAGTTATCTTTGCATTGGCATCTTTTCTTTGAACTTTATTTCCTTGAACTGTAAAGTGTAAATTTAATTATAAGTTATTGCTAGGCCGGGCACAGTGGCTCATGCCTGTAATCCCAGCACTTTGGGAGGCTGAGGCAGGTAGATCACCTGAGGTCAGGAGTTCAAGCACAGCCTGGCCAATATGGTGAAACCTCATCTCTACTAAAAATACAACAATTAGTCAGGCATGGTGGCACGGGCCTGTAATCGCAGCTACTGGGGAGGCTGAGACAGGAGAATCACTTGAACCCAGGAGGTGGGGGTTACAGTGAGGTGAGATCGCACCACTGTACTCCAGCCTGGGTGACAGAGTGGGACTCTGTCTCAAAAAATAAAAAAAAGCCTGGGCATGGTGGCTTATGCCTGTAATCCCAGCACTTTGGGAGGCTGAGGAGGGCGGATCACAAGGTCAAGAGATTGAGACCATTCTGGCCAACATGGTGAAACCCCGTCTCTACTGAAAATACAAAAATTAGCTGGGCGTGGTCATGCGCACCTATAGTCCCAGCTACTCAGGAAGCTGAAGCAGGAGAATTGCTTGAACCCAGGAGGCGGAGGTTGCAGTGAGCCAAGGTCACGCCACTGCACTCCAGCCTGGCCACAGAGCGAGACTCTGTCTCAAAAAAAAAAAAACATTGCTTGCCTTAATCTTTGGATACATGCTTCCAAAAATTTTGACACATTTTAAATTATTAAATTATATTTTAGAACTCAAATTATATTTTAAAGTAAAAATTCTTTTGGGGATCTTTTTATAAAGCTGAGAATACTTTTAAAAAGGGAATAAGCATCTGGGATTTATCCTTTGAATTCAGAGATTCATTAATAAAATGTGATATACCGCTAATAGATTCTTTTATATTTTGGAGGATTTTGGAGGATATTGAAGTGCTTTGGGATTAGGATGGGTTTTTAAAAAATCATTATAATAAGGCCGGGCCTAGTAGCTCATGCCTGTAATCCCAGCACTTTGGGAGGCCGAGGCAGGCGGATTACTTGAGGTCAGGAGTTCAAGACCAGCCTGGCCAACATGGTGAAACCATGTCTCTGCTAAAAATAAAAAAAATCAACCAGGCATGGTGGCATGCACCTGTAGTCCCAGCTACTCGGGAAGCTGAGGCATGAGAATTGCTTGAACCTGGGAGGCAGAGGCTGCAATGAGCAGAGATTGCTCTGTTACACTCCAGCCTGGGTGACAGAGCAAGACTCTGTCTCCAAAAATAAAAATAAAATAATAATTTAAAAAAAATCATTACAGGCCGGGCGGGGTGGCTCAAGCCTGTAATCCCAGCACTTTGGGAGGCTGAGATGGGCGGATCACGAGGTCGGGAGATCGAGACCATCCTGGCTAACACAATGAAACCCCGTCTCTACTAAAAATACAAAAAAATTAGCCGGGTGTGGTGGCGGCGCCTGTAGTCCCAGCTACTCGGGAGGCTGAGGCAGGAGAATGGCGGGAACCCGGGAGGCGGAGCTTGCAGTGAGCCGAGATCGCGCCACTGCACTCCAGCCTGGGCGACAGAGCGAGACTCCGCCTCAAAAAAAAAAAAAAAAAAAAATCATTACAATATATTGTGGACTTTATTACTCTCCCAAATAAGGGTTTTAGTATACTGTTTGAGGAATGTAGCTCAGGCTTTTAATTTTCCCAAATCTATATACCTTGGGTGAAAGTGGTTTTGGAGAGAAACTGAACACACTTAGCCAGTAACTACTCTTTGTACCTAACAAAGCAGAGAAGAGAATTTGGTGGTTCTGGGCCTTTTCCAGCAGCAGGCCCTGAGTGTTTTTTCTGGGGCGGGGGGCGGGGGTGGGGACAGAGTCTGGCTCTGTTGCCCAGGCTGGAGTGCAGTGTTGCGATCTTAGCTCACTGCAACCTCTGTCTCCCAGGTTCAAGAAATTCTCATGCCTCAGCCTCCTGAATAGCTGGGATTACAGACGTGTACCACCATGCCCGGCTAATTTTTGTATTTCTATTTTTATTTTTTTGAGAGAGAGTCTCGCTCTTTCGCTCAGGCTGGAGTGCACTGGCATGATCTCAGCTCACTGCAGCCTCTGCCTCCCAGGTTCAGGCAATTCCTGCCTCAGCCTCCTGAGTAGCTAGGATTATAGGTGCCTGCCACCATGCCTAGCTAATTTTGTATTTTTAGTAGAGGCTGGGTTTCTCCATGTTGGCCAGCCTAGTCTCGAACTCCTGACCTCAGGTGATCCGCCTGCCTCAGCCTCCCAAAGTGCTGGGATTACAGACATGAGCCACCGTGCCCAGCCAATTTTTGTATTTTTGGTAGAGATGGGGTTTTGCCATAGGTGGCCAGGCTGGTCTTGAACTCCTGGGCTCAAGCCGTCTGCCTGCCTTGGCCTCCCAAAGTGCTGGGATAACAGATGTGAGCCACTGAGCCCAGCCTGGCCCTGGATTTTGACCCAGGCTTATTTACAGCTTGAAGGCAGGAAGAGAGTGATTCACTTGAGGGCAGGCAAGGCTAAGAGAAAGCTCAAAAAAAGGTCTCTTTCTTTCTCTCTCTATCTCTGTATTTTTTAATAGAGGTGGGGTCTCACTATGTTGCCCGGCTGGTCTTGAACTCCTGGGCTCAAGCAGTCCTTCCTGCCTTGGCTTCCCAAAGTGTTGGGAGCTATACAGTAGGTTGGCTGTATTTTTTTTTTTTTTTTTTTGGAGAGGATCTCCCTCTGTCGCCCAGGCTGGAATGCAGTAGCACAATCATGGTTCATTGCAGCCTCTACTTTCTGGGCCCCAGCGATCCTCCCACCTCAGTCTCCTAAGTGGCTGAGACCACAAGGTGTGTGCCACCACACCCAGGTTTTGTTCATCATACAGTATGTGTTATGTATTTAACTCTGCTGTTGTAGTGAGAACCAGCCATAGGTAATACATAAACTAATAAAACTGTGTTTACAAAAACACCTGGTGGGTGAGGTAGAGTGGTCGGGTGTGCTGGCTCATGCCTGTAATCCCGTAACTTTGGCTGGCTGAGGTGGGAGGATCGCTTAAAGCTAGGAATTTAGGACCAACCAGCCTGGGGCAACGTATCAAGACCCTGTTTTTATTTAAAAAAAAAAGACCATAGAGCTATATTCTGTCAGGAACGTTAGTTTTCTAAGAACTTAAGGCAGTGCATTTGAAAGCAGAATCTTTCTTGGACTTTAGAATACTACTCATGATATTTTTGCTCACAGTGTTTTCTCCTTAAATTACTTTCTAAGGACAGGCAGTAGACTAGGAACTTGGAGCATTTTTCTCTTTCTTGTCTTTTGACTCTTTCATTTTGGAGAAAAACTTGATGTTTTGTTGTTTTATTTTGTTTTTTGAGACAGGGTCTTACTCTGTTACTCAGGTTGGAGTGCAGTGGCATGATATCAGCTCACTGCAACCTCTGCCTCCCAGGTTCAAGTGATTCTTCTACCTCAGCCTCCTGAGGAGCTGGGATTACAAGCGCGTGCCACCACACCCAGATAATTTTTGTATTTTTAGTAGAGACAGGATTTCACCAAGTTTGCCAGGCTGGTCTCAAACTCCTGACCTCAGGTGATCTGCCCACATTGGCCTCCCAAAGTGTTGGGATTACAGGCATGAGCCATTGCGCCTGGTCTCTAATAGCATATTTTATTTGACTTGATACATCCCAAAGTATTACATCAACATTCTATTAATATAAAAATTATTAATAAACCATTTTACATTCTTTTTTTCCTGTTTTGGTGCTGTCTTTCAAATCCATTATGTGGTTTATACTTAACAGCACATCTCAGTTCAGAATGGCGACATTTCAAGTGCTCAGTAGTCACATGTGGCTATCCACTGTGTTAGATAGCTAGACTGTAAGCCATTTATCTGATGGTGGGTGTGAGTAGTCAGGCTTACATCTGATAGGTGTGTGTGAGAAGTCAGGCTAATGACTGGGAAAGTATGGTCAAAGCATAGTGACATAGGGCTGGTTTTTGAAAGGTTGTAGGGTGAGATATATGTCATCAGCAAAGAGCCAAAATAAGAAATTGTCATGTACTAGTGTTTGTGGTATTGAAAAAATATTTCCTACGTTAACTTGCATGACATTATTACCAGATATTATTGTTCAGCTTTATAATTGCCAAGGTTAGATTTTTTGATTCATAAAATTTTTACCTAAGTTTATAATATGTTAAACAATGGTAAACTAAGATTTGCACATTTTACTTGAGAAATTGGTTGCTCCAGAAATTTAGTAGGATTTGTATTGTATTTTTAACTAAGAGAAAATAAAAATTCATGGAACTTTTTTCTTTCTATATATAGGTTTCTATGATCAGAGATATTCGAGAGAGGGAGATTCGGATCTATACAGATGCAGGCCGTATTTGCAGACCACTTCTGATTGTGGAAAAACAAAAGCTACTTTTGAAGAAGAGGCATATTGACCAATTGAAAGAGAGAGAATATAACAACTACAGGTAAAAACATGCAGTGAGAAAAATGTGTGTATTAAAAATTGAGATAGAATTTACATACCATAAAATTAACCATTTTTAAATTTAATTTTATTTAATTTTAATTTTTTTTTTTTTTTTTTTTTTACACAAGCTCAACTCTGTCACCCATGCTGGAGTGCAGTGATGCGATCTTGGCTCACTGTAACCTCCGCCTCCTGGATTCAAGCAATTCTCCTGCCTCAACCACCCTAGTAGCTGGGATTACAGGCATGCGCCACCACACCGAGCTAATTTTTGTATTTTTGGTAGAGACAGGGTTTCGTCATGTTGGCCAGGCTGGTCTTGAACTCCTGGTCTCAAGTGATCTGCCTGCCTCAGCCTCCCAGAGTGCTGGGATTACAGGCATGAGCCACCGCGTCTGGCAAGTTAATGATTTTTAAAAAGTATACAATAGTGGTTTTTAGTATGTTTGCAAGGTTGTGCACCCATCATCTAATTTTAGAATACTTTCATTGCCCCCAAAAAACTCTGTACCTTTAGGAGTCACATTTGTTTTTCTTAACTTTTATTATGAAGCAAGATAATTAATAGGATTTTGTTTAAGTTTAAAAGTCTTTTGATTGCCCAGGTGTAGTGGCTCATGCTTGTAATCTCAGCACTTTGGGAGGTCAAGGTGGGAGGATTGCTTGAGACCAGGAGTTCAAGACCAGTCTGGGCAATATAGGGAGACTCCCATCTCTCCAAAAAATAAAAAAATTAGTCAAGTGTGTGGAATGCACCTGCAGTCTAGCTACTCAGGAGGCCTGAGGCAGGAGGATCACTTGAGTACAGGAGTAGTGAGCTTTGATTGTACCAGCCTGGGCAACAGAGACTCTGTCTCAAAAAAAAATTTTTTGTGATATGTTAAAATCTATTAATAGTAACAAGGAGAAATAACCTATATAATCTAAATATAATATATTACATATAATATGATATAATATGAATAATATAAGAAATTTAGTGAAAAGATGAAGCTGATTTAAATTTTTTTTAGCAAATGAATGTATAGTTATGTATACTAATGTAAAAATCATTCAAATAATATGTGTAATAAATTTAAAAAATTGCCCTCCAATTTATACTCTTCTTCACAAGTAAATACTGGTAACAGTTAGGTGTGTATTCTACCAGGCCTTATTCTCCAGCAGCTTACCTTTTTCACTGTCAACAATCATGTAACTATGTTGGTCAGTTATATATAATATTAAACTATATATATAAATATATATTATATGTATATTTAATATATAATAAACTATATGTAAATATACATATAGGAATACTTTTAAGTAGGAGGAATAGTTAGTTAAAATATTTCAGGAAATATAAAATTGAGTGAATTCTTTTTTAGTTGGCAGGATCTTGTGGCCAGTGGGGTAGTGGAATATATTGATACACTGGAAGAAGAAACAGTGATGCTTGCAATGACTCCAGATGATTTACAGGAGAAGGAAGTAGCTTATTGTTCCACATATACACATTGTGAGATTCATCCCTCAATGATCCTTGGTGTCTGTGCATCTATTATTCCCTTTCCTGATCATAACCAGGTTGGTATCACTTTTCGTCTTCTGGTGTGAGGAATTGGGAGAAGTAATAAAAATTGGAAGTAACTCTGTAATCGTATCTGGAGGGAAAAAGCCTTTAAATGAAAGGCTCTGAATTCCTACAGAATCAGCATTTGATATACTTGCTGTTGTGTTTCATGGTTAAGAGCCGTAATTGATTATTTCGAATGGTTATTACTTACTGTTTTTGAAAAAAATCAGGAATTTTACCAATCATTTTTCTTCTGATTTATTGTCAGAGTCTTTTCCATTAGCAATAGTAACTTTTCGTTGATTCTGCTTTTCATTTTTACGTTTAGTCCCCTAGAAACACATACCAGTCTGCTATGGGTAAGCAGGCTATGGGAGTTTACATCACCAACTTCCATGTTCGCATGGACACATTGGCCCATGTTCTCTACTATCCTCAAAAACCACTTGTAACTACACGGTCTATGGAGTATCTACGATTTAGAGAGCTGCCAGCAGGTATGGTCAGTTTTGCTCTACGTTATTTAAGATCCTGCCATGTTTAAGGCACTTTTCTGGGTGCTTGGCAGGATTAAAAAATAAATATGACATAGTGTCTGTTCTCACGGAATTTATAATATGGTGGGAAACGTGAACATAATAAAAAGGTAGTTATGTGGAAAGTCTTATGGTGGAGGTACAAAGTCCTTTAGAAGCACAGACTGATGGAAGCAATTAATTCCTGTTGGAAGTCTAGATTCAATTTCATGGAGAAGGTGGCATTTTAGATTGGAGCAAAATTGATGAAGGGGTGTTTGCATTTGAGAGGTGGTTTAAGCAAGGGCACAGATGGATGAAGTCATGAAAAATGGGTACAGTTAGGAGTCATGTCAGCTTAGTGTGGATGGAGTGTAAATATATGGGAGTGAAAGCTTGGTCTCAGTGTGGAGAGAGCCTGAACAGGTTGACTTTTATTTTGAAAATGGAGACACATCCAACCTTTTGGATCAGGGAAGTAATACAATTAGAAATTTGTTTTAGGAATACCATTCTGACAGCGGCATAAAGAGTAGATTACAGTGAGGTACTGTATTAGCAGGGTGATAATTTAGGGGTTTTTGCAGTAGTCTAAATGTGAAATGGCAGGGTCCTAAATAAATGAAAAAGAATGATGGGTAAGATACCTTTTGAAATACACTTGATAGGGCTTGATGAATGGCTGAGTATGGAACAATGAAGAGAGGAATTGGAAATATTGTTGGTGTTTCTGGCTTGAGTGATTAAAGAGAGGTGCTATGAATAGGTTGGGGGAAAAATAAGATTGGGAACATGTTAGAAGGGGGAAGAGGTTTTAGAGGTAAGATAGTAATTCTGTTTTGGATATGTTGATTTTGATTTAGTGTCTTAGTGTCAGAACACTAAGACGTGAACTTCCAACAACAGTGAGTTGCAAACATGATTTGAAAGAAAGTCAAGTCTAGAGATGTAAAATTTTTTATTTATTAATGATAATTATAGATTACTATGAAATTGCCTAAGGAGAATTTAGATTGAGAAAAAGGCCAGAGGCAGACAATTTTAGACACCAGGAAGAGAAATCAGGAGAGAAGATTTGAGAATTAGCTGGTAAGGAGGGGAATCTCAGGGAGACTGGATGGTAGGTAAAATGGCGAAGAGAAATCTGAAGGGTATGAGTGTTGACTATTAAAGGAGATGGTAGAGTTCTTTGGCACTGTTGTTATCTTTTGTATTAACAGACTTTTGGCTTTGAATGTGAGTAACATTTGTTATTTGTTAGTAAAGTTCATCTTTAGTGTACTGTAATGGGGCTCTAACATTTTGATAGGAAATTCTCATAGGTTAAAATTACTTACTTTCAAAATCCTCCACAAGGGGTTCCTCTTGTCTAGAAAAGCAAAATCTGTTAGGTTGTCTACACAGTATGCACGTATCTTTGGGCTGTGCTTGCAGTGCTGTGTTTTCTCCAACATTTAGATAATAGAGTTTCTTTATGGCTAGAGAAGAAAATACATATACTGAAGGACTAGGTTGGAAAGCAAATGTTCCTTTGGTACTGGCGTAAGTGGAGAGTCATGGCTGGCAGGACTGCAGTTCTGTTATTCCTGACTTCATCATGGCATCTTTATTTTGAAGTTCTTTTTTTTTGTAGAGATAGGGTCTGCTTTGTTGCCCAGGCTGGTCTCAAACTTCTGGGCTCAAGTGATTTTCCCACCTCAGCATCCCAAAGTGCCAGGATTACAGATGTAAGCCACTACAGCCGATCCATCATACCATCTTTAAAAAAACTTTTGACATTTTACCACATTTGCTCTATTATTCTCTCCCTTTTTATTACTTCTCCTGAACCACATGAGAGTAAGTTGCAGGCGTGAAGCATGTGTTTCCTTCTTCAGTATGTGTTTCCTAAGGACAAGGACATTCTCTGTAGTGCAGCCATCAAATCAGGATAACATTGCTATCCATATAGTCAGCAGTCCTCAATTCAAATTTTGCCAGTTGTCCTAATGATGTTTTTTTTTTTTTTTTTTTAAAGAAAGCAGTTTTTATTGTATTCAAACCTAACGATGTCTTTAGTGGGTCTAGGAGCTAATCTAGGATTGTGGATTGCATTTAATTACATGTTTCTTTAGTTTCCTTAATCTAGAACAGTTTCTTAGTCTTTCCTTGTCTTTCATGACCTTGACATTTGTGAAGAGTTCAGGAAAGTTATTTTGCATTGTGTCTCAATTTAGGTTTGACTATTCTTTCCTCATGATGATATCCAGGTTAAGAATATCAAGTTATTTTATATGTTATGTTATGTTATGTTATGTTATGTTATGTTATGTTATTTATTTTATTTTCGAGACAGATTCTCACTCTGCTACCAGGCTGGAGTACAGTGGTGTGATCTCAGCTCACTGCATCCTCCACCTCCCGGGTTTAAGGGATTCTCCTGTGTGAGCCTCCCGAGTAGCTGGGACTACAGGCACATGCCACCACGCCCAGCTAATTTCTGTATTTTTAGTTGAGATGGGGTTTCACCATGTTGGCCAGGATGGTCTTGATCTCTTGACCTTGTGATCCACCTGCCTTGGCCTCCCAAAGTGCTGGGATTACAGGCGAGAGTTGAATATCCAGTTATTTTATGGGCTCATCAAACAGTGTTTTGGCAGCAGCAAGTAAGAATTTCATTGTGGCAGGAAAGATATGATAATTTTTTGGTGGTACAAGGAGAGGGAAATAGGGTAGTACCAGTTTCAAACCTAAAACCAGAAATCGGGAGACAAGGAGCTAGGGCTTGAGCCTATTGCTTATTAATTTTGAGATCATGGGTAGATTGTTAATTCACTCTTCTGATTCATGAGAATAATAATGCTTATTTTGTTTATGGCACAGAGTTGCTGTGAGGATCATGAAACTTGGTTTGGGGAGGCACTTTCTAAGTAGGAGGTGACTCACATGTATAATCACTTATTATGAGAATGGATACATTGGGAGTGACTAGTCTTAGGATTTGCTTGTGTGAGATATTTAGCCATCAGAGTAGTTGCCTCACAGATTGCTATTCTAGGAGGAATAGACTTTGGCAGTTACCGTGACAACAAACACCCAAGCATTTATGGCAAATATGATTTAATTAAAGTTGATTTAAAGAAAGGGCAGTTTTCCTGTTTTCCGGGTGATGTTTTAATGTATGCTTTTTTTTTTTTTTTTTTTAATATGTGCTTTTTAAATTCACTGCAGGCATCAACTCAATTGTGGCCATTGCATCATACACTGGATATAATCAGGAAGACTCTGTTATCATGAATCGTTCAGCTGTAGACCGTGGCTTCTTCAGGTTTGTATTTTGTAAATTTGTCACAACACAGATACAGTGGAAACACTAATATTTTATTCAGAAAAAGTTCTTAAAATATAGTTTAGCTACGCACTACTCCAGCAAGCAGAAGGCCTGGCTGATGGTCACAAACAACTGAAGATACTACTTCTTATATCTCTTAGGAATTTCAAATGCTAGTATTTTGAGCCTTTCTTTTGGTAAGGAAATATACATTTACATTTAGATAATATAGAAATGTCTAAAGAAGAAATAAAAATAACTTAGAATCCATAGATAACTACTGTTAAAATTATGGTGTGTTTTCTTTTCACTCTTTTTTTCCATTATGCTTCAGCTTGATTGTCCTATTGACAAATAGACCTCAAATTCAAGGCATATAAAGATTGTTTTAAAAACTGGGAATTTAGTAGAGGGGAATGGATTTTCCTTTTTCTGTGTAGTTTCAAAGGATAGCACTAGAACTCAGAGGATACATATTATGGCTTAATGTAAAAACTTCTTTTTTTTTTGAGACAGAACTCGCTGTTGCCAAGGCTGGAATGCAGTGGTGCAATCTTGGCTCACTGCAATCTCCGCCTCCCAGGTTTCAAGAGATTCTCCTGCCTCATTTTCCCAGGTACCTGGGATTACAGGCTTGCACCACCACACCCAGCTTTTTTTTTTTTTTGGTATTTTTAGCACAGACCATGTTGGCCAGGCTGGTCTCGAACTCCTGACTTCAGATGATCCACCCACCTTGGCCTCCCAAAGTGCTAGGATTACAGGCGTGAGCCACCATGCTCGGCCAATGTAAAAACTTCTCACTGGAAGTGTTTGAGTAGAACCTAGGTGACCATCTTTCAGGGTTATTTTGTAATGGATTCTTAAATTGTGTAGGAGGTTGGACTCATTGACCCTGGGTCTTTTCTATTTTGACATATAATTCTAGGTGGTTAAGGTTATGGGTCAGATGCTACATATGTATGACTTGTGATAACATTTGGAGTTTAACTCCGACCCTTAATGCAGTTATTCTTGTCCCAGATTCATAGTTTAAATTGTCTCCCGAATTTCAAGTAAATGAGAAATTGTTGGTATAGTCTCAGCCCTTTTGTTAAAAAATAGACTTTACCTTTAGAACCATGTGGTTTTAGGTCTGTTTTCTATCGCTCATACAAAGAACAGGAGTCTAAAAAAGGATTTGATCAAGAAGAAGTTTTTGAGAAGCCTACACGTGAAACATGCCAGGGTAAGTGACGCTAACATTTAAATGATGGAATCCAAAGTTAACTTACTGTGGTTTTCCTAAGTGATTTTGATGGGTTGTGTCAGCCTGCGCCTGCCCCCATCCCCCTCCCCTTTTTTTTGTGCAATGAAACTGTGTTTTCATGTTATTCTTAGAGTTCACATCTAAGAAAATATGTGTATTTCATAAAAGTCTTTGCACCTACGAGTGAGCTTGCTACAGACCTTCCTTCCTGGTAGGTCCTGCATTGAGGAGGCAGTTTAGGAAATCAGAGAGGTCATGTAATTTCTGGGGACACACTTCACGCCTGTCCCCTCTTCCTTTCCAAATTATGGTGTGATCATAATATTTGTTCAGCCACATTATTTGTAAACATTTAAAAAATAACCAGTGAAAAGAGGATACCTAGCATTTGTTGTTTCTTGTAGAAAACTCAAACTTACTTTCTAGTTATTTATTTTGACAGACACTTAAAAACTGCTTATGCAGTGGGATGGTTGGGTTGTTCCAGGAAAATGCAACATTTCTGCTACAGTTTTGACTGTGAATAGCATTGCATGAAGTAAAATGTATTTTGTTTCCTTTGCCATCTTCCTGTTACTCACCTTCCATTGGGTGGTTCTGTGTAGTAGTGAATTGATGTCCATTAGAGTTAAGATTGAGTTAAGATGAAATCCACAATTTCTGTGGGAGGATGTGTGCAGAGGGAATCCATAGATATTCTCTTTTTAATTAAAAAATTTTTTCTCCTGTACCCACTGATAGCAGAGATATTCTTTCTCTTATAATATAGAAATCAGAAGATTGCAAAAAACATATCCAGAGTCACTTGATAAATGTCTGTCATGGAAGAATCTGCTTTCCCAATGCTGATTCCAATGTTCTTTTTCTTCATAGACTTTTTTTTTTTCCTTTTTTTCCTGTGTGGACTGTGGTATTACAGAATTCAGAATAGTTTGTAATATTTGGAATAAGGGTATGATTCATGGTATAGAAATTCCTGTGGCCTTCTCTCTGACTTGGAACTGATTCATGTGTGTGGTTTTTAATCTTTGTTGGGGATTATGTGACATTCCATGTCTATTTCCTCACAGGCATGAGGCATGCCATTTATGACAAACTGGATGATGATGGTTTGATAGCTCCAGGGGTTCGTGTATCAGGAGATGATGTTATTATAGGCAAAACAGTCACCTTGCCTGAAAATGAAGATGAATTGGAGAGCACTAATAGACGCTATACCAAGAGAGACTGTAGCACTTTTCTCAGAACTAGCGAGACAGGCATTGTGGATCAGGTTATGGTAACTCTCAACCAGGAAGGATATAAATTTTGTAAAATAAGGGTGAGTATTGAACTTTGTATGAACTTTGTTCATGTAGCTAGTCTTAGAAAGTAAACCAGATCCACTTAACTTATTTTTATATGAATTTAGGTACGCTCTGTTAGGATTCCACAGATTGGAGACAAATTTGCTAGTCGACATGGCCAAAAGGGTACTTGTGGTATTCAGTATAGACAAGAGGTAGGTATCTTTGATCTCCCTCGCACCCAAATCACAGTTTTGTTAAACATTTTTTTTTTTTTAAATCAAAATTTGCTTTAACTTAAGAGCTCGAAGATGATACAGATTGAACTTTTTTATTTTATTGTTGAATAAGTATATGAACATACCATGTTGAAACAGAATATGGGACATACAGTAATTCATTTGGGAGGGGGTGTCAGTTCTAGTTTAGTATATGTATCTTTAAGTCCCTTTTAAAATTTTTCTTTATAGGATATGCCTTTCACCTGTGAAGGTATCACCCCTGATATCATCATCAATCCCCATGCCATCCCCTCTCGTATGACTATTGGTCACTTAATTGAATGCCTTCAAGGGAAGGTAAGAGATGTTCTTCAAAAATATAGATTCTAAGCTGATACTTCTTCTAAAACTCTGATAGGTGATTGCTCTCAAATTTGAGCCAGAGTATTTTGTAAAAAGCTAGTGTGAGATTTACTTTTCTGCTTTCAAATTGATTATGATTCTGCCATTTTTTTTTTTTTTTTTTTTTTTTTGGCAATTTGCAGTTATACACAAGTCAGGATTTTTGTGAGATATACTACATTCAACTAATACTTACATATGTGGTTTTCCTTTTGACTGGTTCTTTTCTATAGATGAAGAGTTAATTTATTGATGGAGAGTTCAATGTGAACTTAATAATTTTATAGTTCTATTATCAGCTCTATATGCATCTTTTGGTGGAGGTTTTCTATTTTTAAGTATTCTTTTAAGGTAAAGTGGCAATAGTCTAACATGTGGATGGCTTGGTTTTAGGGCATTAAAATGTCATTTCCTTGAGCCATCTGAAGTACTTATGAGTCTCAGTCTTTTTGTACTTGATCCCATGGATCGACTTCTGTTGGAATACTTATAATTGAGTTTTTCTTTTTTAAGCAGGTTCATTTGTTCTAAATATTTTGTGTAAGATTATAAAATGAACCTTAATATATCACAGCTTTCCATAACATAGATTTCGAGTTCAAAGTCTTTTAATTTAAAAATACTTAAAATAAATACTTTCAAATTTTAAAAGTATTTAAAATTTTTTTGAATGCATTTTTATTGATATGACTTTTAGGTGGAGACAGACTGAAGCAACATTTTAAAGAGTACTTTTTTTTTTTAAAAAAAGGTATCGGCTAACAAGGGTGAAATTGGTGATGCCACTCCATTTAATGATGCTGTTAACGTGCAGAAGATTTCTAATCTTTTATCTGATTATGGCTATCATCTCAGAGGAAATGAGGTATATTTGCTCTTATAGTAGTATTTTGTCATTTGTGTTTTTTTGTATGTGTGTAGTTTTATTCTGAAACAATATAACCTTTTATTGAAGTATAATATGTGCACATACAGAGATGTACAGCTTGATGAATTTTCACAAAGTAAGCACAGCTGCATGACTAGCACCAAGATCTAAAAATGTGAAGGCAGCGACTGAACCTTTTTCAGTTGCTACCTTTCCACTCCCACCCCAAGCTAACTACTCTCTTAATTGCTAACATTTTAGATTAGTTCTGTGCTTTTTTATATAAATGGAGTTACACAATATATGCACATATCTTCTTTGACGTTGTTTAATTTTTAGGTCTACACTTCAAAATCTGTGTTTGTTGCAGGTCCTATACAATGGGTTCACTGGTCGAAAAATCACATCACAAATATTTATTGGCCCCACTTATTACCAGCGATTGAAGCATATGGTGGATGATAAGATTCACTCTCGTGCTAGGGGACCTATTCAGATCCTCAATAGACAGCCCATGGAGGGTAGATCTCGGTAAGAACTGTATCATCATCGTTATTATTAATTAACCTTATATTATGAAAAATGTCAACACACCAAAATGGAGATAGTGGTATAATGAATGCCTGTGTGCCTGTTACCCCCATTTCAACAATTATCAACTGATGGCCAGTCTTGTTGCATTCATCTCTATCCTTCTAACTTTTGATATTATCATCATGTTTTAAAGGCAGAGTCTCACTCTGTCACCCAGGCTGGAGTGCAGTGGCATGACCATGGCTCTCTGCAGCCTTGAACTGGGCACAAGCAATCCTCCTACCTTAGCCTCCCAAGTAACTAAATTGATATTGTTTCTTAAGTCCTTTTTTGAATTTATTGGTTGCCCTCCAACCTTTTTTTTTACTACAGGCCTATGCCACTACACCTTTTTAAAAAAAAAAAACTTTTTTTGTAGAGGCCAGGCAGTGGCTCATGTCTGCAATCCCAGCACTTTGGGAGGCCAAGGCGGGTAGATCACCTGAGGTCAGAAGTCCAAGACCAGTTTGGTCAACATGGTGAAACACCTTCTCTACTAAAAATACAAAAAATTAGTTGGGCACATACCTGTAATCCCAGCTACTCGGGAGGCTGAGGCCTAAGAATCGCTTGAACCTGGGAGGCGGAGGTTGCTGTGAACCGAGATCATACCACTGCACTCCAGCCTGGGTAACAGAGTAAGACTTCGTCTCAAAACAAAAAACAAAAAAAATTTTCTAGAAATGGGGTCTCACTATGTTGCCCAGGCTGAACTTGAACTCATGGCCACAATCCTCTAGCCTCAGCCTCCCGAAGTATTGGAATTACAGGCGTAAACCACTGCGCCCAGCCCTCTTGATTATTTTTAAGCAAAGTCCAGACATCATATAATTTCTCCTATAAATGTTTCAGTGTATATCTTTAAAAGAATGGTTCTCAAATCTCTTGATCCCAGGAACCCACAATGCTTTTGTTTTATGTGAGTTGTATTTATTGATATTTATCATATTAGAAGTTAAAGCTGAGATTTTAAATTTATTATTTAAAAAATGCTAATAAGCTCATTACATGTTTTTGGCTGGGCGCGGGGCTCCCGCCTGTAATCCCAGCTACTCAGGAGCCTGAGGGAAGAATTGCTTGAACCCAGGAGGTAGACGTTGCAGTGAGCCAAGATTACGCCACTGCACTCCAGCCTGGGCGACAGAGTGAGACTGTCTCGATAACAAAACAAAACAAAAAACCATGTTTAATGAAAAATATATCTATTTTCCAGATGAATTTAGTAACAAGAATAACATTGGTTTACATTTTTGTGAATCTCTCTAATGACTTGGCTTAATAGAAACAGCTGGATTCTTACATCTACTTCTGCATTCATTCCATTGTAGTATTTTATTTTTTATATTTAAGTATATGAGGAAACTCTGATTTCATGCAGATAAGTGGTTGGAAAGAGAGGACTATTTTGATTTTTTTTTTTTTTTTTCTGAGACAGTCTCACTCTCGCCCAGGCTGGAGTGCAGTGGTGCGATCTTGGCGCACAGCAACCTTCACCTCCTGGGTTCAAGCGATTCTCGTGCCTTAGCCTCCCGAGTAGCTGGGATTACAGGTGTGCGCCACCAAATCCAGCTAATTTTTGTATTTTTTGTAGAGCCAGGGTTTCACCATGTTGCCCAGGCTGGTCTCAAACTCTTGGCCCCAAGTGATCCGCCTGCCTTGGCCTCCCAAATTGCTGGGATTACAGGCAAGAGCCACTGCGCCCAGCCCCTGCCCCCCCCTTTTTTTTTGAGACAGGTTCACCCCTGTTCCCTAGGCTGGAGTGTGGTGGCACAATCATAGCTCACTGCAGCCTCTACGTTCCAGGCTCAGGTGATCCTCCCACCTCAGCCTCAAGTAGCTGGGACTACAGGCATGCGCCACCATGCCCAGCTAATTTGTCATATTTTTTAGTAGAGACAGGATTTCGCCATGTCTCCCAGCTGGTCTCAGACTCTGGAGCTCAAGTGATCCACTTGTCTGCCTTGGCCTCCCAAAGTGCTGGGATTATAGGCATGAGCCAAGGCGCATGGTCTATGGATATTTTTTTGATGCTACACCAAAACGATAAGTTGTAGTTTCTCAAAGATTGGTTTTGATGTAGAAACTGAAACCATATGAATGAACCTTCTGCATTTTTTATGTTTAAAGTTCATTGGTTTGTCTTGTACTTCAAATGTATCTTTTACACATGCATATTTTGTAGCATCCTAATTGGTCATTTGGAAAATAATTGGTTTGCTGAGTTATGCAGATTTTCAAATGTTGACATCTTTCATTATAATAAAAAGATTGCATTTGTTAATATGACTACTGATGTCATTAGAAAAGCCTTTAAATATGTCAGGGAGCTATCAAGCCCATAGTGGTGCATAGAAGTTTCCTAAAATTCTGATTTTTGCTTGAAGCTCACAATTTTAATCATTTTCAGCAAATACTTAAAATTATTTTCCTCAGAGTAAAAGACTTACTTTTTTTGTTTGCTTTCATTTCTTCTTGTTTATTTCTTTGTCTGCCAAATATCTACAGCATCGTCAACTTAATTCTAAGTCTGAATTAACATAATGGGTGTTAACATGTTGATGAGTTAACCTAGTTGATGTCAGCTGGCTAGTCGAGTAAAAAAGATATTCCATGATAAAAGGGACTAGTTCAGAATCATGCAAGTGCTTTTGTTCAAGACAGTCGTCTTCACTATACAGTAGAAATGCTTATGAAATGTTCCATTTTATTTTACTTTATTTTTTACATAGAGACTGGGTCTTACTATGTTGCTCAGGCTGGTCTCAAACTCCTGGGCTCAATCCAGCCTCTCACCTTGGCCTCCCAAAGTGCTGGGATTATAGGTGTGGGCCATCGTGCCTGTTTGAGGACTTTCATTTTTTAAAAGTTACAGGATATGAAAGAGATGTGTACTCAACGGTCAAAGTTTAATAAAACTATTTATTTTCACTGCTTCATTAAGGACATTTTTCAGTAAAACTGGTTTTTCTCCCCTTCAGTTGAATGGAGAATATGACTGCTAGTAATGTTTGGTTCTACTACCCTGAGTTCTGCTAAGGTGCCAGCAGTTTTATTCATGTTTCCACCATCAGTGCAAATGTAAACACAGTGAAAGAAGCAAATGTATGTTGTTAGTATTACTATTAAAAATAACTTTGACTCTCAGGAGGTCCATAAACCACACTCTGAGAACCTCTGCTCTAGAAGATTAGGATGTTAAACCTAACCACAGTACCTCCTTAATATTAAATATCCAGGTTTACATTTCCCTGAATATCGCATAAGTGTTTTAATGGTTTGTTGGTTTCAATCAGTATACAAATAAGGTCCATGCTTTGCAATTGATTGATAGTGACCCGTAAGTCCTTTTTTGAATTTATTGGTTGCCTTCCAACCTTTTTTTTCCCTTGTAATTTATTTGTTGAAGAATCTGGACTGTTTGTCCAGGGCTTGAGACTGAATTTTGCTGCTTGCATCCCAAATGCTGTGCATTCCTGCTTTTTTCGTTTTGTTTTGTTTTGTTTTGTTTTGTAAATAATTAGATCTTGAGTCTTGAGATTTAGGGTTTGAGTTTTTTGGCAGTAATCCTTCATAGGTGGTATTCTATACTTCCAGTATCTGGTTGCCTTTCTTTTTATGATTTTTAGCAGCTATTAATGATCACTACCTAAAGACCTTAATTAAATAGAGATTTCAAACTGATACCATTCTATTTTTTTCTCATTTCTTCTTCAGTTTTTTAGCCAGACTACTTCTAAAACTTTGTTTCCTCAACTGTTTGGTTACCTAGTGACGTAGTTCCTATAGTAAGGGCAGGAATAAATGCTTGATTCTCTTCTTTTATTTACCAGTTTTCAAAATAGCGAGTTGGTTTTCTAATGATCCAGATCAGTGGTCCAAAGTCGACCAATGATTTTTTTGTTTTGGGGGAGTATCATTATAAACCCATTGGTTTTATTTTGTGTATTTTGGATATTAAGTATGTTAAGGAAGCCATCATCATCTATTTGCCTGGCCATCTGAATAATGCATTTCACTTCTTATGTTGTGGAAACCTATTATCATTTACCTGTTCTTTCCATTACTTCAGCCAACATGTGTTTATGATTTCAAGGTTGATTGCCTGGGACAGTCATTCCATTGACAAGCTGCCTTATTTAGATTGTCTTTTTCATTATTCATTTTTTTAGTTTAGAGTTGAATTCTAGAAAGTTAAATGATAGCATGATGAACCTCCACTCTATGCGTTATTGTATCTTATGAGGAAAATTAAATGCTATACTTAAGAATCTAATGTATCTACTCCATTTGGGGACCTTCTTTTTTTACTTTTATTTGTTAAAAAATAGAGATGGGGTCTCGCCATGTTGCCCAGGCTCCTGAGCTCAAGAGATCCACCCAGTCCGCTTCCCAAAGTGCTGGGATTACAGGGGTGAGCCACTTTGCTTAGCCCATTTGGGGACTTTCTAATGCACATCAAATAGTTGGTAGACTTCTCCTCTCCCCACCAGTAGAGAGAATGCTAGGGTATAAAAATTAGCCTAGTTCTCCTTCTTTGCAAATATTATTCTCCACCTTTGCCATTATTCAAGGCAGTATTTATAATAAAAAATAAGTACAAAGTAATAATTTTTTTCTCTTAACAGTGACGGTGGCCTGCGTTTTGGAGAAATGGAACGAGATTGTCAGATTGCCCACGGAGCAGCCCAGTTTTTAAGGGAAAGATTGTTTGAGGCATCAGATCCATATCAGGTTCATGTTTGCAATCTTTGTGGAATAATGGCGATTGCCAACACCAGGACCCATACATATGAATGCAGGGGCTGCCGCAATAAAACCCAGGTGTGTATAGACTTTACTGGCAGTTGATGTTTGTTTAGAGGAAACTCTGTTGGTCTGATTATCCAGGCAGATTTAGTGTGGTGGAACAGATTGGCATTTTTACAATTTTGATAGCATGCTTCTATAAGATTCCTAGTTCTAAATATGAAAAAGATAATTTGATTTTTCTAAAAACCAGTTTAGGTTTTAGTGTGGTAATTTCTCTAAGCTGTTCATCTTTTGGAAATAATAAGACTTTGTACAAGGGATTTTAAACAATGAGTTTTTAAAAACCTTTTAGTTGAGGTGGGTGAATATAAATTATGTCTGGCAGAAAGGGTAAAATACCAAAGCCTGCTAGGAGAAAGAACCACCATAAGCTGAGGTAGCAGAGTGCGTGTTCTCAGCTCCGCTCATTTATTCGTTATCTGCAGTACCAGATCTTTGCCTTTTTCTGGGGTAGAGAAGTGGAGTCACTTCAGTACAATTCTGCTAATTACTATTTGTTTTTTCTTTTCAGATTTCTTTGGTGCGAATGCCTTATGCATGCAAACTATTGTTTCAGGAACTTATGTCTATGAGTATTGCACCGCGAATGATGAGTGTTTAGCTATTTTAGAAGATTCAACAAGATAAAAATATCTTGGTGTCTTGTTTCTATTGTGTGGCTTTTAAAAAATGACAAATAATGTACTGTGTTGTGATAAAAAAGTAGTTTATTTGTTTAATGATATGCATGCTTTTCTTCTGTAAATATATAATAAAGTTTTGTAGATAGTCTCGATGTGTGATCTTTATTTTGTATTTCTCTGTATAAAACCAGTGAATATAACTAAAGTGTTAGTGGATTGGATTAAAAGAAACTTATTAGGCAAGAACAGGTAATGTAGTTATCCATGACTACTTTTAACCATGCAGACTAATGTATTCTGGAGGTTTATAGCTCAGCACCTTCACCTGTTTAAAAAAAAGAAAAAGATAAAAATTAGTTACATATAGGGATGTGGTTGACTTTTGAACTGTCAGGTAGTTGAGTGTTTCCAAATAAATGAAGATGTTAAAATGTGGGGATAAAGGATATATGAGTAATTGTATAAATAATATGCTGGAGTGCTCTGTGGAACTCGAGTTACATGATTTTAGCCATGAAAGGCAATTTTGCTGTATTGGTTTATGCATCAAAGGTACATCTTATTATAGAACGGGAAGAGCACATTTCACAAATGAGATTCAGAGAGGTTAAAGACCTTTCCTTTGTAGTCCAGATCTTCAAAAGGTAAAGTGGAGGAAAAATTAGTAGCAGAGCTGAGACTCTAACGCATGGCTTGACTCTTAGCTACTGCTCTGTTTCATTGCCTGGCATTACACATTATGGCTGAAGAGAATCTGACCACATACTTCTTTACTTTATTTTCATATCACAGCTGAGTGATCTGCACAGTGGAATGGTTTGACATGCTGATGGTAAATTTTGTTCTTTTGTCTAAGGGAAAGCCAATTCAGACATCAGTTTCATAGAACTATATAAATGTAAAGTAGCACTGCTATGACACTCAGGATGGGTTCTTCAGAGGAAGTTTTTTGGCAGTGAAGGAAGGGGAGACAGAACAGAAGTGGGCATTTGCCAGTATACTCTCTTTCTGGCTTTTTATTTTAAAAGCAAAAGTGAAGGGTGAGAATTGCCCACAATCGTTTTCTTTTAAATGGGAATTTAATATAATAGTCACGACACAAAGGGAAAATGCCAAGTAGATAGGTAGAAAGCTATGGGAAATAGAAGCCATTCCAGGCAAGTTTGAGTTTTGACTCTTACATGTTAGATAAGGTAAAAGCATCTAAGTCATAATAACGACGTTGAGTCACCCATCCAGATAATCTTTTGGAGTCTCGTGCTCTACATTTTAATGGCATACTTAATGCCCTTATGGATTCCTAACTACAGAATTTCATTAATAGCTATGTCTGATACTTTCATAATTAGTTCTGTTCTTTTTTAAGCAAATGTACTAGTCATTTTTAAATGGCTGTGAGATTTATTTTGTACCTTTTTTCACTGGTATTTCATGTAAGGCATCAACCACTGTAATTTTTGCCGATGCTGAAGCCTGTCCTTGGGAATTGGATGCATGGCACTCATATTCTCCAGCATCGTCCTTACTTAGAGGAGATACCTGTGAAAGAAAAAGGATCTAGTATTCCTCTGTGGTGGTCTTCTCTTTTGTCAGTGGTTCCAATGAGGTCATTATATCATAAGTTTCCTAAGATGACCAGGGGATTCATAGCAAAGGTGCTGCCAGAAGTAGTGCAAGTCCTGTGCTAGGAGACTTCGATAGCTACTACATTTGGTTTGCTGAGGAGTCATCTCAGGAAATGTAATGGACAACTTTTGATCATACTGCACAGGTTAAAAACTAGATAGGTACACATTATCGGTTTGAGGGCAGCCTTGATAAGGGTATATGATCAAAGTATTCTCCATGAATATCAAGGGTCAAGTAAAATAAGGTATTTATTAATCAATAATGAGTTAAAACGATGCTTGGACCATGCAGCTCTGTGTAAGGATTTTGCTTTGAACTCTTACGAAAATAGTAGTTCTTGTTAATTCATTGGTTGTTTTCAAAACATGCAAATAAAGCACTTTTCCTTTAGTTTCTCTGAAAGAGAAGCAGCGACTCCACGGTAAAGCTATTCCAAAGAGATGTGGAAGAGCAAGCACCTTCAGGCTGGCAGTACATCAGGCACCTTTGCCAGGTCCGCTTATGTCTAATGCTAAGAATGAAACTCTTGCCAGCTCTTGGTTCTGGTACTCACCAGCACCCAGCCAGTTACTTCATGCTTTTCTGGGCCACCCCGGGTCTGAATGGCCAGGTTGTCCCGGTCACCAGGTAGGAGTTCTGTCCTTTGAACTCCATAGTGACCCCTTTTTACCTGCAAAAACAAAAGGAGAGAGTAATACTGAGTTTTGTACACCAGATCATCTACTTGGAAGTGGCCACATCCCTACAATTTCACATGGTGTATGTCAGACTTTCTAATAGAGAAAACCCAGCATTTTTCTCAACTATTTCCCTTTACTACTTTTAAAATAGAGATCCTTTTATTTCTTCCTGCCAGTTTTCTGCTAAGCTTACGTGTTTTAAACTAATGTGTTTTTCTGCATGCTTGGGGAATACACATGTTCATAATTTCCTTCCACTGGCCACCATCATTCATTCACTCATACTCTTGGAAATTCTGCTTCTCGGTGCCAGGCCTTTTCCCTGTCATGCCATGTTCGACTGATGAACTGTCACCCAGTACTAGGTGTGATGCTTGGGACCTTGGGGCTCTTCCTGCAACAGCTTCATCAATGGACAATAGTAGGCTGAGACCAAAGCCAATACCATTACTTTGTTCTGAGGGCTAAGAATTACTCAAATGATTTACTGAACACCTAAGATAAAAAACACCTATCAAAGGAGTTCGAGACCAGACTGACCAACATGACGAAACCCTGTCTCTACAAAACACAAAAATCAGCCTAGTGTGTTGGCGAGCGCCTGTAGTCCCAGCTACTCAGGAGGCTAAGGTGGGAGAATTGCTTGAACCTGGGAGGCGGAGGTTGCAGTGAGCCGAGATAGCGCCACTGCACTCCAGCCTGGGCAACAGACTGAGACTCCATCTCAAAAAAAGAAAGAAAAAAAGAAAAACAGCTGTCAAATACATGTGCTGTCATTGTTCTTTTATGACAAAACTTGTTGACTGTTTCTGTGTATGTCATGTTGAGATTCAGAAGAAATTTCTTTGATTCAAGGCCAATACTAATGTATCCTTTTTGCTCTCATTTTAAAAGGCAAAATGTTTATTGTATAAACTCTGGAAAATATACAAAAGAATGAAATTCACTTGTAGCTCCTCGATATATATACATTTAGCAGCTGAGTTACAGAGTACAAATATTTTAAGCCTTGTGATAATGGTGAGTTAAAAAAAAAAAAAAAAGGATATATGAATTGTTTGTTCATTCCATCCCAGACCTCCTTTAAGAGGCTGACATTTATTGATACTTGACATTTATTGATACTACCTTTGTAATTAGAAAGGATTTACAACCTCAGGTAATTTCATTTTCTTCTATAATAAAGCAAATCTTAATAAAGACCAGATAATACTGTGTATATATAGACACACTGTATGTGTAAATACAATAAATACATATATAAGTAAATCTATATATACACTTTGTTAACTTCCATCTCAGTGTTGCTTTTCCCATGTGGATCCCACTCCTACCATGTGTTTTTTGTTACTCTGCTGTTGTCTCGGCTTCAAACCTACACTGTATTTTCTCAGCTTTATGATGCCAGGACCGGGACTCAGCAAACCACATGTGATCTAGGCCAACTCCTGCTCTTGAAAAAATACCTTGATTGACTGATTTGGAAAGCCTGGCTTTTTGCATTTTTTTTCTGGAATTTTCCCACATTGCTACTAATGCTGTGAAGACAAACATGTACTCAATAGGTACATTTCCCCTTAGTTTCCCAAGTAGCTGGAAGAAATGGTTTATGCTAATACAGCTTTTGCAATAGTTACTTAAAAATGGGTTTTAAGAATATTTTGGTAGAAGTATTAATTTGATTCAATGTCTAAAGTAATATGTCTCTGACCTTTATTCACAGAATTTCAGAATCATATAAGAGTTTTATGTGTGACCAAAGCAAGAAAATAAGAAACACTGCAGCACTGAAATACTGAATCTCAGCAACTGAGCCTCAAATCCCATAGCTCTTGGTAAAGAGCATTTTATGTTAATTAACTTGATCCACAATGGAAAGGGAAATGTATCTTGTTAAATATAATATTTAACAGAAATCACTGTATATATATACTTTGTTTTTCTCTTCTTTTCACAGGTGTTGGCATGGTGTATTTTAATTAATGTTACATAATTATAAAAGGTTATACATCATGTAGAAAACATAGAAAAAACTGCCAAGAATTTTCATATGAAACATTTTTATATGTCAAGCTCTCCCTTATTCATGTAAAGGGATTCTAAGTGTTGATAAGCATGTGTTTTCTGGTTTTTTTTTTTTTTTTTTTTCTTTTTTTTTTGAGACAGAGTCTCGCTCTGTCACCCAGGCTGGAGTGCAGTTGGTGTGATCTTGGCTCACTGCAACCTCTACCTCTGCCTCCTGGATTCCAGTGATTCTCCTGCCTCAGCCTCCTGAGTAGCTGGGATTACAGGCACATGCCACCACGCCTGGCTAATTTTTGTAGTTTTAGTAGAGACAGGGTTTTGCCATGTTGGCCAGGGTGGTCTCAAACTCCTGACCTTAAGTGATCCACTCGCTTTGGCCTCCCAAAGTGCTGGGATTACAGGCATAAGCCACTGTGCCCGGCCAATAAATATGTGTTTTCTCGTTAAAATAGGAACTAAAACTAAAAAAAAGAGGTTAATATTCAGTGCTTGTAAAGATGCAGAGAAATGGCACTTCTCCATTGCTGGTGGGAGTGTGAATTAGTACAGTCTATTTAAAAAGTAATCGGACAATGTCTATTAATACTAAAACAAATATTTTGACTTATTCAGGTAACTGTTGGGAATCTATCTTATAGCAATAAAAGCACCGTATGATATGTGTACTTTGATGCTTAAAGTAGGATTAAGTTGACAAAAATTTGGAAACAACAGAAAAAATACAGAACTGATTTAATACATTATGGTATTCATACTTGGAATATTACGTAGCTGTTGAGAAGCAGACTTGGACGGATGTCCATGAAGTATTTGTTGAGAAAAGCGAGTTTCAGAATAGTTTATTGGCACACTATATTCTCATTTCACCGTAGGGATATATGTTTGAATAAGCTTGGATATGAAAAAGAATGTGGAAAGATACAAACCACAGCAGTTCACATTGGTTATCTCAGGCAGGAGGAGGAGGTGGTGGGGGGACATTCTCAACTCTTTCTTTATACGTCTTTGGATAATTTCTGCTTATTACCATTACCTTAGAGGTCACTATTTTTGATTAAAAATATTCTTAGAGTTCATGGAAGCCCTAATCTGAAGAAATATTCAGGCAAGAAAAGAATTAAATAGAGAGTCTCTCGGTCTCAGAGACAAGTATTGGGAAGGTGTTTTGCTTTCGCTGTGAGCATCATCTCTGATTTAAAAGGGTTAAGTCAAACATGGCTATTTCAGTTCATGTTCCCATTTCAAAATATTGCCCTTCGAATCTTTCTAGGCTAGGGGTTTGCTGAAAGGCTTGTTAAAGCCAGCAGGATAATAACTGCCAGTAAGGAAAGTAAAGACCACTCACCAGGCTGTGCCAACCGTAAGAATTGCCACTGCAGTCTCAAGTGTCATGGAGAGAAGCCTTGTGCCATTAATTCTGCTGTTGCTAAGAATCCTTGAGCTAGAAAGACATGCTGTCTTTATTTAAGCCTCAGTTTCTCTTGTTTAACAAGCGTGGATTCTAATATTCTATCCAAAAAGGTGTTCTACTCTTAAATTGGATTTGAAACACATGTGCTAGTAAATATGTCTGTATTCTTAACAGTCTGGTTACAAGGACAGCGATGAGAAAACAAATACCCCGTTTAATTATTTAGGACAGTGACTTCCCAAGTTTCCTTAGTTTTGACATGGCCCAAACTAAGAAATACATTTTACATTGTAATCTGGAATATACAAAAGTTTCAGGAAATGACACCTTTTTAAGTGGTAAGTGTGATGCCTTAACATAGGTTCTGTTCTATTTTTTATTTTTTATAAGAACATGCTGGTTGTGATCGCTACGTTAGTTCCAGGACTCGCTGATGAGTCACAGTCTGCAGTGTAAGAAACACTGCTTTGGGTCATGCATGTGGCAAATTACATTATGAAGGTAGAGGACAACTGGCAGAGCATCATAGTTGGGTTTTGCTTGTTCTGGAAAGTCTGCAGAAAAAATTGTTTCTCTCCTACTTCCTCTTCACTTCTTTTCTTCAGCACCCATCTCATTGACTGACATAGTGGGTTTTGTTACGGGATCTTGCTCTGTCACCCAGGTTGGAGCGCAGTGGTGCCATCATAGCTCACTGCAGCCCCACCTACTGGGCTCAAGCGATCTTCCCACCTCAGCCTCCCAAGTAGCTAGGGACTACAGGTGTGAGCCACCACACGGGCCTCAACTGCTGTGGTGTTTTTGAATAGCCCTGAGGACAAGCCCTCAGTGAGGCCTATTGGGATCTGCCCTGTACAGTCCTAAAAGGGAAAAGATTCCCGAGGCAAACGTATTCCTCTGGTATGTGAATACTTTAGCTGGGATTGGGTAGAGCAAGGACTGAAGAAATTATTTTTTGCCAAGATTTGCCAATAAGGTCACATGCCCCAGGACACTTGGGTGACCCTCGCTTCTCATTGTGTAAGTATCCCTAGGAAACTGTAGAGAACTGCAATGGAATTTTTCACGAGTATTCCTTGGAACATTATTTCTCCACCTCCCCACACCCTGAGCAAACCAGCAATCTCCAAATTAGCAGTGAGGAACGCCTGCAGTTCTTGCAGTAAGGATGGAGGGGAAATCATCCACGGACTGCATTTCTGCTCTTAATTGCTCTTGCTCCGCCTTCCTCTTAAAAACATAATTGATTGGGGTGAAATTTTATTGCTCCTTTAAGAGAAGCTTCACTGTAAAGGATGGTATAGTAGTGTTGACTCTGCCATCACCCCCACCTCAGGCATTTTCTGGTATCTGTTGCCAGATTTTACACAAACCAGGGGGATTCACGCTGGTGCCAATGTCAGTGGCCGCATCCCTCTGGCCGCACGGGGGAGCCAGAGGTTAGCAGGTGACCCGACCTGGGCTTGAGCCCTTCAGTGGGATTTTCACAACGCAGCAGGGAGAAGGGAAATCCTTTCTTTCCTCTGGGGTCTTTAAGCTGTGATAAAAATGTGAGTGGAGTTGACATCTCCCACTGCACAGGAAGCTTTCTGAAGCAGAAGAAAATGAGACTAGTATATTGAGAGCAAAGAGTCAAGAGTTAGAGTTCTCATGGCGTGTGTACCCGGATGCAGGGGCCCTTGAGGCTGGACCCCGCTCCCGTTTTTTGTTTTGCCTAGGTTAGTTTCAGATGGGCTGGTAGAACTTGCAACAGAAAGAGCTCCGACTGCGGGAGCCACAGTCCTCCTGGAGTTCTAGAAGTTGCTCCTCCGGTCACACAATGAGCAAACGAAATAGTCAAGGGAGACCATCATCCACCTTAGAGCTTGCTGGAGAAGTAGGGTAGCTAAAAAGGGATGTCTGGTTATGCCCTTTTACTTAAACGAAGTTTCTTTTTTGGTAGCATGAGTTTGATAATTTTTTTTTAATTCTTCGTAGGACAGTTGTGAGGCTAAGCAATTCAAAATGTATAAAAAGGACAAAAACGACTAGGTGTGGTGGCTCACGCCTGTAATCCTAGCACTTTGGGAGGCCGAGGCAGGCGGATTACCTGAAGTCGGGAGTTTGAGACCAGCCTGACCAACATGGAGAAACCCTGTCTGTACTAAAAATACAAAGTTAGGCATGGTGGCGGGCTCCTGTAATCCCAACTACTTGGGAGGCTGAGGCAGGAGAATCACTTGAACCCGGAAGGTGGAGGTTGCAGTGAGCCGAGATCATGCCATTGCACTCCAGCCCAGGCAACAAGAGTGAAACTCCATCTCAAAAAAAAAAAAAAGACAAAAACCTAAGTGTATGGTATAATTGTGAAGTATTAGTTAATGGCAAGTAAGTGTTTTCTTTTCCCTCCTCCATACCATACATGCTGAGAAGATGTTGTTCTTCAAATATGAAGATAATTATACAAGACAATGCCACTCGAAGGGAAAAATTTCCAGGAACAGTAGCTAATGTCTACTGAGTGCTAACTATGTATCAAGTGATTTTTACCTGCATTACTTTATTTAATCTTTATGATAATTACATGCCACTTCAATAATGTAGAGAAGGGAGCTGAGGCTAATAGCAGTGGTTTTCAGTACAGGGCAATTCCCCAGCCCCACACTCTTAGGGAACGTGTGGCAATGTCTGAAGATGCTTTTAATTCTCACGACAGGGGGATGGGAGATGCTACCATTATATAGTGGTTAGAGGTGGGGGTGCTGCTAAACATCTTCCAAAGCACGGGCAGCCCTCACAACAAAGAATTATCCGGCCCCAAATGTCAATAGTGCTGAGGCTGAGAAACCCTGGCTTGCAGAGAACCTAGCCAACCTGGCTAAGGAATTCACACTCTTTCCTTTTTCTTTTCCTTTTCTTTCGTTTCTTTTGAGACAGGCTAGAGTGTAGTGGGGCAATCACAGCTCACTGCAGCCTCGATCTCCTGGCGCAAGGGGTTTTTCCACCATAGTGTCCTGAGTAGCTGGGACCACAGGCATGCCTCACCATGCCCAGCTAATTAAAAAAAATTATTTGTAAGAACGAAGTCTCACTGTGTTGGTCAGGCTGGTCTCAAACTCCGGGACTCGAGTGATCCTCCTGCTTCAGCCTCCCAAAGTGCTGGGATTACAGGCATGTGCTACTGCACTCAGCCTCACACTTTTTTTTTTCTTTTTTTCCATTTGGGAAGTCATTTCAAAACTGATTTATTAAAAGAATATCATGCTTTTTCCACTTGGGGCCAGCATTTAGCAAAATTCAGAAAGGAGAAATTTTTTTCTTTGCTATTCCTCCTCTTGTTCCTTTTTAATGCTCTGTTCTGGAGTGGTCTCCTTTGTCCGTAACTTGTGGTTCTACAGCCTTGGTACTTAGAAGAATAGATCCCACCTCACTCCTTCTACCCTGCTTCCAAGTGCTCTTAAAATGTACTCATCCATCTCCCGCACTTAGGGAATCTGAAAAAAATAATCCATGCTCACAGGAGAAGGCTACAGGGCTTTATGTCCTTTTACCTTCTTAGCTGAGCCTCCCAGTAAAATAATAATAATGCCTCCAAGCAGACAGGATCTAAAGTATCAGCTAAATGTTCAGTCTTAAATGAGGAGACTGATGACATCACAAACAGCTTGGTGGGGGCTTGGAGGTGGTATTTTGGGACAGAAAGAGAGAAACATACACTTTTAACCCCTATGCTATATTGTCTCCACTGAGGGTGCACACACAGACACACACACTTCACTCACACCCACATATGCACACACATACACACGCCACAGGTGCACACACACCCCGAAGGTGGGTTCAGGTGTTCAGCATTATTGTTCTTCCAGTTTCTCAGTTTCTAGGATGCTGCTAATTAAAGCATGGCAGGGACTGGTTTTTGTCCCATGAATCCAGAGGAGGTGCCTGTATGACTGCCCTAAGGTTTCACCTTGGAGCATCTGCAGTCAACAAAGCATGCTAAGGCTTTAACGTTTTACCATCATTGTGCAGTGCAAGAGAAGCTTGTCAGCCTAGGACGTCTTCTTGAAGTCTGTGCCACTGACCTTGTTCCAGATGAGGACAGGTGTCGGGATTCCGATGACCTCACAGCTCAAGTACACCTGGGCACCAGTGACATTCCAGATGTCCTTGGGGGGCGTCACTATGGAAGGACCTGCAGGAGAGGGCACAAAGGCAAAGTCATCTTTTAAATAGCCCTTCCCATGAGTCAGCATCTTAGGGAGAAAATAATAATTGTGTTTATGAAGCCGTCCCCTTGGTGGATTATCTGAAGCAAATTTCAAAGAGTACACTGGCTTCCTCCTGCCACCAGCATGATTTTAAGGTCCACTTTGGGAATGCATAAATCTAAACAAACAAAAACAATCAGGAAGAAAAATTTGTTATGAACATTTTCTTCTTCCCCAGACCATGCTTAAATGAGTGCTAATTTACCAGCTGTTTTTTTTTTATTATCTGGGACTTTTCCAGTAATAATAAAATTTTAGTTCCAAAATGTTCAGTGTTTTTCTTCTTTTGTTTACTGCTATTTCTATTTTGCTTGGAAAGGCAACAAGCAACCGCTCCGTGGGTAATGGAGAAAAACACCTAAGAGAATATTTGAAAATGTGCTGAGCACCCAGACAAGATGGAAGCCTCTGCCTCAAGAAGCTCAGGATCTAAGGTTGAAACGGGTGATGAGACAGGGAAGAAAAGGAGTGCTGTGTGCCTTAGGGGATCGCAAGGGACATCTTTATTTTTAATTTAATTTTATTATTATTATTTTTTGCCACAAAATCTCGTTCTTCCACCCAGGCTGGAGTGCAGTGGCTTGTTCACAGTTCACTGCAGCCTCAAACTCCTGGTCTCCAACGATCCTCCCACCTCAACCTCCCGAGTAGCTGGGACTATACGCATGCACTACCATGCCAGTTCATTTTTAATTTTCTTTTGTAGAGACAGGGTCTTGCTATGTTGCTCAGGCTGCTCCTGAATTCCTGGCTTCAAGTAATTCTCCTGCCTCAGCCTCCCCAAATGCTGGGATTATAGGTGTGAGCCACCATGCCTTGCCGGAAGGCACCTTTGAACAGAAGAGGCCCGGGTGTCGAGGAAGGTGGTACAAGGGTCCTTCTCCCAGTGTGGTCAGGTGAGGCAGCTGGTAAGAAGGAAGACGAGTGACTGATCTACTGGGTGTGACCAGGGTCCCCAAGGAGAGGGCCCTTTCCCAGGGTTCTCAGTGTGCAGGTCCCTAGCAGGAGGCATTGGCAAGTGGGGGGCACCCTCAAGCCACCGCCTAAATAGAGTCAGCAGGTATGGGACCACTGAGAGACGCCAGAGTGATGCTCTTCCATTCCCACAATTAGGGAACACACCCACCACCTTCTGTATCACGGCACCCTTTGGAGAAGGTCCCTACTCAGAGTCAACACAAACCATGTGCATCCTTTTTGCTGTGAAAGTGGTGGGACTCTCTGGTCCTAGGTTAGCTAACTATGGCCTGCGGGCCAAATCTGGCCTGCCATCTGTTTTTGCATGGCCTGTGAGCTAAGAATGGTGTTTGCATTTTTATTTTTTTTAATTAAGAAAAATTTTATTTTTTTGAGACAGGATCTCAGTCTGTTGCTCAGGCTGGAGTACAGTGGCATGATCTTGGCTCACGGCAATCTCCACCTCCTGGGTTCAAGCTCAAGCGATTCCCATGCCTCAGCCTCCCAAGTAGCTGGGACTACATGTGCATGCCCAGCTAATTTTTGTATTTTCAGTAGAAAGAGTTTTGCCATGTTGGCCAGGCTAGTCTTGAACCCCTGAACTCAAGCGATCCTCCCGTCTCGGCCTCCCAAAGCGTTGGGATTACAGGCCTGAGCCACTGTGCCCGGCCTGCATTTTTAAATGGTTGAAAAAAAAAATTAAAAGATGGATATTTCACAAAGTGTGAAAATTGTAAGGAAATGTCCATAAAATAAAGTTCTGTTGGAACACAGCCACACTTATTTGTTTCCTGCTGTCTCTGGCTGCCAGAGCAGTTGTGGCTGAGACTGCATGGCCTAAAAGTATTGACTGTCACTGGCCTTTTATTAAGAAATTTGCTGATTCCTGCTCTAATCAACTGAGGGAGACTGATGCCTAAATAAGACATTATGGGAAAGCCTCAGGACTTCAATCCTTTACACATTTTCCGGAGCTGATGCAAGTAACCCCCCTGGGCGATTTCTGGTTCGGCTCTGAAACACAACACTGTGGAAGCTAACAGATACCGAGACAGCGGGTGCTGCTGACTGCGCCTGTCCGCTGATGGCCTGGTTTCCCGGCATCTGCAGGAGAGAGGTGCACACCTACTTTTTATTTACTGGTAATTAGTATGTCACTTCTGCTAATTCTAAATGCCAGGGTTCAGCCACCAGGGGGCTTCAGAAAGACTCGGGACTGTCTGCAGAGGACGGTCACGGAGCTGGCAGCCTGGGTTCCTCATGTGGGGCAGTGTGAGACTCCAGAACCGAACCTGGCCCCTATTCCATGCTCAGCATGGTTTCTTGAATGAATAAATTAATGACCCCTTCCGAATTTTAAATCTCTGTTGACTTGGGTCTCCTATCCTAGCAAAATAGCAAACTGCAGGGTCATCTTGCATCAGAGTCCTGGGAAAGGGACAACCTCCCCTTTAGGGCTGGAAAGTTTTCTGGCATAATCAGCATTCAAAGGACATGAAGTCTCTCCTTTTGCAACAGGCTATTTCCAGCACAATATTAATTTCTTGAAACAGAAAGGAAATGACCCCAGTGTGCAAGATTTTCCCACTCATCTAAAGCATTAGAAGCTGATTTTTTTTTTAATCTCATGGGATATTTTTATTTTTTCCCTTTGTAGGAATGTGCCAAACAATCAAAGTTTGGAAAGCTCTAAATACATTTCGTGCTTCCTTCCCTCCAAACCATAGGTCTGAATAGGAAGCATATATCCTGGCCAGGGGGCTTGGCTCTTATGCTGCTAACATGAATGTGGTGAGCACAGTGGTGCAGTATTTATGTTTCTGGCTCTGTCTCAGACATTTCCTAGTCTGGATGCAGCAATACAGCACCCTGCAAAGGGCTGGGCCTCACCCTATCCCAGGCTTCCTCTAGGGCTCTGGGACCCCAAGGGCTTGGACACCACAGAGCCGCATCTGGCTGTGCTTTGAACTGCCTTCGCCCACCTCTCGAACGGCCCTCACGCTGCTCTGTTCTCCTTCCCACACACAGACTTGGCAGGAGGACTTCAAAGCTCAGGGGATCTCAAAGGATTGTTCTGAGAAGAACATACCAGTGTTCAGAGATCTGGGGGGAGCTCGGGAACAAAGCTGCTTCTCACAGATCCAAATCACACAAGGAATGCAAGACAATTTTATTGTGAGGATCTGAGGGCCTCAGCCCTGCCAAAACCTACTTACTTGAACCGTGTTCATCTCCCTATTGCCAGTACAGGTAGCAGGGTCATCAGTCTTGGGCAGGGGGCAGATTCTAGAGGGCTAACGGACGGGTTCCAGACTGATTTTCTGCCAGAGATCTTGAAGACATGCTATGGATTTTTCCCATGGGATTTAAAAACAGATGTTCTTAGTTTTAGTATAGTCCAATTTATCAAGTTTTCTTTTCTATGGTTAGTGCTTTCTGTGTCCTGTTTAAGAAAATTTTTGCCTAGCCCAAGGCTATGAAGATCTCCTGTTTTTTTCTACAAGCTTTATGGTTTTACCTTTCACATTTAAGTTTTTGCTCCATCTTGAATTAATTTTTGTGTGTGCTATGAGGCAGAGGTCAAGGTTCATTTTTCCTCCCCTAAAAGGACATCCAATTACTTCAGCACCATTTGTTGAAAAGACCTTCTTTTTCCCAATGAATCATAATAATGCCTTTGTGGAAATCTACAAGACCCACTGCATATGTGTGGGTCTATTTCTGGACTCTGTATTTTTTTCCACTGGTCTATGTGTCTATCTCTGCACCAATAACCATGGCATAATTTAGAAATTATTTGTACTAAAATTGAAGCACTAAATAGAGGGCAGATATGATATATCTGTTTTCCCCCAATCCTCTTACTATTCCAAGAAGCAAAACACTCTAGGACAAGCAAGGATTCTTTTTTAATTTTTATTTTTGTAGAGACAGAGTCTTGCTATGTTGACCAGGCTGGTCTCAAACTCCTGAGCTCAAGCAATCCTCTTACTTCGGCCTCCCAAAGTGCTGGGATTACAAGTGTTAGCAACAGTGCCCAGCCATGAATTCTTTAAAAATACCTGAACCCAGGAATACTTTGAATGACAGCCATCTTCAGGGGATTCAATATTAGGACAAATCTTAGCATGGGTTCCTCTTTCTCCTCTCCCAGTGCTTGGAATACCTTAGGTAAATGGGTTGAGTCAACATTTGGATTATTCTAAGAATGTAAATGATTTTGTCAATCCTGCCACCAGGCTATGCCTAGAATTCTACAAGACTTCCATACTACAAAAATCTGTAATATTCACTGACTCCTGTTGGGGTGATGGAGTGGAAGGGCAGAGGAGGGGCTGTTAGGATTAGTTTGCTGCACAACACTTACAAAAACCCTTGGCTATTTCAAATATCCTTGAACAAATGCTGGGTTTACTAACAAAACAATATGTAAACTGGAAAGTACTAACCTACAAGAACCGCCTTTTGGTTTAAGATACAATCTCTTGCAAAAGAAAGTCACATCAATAAATTATTAGTGTAATATTCAAGTGATCAACAGACCTCTTAGAGTAGGTGGAGGCAGGTTGGCCTCCACCTGACTTCCTGTGTTGCAAAAATCTGTAGGGATTCAACATTCTTCCCGGTACTTTGTTCAGAGCTGATGCCCAGTAGGATTCCTATTTACTAAGCTGTGATTGGTTCTTTACCACTTACCTGGTCTGGAAATTCCCCCAGAATATGCATAGGGAATGGAAACATTCTTTTTTTTTTTTTTGAGATGGAGTTTTGCTCTTGTTGCCCAGGGTGCAATGGTGTGATCTTGGCTCACTGCAACCTCCGCCTCCTGGGTTCAAGTGATCCTCCTGCCTCAGCCTCCCAAGTAGTGGGAATTACAGGTGCCCGCCACCATGCCTGGCTAATTTTTGTATTTTTAGTAGAGATGGGGTTTTGCCATGTTGGCCAGGCTGGTCTTGAACCCCTGACCTCAGGTGATCCGCCCACCTCGGTCTCCTAAAGTGCTCAGATTACAGGTGTGAGCCACTGCACCTGGCTGAAAAACTCTTGATAAAAGCAAATTACAGAAGTTTTAGCGAAACGTAAATGAAGACACATAGTGAGAAAGAATAAGCAAGCTACTTAATAGTGACCCACAGGGACACCAAGAGGACAAGTCTTGTATAGAAGAGAAGAGATGCTGAAAATGTTTTCGGTGGATACGATGGCAGCCTCAACAATGCTGCACTCTCTTCCCCGACTCTCAAGAACCATCATCCCACATTTTCCATTGAGAAGCAATTTCACTGCCAACAATCATCTTGAATTGCAATTCCTGACAGTTCTGTTCTACCTCAGGAGAGCACTCTACTCAATGACTCTGTACCAAATAACTTCTAACTCTTTCCACTCTGCCTTTCTTCCAAGAAGGTCAAGGCAGATCCGGAATTTATTTATGTTTTTAAGAATAAAGAAATTTTCAGGTCACTCTGAGCTAATTTTCTCATACAGAAAGCTCAAAATCACTCCTCAAGGCCAGGCGAAGGGTAATAACAACACTATCATCTAACTCATACTCAGTGTTTGGATTCCATTTAAAACAGGTCACAGAATTCTGAAATGTATAGGGACAAACATCAGGATAGGTCCAATTATTTACTTATCCTTGCCCTTGTTCCATTAAGAGCTTCAGGCTGCTCAAACATCTGTGTAGCAAACATCCTGTTCATAGAATAAAGGACTGTGCACTGCCTCCCTCTGCCCTGTACCCACCCTCGGCAACTCCAGAAAGCAACCAAGCTGTCTTCAGTGTTGGCTGATGTAAAGAGATATCCACCCAAGGTGGACTACCCACATTTTTCTATCCAGATGACTGTACCCAAACCAGGCTACCCCATTTTCCTTTTACCTTACACACTCAATTAATTCTCATTCAATCTCTTTAGATCCTTCTCAACCCTCTAAATTCATTTTCTTGCCTTGCCTATTTTTTATAACTATTGCTCAGTAACCTTAGAGCGTCTCTTCTTTTTGATCATTCCTTAGAGGGTCTCTTCTTTTTGATCATTCCATGAAGGGAAAGAAGAAGAAGAAAGAAGGGGGGGAGGATGATATGGTTTGACTGTGTCCCCACCCAAATCTTGAAGTGTAGCTCCCATAATTCCCACGTGTCATGGGGGTGGGGGATGGGACCTGGTGGAAGGTAATTGAATCATGAGGACAGGTTTTTCCTGTGCTGTTCTCGTAATAGTGACTAAGTCTCATGAGATCTGATGGTTTTATAAAGGGCAATTCCCCTGCACATGCTCTCTTGCTTGCTGCCATGTAAGATGTGACTTTACTCCTCCTCTGCCTTCCACCATGATTGTGAGGCCTCCCCAGCCACGTGGAGCTGTGAGTCCATTAAACCTCTTTTTCTTATAAGTTACTCAGTCTCGGGTATGTATTTATTAGCAGCATGAGAACAGATTAATACAGAGGAGGTGAAGGAGAAGGAGAAGAAAGAAAAAATGAAGAAAGATAGCCAGATCCTAAAGGAAGTTATAGCAAGGAAGACAAAAGTTCTAAGTTTGGAACAAAACAAAAATTCACTACTATGAAATATATCCTTGGAACAAAATTACATTTGTACTCCATAAATTTATGCAAATAAAAAATAAACATTAAAAATAAAGTAAACTAAAATTCAATTTAATGAATCAGATCACCTTAAAAGTACTTAGAAGTCTCCTGCAGAATCTCCACCTAAGTCTGCATACTCCTCCTTTGCCATATATTTTCTTTTTAGAGACAGGGTCTTCTCTTTCACTCAGACTGGAGCATAGTGGCATGGACATGGCTCACTGCAGCCTCAATCTCCTGGACCCAAACAATCCTCCAACCTCAGCCTCCCAAGTAGCTAGGACTGCAGGTGTGTACCACCACACCTGGCTAATTTTTGTATTTTTTGTAGTATGGGGTCTTGCCATGTCGGCCAGGCTGGTCTTGAACTTCTGAGCTCAGGCAATCCACCTGCCTCGACCTCTCAAAGTGCTGGGATTACAGGTGTGAGCCACCATGCCTGGCTTCTCCTTTGTCCTCTCACCTTTTTTTTTTTTGAGACAGAGTCTTGCTCTGTCGCCCAGGCTGGAGTGCAGTAGTGCAATCTTGGCTCACTGCAAGCTCCGCCTCCCAGGTTCGCGCCATTCTCCTGCCTCAGCCTCCCAAGTAGCTGGGACTACAGGCACCCACCACCATGTCCGGCTAACTTCTTGTCTTTTTATTAGAGACGGGGTGACCATGTTAGCCAGGATGGTCTCGGTCTCCTGACCACGTGATCCACCCGCCTTGGCCTCCCAAAGTACTGGGATTGCAGGTGTGAGCCAACGCATGTGACCTCCTTTGCCACTTTAAATTAAGTTCTAGACAAAAGACTCACAGACTACCAGATTATATTAAGAATATTTGATTATAATCTAGAAATAGGTATGTTCTGAAAAAGTACTACTGATATAGAAAAGGTAGTTTTATAGATGGATGGATTTAAATTTGGAGTATTATGAGTTTGTTCAGAAGAGTTTAAGAAGGGCAGTTTTCACAAAACACACAAATATCATGAGGAAAAGACTTTGACATGAAATTAATTTTGAATTTGACCAGCAATTCATTCCAGCTGATTTTATATAAAGTCTTAGTAGTGAGGACAGAGTTAAAATGTGTTATCCTATAAAAAGCACAGCAGGAACAATATTAAAGAAGTATGTGAACAATTTCCTAGTCTCTTACAGAGCACAAAGCACTCCCCAGCCATGACCTGAGATGTCCTCATGATGTTACTATTTAAAAAAAAAAAGGCAAAAGCATTCTTGGGGACAGAACACTTGGCTCTGAATCCTTGTCTACAATTTATAGCCAAAATACCTTGGAGAAGCCACTTAACCACTTTTACAAGATGAAGAAACTAGGAAGTGTCTAAGAATATCCTCTTTGGGTTTGGAAGTAAGTGAACCTATCAAGAATGTGTCCTAGAACTGGGTCATATGGCATCGTTGGCATCTATGAAGTTCTGAAGTCCCACTGCCTGGGTCTGGAGCTCTCATTCTCTGCAGATCAGTTCAACACATTTCCTCATCTACCCTAAACACAATGTATGTGACTCATAATATGGTTCACTTCCTCAGGGATTAAAAAAATAGAGCTTATAAAGGTATCACCCTTTACCTAGTTAGCCAATTTTTTTCATCTGAAAGAGCTGTGTAGAACATACTAGAAGCAGTCATGTTTGAAAGCTAAATATACTTGAATTAAGCCTGGGAAATAGTCAAAAGTCAGATTTCCCCCAATAATCAATTTCTGTCCTCCAATATCATATTGAACTATATATTTGTTGCTTCTTTGCTTTCCTCATTTCCCCATCATCTCTTCTATTTTTACCAATTCACTCTTCTACGTCATTTCTACCCAAACTCTCTCTCTGCTCCCAGCAGTCCTGCTCACCTACCATTACATATTCACTACCCCTTTCAGCACCTTTGCTTATGCTGATGGTCTTGCCTACTTGGAATATCTTCCCTCCTCTTATTTATTATCACACTTTATTGGACATTCTAAGGCTGAAGTTTCATTTCTCTTTCACATTTTTTGAAGCCTAACAGCTTCAGGCTCCCCCTTATTTCTTCTCTAAAATCCTGTTGGGTTCAGTAAGTTCCACAGGGCGTAGTGCATCACTGTTCTCTAATGCTATCCTCAGCTGGCCTAATTGAGGATGCCAGCATCCTGTTGGAATCAGAACTGAACCAGGAACCATGGAATCAAATGTTCTTCATGTTCATTGGAAGGAGACAGAACTCAGGTTGTATGAAGTGGGTATAGGGTAGCAGTAACTTCAGAACAACATAACACGATTAGCCAAACAGAAGTGAAAAGATAGCCACTGTCTTGAAAATGCACCAGTGTACACATGGCCAAAAGCGTACACCTCACCAAAGTGGTGTTATAGCTATCTTATTTATCAGTTGGCAGATTATTCATCATGATTTTCTTTAATCTTCCACTTGACTTTCTCTTGCCATAAGCAATGTTTCTTGGCTACTAACCACTCACCAACCAATTAGTATATGACCAGGAGATGCAAATTAATTTGAATATACATCACTTGAAGCAAATCCCACTGAGATGGGTAGGTCTGCTGGAAGAAAAGGATTATCAATCATCCTCACACCAAATCATGCTGGGTTATACTATTCACATTATGGTTCTCACTGAGCATTTATTTTATTATTAATTATTATTTATTTAAGTTTTATTTTTTTGAGATGGAGTTTTGCCCTTTTGCCCAGGCTGGAGTAAAGTGCTGTGATCTCGGCTCACTGCAACCTCTGCCCCGTGGGTTCTCCTGAGTAGCTGGGATTACAGGCACCCATCACCACACCCGGCTGATTTATATATATATGTATATATATATATTTTTTGATGGAGTCTCGCTCTGTCACTCAGGCTGCAGTGCAGTGGCGTGATCTTGGCTCACTGCAAGCTCGGCCTCCTGGGTTCAGGCCATTCTCCTGCCTCAGCCTCCGGAGTAGCTGGGACTACAGGCGCCTGCCACCACGCCTAGCTAATTTTTTTTTTTTTTTTTTTTGTATTTTTAGTAGAGACAGGGTTTCACCGTGTTAGTCAGGGTGGTCTCGATCTCCTGACGTCGTGATCTGCCCACCTCGGCCTTTTAGTAGAGATGGGGTTTCACCATGTTGGCCAGGCTGGTCTCGAACTCCTGACCTCGGGTGATCCACCCGCCTCAGCCTCCCAAAAAGCTAGGATTAAAGGCATAAGCCACCGTGCCTGACTTTTTAAAAGTTTTTATAGACAGAGTCTTGCTCTGTCACTGAGGCAGGAGTGCAATAGTGCTACGATCATAGCTCACTGCAGACTTCAAACTCCTAGTCTCACGGATCCTTCTGCCTCAGCCTCCCAAGGAGCTAGGACTACAGGCAAGTGCAACCATGCCCGGCTAATTAAAAAATAATTTTTTTTTTTTTTTTTTGTAGAGACGGGGTCTTGCTTTGTTGCCCAGGCTGGTCTCGAACCCTTGGCTTCAAGTGATCCTCCCTCCTCGGCCTCTGAAAGTGCTGGGATTACAGGCGTAAGCCACTGTGCTTGGCCTCTTACTGAGTACATACTAACACGGCTAAGACATTTGAGTATGGGGACTTCTCCAAGTTATGACAGATTTGCAAACAACACTCATCTTGACTCTTTATGCTGGGTCCTGAAAATAGTGTGTGCATTAATACCAAATAAGGGGAAAATCAGGGTTTAGGAAGGATCTCAGATACCACATATGGAGATAGAGAGTTCAGACAGCTTGGCAAAAATCCCTAGATTGAGATGAGATTCTGATAACACATTGAAGGGAACAGGACCACACAAAAGTACAAAACGGGAAAGAATAGTAGGAAGGCACTATGGCCAAGAGGGGGAAGGGGATGAAACAAGTGGAAGCTTCCGGATATTAAATAAGGGGAAGCAGTAACTGTATGGCTAATTAAAGAGCAGAGCCATCTGCCAAGGCACGTCATTTAGGGAACTTCCAGAGGCGGGATGATGTAGCAGCTGAACCCTGGTATGGGAATCTAGCACATGGTCTCAGGAGTACTGGCTGAGGACAGCAGGGGAGGAGAAGAAAGTACAACACTTTGAGCAGCGTAGGCCAGATTTAATCTCAAGCTTTTAGTTTAAGGCAAATTCATCTGGTTATGGAACCTACTGTTAGTTATTTCCACTTTAGTGTGAATGAAGAACCCATAGTTTATAATAATGGGACCCTGCCAAACACGTCTAGGGCAAAAGTGTGTAAGAATTGCTTCCTCTTCTCTAAATATAATCTACTGGGGAGGTGTTGGGGAGGTTTAGCGCAGTTAGAGTAAGAACAAAATGCTGGGAGGTAATAGACTATAGTGAGTTTGGACGTGGACTTGGAATCAGGAATTCTGCTCTACCACTCCTGAGTGATGCAACATTGCACGAGTTACTTCACTTCCCCCGCTTTGTTCATCTGTGAAATGGAATGGTAGGATCTCAGTCACTAGACCATCAAAAGGAAGGTTTACCTGGCATGGGGTAAACATTCAATAAGTATGAGCTGTTACTTTTCATTGCAGAAATTAGACTTTAATCAAGGAAGGTGAAAGACAGCGGCCTGCCTGAGGAGAGGCAGGAAAACACTGGCCGCCTCGGAACAGTGAGCGTGCAGGCCAGCCTGGGAAGAGGATTCGTGTGTGGTGAAGGGCATAGCAGAAGGCAGATGAGGTGGCCTTACCCTCCAATGTGTCTCTGAAAGTGGGAGTGTCATGATTCAAGTGGCATTTCCCAAGATGATTTTGGAGGTCTCTGCAGCAGGATGGGACATGGTGGGGATTAAGGCTCTAACTCAAGATCGCAGCAATAAGAGAGAGAAAAGGGGAAGACTTGGGGGATTATTCAGGAGGAACTAACACTACCCAATAAGTGACTGGATGTGGGGAAGAGGGGCATGACTTAAAGGCTGTGAGCCTCAAACATTACAGGAGGCTGCTGCATCATGAACAGAAGCAGGGGTGTCGGTCTGAGGAAGGTGCTGGATTGAGGAAGGGGAAGGGGTGGACTTGGGTTTAAATTTGCTGAATTTCAGGTATCACCTGGGCTATGAGGAGGCACTGAACCACAGTGGGGAGACCAGAAGTACCAGGGCAAGCACTATCTAGCCGACATTTTAGCCCTGGGAAGGCTATGTGTGGTCCTTTGGGTGAAAGGAAGACAGATTTGGCACTCCCTCTCACTAGTTTCTCCAGAGGCAGTTCCATCAGCTTGCTGCTGACTACCTGGCCCGTCCCCACCCCACCCCAGGTAAAGCAGGTAAGTGAATAGCAAGGCCTTGCTTAGCTTCCAGGCATGCATTTGCAGGGCCAGTCTGTCTAAGAGCAGACCATTCAATACTGTGCAGTTCTGGTGACCGCGTGCCCAGATCTTGTGAGCTGAGTTTCCTGGCTGATTGCTAGTTACCTCTGGATTAATAAGACACCTCATTTTGGCTCCAATCTTTGACGCTGAGAATCTTTGTAGGGAGCATTAAGTCTATTTTTCTCAAGTGGACGCAGTACTCAGATGTCTCACTACAATCACTGTCAATCTTGTGATATCTCACAATTAACACTGTAAGTTTGAACTGACCATGGAACATGCACAGAAAGTTGCTTCTTGCAATGTGTTGGTTGCTTGCAAACAAATCTCTTATTTAATGATGTTTTCTTTTTGTTTTTGAAATGAAGTATTACTCTGTCGCCCAGGCTGGAGTGCAGTGGTGCAATCTCGGCTCACAGCAGCCTCCACCTCCCAGGTTCAAGCAGTTCTCCTGCCTCAGCCTCCCGAGTAGCTGAGACTACAGGCACATGCCACCACACCTGGCTAATTTTTGTAATTTTAGCAGCAATGGGGTTTCACCCCATTGGCCAGGCTGATCTCGAACTCCAGACCTCAGGTGATCTGCCCGCTTCGGACTCCCAGAGTGCTGGGATTACAGGCGTGAGCTACCGCATTTGGCCCTTGATGATGTTTTCTTATTCTTGTCCCCTTCCTTGTATGGGTCTAGCACTAAAAAAAGTAGGGTACTGACAAAGAGTCTGACTCCAGGCTGTGGTTTTTGCCCATGGTGGTTCTGGTACATGTGATCTGGTGTCATTCTTGAAGGGACCCTGCTACTGCCATGAAGTAAATCCATGAAGGACTTAAAACCGTGATCAGGTGTGCAAGATGGTGAACTCGCTCTGGTAACCATGTGATGGATGAGGTAACACGGGCTGTGTCAACAACATTGCCCGGGCATGAGCTAACTTATTCAGCAGAGCTCCTCTAGGAAGTTGGAATACCTACACTATCATCCTAATACCAGACTGGCTGAGGTCCACACAAGTTGAATCAGCAGGCTAGGTTTCGAATTGGTTTGAGGACCTGCAAGAACTGACTTTATAGAGAGTGCCTTCCTGAGAGGAAACTCCCTAGTGATGTTAACAGAGTCTTGGAAACACATTTTTTCCACATCTCATGGGCCTGTTCTGTCTGGACTATGACTCACCTTAAATACAAGTATTAAATGTTTTTGCTAGCAGTTTCCTATTCTGAAAGCACTGAATTGGATTGGGAAGTTTCCATAGGAAACTTATTGCTAACCATGTGGATGGTCACACCTGATTCTGGGATTCCTAGAAGCCTAGATGGTGAGTTTCCCTAGGAAATTTCTCCTTCTTTTTTTGGGATGGGATCCTGTTACGTTGCCCAGGCTGGTCTTGGACTCCCAGAAGTCGAAGCTCATGCCATCTTCCTGCCTCAGCCTCCTGAGTGACTGAGACTACAGGTGAGAGCCACCAAGCCTGGCTAGGACACTTCATCTTGGAGTCCCTGTCCACTCTCAGTCTCCTACATACTAACCCAGTGCCTGGTATCCTCAGACATCAGGAAGGGTTTCTTGAACTACCTGTAAGGGGAGGCTCACCCATCTTCAAAGCTTAGTCTCTATCCATAGGCCCTGTGCTAACGAGAATTACAGTCTGCTTAGAAATAGATGTGCTTGGCTGGGCACGGGGTGTGTCAAGCCCGTAATCCCAGCACTTTGGGAGGCGGAGGCGGGCAGATCACAAGATCAGAAGATCGAGACCATCCTGGCTAACATGGTGAAAACCTGTCTCTACTAAAAATACAAAAAATTAGCCAGGCTAATTTTGGTGGCATATGCCTGTAGTCCCAGCTACTTGGAAGGCTGAGGCAGAAGAATTGCTTGAACCTGGGAGGCGGAGGTTGCAGGGCACCGAGATCACACCACAGCACTCCAGCCTGGCGACAGAGCAAGGCTGTCTCAAGAATAAATAAATAAATAAATAAACAAAACGAAATAGATGTGCCTCTGGGGAAGAGAATGTAAGAGATTCCCAAGTGATCTTCTACTTTAGGAGAGTTGGACTTGCTAAACCTCCTCCTGAGAACATTTTGCGAAGCTGAAGGCTGAGGCGTGAACTCCCTGGGAGGACGCTACAGTGGGGTCAATTCTGCTGTTCCCTGTACACTCTGACAACCAAGGAGGACCAGGAAGCTTAACATCTTGGGTCTTTAGTAGAAGACTAAAGTTCTTCAGCTCCCTGAGAACCAGGCAAGTGTTTAGCACCACTCTGCCCAAGAAAGAGATATACACTTTAGAAATCCCAGCAAATCCTTCAGGCCAGGCTGATAGCACTGGAAAGTGCCTGTGGGGTCCGACAGTGCAGTATAGGGTGACCTTCTTAGACCAGGAGCTACCAAACAGAGGTTTGTTCAGACTCCAGAAGGCTATGCAGGTTGGAAAAGATTACATAGCGGGGCATCTGCAGAAATAGGCAGCAGACACGCAGAGCCTCAGCCACCGGGTACTGGCCTCTAGGAAGGATTCTGTCCTTCAGGATCTTATCCAGTGGTTGCCAATCCTGGCTGCACACTGGACTCATCTGGGTGTGCCGAAAAAAATGTCCATTCCTGGGCTGCACTCCTAATTTCTCATTGGTTTGGGCGTGGAGTCTGGCACAGCTATCTAAAAAAAAAAAAAAAAAAAAAAAAAAAAAAAAAAAAAAAAAACTCCCTAGGTAGAAGCACTTAATTAAAACATGGTTTTAAAGCAGGAGATACTCAGATGATTAGGAAAACAGGAAGGTGGAAAGTTAGAAAGGAGGAGAGGGGAACAGATTAGAAGAAATTATGTTCCTAGGTCTTTTGGGGGAGTGAGAGACCAAGTGCTACTTGGGAGGTGCCAGTATTCACGGAGAATTGAGAAAATGCAGTGGGCGGGTTCTGCATGAAGGGTACAGACACCTGATAACACCAGCATCACCATCACTTCGATCGCGCGGGGGTGGACAGAGGGCAGTGTCTAACTTCCCTTCCTTTGACAGGGTATCGCAGTTCTCCTTCTGGACTGCTTTCCATTTCCATAAAACAGGGCAGTCGTCTTCCATGTGCATCCTGCCCCTCTTCTACCTTCCTCATTCCTACCCTTGACTGTGCTGTGCGGAGATGGGGCTCTGTGTCTGGAGTGCGTGGGTCTTATTCAAAATCCCTCGAACTTGGGAGTCGCCTTTTGCTCATTGCTGATCCAACTGCCTCTCTGTTAAGACATTCGGTTTGGTTTAAGAGGGCAAGGCGGAGGATGAAGAAAGGGATCTCTGTGTGTGAATAGCCCCCTTCAGGATTCCGTGGAGCAGAGCGCAGGGCGTGATGGCTGCTTGGCGGGCATCTGGCGTTTGTACTTGTGTATGTTTTTACCCTCCAGGCCCCGGACTCCCATTGTCACAGCCCAGCCGCCGCGACTCCCTGGCAGACAGCCCCAGACGTTAGCCAGCCGCGCATAACTGAGCTCCTCCTGCTCTTTCTCAGTGTTTTCCTCTTCTCCAGCTTGGTCTCTCTGGTCATTTTCTGAGTCCTTTTGTGATGTCCGGAGACTGAAAAGTTCTCCGTTATCTACCCCATCCTTTGCTCATGTACTCCTTGCTGAGAGTTCTCAGATTTTCTTTCTTTTTTTTTTTTTTGAGACGGAGTCTCGCTCTGTCGCCCAGGCTGGAGTGCAGTTGCGAGATCTCGGCTCACTGCAAGCTCCGCCTCCCAGGTTCACGCCATTCTCCTGCCTCAGCCTCCAGAGTAGCTGGGACTACAGGCGCCCGCCACCTCGCCCGGCTAGTTTTTTGTATTTTTGATAGAGACGGGGTTTCACCGTGTTAGCCAGGATGTTCTCGATCTCCTGACCTCGTGATCCACCCGCCTCGGCCTCCCAAAGTGCTGGGATTACAGGCGTGAGCCACCGCGCCCGGCCCTGTGTTCTCAGATTTTCTCTCAGCTTCCTAGCAAGACTTCGTGTTTCTTCTCCCATTTTTGGTATTTTCTCTAGTGTCGTCCCTAAGGCTGAACCTGGAACAGAATGCTTCTCTTACCCCCGTGTGGGCTAGTTCTTCTCGTGTGTGTGTCTTGGGTACTTAGGATATGTATTACTGTGTGTTTGAGTTCAGCTACAAGACAATTTTCCCGAGTGCTGAGAGGAACTGAGAAGGTGCTAGATGTGGGTGCAGTAAACAATCTGGGCCAGGAAGAGCCAGACTGTTCAGTGAGGCTCAGAAGTGCCAAATAGCACAGCTCTGAAATCAGGGAAATGGATATGCCTCTCTGATCACAGGAGAGGAGGACCTGCCTGGTGAGAACTGGAAGGCTCTGCATAAGGAATTGACCGTTTAGCAAGGCAAGTCACACTTGCTCTTATCCGGCTAGGGGACAGAGGAGCCCATCCGGCTGGGTGTGAGCTGTGAGAAATGGGAACAAGGTGAAGCAAAGCTATGCCAATGCCTGTGGGACATGTTACCCACAGAAGGAGATCGCAGGGGCATGGAAATACTCTTTTCTGCTCTTATTGGCATTTTTCAAATCAGAAATCTCTGCACTGGCACTTTGGCTAATTTTAGGCAGTCATTATTTTTCTTTAATTAATGGTGCTTTCTTTTTTTGAGTTTTGTTTTTTATTTTACTTGAATTATTAGTTCCCTAACAGTGCAGGGAGACACAGAAAGGAGTTTTTCATGGTTTCTAAGGTAGATTTCTCTTCTTTTTTTGAGACAGGCTCTCACACTCTGTTATCCAGGATGGAGGGCAGTAGTACAATCATGGCTCACTGCAGCTTCGTCCTTTAGGGCTCAAGAGATCCTCCCAACTCAGCGTTCCAAGTAGCTGGGACTACAGGCACATACCACCATGCCTGGCTAAGTTTAAAAATTTTTTTCCATAGAGACAGGCTCTCCCTGTGTTGCCCAGGCTGGTCTCGAACTCCTGGGCTCAAGTGATTCCCCTGCATTGGCCTCCCAAAGTGTTGGGATTACATGTGTGAGCCAGTACACCCATCCGTAGACTGGATTTTAAAGGTGAGGACATAATGCCTTTACAAGGACTGGGAGAAACTAGATGCAAAGTATCCTAAGGGTGAGGTGAACCTGGAGCTTACTGTAGAACTTCCAAAGGCATTCCTTCTAGAGCAACCATCAGTTCTGGCCTTGGAGACTTTATTCTTTTGTTTATGTAAATGAAAATAATTTCCTCATAAAACAGGGGATTTCAGATTTGGCGCCTCTTCAGAGCAACCATACATAAAAATAGGAAACTCATTATTTATAGGCACAAGGAAGAAAATGTTCTCAGTACTCCCGAAATTGGCCTTGGAGCTGCTGTTTATGCCTCCCTCATCCTTGCTTTTTGGGTATGTTCTCCACCTTTATCCCTGCAGAGGATACTTTCTACAACCCCCAGTGGATGCCTGAAACTGTGGAGAGTACTGAACTTTATACAATATATATTAATAGTATATATTAATATTACGTTTTTCCCTGTGTTTTCCCATATATACATACCTCTGATAAAATCTATTTTGTACATTAGGCACAGTAAGAGATTAACAGCAACTAATAATAAAATAGAACAACTATAACAATAAACCACATTCATTATTTTTGTGCTTTGGGGCCATTATTAAGTAAAATCAGGGTTTCTTGGAACACAAGCACTGTGATACCATGACAGTCAATCTGACAGCTGAGACAGCTGCTGACTGAGTAATGAGTGGGTGGCGTCGACAGTGTGGACACCCTACACAAACGAAAAAATTCGCATGGACAGAGCTGGATGGGGTGAGATTTCTTCACGCTACTCAGGACTGCGTGGAATTTAAAACCAGAAAGTGTTTGTTTTTGGAATTTCCCATGTAATATTTTCAGACCAAGGCTGACTGCAGATAACTGAAACTGGAAAGCAAAACCATGGATGAGGGTGGACTGCTGTACTTTACATTAATAATGGGCTTTACACCTCCCAGAGAAATTTTATTTTTATTTTTACTTTTTTTAAAAATAATGAGATAGGGTCTTGCTGTGTTGCCAGGCTGGTGTCAAACTTCTGGGCTAAACTGATCCTCCCGCCTCGGCCTCCCAAAGTGCTGAGATTACAGCTGTGAGCCACAGCACCTGGCCTCACAGCAAGTTTTTACCTCCATTACTTCATTTTTATTTTCCCGGCCATCTTGTGAGAGAAGCCAGTCATTTTGCTGATAAAGAAATTGAGGTTCAGTGAGGCTAAGTGTCTTGTGGAGGTCACACAGACTGGAAATGGAGTGGGCAGGACATGAATTTAGGTTTTCTGAGTCCAAACCCAAAGCCTCCCCTATGCTACCATGGTGCCTCTTTACATAATCTGTATTGCTGGAGTGTTCTGTCTCATTTTGCTTTGTTGGAGAATGAGGTGTTTGTGGAGAAGAAAACAGAATCTTAAGAACTGTAGGCCAGACTAGATTACAGAGGTTTTCAATGTCAAGCCAAGGAGATTAGTTATGTCTACAAGCTACCAAGACAGAAAGAAAAACAAGAAAGTAAAAGCATTAATATATTTTGAAGAAAAGGTCACATATTGCTGGAATCATAAACAGGTTTCATGGCTTACTATTTGCACCTGGTCTGAAATGTTTCTGAGGTGTTATCTGAGTGGTTCTGGATAAGTAGCGTAGACTTGCAACCCCAAATAGGTGAGAATCAGTGGATGATAACCCCATCGTGGTCAAATGGCTAAAGTCCAACCCACATCTTAGAATAAAGTGATCTGGGAACCCCAGCCCTTTTTATTGGATTATAATGTTTTCAATTAGTGTTTAATGTGCAAATCAGTATTTGAAAATATGCTTTGTGTTTTGTCTTGCAAATCATTAAAAAGATGCCATATGCATAGAATTACCTTGTATGGCAGGAATCCTAGGAAGATTTTAAAAGTCAATGTTAACACTTGGTAAACACTCCTGGGTAGAGTCCAGCAATCCTTATATTAGAGAAAATGTTTTCTCTCTGGGATTTGAAATGTTTTAGATTTACATCTTCCTCTTGAGAAAAACTTTCTAACTGCCAGAAAGAAGATAATGGTCCTGAATGAATACATTTACTAAACTGTAAAATCCAGAATAGATAAGATCTGACTCTGAGTAGCTTTTCCCAGCCTCATTTCTTGCCACATCCCTCCTGAACCCTGAGCTCCAGCCATAACGAACTTCCTCTGGCTCCTCAAGCATGTCTTGCTCTCCCTAGCCCCTAGCCTTTGCACGTGCCATTGCTTTTTTTAGAATATTCCCCCATTTCCCACCCCTCCATACCTTTGCTTGGTTAACTCCTAGATATCCTTTGTGTCTCAGGTTAGTTTCCTTTTTGTTTGACAAGCCTCCCTTGACCTTTCCTCACCTATCTTCACTCCTGAATCCAACCCCTCCAACTTAGAATGCGGGCCTGGTTCTTACATGACTCTCCCTTATCATCCCATTTTCACAATGCATTGAAATTGCTGCATACCCTATTAGATCATGGGCTCAGTGCTGCTAAGGACCAGTCAATTTATTCTCTCTAGTTCTTTCCTGTGATCCAACGCCTGGTGTTGAGCAGGTAATCAACAAACTGCTGAGTAGTTGAGTGAACCAATGTCACTACCAAAATACACACTGTTTAGTATTTTCCTATGAAGGTTTAAATAACAAGAGTGTATGAACCATTCCAAGAAACTGGCTTTTGTTGTTGTGGATCACTGAAAAGATTTTCAGGGGACTCTGGACTATGCTAGACATAGCTAGCTATGACTGCTTTTATTCCACAGTTTGTAGAAGGGCATGGTTTAGCATTTGGAAAAGATTAAAGTGCAGAGATTTTGATTAACTGTGACCTATTTAAAAATCGGAACTCAGCTGTTCGTAGGTACAAATAGGTCAATGTTTGGGTATGCCCTTTTTATGTTTCTGACTCAGCCACTCAACTAGAGCAATAAAATGACCAGAATTGCTGATTCTCAATTTTTACCCTTATGCTAACATAGATCATAAGTTAAATATCTATAAAACAGTAGCAATTTCATTTAAAAACTTAGATAAAACCCAGGAGATAAAAGATAAAGATTAATGCTGTAGCAAAATATTCCTTTATTAGTCAATTTATAAAATTTAAAAATTGGATGTTAAGTGGTCAGATTTTTTAGTGGGAGAAACCCAAGTGACGTTTAGAGTAACTATTGAAAACTGCAGGCTGGCATGATGCCTCACACTTGTAATCCCAGCATTTTGGGAGGCCAAGATGGGCAGATCCCTTGAGCCTAGGAGTTTCAGAGCAGCCTGGGCAACATGGTGAAACCCCATCTTTACCCCTCCCAAAAAAACAGCAAAAAAATAAAATTTTGCTGGGTGTGATGGCATGTGCCTGTGATCCCAGCTACCTGGGGGGCTAAGGTAGGAGGATCCCTTGAGCCCAGTGATCTTCCCACCTCAGGAGGTTGCAGTGAGCTGACATTGCACCACTGCACTCCAGCCTGAGTGACTGAAAAACAAACAAACAAATAAAACTGCAGAAGTGCAAGTCTGTGTTGACAAGCAATATTTTTATATTGGGAAAATGGATTTAAAAGAAACAATCAGCAAAGCATAAGCTTCAGGTATACAAAGATGTTAAGAACATTTGTATGGTTTTAAGAGAAAAACATGAACTTAGATTCTATTACCCAACATGAAGAAACTGCTGCAGAGGGAAATCTCTTGTTAAGGTACAGATCCTTTCTAGTGAGCTGGGTGACAGGAGAAAGTATAGAGATTCTCCTCTTGAGGTAAATAAATCCTTTCCTACTAATATTTTCACATTCCTAAATTATGGTATAGTCAATGAACTTGAGACTTAGAAGGGCCCTGAGATCCATCTTGACCAAATCTCTTATATAAGAGGCCCCAGGGGCTAAATATTTGCCTAAGCTCCTTCCTAGATAACGGCAGAAAAGGAACTAGAATTACAGGAATTCAACTTCTTGCACTTTATTAATAACACAGCAAAAACATGATCTGTTCTCAATCGGTTGGCTACCACGTAAACAGTGCGAAGCTAAGAGATTAGGAAAGTGCTGAGGAAAGCCATTGAGCATCCACAGCTCCACTGCCTAGGTAGATGGTCAGCAGGCAGTTTAGCTGTGGGAGTATTTCCAATTTGTATGAATGAAACATGGACAAATAAGATAAGGCTGGCTCCAGGAAAGTAATTTCCCCAGTTCCCATGAGCCTTGGATTTGGAAAACTGCAGTCCATCCTGGAATTAGGGAGCATCACAAACGGTACTGGGTAGAACTCCTCATGTGGCCTCAGCCCACGCTTAGAGGCAGTTAAGGTCCCAGGTGCCGGCTCGCCCACAAACTATGGCTGAGACAGAAAAACAAAGGAAAAAAAGTCCTCCCCAAAAACACACATAAGCAAAACTCATCTTCCTGTGTTCTCTGCCAAGAGAGTTGGAGCAAAAGAGATGAGTTTGAGACTCTGATTCATCCATCAAGACAAATAAACTCAGTCTATGGAGGTTAGGAGGGCAATTTGGGAAGCAAACTAAAGTTGAGTTTTGGAAACGGGCTCTAAAGAAAAGGAAGATGACATCCTGGGAATTTAACTCCATGACGAGAAGAGAAAGCGGCTCACTCTTGAAGCGTGGAGTACTGCAAATGCCAATAGGCAAACATCCTCAAAAGGCAGCTCCAGAGGCTATCCTGCCAAGGTGTCGGCCCTCCTCTCAATCCACAAAAACGTGCACTCTGAGTTCCAAGCTAGCGTCCTGCTGAGCTGAAGGAACATCTCCAGTGGAGAAGGCGGCCCGATGGCACTGTTCCATTTCAGCAGCAGCAAAAGAAGCTCTGATTGGTATAACGCACTTCCTCCAGTGGCGCCAAGCTCTTGGGCTGGCCTGGGGCATCCACCCTTGCTCCCTGATCAAAACCACTGTCTTTACCTGCATTCACTTCTCTGGTGGCCTCCTGGCCTCATCCTCAGGAAATCTCTAACACATCTTTGTTTCCATTATCTCTCTCTGCTCCACAGTCCTGGCTCCCAGAGGACTCTCAGGGTGGTCTGGCCAGGTGTTCCTTTGCTCCTTCCCCCCATCTCCAGCCCCAGCACGGACCATAGCTGTGAGTTTGTGCTCAGACTCCGTGCACTCTCTCTTTCTTTGTCCCTGAGCATCACTAGAGTATCTGGCTAAGGTCCCGTCCACCCTTCTGGTGGCATGGGTCTCCCATCCCTTTATCAAACCCACACCTCTGCTTTTTAGGTGGAGCTAATTCTGCTCCCCTGGAGTGTGGTCTGTACTCAGTGACTTACTCTCGTGACATATTTGAATAAAATATAGTGGGAGGGACAGTGCATGCCTGAAGCTTCTTTCTTGCTTTCTGTGGGATCACTTGCTCTGGGTGAAGCCAGTGCCATGCTGTTAGGATGCTCAAAGAGCACAAAGGAGAGGTCCATGTGATGAGGAACTGGGTCCTCCTGACAACAGCCATGTGAGTGAGTCAATCCAAAGCCAGAACAAAGTCCCTGCTGACACATTGACTGCAGCCTATGGGACACTCCAGCCCAGAACCACAAAACTAAGCTACTCTCAAGTTTTTGATCCGCAGAAACTGTGTGAGATAGTAAATATTTATTATTGTTTTAGGCTGCTAAGTTTTGGACTAATTTATTATGTAACAGCAAACAACTAATATTTTCCTTTAGTTTTAAGTGTTTTTTTTTTTTTTTTGAGATGGAGTCTTGCTCTGTTGCCCAGGCTGGAGTGCAATGGTATGATCTCAGCTCACTGCAACCTCCGCCTCTTGGGTTCAAGTGATTCCCTTGCCTCAGCCTCCCGAGTAGCTGGGATTACAGGCATGTGCCACCACACCCAGTGAATTTTTGTATTTTTAGTAGAGACGGGGTTTCACCATGTTGGTAGGGCTGGTTTTGAACTCCTGACCTCAGGTGATTCACCTGCCTCAAGCCTCCCAAAATGCTGGGATTACAGATGTGAGTCACTGTGCTTGGCCTTAATTGTTTTAGAAGAAGAAGAAGAAAAAAAGAATAATACAACATCTTTGAACTTTCTCCATCATCAGCTAGAGTTCTTTCTTAATTAATAATCATAATCTCTTTTTGGAAGGTTTTTTTTTTTTTTTTTTTGGTTTGTTTTTAGTCATAAAGTCCTCTCTCCAAGAATTAGGGCAAAAAACCAAAACCAAAACAAAGTATCAATAACATAAACAAAGTTCTCATGGATGGACAGTTATTTATTTGGGAACATTATGACTTGACCCCAAGAAGATGTCTGCAATGATAATATATATTTTCAAGGGCTGTTCTTAACATGCTCTTTGTACCTGCCATCCTAGAATCTTTTATGTTACTTTCATCATTATACAAAAAAGAACTGGAACTTATATCCTCCCAGGGACCCCAAAACATAAGCCTTAACTGTGAGCATCTGTAACCTTAAGCAGTCCATGGAAGATACAAGGGATTTTTTTTGTTACTCTTGTATTTACACTTTAAGAAATAATAAGTGAGATTAACTTGTCATATGCCATAACACAGATGTACCTGTAGGACATTATGCTAAAAGAAATAAGCCAGTCCCAGGAGGGCAAATATGACATGATTCCATTTGTATGAGGTATCTAAAGTATTTAAACTTATAGAAGCAGAAACAGAATGGTGGCATCCAGGGGCTAGGGTAAGTGAGAAATGAGGAGTTGCTGTTCAATGAGTACAAAGTTCTAGAGATCTGCTGTACAACAATGTGCTTATAGTTAATGTCTTATTAAGAAACACTGTACTGCACACTTAAAACTTTGTGAAGAGGGCAGATTTCATATTATGTGTTTTCTATCACAAAACACATAAAGAAAAAACATAGTGAGTGAGATTAAAATGACCTTATTCCAAGATTCAAAGCAGTGATTGCTTTTTTGCAACCCTTCAGGACATCTCCAATAGACCACCGAGTATTGCACGGTCTCAAAAATTCCTCAAAACTGAAAAAAAAAAAAAAAGTTTTACTTGTTTTTCATACAAAACAAAAAATATTGTACTCTTCTCCCTGGAGAATAATTGATAGGGTAGGGAAAAAGATGGATATCATAAAATATCTAAACCAAACATAAGGAGAAGAGGTTGTGGTTACAAGAAATTTGGGAATCACTGATCTGGAAACAGGTTGAAGTTTCAAAAGAAGCGGGCTTTAGGCTGGGAGTGGTGACTCATGCCGTAGTCACAGCACTTTGGGAGGCCGAGGGGGGCAGATCTCTTGAGCCCAGGAGTTCAAGATCAGACTGGGAAACAGCCCTGTGTGGAGGTGCATGCCTATAGTCCTAGGTACTTAGGAGGCCGAGGTGGGATAATCGCTTGAGCCTGGGAGGTGGAGGTTGCAGTGAGCCAAGATCATGCCACTGTACTCTAGCCTGGGTGACAGAGACTCTGTCTCAAAAAAAAAAAAAAAAAGTAAGTTTAACAAAAAATATGTGCGCATTTGAAATGCTAACCTCCAGTCAAAGGACTGACATCACCAGTTTACTATCTAATTTCCCCTATAGCAAAGACGTGTAGACACAACAACCAAGGGGGGGGGGAATGGCAGCTAGTGACAAGTGACGACGAAAAGCAATGAGCTAATGCACAGATAAGATGGGCCTAACAAGACATCAGTAATGGCAGAGAAAAATAAAGGGGGCTGAGATACTTTCTATTCAGTAGTGCATGACTGGAGTCAAAAATGAAGAACATACAAATGGCAGGATTTTGTCATATCATTTTCCACAGAAAAAAGAAAAGAAAATATCAGAAGATGGGAACTGGCACATGAAAGGTTGAACTGTCACAGCGCACGTATATAATTATCAATGCCAAGCAGTAAACCAAGAATGGGATTGGTCGACGGCACCGAGGGAAGTGAAAGGAAACTGGATATACAAGGAGAAAGGGACAGATTGTGTTTAAATTTAGAACATGGGCTCATGCCTTCAAAGTTGACTGATAGCTGGAGCATGCTTTCTCTTCAGTCATTCCTCCATTCGCTACTTTTTTACAATAAAAGCTAATTCTGTGAAGCTTTCCATGGCCACTTTTGGATGCAGGCCCCTTCTGAAGGACATGAGAGAAATGTGAAAGCTGCAAGGAAGCCTTTCTGGCCAAGATTGGAGAAATTCTCTGAGCCCCTCACCCAGCCATCAGGCCTAGAGGTCTAATGTGGATGGTTGAATCACCAAGTTGAACCAACCGGGCTTGCCCCTCCCAGGCCTCCTTCTACGGGTGTTTTTAGGAGGAAGGAGACCTCATGTCCTTCCCTGGCATTGTTTCAAGACAGGATCTCACCAAGACATCTTGACTTGCCTAGTAAAGAAACTCAACTTAGTGGGGAAGCTTGACAGCCCATTTGGGGTCTTGGGCCATTTGTGGGGCTGGAGGGAGCAGAAAAGAGAATCAAGACAGCAAATAGGCCTGGGATGATGGCTTATGCCTATAATCTGAGTGCTTTGGGAGGCCAAGGTGAGAGAATTGTTGGGGCCAGATGTTCGAGACCAGCCTGGGCAACATAGTGAGGTCTGGTCTCTACAAAAAATAAAAGAAAAAATAAAAGAAATAAAAAATTAGCCAGGTGTGGTGGCTGTCCAGCCTGTCCTTGTGCTGTCTTTTTTTTTTTTTTTTTTTTTTGAGACGGAGTCTCGCTCTGTCACCTAGGCTGGAGTGCAGTGGCCAGATCTCAGCTCACTGCAAGCTCCGCCTCCCGGGTTTACGCCATTCTCCTGCCTCAGCCTCCCGAGTAGCTGGGACTACAGGTGCCCGCCACCTCGCCCGGCTAGATTTTTGTATTTTTTTTTAGTAGAGACGGGGTTTCACCGTGTTAGCCAGGATGGTCTCGATCTCCTGACCTCGTGATCCGCCCGTCTCGGCCTCCCAAAGTGCTGGGATTACAGGCTTGAGCCACCGCGCCCGGCCTGTGCTGTCTTTTTAAGTTTTCCTTAGATAGTCTTTCCTTCTGTGGTGACACCTGCCTGTAGTCACAGCTGCTCGGGAGGCGCAGGTAGAAGCATTGCTTGACCCCAGGAGTTTGGGGTTGCAGTGAAACATGATGTCACCACTGCACTCCAGCCTGGGTGACAGAGAAGGCCCTGTCTCTTAAAAAAAAAAAAAAAAAAAAAAAAAGCAAATAAGCAGAGAGAAGGTGGACGGGAGCCACACATTACAGAAACTTCTCATTATTGAGATTTCTATCTTTCTAGGCTGTTTATGGTCTCTCACAACAAAACAAAACGGGGTCAGGTGCGGCGGCTCACTCCTGCAATCCCAGCACTTTGGGAGGCCGAGGCAGGTGAATCACTTGAGGTCAGCAGTTTCAGACCAGCCTGGCCAACATGACAAAACCCTGTCTCTACTAAAAATACAAAACAGCTGGGCATGGTGGTGTATGCCCGTAATCCCAGCTACTTGGGAGGCTGAGGCAGGAGAATTGCTTGAACCCTGGAGGCAGAGGTTACAGTGAGCCAGAATCGTGCCACTGCACTCCAGCCTGGGTGACAAAGTGAGATCCTGTCTCAAAAAAACAAAAGACGAAAAACACCAAAATGGAAGGTCCTCAGTGGGAACTAGGTCAGCACCAGCCCTCTGTAGGTCCTGGGAATCTTAAGTGAGTCTTTCCCTCTTTCTTCTAGAAGTTCTCCCAGAGTACCATATTTTTCCCTCAAAATGACTGGAAAAATTCATTGTATAATGTCTTATTAAGAAAGTAATTTTCTAAAGAGGGTGATTTAAATAAAAACAAAAACCAAATAAATATTCCGCTTATGTTGGAAGGAACTTTTTCTATTTCCTCTATCCCATCCCTTCCCCCACAACTAAACAAAAAATGTGATTGTCTTATTATGTTAACACGGATTCAGTTATCTATGCATTTCCATTAAGGATAACAAATAAAAAAAGTACATTTCCTGCTGAAAATCACATTTAACAAATCCCTTTGAGGACAGAAAAAGTGCAAACCATTTAGAAAGATTAGTTTGTGGGAGGAAGAAGTCAGTTGCAAATCACTCCTCTGCATTATCCTCTAGTTAAATGAGGTGGACGCCCCAGGCCACATTTATAATGATGTAAGGCTCTCAATCTCTTACTGCAGGACTGAACCATAATTGTTCTCAAATCAAACATGCAATGTACAACCAAAAGGTTCAATAAGAAAACCTTTGTTTTCTCTTCTGAAAGTCTAAGACAACATAAGCCAGCTCACAAACTGGCCTCGGGGGTAATAAGCACTGGATACCAGGGATGCTCAATGTATTTTTCTATTTGATTAAGATCGATTAATTCTAAAACACAAATGTATTCAAGCTCGTGGATCAGTGTTGAATGCTGTAACACACACATCTCAATGTATTAAATAATTTATTGACATATAATTGCTAATTAAAAAGGCCAGTTCATTTGAAGATAGGTTCTCCCTGCACCTATTCATTGTGCACTACTTCCGATTTCTTCTGCTCTGAACACAACTGGCCCTGCAAATTACTGAAGTCCCGAGGGTCCATGTGCACAAGGCAGTGGTAAATCTGGAAGAAGTGTGTGAATCTATATAAGGTAAGGCAGGAGCATATGTTGGTCAAAAGTGATACCCATCAATGCAGTACTCCGGGTCCTACTGAAGACACTGTTTTTGATATACTGGGGGGGAAGAAAATACTTGGTGTTTAATCGATCTTAATCAAATTGAAAAATACACTGAGCATCCCTTGTATCCAGTGCTCATTACCCCTGCGACCAGTTTGTTAGCTGGCTTGTGTTGTCTTAGACTTTCAGCCTGTTCCTCCTGCTGCAGCCTCTGGAAAGCCACTTCTAGTCAACCATTCAATTCCATGCTGTCATTGAGTATACATATGTCTCAGCAAGTCAGAAGAGGTCTGCATGGGTTAGCAGAGCAGGATCTGTCAGTAGGAGGCCTATTTGGGGTTTTTACATCTGGTGTGCCTATTTTCTTCCTTCATCTGTGCTGACAACTAAGTTTGCACTCAGTCTGGTGTCACAGCTGGGTCTTAATCACTTGGGGTTAGATTAAGCAATCCTGGATCTCTGACACTGGCCATGTTGCAACACACACAAGGAAATTGTGTCTTTCTTTTTCCCCGGGTGGTCACTGTGTGGGCAGTGTCCTCTAACAGCACACACACGGCTATCAGGCTCTCCTCCCAGAATAAGGGACTGATCTCAGTTGATATCAGAATAGGTCTAAGGGAGCCACATCAGCCTTGATGTGGCATATTTGGTCATGGAGGCTAGTGGGGTACTCAGGAAGGCAGGTTTCATGTGAGCTTTCAAAACTTTGGGTCTGCTTAGGAAGGTTTGTCTTGAATAGCTTTTTTCCTGAGGATTGGGAACCTTGGCTGGGGTAAGGGAGGTGATTATTAAAAATGTCCTAGGCTTGGTGCAGTGGCTCATGCCTGTAATCCCAGCACTTTGGGAGGCTGAGATGGAAAGATTGCTTGAGGCCAGAAGTTCGAGACCAGCCTGGACAACATCGTGAGACCCCTATCTCTTTTTTAAAATTTAAATTTAAATTAAAAAAACCTTTTATTTTAGGTTTGGGGGTACACGTGAAGGTTTGTTACATAGGTAAATTCGTGTCACGGGGTCTCTTGTACAGATTATGTCATCACCCACGTATTAAGCTCAGTACTCAATAGTTATCTTTCCTGCTCCTCTCCCTCCTCCCACCCTCTGCTGTCAGGTAGACCCCAGTGGCTGTTGTTTCTTTTTTTTGGGTTCATGAGTTCTCATGATTTAGCTCCCACTTATAAGTGAGAACACATGGTATTTGGTTTTCTGTTTCTGCGTTAGTTTGCTAAGGATAATGGCCTCCAGCTCCATTCATGTTCCCGCAAAACACATGATCTCATTCTTTTTTATGGCTGCAGATATCCTATCTCTACAAAACAATAACAAATTAGCTGAGTGTATGTGTTGGGGGGTGCCCCTGTGGTCCCAGCTACTTGGGAGGCTGTGGCAGAAGAATTGCTTGAGCCCAGGAGGTTGATGATACAACCAGCTGTGTTCACGCCACTGCACGCCAGTCTGGGCGACAGAGGGAGATCCTGTCTCAAAAAAATTAAATAGGCAGTTGCAGTTGTGTTCTCTATGTTCCTATCTTTCTGCCAGTGCCACCTAGATGGCCTCTCAAAACCTTGACCCAGCCGCCACCAGCACTGCTGCTGCCTATAAAGGTGCCACCCCCAGCAGGGGTGCCGCCTGGGACCCTGTGGGCAAAAGGCTACAGCAGGAGTCGATGACCTTCACAATGCCTGGTGACACAGGGATTTCTGCCTTCCCTGAATCAGGCAACCTTTTCAAATGGGTGGGGACCATCCATGGAGCAGCTGGCACAGCATATGAAGACCTGAGGTATAAGCTCTCCCTAGAGCTCCCCAGGGGCTACCCTTACAATGTGCCCATGGTGAAGTTCCTCACGCCTGGCTACCACCCCAACATGGACACCCAGGGTAACATCTGCCTGGACATCCTGAAGGACAAGTGGTCTGCCCTGTATGGTGTCAGGACCATCCTGCTCTCCATCCACAGCCTTCAAGGAGAACCCAGCGTTGATAGCCCTTTGAACAGGCATACTGCCGAGCTCCGGAAAACCCTCACAGCTTTTAAGAAGTATCTGCAAGAAACCTACTTAAAGCAGGTCACCAGCCAGGAGCCCTGACCCAGGCGGCCCAGCCTGTCCTTGTGCTGCCTTTTAAAGTTTTCCTTAGATGGTCTGTCCTTTCTGTGATTTTTGTACAGCACTCTGTATCTTGAGCTGTGGTATTATTATTGTTATTATTATTATTTGTCTTTTAAGCCTCCAGTTGAGAGCTTGTGATGTATATTAAATAAATGTATTTTGGGTTGGGCAGGGTGGTGCATCTCTGTAATCCCAGCACTTTGGGAGGCTGAAAGGGGAGGATTGCTTGAGTTCAGGAGCTCAAGACCAGCCCAGACAACACAGCAAAACCTTGTCTCTACAAAAAATGCAAAAATTAGCTGGGCATGGTGGTGTGTGCCTGTAGTTCCAGCTACTCGGGAGACTGGGGTGGGAGGATTGCTCAAGCTAGAGAAGTTGAAGTTGCAGTGAGCTGAGATTCCTGCCACTGCACTCAGCATGGGTGACAGAATGACCCTGTCTCAAAAAAAAAAAAAAAAAAAAAAAAAAATTAAAAATAAATAAATAACTAACAACAAAATGCAAAATGCTCCAGAACTGCCCAAGATTACTGGTGTCTCTGGCTCATGAGGTCAGACTAGGATGGGTCTCTTCAAACAGCTCCCTAAGCTTCCATGACTACAGTTACTGGCCAGGCTACAAGCCAGCCCAGATGCCAATACCACTGTCACCACCACCACCTCCATGGCCACAGCCCATTTATGGTGAGCTTTCTAAAGCATGTTCTCTTTATCTGATTCTCAGCACAGTCCTGTGGAATTGATTGGGAGTGATCATAATCTCTATTGCACAAAGGTGAGGAAAAGGGAAGAGGGAAGATGGGAGGACCTAGTGACTTTCCCAAGGGCAGCAGCTCACCCAGCTGTGGTCCTGGCACAAGCAAGTGAGCTTCTAAACTCTGCCCATCGTACTTTCCTCTTTGGAAAATGGATCCTTCTCTCTCTTTTTTTTGCTTTTGAGACAGAGTCACGCTCTGTCGCCCGGGCTGGAGTGCAGTGGAGCAATCCCAGCTCACTGCAACCTCCGCCTCCTGGGTTCAAGCGATTCTCCTGTGTCAGCCTCCCGAGTTGCTGGGATTACAGGTGCGCGCCACCACGCCTGGCTAATTTTGGTATTTTTAGTGGAGGCGGGGTTTTGCCATGTTTGCCAGGCTTGTCTTGAACTCCTGGCCTCAAGTGATCTGCCTGCCTCAGCCTCCCAAAGTGCTGGGATTACAGGTGTGAGCCACTGCGCCCGGCCTGGAAAATTTACCTCTAATCCCAAATAAAAACATTCCCCTCACCCACCATTGTCTCCTGCCTCTGAAGGTGTTAACAAGTTAAAAAGAAACTGCAACTGGCATCTGGCCTCTACTTCCCATTCAGACGAATGTGAAAGTACTATAGGCTTCACCCATTTCTCTCCTCACATGAGACACAAAAGAGTCTCCAGCCTGACTTCAGGGGCTTACGTCACTTTTGCCCAGACTCTCCCATTTCTTTCCTCTATCTCTTAAAGTTGGAGGAAGGCCCTTCTTTCATAGCATCCTGTGCCTCTGTCCTATTTACACCATTTGAAAACCAAGCTCTTTTAAACACTTTTTCAGACAGCTTGCTTCTATTAAGTCTTTCAATTAAAAGAAAGAAAGAAAGAAAAAAAAGATACAGCTCCCAACTAAAACACAGCCACCAGCACCCAAGGACTGTCATGCCTCAGGAATTTAAATTGTACTTCATTTGGCATAATCTGTGTTAAAACAATATAGCATTATCTGCTTTGAATGCACTAGGCACCCTCAGGGTGGAGTTGCATTTTATATGAGTTATTAAATCTGGTTGGAACTCAACAAGAAACAGTGCCATGTGGGGAAATCCGTGCCGAATGGACCCTTGACTGATCACATTTCAAAGCCTAGCACTTTGCTAAAGGGCATCTTCCTTTAAAAATAAGCAATCCTATTACTCAGAGCCTTCTCTGCACACCATGTCTTTGAAGGAATTTGATAGTTTGCAAATTCAAAGTTGGAAATTAAAATCCCACAAATAAGACTTGAATCCATTTATTCATGCTAAAATGAATATAGTTTTGGAGAGCCTATCCTTATTAGGATCATTTCAGTATAATCTGTGATCTGGTGTGAGGTTGCTTAACTAACCTCCTGCCCGCTAAAGGAGGCATATTTTCTAAGATAAGCTCTGCCTTCAAAGGACTCAGGAGATACCATAGAATAATATTAACTGAAGTGCATTTCTTCTTAAATAACGTTTCATTGTTTCTTTAATCTGTGTTATTTTTATTTTGCCAGGCTTAGGATATCTTCTCCTCCTTCCCTAAAATGCATTAAAATAAATCCTGGCCCCTGCAGGAGTGATCAAAGCTCTACCATTCACAGAGGAATGTCTATTCCTCCAAGCTTGGGGAGGTTTCTTAACTAATGAGCTAGAACATTGTCAGATGTCTCATTGCCAAGTAATATATTAAAGTGCTTTTCTAATGAGATTTCTGCAAGGTAACCATAAAATCATAAAAAGCACACTAAGCTTCAGTGAAGCAAAAACATTAAAAAAAAATAACCAAATGCCTTTTAGAGATAGAAGAGGTCAACACAACAGCTAAAAAAAGCTAAAGAGAATTTGACAAGTAGAAAAATAAAGTCCAGATAATTTTCGCGTTTGAAAAAAAAGGTGGACACAAGGCAGAGGAATGTGGTGGGTAGATAGGTCATTAAGGAGTTACCTGAATATCTGTGTATGGCTGAAGTACCCGCCTTTCCACTCATCCTCGTCCACTTGGAACATGGATCTGTTATACATAACTACATATGGCCCTATGAACATCTCTTTATTTTCAGAACTTTCAAGAATTTAGGAATACGATATAAAAATCTTGAATACCAAAGCTCTTGTCTCAGTCAGCCTGGGCTGCTATAACAAATACCGTGGACTTGGTGGCTTAAGCATCTGAAGTGTATTGGATGGGAAGTCCAAGATCAGGGTGCGAGCATGGTAGGGTTCTGGGAGGCCCGCTTCTTGGCTTGTAGATGGCTGCCTTCTTGCTGTAGCCTCACATGGTGGAAAGAAAGATCATCTTCTTTGTCTCTTTTTATAGTGCACTAATCCCATTCACCTCTCAAAGGCCCTGCCTGTGAATACCATCATAGTGGGGGTTAAAGCTTCCACAGAGAAATTTTCGGGGGGACACCACCAACATTCAGACCATAGCTGATCTCTTTACTAGAACCAACGTACCGAGGAATTCTTGCTAAAAGCACAAACAATAGGAATGCCATGAAGCCTCTACAATGGATCACTCGGAAACAGTCCTTGGACTTCCTTCCCTTGGCTTTTGCTTGTCACTCCTCCTTCATTATTTAACCATGCAACCTCCCTGACATCAATGAAGCCAGGAAGCTAAGAAGCCAGCCATTTTGGTCACCTTCATGTAAGCATATGGCTCCAGCATGTTCTGTACAGATCTGACAGTCTTGCAGCACTGGGTCCCTTCCAAGAGGTAAAGAGTAGAACCGACAGATTAAAGGATCATGTGGGGTCTGAAAACCAGCTTGGAAGGTGATGTGGGTGTTTAGCTTAAGGAAGAGAAGCCTGGGGTGGGGACACACCTGTGAAATATGCTCTACATTTGAAGGGAAGCCATGTCAGAGAATGAGCACCCTTGATTTTAGTTACTTCAGAGGGAAGCACTAAGATCAAAGAATCATTACCTATTTAAGGTCAAGGTAACAAAGATCTGTCAGCAGTTAAGGATATCCAACAATAAACAGACTTCCTAAAAACGCAGTCATGTGTATCTGAGCAATAGTTGAAAGTTGTCAGGGATGTATCCTTCATCTTACTCACAATTTCAATCATATCCAATCAAATGATGGCTTGATTCCAAAGGGACATTTTTTATGAATAAATACTATTTTAAACAGCTAACCTCACGAGTACTGAGAAAAGATTTCTTCAAAACTAATAGTATTAAAGTATTTTTCAAAATACAGTACTCTGTATGTCAGTATGGTGTGGAAATAGAAAAACAAAAACAAAATATGGTGCTCTGGGTTTATACAAAAGAGACAAAGCAGAATAAGGCACACATTCATGGATGTTATATATTCACTTCTATGAGACCACAGGACACATCCAAAGAGTCCTCCTTTTATAGCAGTTCTTCAAAAAAGGCATATTTATTTATTTATTTATTTAATGAGACAGAGTCTCACTCTGTCGCCCAGGCTGGGGTGTAGTGATGTGATCTCGGCTCACTGCAACCTCCACCTCCCAGGTTCAAGCGATTCCTCTGCCTCAGACTCCTGAGTAGCTGGGATTACAGGCACATGCCACCACACCCAGCTAATTTTTGTATTTTTAGTAGAAACGGGGTTTGATCATGTTGGCCAGGCTGGTCTCAAACTCCTGACTTCAAGTGATCTGCCTGCCTCAGCATCCCAAAGTGCTAGGGTTACAGGCATGAGCCACCAATGGCTGACCAAAAAAAGGCATAGTTTAAAAGGTCAAATAATTGACAGAACAATTTACTCTGGCACTCCAAGGCCAATGCAAATGCTGGAATGCAGCCTTCAGGTTAATCTTATACTGGAGCACCATCAGTCTTCAGGAATGTAACAGGAAATGAAATGCAAAGGGAACAGAACTGCCGCGTCACTGCCGGGTCACTCACAGAATCTCTGCATTCACACAGGTCTGCATTCAGATCCAGGTGATGTTGGCTAAATGACTTAACAGTTTGAGCCTCAGTTTTCTCATCTACAGAATGGGGTAATAACAGCGCTCAGCCCTCGTGGAATGTTGTGATGCAGGCGCAGAGCTTCCCATGCTGTCTGGCACACAGAGCACTCAATCAATAAATCGGCCCTGTTACTTACAATTTCAAAACAATTATTTTAAAATGCCAGAGGATTTGTTTCCCTGGTTAAGGGCAAGCTGGACCGGATGACTTTCATGGTTCCTGTCAACGACCACATTCTATTATCCTGTTTCATGTTATTCTTTTCCCCCCTCAACTCACTCCTGCCACCCACCACCCACCCCACTCAACTGTGGCCACAGTAACAAAATAAACAGCAACACCTGTTCACTGACTGCTCACTATGGGCATTCATATGGGTAAATAATTTAACCCTTGTGACAGCCTTGTGAGGCTGGTACTGTCTCCTATTTTACAGAGGAGGAAACGGAGACACAGAAAGGTTGAGTAACTTGCTCAGAGCTACAAGGCTCATAAATGGTAGAGCTGGGATTAAAAAGCTAGATACCTCCTAACCACTATCCCATATTACCTCATAGGTAACCTAAAATTCTGCCTCAACAAATCAATTAGCCGCTGCACAAGTAAACTACTTGGTGTAGCTGATGGGAAAGTGGTAAAACTCAATTTCAAATTTGTCTAAAAAAAAAAAAAAAAAGAAAAGTGGTAAAAGATCCAGTGTTTGCCTTCAATCTCCTCTTCACAGTTTTCAATGCAGTTCTTCCAGCTCTGAATTTGAAGAGTTTCATTCCTACTTATCGATTTATCTTCTTTCCCTCTCACAGAACACCCTTACCCTTGATGGGCCAGTGATAAAAATACGCATTTCCCATTCACTTGTGAGTTTAGGATGTTTTTTAAAAAGAGCTCTACCATGTTTCTTTGATCTTTGCTTTCAATGCAGATGGGATCCATGGAGAACCAGCTAATCCAGAGCCTACAGAGCCCTGAGCACGGTCAGGCATTTCAGAAATGCACTTGGATGGTAACTAGGAGATTTCTTGAACAATGGAAAGTTCCCAACAAAGCTGCTATGGCTCAAGAGGACCAGCTCCACCACCCACCCCTGCTGATCTGGGGGCTACTACCTGGGCTGAGCTGGCTCCCGTCCACAGGGCCCCCAATCCTCTGGCTCAATTCAATACCTCCTGCTGCGGTGGCTTGTTTCTTCTTGTCCTGAATGTTGTTTTTCAGAGCTGATGATTAATGCCTTCCATTTAGGGTGAGAAAAATGACCTTGCTGTCTATGCAAGTGAGGATCATTTATTCCGTCTACAAAAGCAGCACACATGTACTCGGCTCAACTCAGAGTATTTCTCTTTGCTGTCTTCTTGTTAAACACCATCGTTTCTTCAAGCGAGGTTTATATTGTCTTGTGATTTCCCTTTTTTGGCGTGTGTGTGTGTGTGTGTGTATGTGTGTGTGTGTTTAAAAAAAACAAATTGCAGGTGATACATGGCATTTTGTGTGGCTAAAATTCACATCCCACTGTACTTTATTAGTAAAAGCTGTTTATCCCCCACCTTTCAACACTGCTGGATGAGACACAAATAGAACCATTTCAGTTTTCCAGTTGAACAGCCATAGGGAAAAAAAAAAAGAGCAGAGCCTTGCTTATCTCTGTGTTACACATTAACACGGTCCTTCTTTGCAGAGGTTCTTCAAGGTAGACAGACTTTAAAAAGTCAAATAACTGACAGAATAATTACCCTGGCACTGAGAGGCCAATGCAGATGCTAGGATGTAGCCTTCAGCAAAATTCTACACCGAAGTTTCAGTCTTTAGGAAAGTAATGGAAAATGAAATGGAAAGGGAAGGGAATTTCCCAATTTCTCCACTAAGATTTTTGTTTTTTAAACCTCAAGTGAAAAAAGTCTAGTAAGTCAAATTCTACATGAAATCTTCCCAGTTATCTTCTGTCCAACAATCTCCCCTCCACTGACATCTAACAGCTTTTCCTATCACTCTCATGCTATTTGTCTCATTAATAATTGTTAATAATAAAAGTTACTACTATCCTTACCACTGCCTCTATTACCATTTACTGAGTTTACTGTATGCCAGGCACAGTGCAGGCTCATCCACATATTATCTCAGGCAACCCTCATAGGAATCTAGTGAAGTGGCTATGCTTATTACCCCATTGTACGGATGAGGAATTGGAAGCTTTGAGAGCTTAAATAAGTTGCCCAGAATCACAGAGCACATGGGAAGCAGAGCCAGGATTCAGGGTAGGTTTGACTCCAGAACTTCCATCCTGACCACGATTCCCACAGTTTCTGAGTGATGGCCCATTGACATGGCCCTTTCTCCCAACACAGGGTCTCCCACAGGGCTTGGTGGGTACCCGAATGAATGAATGACTACAAGAATGAACAAAACGAAGAAAAAGTGATTGTGATTTCTGAAGACTAGGTTTTCAAAATAACATACTTTATCTCAGTAAGAAAAGCAGGAAATGTCTAAAACTGAGTATGGGAATAGTTAGGAATTTAAAATGAGATAATTTCTCTATCTGCCTAAGATTCAAAGGAGGGAAATTGACACTGCTGCATTCTACTCACATTGCCCGAGTGCTCCAGCCTACAGGGGTTACAGCTGAAACAATAGAAGCTGACATATTCAAAAGAACATTGATTGCAGATACATGAAGGGTTTTATTAAAGTTGTTATCAGAACCTTTCTTCCAATACTGAGCCCCCATCTTCACATTTAGAGGAAGATTTCTGAGTGAAATTTATTTTATTTTTTGAGACAGGGTCTCACTTTGTCACCCAGGGTGGGGTGCAGTAGCATGATCATGGCTCACTGCAGCCTCTAACTCCTAGGCTCAAGTGATCCTCCCACTCCAGCCTCCTAAGTGGCTGAGACTACAGGTGTGCACAACCACACCTGGCTGACATTTTCTTTTCTTACTTTTTATTTAGAACCGACCAGAGAGAATACCAGGCTTACTCACCCTCCCTATGCCTACCGTGCTCACCGATTCAGGAGACAAACCAAACAGCCAATGAAAAGGAAAATGCTAAAAGACATTAGCTGGATCAGCACTGCCAATGAAAGTGTGTTGGGTCACAAAAACGACCTGCAGCTTTCCTTTCCACTGCCAAGGGGATATCTCTGTTGGCTTCCGCTCATCAATCCCTCCTCCTGGTCCCTGGCCAGTGTTCCCAGAAATCTCTCCGGTAGGCTGAGGATGCTGACAGATGCCATCTGGTCCTTCTCACCTTTCCTTTCCTGGAAGTCAACACCCATTCCTCTATGGAGCTTCCCCCTTTTGTCAGCAGGGGAAGTGAAGATCCCAACCTGGGTACTTAAAATGGGCCTTGAGTGATACTTTCTGGAACATTCTTAGCTTCAGGGTGGGGCCCAGGGAAAGTGCCTCTAACGATCCTAATGTTAGTTTTAAACTTGCTTGGTAATCACTTTGGAATTGTCCATTTTTTTCCACAGAGTTTTCTGGCCCATACTCAGCTATGGGTTCTAAGTATGAAAGCCTGTTAGGGCATTAAAAATGACTGCTGTTAAAACGCTTAAGAATTATGAAGGGAGGAAGCTAATGCTTAGATTTACCCCCCGCCAGCCCCTCCCACTCATACCATAGACCACATATTTTCCCTCCAGAAAGGAAAACATTCCTGGCCTCTGTTTAAATGTTTATCAGAGGTTGTCTGGACTTGTAAAGTCTCTGAAGTCACATTCTTTATTAGTCACATCCTTCTTGGTGTGTGGTGTGACCCTCCTATCAGGGCAGGGGGAATGCTGGGCCTTGTGCAGAAATCATTTGGTGCGGGAAACTACCACCCAGGGATTTTCATGTAGCCCAAATACAAGCAGAAGTTGAGCAAGGACCTTGAGCTTCTCCATGGCGGCAGGGCTTCCGTTTTGAATATGTGTGAAAAAAAATTCCTTAGTTCTGAGTCCGGCGGGGCCTTGATTTTAAAACAAAGCCCCAGCATGAAGTCTGGCTCCAGAGAAGGACAAGTGGAGGTTCTAGGTCCTCAGCACAAAATAAAGGACTATTCAGAGTTCTATTCTGGCTCTGAAGTGCTGCTGCTTTCGGTTTGCAATCGAATCACCCTGCCTTCCTGGTCCTTTGACGTTGATAACTTAGCTTCTGCTTGGGATTCTGTGTAAACAGTTTGCATCCAACAGACTTCGGCTTACTGGTGAAAGGCACTGTTGTAGAACTGACTAGGGGATGCTGGTGTGTGAGAAAGAAAGGTACTACTAGAGCAACAGAAAATGCACTGACTGGCAAGCAGGGGAAGTGGGTTTTGGTACCTGTTCTCCCCACATTTTAGTTAGTCCTCAGTTTTTTTTCATCTGGAAAATTGAAAGGTTGAAGCAATGATCTAGGAGGTCCTTTGGGGTCAAGAATCTTCTCTCTTTGTCTTTACATCAGAAGTGGAGGAACAGGTGTGAATAACAGCTCAAGGAATATCAGTTATAACAAGAAAGACTTTCCCGAGAGAAGGCTGAGTTTACAAAGGATGCTCTGTGATTTTCCTCTTTTGACCAGTGTGGGACCCAAATCGTGGTGTCAGAAAGCTCTTCTGAGACCTGCATCTTTGGAGTTGCCGTGTTTGAAATCTCTTAGACTAAGATGATACAGGGAAGTGGGTAGGGAAAGGGTTAATGGTGAACTGAAATCTCACCCCAGAATCATTCTAGATCTATGAGTATATAGTTTTAAATTTGAAACAAGTTTTTGGTAATTAAAAGAAAGAAAGAAAATAACCTTCAAAATTTGGTTATGAGGCATATCAATGATGTAGTGGTTCAGTAATCTTTTAAAATATTTTGTTGCTATTTTAAAAACTGCAAAAGTGCATGCTCACTGTAACAATTCAAACATAGGCTGGGCGCGGTGGCTTACGCCTGTAATCCCAGCATTTTGGGAGGCTGAGACGGGCGGATCACGAGGTCAGGAGATCGAGACCATCTTGGCTAACGTGGTGAAACCTGGTCTCTACTAAAAAATACAAAAAACCAGCCGGGCGAGGTGGCGGGCGCCTGTAGTCCCAGCTACTCGGGAGGCTGAGGCAGGAGAATGGCGTAAACCCGGGAGGCGGAGCTTGCAGTGAGCTGAGATCCGGCCACTGCACTCCAGCCTGGGCGACAGAGCGACACTCCGTCAAAAAACAAAACAAAACAAAACAAAACAAAACAAAACAAAACAATTCAAACATACAAGTATATAAAGCAGCAGCAAATTGTCTACTTTTACCTCATGATAATTCTAACCCCCCAACAACCTATATGAACTGTTTATACATGTGGTTTTATTTTTTAATGAAAATTTCATTAAAAATAACATGCAAGCTGCTTTAAAATTTTTTTTAAAGTTTTATTTTAAGAGACAGGGTTTCTCTATGTTGCCTAGCCTTATCTTGAACTCCTGGCCTCAAGCTTCCTGAGTAGCTGGGTCTACAGGTGTGCACCACCACGCCTGGCTTACACTGCCTTTTTTCAGTGAACAATCCATGTATTATATATTAACTTTATTAGGTCAATACACATAAGTCAAATTCATTTTTCCAATAGCTGAAAAATGTCCCCAAACATGGGCATACTTCTTTAAGAATATTCCAGATGTTCCAAATTCTTCTATATACGAACTATAATACAATAAATATTCTTAATACTTATGTCCCTATGCATTAGCACTTTTGTTTCTGTAGGAGAGGTTTCCAGAAATAAGATTGCTAGGTCAAAGGGTATGAGAATGTTTAATTTTAATAAATACTCCTAGATTACTTTTGAAAAGCTTGTTAGGAATTCTGGTCTTGGCAATAGTGCAGGAAGGTCCCCATTTCCCCACACATTTCCCAGCAGTGGGAGTGAGAAATTTCCAAAAATTTGGCCAAGTTGAACAGGGAAACATTATAGGTTATTATTGTTCTAATTGCATTTCAGGACTCATTGTGAAGTTAAGCAACTCTTCACATGTTTATTGGCCACTTGCAGTTGTTCCTGTTTTAATTCACTATTTATTACTTTTTTCTTTTTCCTATCGCTTTATTGATCAACTTACATGAGCTCTTGTTTACTACAGATATTTACTTTGCTTATCATATATTTTGCAAATAATTTCTCCAGGCTGTCACTGTCTTCCTGTTTTGTTTATGGTTTTGGCTGCCATACAGCATGCCACGAGGGCAGTGATGCTGGCTGTTTAGTACGTTGCTGTGCCCTCAGCAGCAGGAATAGTGCCTAGCACATAGTATGTTCTCAGTAAAAACAATTATCTCATGAATGGGTGAATGAATAAGTAATAAACTTGAAATTTTAATGCAGCTAATCTGTTAATCCTTTCTCTTATGGTTTCTGGGTTATCAGAATAGTTCTATTTTATTAGTTTTACTTTTCTTGCAATTAATCCTTTAATCCATCTTGAATAGTTTTTTATTAAGAATTTTTTTTCTATTTGGAGTCCTAATTCATCTTAAATTTGTTCTGCATGTGGTATGAAGCAGGACAAATTGACCCTAAAGTTTGGCCATTACTTTGTGTGAAAAGCATTACATGAAATGCAAATTCTTTTTAGAATTTATCTGAAGGTGTCCTATACAGTAAAATACAAATAGGCCCTACCACTCATATGTTGTTAAAATATCTAAAATTAACTAAAAAATAAAGATTGGATAATGCTTTTCTGAAAGCTAATTTTGTTCACATATTTGTTTGATTATATACGATTACTTTTGTCTCAATTATCAATGAATGCAGATTATCAGGGAATATCAACACAAAATTTAAGTATGTGGCTTATCATCTGTAATGAAGTCACTAAATTGTATACAATTTATTTAATAGCAGCATATGCTGGTTTAACAGAATTACTCAAATTTCAGTATTAAAAAAATCCCTTTAGCCAGAAATGATGTGCCTTTTCTAAAAATCATGAAGAAAAAACATGGACATGAAATGGTATGCAATGAATTCAACATTATACAGAGTTGAACATTTTGAGGGTAAGTCACATGTTTATGCATTATATTATTCTGATGTTAGCAGTTTAAACATTTTCCAAGATTTCTTTAAGATTCAATCACTCCACCTCCTCCATGAAGCTCTCCTAGTTGGAAGTCATGGCTGCTGCTTCTGGACATGTGCAGCAATTCTTGTTTCCACCACTCATAAGGCACTGCCCACAACATGGCTTGCAAGGAAACTGAATTGCCTCTATTATTCAATGGCTACTGTATTTTCTCTGGCAAGATGAGGGGCTGTCAAATGGTTTGATGATAATGTAATCTTTTCCCTTATAAGTCATTTACTCTTTTTACTCAGATGTTTAAAAAAAGTTTTTTTTCACTGGGTTGTTCAGGCTGGGTTGCAGTTGTGTGATCACAGCTCACTGCAGCCTCAGACTCCTGGGCTCTGGTTGTCCTACCACCTCAGCCTCCCAAGTAGCTGGAACTACAGGTTCATCATGTAGTGTAACATCATGCCTGGATAATTTTTTTTTTTTTTTCAAATGGATACAGGGTCTCACTATGTTGTTCAGGCTGGTTTCAAACTCCTGGGATCAAGCGATTCACCCACCTTGGATTCCCAAAGTGCTGGGATTATAGATGTGAGCCACTGCACCTGGCCTAGATCCTTTTTTCTTTTTCTTTAAAGTGCAGTGATTTTTTCACTAGAATATCAATAGGTATTTGTCATTCTAGATCCATATTCTCAGATATGCTGTCTGGTCTTTCAAAAGGTAGTTCTACATTTTTCTTGTATTTCAGTGAAATTTTTTGGAGTTATAGTTTTTAGTGTTGGCTTGCCTTCTTGCTTTGGTTTCCTTCTTAAGTGATTCCTATTATCCATATGCTAGATCTGCTCTGCATATCTTCAGTGGTTGCTTCTTTTTATCTTTCTTCCTTTCTTTTTAATTTAATAATTTTCCTCCTTTTAACCTTCTAGTCTTTTAAGGGATTCTCTGTTGTTCTTATTTGCTATTGTGTTTGTTTTGGTTTCATTTCTGAAATAACAACTGAGGTCTTCACCACATTTTCGAGTTATTCTAATTTTGGCTTAAGTTGTTACTCTTTATTTGTATTATTTAAAAAATGTCTTTTAGCTCATGTTATTCAAATAGTCGGTTATAGTTTTCACCTGTTTGTGGACATGCTTTCACCGTAGGATGTTATTCTCTTTCTCTCTCTCACTCTTTTCTTATATAAAATTTCTTTCTAGTATGGGGTTTGACCTTAATCCTTCTCTGTGCTTTTTTAAAATGTAAAATTGGTTTTCCAAAGCCTTTCATGGAGACATTGTCCAAAATGTCTTTTTGCAACTCCTCAGAACTCCATTTTGTGTTGTTTTCATTTAGTGTTAAAAACAGTAACTTGCTTTCTGTGATTTTCTGGGTTTTCTCCTTCACTTGTATTTGGCCTTTTCTTTTCTTCATCTCTATTGTTTCTGTCCTGCTCAATTTTGATTCTATTCCTAGTAGTTTTTCTTTGGTGAAGGGCCCTGTCCTGGAAGGGAGCTGTATTAGTCCATTTTCACATGGCTATGAAGACATACCCGAGGCTGGGTAATTTATAAGGGAAAGAGGTTTAATGGACTCACAGTTCTCCATGGCTCGGGAGGCCTCACAATCATGGTGGAAGGCAAAGCAGGAGCAAAGGTACATCTTACATGGTGTCAGGCAAGAGAGCATGCACAGGGGAACTGCCCTTTGTAAAACCATCAGATCTTGGTTATTCACTTATTCACTATCATGAGAACAGCATGGGAAAAACCTGCCTCCATGATTCAATGACCTTCCACCAGGTCCCTCCCATGACACATGGTGTTTATGGAGTTAAATTCAACGTGCGATTTGGGTGGGAACACAGTCAAACCAATCAGGAGCCCTGGCTGGGGGTTCTGAGAGTTCATGGGTCCCAGGCTGCTCAAGCCCCTTCCACCCCTTGGGTCCCTTGCACTCACCCACTAATGGACTTTCCAGTGAAAACCTGCTGGCTATGTTTGGATTGACCTATTATTGGATCTGCCATCACCTCACTACTGCCCTCTGCTTCCTTCCACCTAGCTTCTGACAGCCTGCAGGCTTGGTGGCATAGGTGGTTTGTTCCAATCCACTTATATTTTGGCATTTGTAGGGATAGCTTGTGACATTTTTGTGGTAAATGTTGTCCATGGGGCTTGGGTTTTGGTATCTAGAGGATTTATGTTTTTGTTTTCTAATTTTAAAAAAATCGTGGTAAAATACACATACAAATTTTACCATCTTAGCTTTTATTTATTTTTATTTTTGAGACGGAGTTTCACTCTTGTTGCCCAGGTGGGAGTGTAGTGGCACGATCTTGGCTCACTGCAACCTCCACCTCCCAGGTTCAAGCGATTCTCCTGCCTCAGCCTTCCGAGTAGCTGGGATTACAGACATGCGTCACCATGCCTGGCTTTTGTACTTTTAGTAGAGACGGGGTTCCACCATTTTGGCCAAGCTGGTCTCGAACTCCTGACCTCAGGTGATCCACCTGACTTGGCCTCCCAAAGTGCTGGGACCACAGGCGTGAGCCACTGCTCCTGGCCTAGTGGCTCAGTTATTATGAAGGGATTGAATACAGGAGACCAACACACTGCTGCTGCCTCAGCCCCATTTAACGGTAACCCCCTGGAAACTGGAGTCTGTGTTCTGTGCCCCACAGCACCAGGATGGCACCTGACACACAGAAAACACTCACACATTTAAGTGATAAATGAGTCCTTCTTAATTCCTCTGTCTTTTGGCAGGGTAATAGGATGCTTTCTTGTACTCATTAAAGTGATTGATGAATAACATAAAAGTTGCCATCAGTACCTGGACTAATACCTTTGCAGGTAAATATGCAACATGAGCTTCTAGATGGGAGAACACTGTCAACTCTTGAGTACCCAACTAATGAAGGACAGGAGAGGAACAGACTATCTTAAAAGGATGCCGATTTTAAAATACTTTATATTTTGCTCTGTATAAATTTGTTGTAGCAGATTCCTTACTATTTGGTTCATGTTAACATTATAACACAGGAGTCCCTGGGTACTACTTGCTAATAGTGATTTGAAGGGGAGCGGTGGACCAGAGGTACATAGGTAAAAAAAGTAAATAACTGACACAGCTATACAAAAGGTTATAGCAGTTAACTGATTGGGCATATTTGAGAGTTATTGCTACAATAGTTGGTAAAGTCAGAGGGAATACAATCTTAGATTCATAAAGGCCTAACAGTTACAAAGGCTTTCAAATCTGTGACTTCATTTATTTCCATAACCCTAATCCTTTAATACAGGTCCTGCTTGCTCCATTTTACAGGTGAGAAAATAGAGGGACCAAGAGATTAAGTAATGTGTCCATGATCACAGTTAGTCAATGTATAGTCAGGATTCAGATGCTTGGCCAGGTGCAGTGGCTTATACCTCTAATCACAGCATTTTGGGAGGCTGAGGCAGGAGGATTCAGACTCTTTTCTTCTAAGTTTATACTGTGTTTTTATTTTGAGATAGGGCTTTGCTTTGTCCCCCAGGCTGGAGTGCAGTGGCGCAGTCATGGCTCACTGCAGCCTCAAATTCCTAGGTTCAAGTGATCCTCCTACCTCAGCCTCCTGAGTAGCTGGGACTACAGATATGCACTACCATGCTTGGCTAATTTTTTTATTATTATTTTTATTTTTTTTTTTTTGTGGAGACAGGGTCTCACTATGTTGCCCAGACTGGTCTTGAACTCCTAGTCTCAAGTGATCTTCCTGCCTCAGCCTCCCAAAGTGTTGGAATTAGAGGTGTGAGCCACCGTGCCCAGACAGTTCAGTGCTTTTTATAGCACTATTGTTGTATCTGAAAAGCATGGTGATGTAAATTGCCACGAATCTAATGTTAAAAGAACGTAGGCTATAAATTGTAAGTATATAAAAATATTGAGGTTCTGACCAGTCTGGGCAAGAACAGCCCTCATTCTCTCCATATAATACCATCCAATCATTCCTGCCACTTTCAGTTTCTGCCTCTACCCTTCATCCTGTCTCTAGGCATCCCTCCAGAAAAAGAGGGAAGAATGAAGGTAAAAGTACCATAGTATGACATTTGAGGGCTGTTTCTGAAGCATTTGAGGGCTGTTTCTGAAGCATTAGCCACTACTCAATCTGGCAATGGCCAGATTGAGACCCTATTGTGTGGCAAGTAGTATGCTTAGAATCTCATATGAAGTTAATACTCTCACCTACCCTTTGGGTAAGCAATATTGTCCCCAATTTAAAGATGACAAAATTGAGGTTAAGAGAAGCAACTTGCTGGCCAGGCACAGTGGCTCACGTCTGTAATCCCAGCAGTTTGGGAGGTTTAAGGCAGGTAGATCACCTGGAGGTCACGAGTTCGAGGCCAGCCTGGCCAACATGCTGAAACTCCATCTCTACCAAAAAAATACAAAAATTAGCTGGGTATGGTGGTGGGCACCTGTAATCCTAGCTACTTGGGAGGCTGAAGCAGGAGAATCGCTTGAACCCAGGAGGCAGAGGTGGCAGTGAGTGGAGATCACACCACTGCACTCCAGCCTGGGCAACAGAGTGAGACTCTGTCTCAAAAAAAAGAGAAGCAACTTGCCATTTAATAATCACACGTTTAGTAAGTGGGGGAGTAGGGATCTGAACCCCACACTCTCCAAAACATTAATCTCTGTTACATGTATGACTTAAATAAGCATAAAAACGTTACAATAATTAGAAATTCACCATACTTAGATCTGAGGAGGAATTGAAGTTTATACAATTTATAATAATGAAAGTATAAGCAGTTTTACTGTATCTATCCATATGTAATTATAATAACTTTTTCCTCCTTTTGAGCTCATTTTAAAATTAGCCCCTTCCACATATTAAACTAAATCAGGCAGGAACTCTCAATTCTGGTAGCCATTATTTCTGTGAAGGAAAGAGTGAAATGTCATCTCCTTAAAAATGGACTCTATGTGGATCTCTGACATCTTTCAGATACGACTTCTTTCCACTGAACTTTGAGAATGACATATTTGCCACAAAGCTTTCCACTTCCCGCCCCCCCCCGCAAGCTATAACCTATTTTATCATCTGTTTTCACATTTCAGTGAAGTCTGATGGGGTCTGTGGTCTCTAAAACACTAAACTTCTAGTCACCCTTTGAATTCACCTTCAGCAACTGTGTCTGAAATGAAAAGCTGAAAAGAAGAAGTACTGCCCAGCTATGGCAGACATTGTAGCTGGCTGACTCAGCCCCAGTGTCCACCACCCTCTTCTCTGTCTCTTTTGACACTAGGGCGGCCCAGTGATCATTTCTGGCCAATGAGATTAGGCAGAAACATTTATTCCTTCTAAATGTTTTTAATGATGACGATGATCCGAGGTGCAGCAGCCTTCTTGCTATTATTAAGCATGAAGACAAAAGTCAACATACAAAGGATGATAGAGCAGAAAGAATGAAAGAACCCTGGTCCTTGACAGCACTGCTGAGTGGTTAAACCCGCACCAGCAACCATCTACACCTAAACTCCCTGTTCTACAAGCAAATAAACCCCATTTTGGTCAAGCCACTAGAGCCCGGTTTTCTGTTACTTGCAGCTGAACACATTCCTTACCAATAGACCAGCTACTCTCCTTTTTGGTCATCATTCTTCTCTTCATCTTCCCCAAATCCCACCATCTCCTTATATGTTGAGGGAGCTGGTACAGACTAGGATCTTCACATCAGGTACAGACTTAGGTACCTAAAAGTATTTACGAATGAAAATGTCATAATTATACAATTGATTCAGAAAACTGCTGTGAACTGTTCCTTCACTCTTTGTTTGTGTAAGAATTTCCTGAGTTGTGCTACCATGAGAAACGTACTATTTCCTGCTTTCTTGTCAGTGTCTGAAGTTAGGCTTTCTAGTTCTTATGATATACCTTATTTTTAAGGACTTAGTGGGTCACAGTCACATTCTTATTCTGTAGTGTTGAAATACACACACACACACAACACAATAAAATCTCCCCAGAGCACTCAATTTTATTCAAATTGATTGAACATTTAATTTGTTCCCCACAAAGTTCTTAACACTCTTCAGTGATAGAGGCTTTATTTTTAGAAAACATGTGAGAAGGCTGGGCATGATGGCTTATGCTTGGAATCCTAGCACTTTGGGAGGCCGAGGCAGGCAGATCACTTGAAGTCAGGAGTTTGAGACCAGCCTGGACTATGTGGTGAAACCCCGTCTCTACTAAAAACACACACACACACACACACACACACACACACACACACACACACACACAAATACCCAGGTGTGGTGGTGCACGCCTGTAATGCTAACTACTTGGGAGGCTGAGATGGGAGGATTGCTTGAACCTGGGTGGCAGAGGTTGCAGTGAGCTGGGATTGCGCCACTGCACACTCCAGCCTGGGTGACAGAGCAAGACTCCATCTCAAAAAAAAAAAAGAGAACAAAACATGTGAAAGCAACAGTTTATTTGATTACCTTTTCTAGTTAACATTTTTCACAGAAAATGAAATGATACATTGGTTATTTAATGCAGCAGAGCTGACAGATCCAGGCAGTGTGTATTCTTTGGGAGTTGGATCACTTGTAATTAACCACGCTGATGACGGGAACCTGGGGGATAATTTTATCATGCTATGTTAGACAACTGCCACTGCCAACACCTGGAATTTAAGTTGCTTTAATTTGCCAAAACAACAGCCTTAGAGTCTCTGGATGTGTTTCTTCAAAAACACATACATGGTTTAACAAAACAAGCAAAAGCATATGTACTTCCACATACTGATAATGACGATAGTATCTGGAGATTGTGGAAATGCAGTGTAATGTAGGATATATAAGATTAGGAATGAAAGAACTATGAATGAATGAGTGAAGCATATTTATGTTTAACAGGTTCTGACACTCAATTTTAGATTTCTTTGGATTGAAATGTGGGTACGTGTGTGTGTCCGTGTACACAATTCACCTGGATCCCTTGTTCCAGCTTCATTCAATTCCCATTAACAGTGGCTCTGCTTGGGCACTCAAACACACTGAATCTTGGTTGCCTAATTTATTAATACAACGTGAGGATAATACTTTACCACACGGTTATTGTGAGGATTTAAAAGGCGATATGCATATGAACGTATGTGAAAATTCTTAGAAAATGCACTGTGCTGTTATTATTCCTATCTCCCAGTCAAATACGGGAATAATTCTGCCTGAAAATCACACGCAGCTTCTCCGTTTTGTAAATGTATTCTCAGCACTGTTTACCATATTAACAGGAATACCCACCTTACAAAGGACGATTGTTGCTTAGTGTGCTGGAGATTAAAGGGCTTCAGAAAAAGGGAAACAAGGCTTTGCCAGCCTCCTTAAGGACCCAAGGAGAGCTCCAAGGACATGTGTGGTAAAAATATTGTAAGTAAATTCTTTTCTAGTTTTAATAAGTGGAGCAGGAAACAGGCTCTCCCTAAGAGGTGGAGAATAACAGTATGTAGCAGAAACTGAGGTGAAACAAGAGCCGTCAAAGCATGCTCTCAATATTATGCAGGGAAGCTGCATTTAAAGAGATGCTGAGATTCAACTTGGAGGTATGCCACTGATTGTAGTCAAATAGAATAGTAAAGACCATTTTCTTTCCTTCTGTGAAAAAAATCTTAAAGACAAAACCTCCAAATTTCACAGTGTTTCCTGTTTACATCTCAGATGGGTGGCTGCGCTTACAACAAACATTTTCAAGCTGCTCTAGTAGGAATGTGGATACTTTTTGTGAACCTCAATTCAATTATGTACAAAGGAATATTCTTTTCTTCTCCCTGTTATTTTGAAATATTTGACTGACCAAATTGGACTTAAAAAAAGAAAACTATTATAGTACACATATCCTTTCTTTCTGTTCTTGCTGGAATAACTCTTCATGATCTGAGATAGAAACCATGATTCCTGGTAATATTAGATGCAAACTAGACAACAGGCAGGGTCCCTGGTTTTATGGCTAGTAACTGCAAATTTTATAAATAGAAACTAGGATGCAGGTACAACTCTCAATGGTCTCTATGCCATTGAAGATACGCAGTTACAATACAAACCTAATGATAATTAACAAGTAATTTCTATTGTATTATTGAAATGTTTTGCTTTTAGCCTATTGTTTTAAGGAGATAATGTGTCTGAATTGTTTAGAAGAGGCTAATTTTTAAGCTGGAATCACTAATGTCAATATATAAAAATTTATACATATATATAAATCTCCATATCATTTAATTGGTAATTCCAATTTGGGATCTATTATAAAGAAATAATGCAGAAGGAAGATCTTTATGTCTAAAGATGTGAATTAAAAGGTTATTTATGACAAAAAAACTGGAGTAAACTATGGTTCATTCAAATTACTACAAATAAATATAGATTTATAAATAAAATTTATAAAATATTTTAAATACATGGAAAATATTAGTTATAAATTTAAAATTTGCAAATATATGGACTCCATATTTGCAAATTCACCTACTTGCTAAATTAAAAACAAGACATAAATACATATGGACCATAGTATGACCAAAATAATGTCATATGAGCCTAGAAAAAAACTAGAATGGAATACAATAAAAATATTAACAATGACTGTCTTTGATTTCAATGAATTCTACAAATTTCCACTGTTAGTTTTTAATAACAAAAAAGATCTTTAGTGAAAATAAAATGAAATTAGCTTACATTCCCAGGACACACTGAAGCTGCACAGCAGCTAAAGTTTAATTAACAAGGATATGTAAGTCTAGAATTTAAAATCCAGGCTGGGCATGGTGGCTCATGCCTGTAATCCCAGCACTTTGGGATACTGAGGCAGGCGGATCACTTGAGGTCAGGAGTTTAAGATCAGCCTGGCCAACATGGTAAAACCCTGTCTCTAGTAAAAATACAAAATTAGCTTGGCATGGTGGCGGGCAACTGTAGTCCCAGCTACTCAGGAGGCTGAGGCAGGAGAATCGCTTGAACCCGGGAGGTACAGGTTGCAGTGAGTGGAGATCACACTTCTGCACTCCAGCCTGGGCAACAGAACAAGACTCTGTCTCAAAACAAACAAACAAACAAACAAAACTTAAAATCCATTGTAATTTGTCCAAAAAGTGAAACTTCTGACAATGAATTGTTGGAGACTAACTGCCAAATAGTGTTCTTATCATCTCAATAGGTCATTGCACCTTTTTTTTTTTTTTTTTTTTTTTTTTTTTAACACATTTGCCAGGGAACTAGGTAGAGTGAAGTGAATTTACTGCATATTTGTTTCCTTAGCATTTACTAAGTTATTTAAATACAATCTTTAAGATGCTTTTGGATCAATATTCTCTCCTTAGCTGAATTCTGAGCAAACATAAGATTCACTCATCTCCACTCTAGAATGTCACTTTGGGCAAAATAATAACTAATTCATTTATGTACTACTACACCTCTAGCCATAGTTACATTATGTATAAGCTCATAGAGTCTGCAGTCAAAGTATAATGTATTCACAGGCCACAGATGTAAATGTACCTTTGTTCATTTTTCCCCTTCCAGTAGAAATTGCCCAGAAAATATGCTTCCAATAATTAAAAAATGAAGGGTTGAGGGAGTGTGTGTGCATTCTTTGTTCTTGTGCATTTTTATTGGCTTGGCTTACACAGGGACTCTCTTATTTTGAGTCTAACTGCCTCTTCTCTCTTCCCATACTTTACAAACCACCAGGATGGACTGCAGGTTTCTAAGCTCCTTAGAGCAGGGGCAGTCTTTCTCATGGGGCAAATTTCCATCTGGCACCCAGCACATCATTTATAAAAAGCAGGCACTGGATGTGAGTGACAGGGAATTATTATAATTTTCCACTTCCAGTGATAGTAAGGATCCAAGTAACCTTGTGTCCTGAGCTAAAAGATGGGTGCACTCTGCAGAGCCAGGGACAGAGCCTACTTGCCAAGTGGAAACTGGGAGAGAGATGACAGGCGTGGTTGTGAGGAAAGCGTGGACGGGACGGTGCCTTTGAGGGTGGCTCCATGTGAAGTCAGGGCCACGTGGGATGCTCTGTAGCTGGTGGGAAGGCTGCGCAGAGAAATGGGAGGAGAAGCCTCCCACAAAACCTTCCTGCCACTCCTATGAAAACTTAATGAACTCTACACTTCTCACTAACATCTTGTAGGTGGGTGAAGGGCAAAAACAGGCTCATCATGGGATAGTCAAAACAAGGTTAGTTTACGCATTTGTTAAATTGCATCAAGAGTCATCCAAGAATGATTTCCTAAATACCTGCTCTGTGCCTCAAATGATATTTTATGCTTTGAGGCATATAAAGGAAGCATCACCCACACTTGGGTTCTGCCCTCAAAATCCTTGGTAGTTCTCTAATGCTTGTTGTTGAAGCCTTGACCATTTCCAAATACGGTCAATTCTCATTATTTGTGGATGCCATATTTGCAAATTCACCTACTTGCTAAAATGTAATTACCTCCCCCAAATCAAATTATTTGCAGACAGGCATAGAGCAGCAAACATTTCAGTCATTGGATGCGCAGGGTCCCCACTGAGGTGGAACAAGGCACCACTCTGGTTTCTAGTTTCAGCTGTCACACTATCAACAAGCACCCCTCTTACAGTCTGTGTAATGCCACTTCTTTTTGTATTTTTGTGCTTTCTGATGGTGACTCAGATGTCTAAAATGGCCCCAAACTTTGTGCTGAAGTGTTGTCTAGTCGTTCCTGATGGAAAATACGTGTTAGATAAGCTTCATTCTGGCATGAGCTGCAGTGCTTGCTGTTGGCCATGAGTTCAACATTAATGAATCATAATGCATATTAAGTAATGTGTCTTTAAATAGAATCACACATAAAACAAAATTATATATTGATCAGTTGATAAAAATGTTGTGATTGGAGGCTTGCAGGAACCTAACTGAATTGCTCCTAGGAGCAGTGGTTCAGTATTTACAAATTTAGCGCTTGTGGTGACTTAGTAGAACAAAACTTCAGTAAATAATGAGAATGCATTGTACTTATGCCTTCCTCTGCTACTGTTTAACTGAAGGGCAAGGTAGACTAAGATTAACCTTTATTAAAGGCCAATTGTGGGTCAAACACTGTGCTAAGCATTTAAAATACATTAAGTCATTGGTCCCTCAGCTTAGAGGAGTATCTCTTGTCACTTGACTGAGGCCTTTCCGATTGGCATCTTCTCAAATTACCCCTTATACTTACTCTCTATTGTCACAAAATCTCTGAGACTGACAGTAGTGTTCCATTCCATTTCACTTCTCCTCTGATCATTTCTAACTGCCTTGTGAGGTCGGTAGTATCTTCACTTTACAGATGAGAAAACTGATGCTCAGAGAGGTTAAATACATTTCCCAAGGCTGCACAATCCCCATACCCATTGCCTGGGAAATGATTTGAGGAGAGATAAAATGGAACGGAATACTGCTGTCAGTCTTAGAGATTTTGTGACAATAGAGAGTAAGTATAAAGGGTAATTTGAGAAGATGCCAATCGGAAAGGCCTCAGCCAAGTGACAAGAGATACTCCTCTAAGCTGAGGGACCAAGAAGCTGAGCAGAGCCGCCTCTCCCTATCAGAGACTCCAGATAGATGACAGAGGTGGGCTTCCATCAGTGTGAAGGTTCCCTTTTCCAACACAGCACATAATAAATCTACTCTTAATTATGCATTCATTTACGCAACAAGAATCTATTGATTTCTATTGCCTACCATATCCCAAGGACGGTTTAGATATTGGAGATTCAATAGTGAATAAATAGATAAAAAGCACTGGGCTCATGGAGCATATATTCTAGCGAAATAATAGAAAGATTGGATCATGTGGCTTTAGGTGAATACTTTTCTGAATGTATTGGGATACTATTTTTTAAATACCAACAATACTGACATATTTCCATTCTGTCTGATTCAAATAAGAGCTCTGAAATAGCCAAAAAGATAAGTAGCCAAATCATTTATGCTGCCTGCACTATATTGGGTGATCATGTTTTCTAGGGCTTACACTTCCTGTGGCATCCTAGATCTTCTCGAAAGTCCCCTGTTGCGAAACACTAGATGCTGGAGAAACTGAGCGAAAACTGGCCTATTATTATTATGATTATCCCAAGGGAATGAGGCATCCCAAAAAGTGACCTGAAGTCTTTTTAGAACAATAGTTCCGAACTGGGGCTGGACATTAAGTCATCTGGAAAGTTTTAAAAAGTCCTGCTGCCCAGGTCACATCCAAACCAATTAAATCAGAATCTTGGAGTGGAACTCAGGCATCAGCATTCTGTAAAGCTCCCCAGGTGATTCTGATGTACAGCCAAGCTGAAGAACCACTGCTTTAGAAGGTGATAGAGTGCACAGTACATGGAGAGTCAGTAGTCCCAATGTTCTGCCAATTTCACTCAAAATTGCTGGCGCTGGTGGATCTCAAAAGTTATCCAGTTTCTTAAACCTCTTCTCCATACCTTCATTTCTTTACTCGTCAACCCACACTGGAAGGTGGACATTATCACCTCTCAGACAGATGCAATGAACCAACCTAAGTGGGCACTTTCTGAGTCTAAATACATCTGTTTATAGTTGAATGTTTTGATTTTTAAATGGTTTCAAAAGAATGAGTTCCTGCTAAGCTGAGGCTACATGTATAAGCCAAAGAAGAGACACATGAATTGCAGCAAGAACTTTATTATTTCCACCAATAAGACTCTAAAAGCCAAAGATAATACTCAATGTGTACCTAATGGGCACTAATTGTGCTCTTTTTCTGCCAAACTCTGTGATTTTGGTTCACATTCCTCTTTGGAGCCAGTACTTCATTTTTTTCCCCCATGAACCATCCAACAAAAATTACTGAGTATTTCCTATGTATAAAATACTGGTAGAATACCCAGGGAGGAGAGAGTCCAATGATTACTAAATGTGAGTGACATCTGAATCCAAAATTATTCTATATCTAAAAGGTGTTATTAAAAATAATGGGAGTGACAATGAGCTTGAAGATGGAAATATTCTATGCTGTAAAGCAAAGCATGTCCTCTGGCTAGCATCCTGGGTGGTTCCCATTAGACTGCCTGCATTTGGACTCGGAGATCTCTCAAAAGATGGGCAGAACTCCCTGTTCTAGAATCTCTGCAGAGCAAGATAGAAGTTCCCAGGAATTTTCTTTTTAAGAACACTATCCAGTCATTTTGTTTACGCAGGTCTGAACATAGGTTTCAGATCTAACCTGGGAACACCTGAGGCAGTATTGTGTTTGGACTGGTCAAAGTAGGACATCAGCAAGCCACTAATATATTAATTCATACTCAGTTCTATAATGCTAATAACAATAAAAATGGAAATGAAACAGGTACCAATGTTTTTCATGTATTGCCTCACTTAACTTCCCCAAACTCTAAGTATAATAACATTGTTATTATACCTGTCTTGCAGGTAAAAAAAGTCATGAATGAAGGAGGTAGGGTCACACAAATAGTTAAGTGGCAGAGTGGGGATTTGACTCAGGTGGTCTGACTCCAAAGTTCATCTCCTTAACCACTCTGCTATATTTCCTTGTGTATACCAGCCAATCTTGGCTTCTGAGTGACCTGGCACAAAGAGTTGAAAGTAACTGGTAGGGACAGCCCTGGGGTGAGCATTGCAGACCTGTCAAATCCACAGTCACACCATGGGGTTACAGCTATCTCTCCTACCCCTTGGGCTTGTCCTAAAAAAGGAGATAGGTTTGGGGCTGATATATGGGGTGGATTATGATCCTAAGGCATGTGAAAAACTTCATTCCAATGGAGCATCAAGAAAAAAAGGGCTGACCATCTCTCCTGGATGACATGGACTGAGCGAGCTGCCTTTCAGAGATGGCATGCCAAGCTTTTGCTTATTTGCTCTCTCATGGGGGAATGTCAGGTGGCTCGTAAGTCTGGGGATGGAGTTAGGAGGAGTGGACTGAGCAGGACTCACCATTTATATGGTTACTGGCCAAGCTCTGTAACTGTAACTAAGAAAGGGTTGGTGGGTGGAGAAAAGAAAATCCCACTTGGTTGAGTTCAGTCAGACAAGAAAAAGGGGCAGCATGCAGTAACAGGCCAGGCCGAATGGGTGAAAAGAAAGAGGCTTCAGATGAGAGGACATGGGGAGGTGGGGAAGGGGCATGAGCTGCTCACTTTGCCACATTGCAACTGGGTCCAGAACAGGCCTGCCCTGCCCTTCCAGTTATTTTCTAGTGAACCAAAGGCCCAGCAGGGCAGAAACAGCCAAGTCAGATCAACTTTTTCGTCCTGCTGTGAGGCTCTGATCTGAGACACAACAGAGCAGAGAGGGACCTCTGGCTCCGAAGCCCTGGACTGTCGAATATCTGGCGGCATCTTGATCTCTGCCCCAGCCTGCCCTTTCCCACTGAGCTGAGCATTTCTACTAAGCAGCCACACTGCGTGGGTCTCTCATCTCCCCTCTCTCACTCAGAGAGCACTGCTACACAAGCCTTTCATTCTCCATCAAACGCTCTATGGCTTCCTGAGGGGGGTCCTTTGGAAGCCAGGGGTGCAGTGTAATTGCTGCATCTGCTATTGAAATTCACTTTTGGATTTCTATTCCCAGAGCAGAAAGTTCTGAAAGCTCCCATGGAGAAGGAGCAGGCTCTGAATCCTGCAGGCTTGGGCTACCCTAAAATATTCTTGAAGCCTCATTTCTGTGTGGTCTCTTTCAAAACCTTCTGAATGTTCCAGGAGATCCATTTCTTGATAAATTTTCTCCCTTGCTTGGGGTCAGGCCAGAAGACAGCAGAACAGATGTCAGATCTAAAGCTTTCCCAATTCAACCACTTGACCACTGGCCCACTAATCTGCGGTGATGTAAATGAAAATGCCTTTGAGCATTTCTCACTCAGAGAAAAAGACAAACCTCTGTAGAAGCTGGAGACTTCCCTTCAAGAAAAACAACATGAAAGAACAGGATGATTGGAGTCAGCTGCCTTTCTGCCTGTAAGAATATGAAAGCCTTCTTTTTTTCTTCTCCCTCAAAAAGTCTAAATGGATTATGCTTAATTGAATTCTCAAACCCCTGCATGAATTTTCCTTCTGCAAGCTGTCACCTAGCTGACAAAAATATGCTTCAATTCAAAAAAATGCAAATTCCTTAGACCACAGCTTAGATGTGGACTAAATATTATTACTCAAACTGGGAAAATTGATGGTGGGACAGTGCTGGGGTCAGAGGTCAAGGTCAACATTCAGGGTTAAACCTCAGGTGAAGGTGAATACTTGAGCATGTTGACAGTTACCTTAGTGATTATTTTCCTCTACCCTACTCAGAGTTACTAGAAAGGCCTGGAAAATGATCAAACAGCACATGCAAACATTATGCTCCCAGAGGTCTTTCTTGGACTAATATTCGTGCCAGCAGCCCTAGCACACTCGCTGATCCTTCAAGAGCCTCTGGATTGCAACTGAAGGGTTGGGCTCCAAGGTTTTTCTATTTTATGAGACAGGGTCTCCTTCTGTCATCCAGGCTGCAGTGCAGTGGCACAATCATAGCTGACTGCAGCCTTGACCTCCTGGGGTGAAAGTGATCCTCACACCTCAGCCTCCCAGGTAGCTAGGACTACAGGCACACCACCAAGCCCAGCTAATATTTTAATTCTTTTTTTGGTAGAGACAGGGTCTCATGCTATGCTGCCAGGGTTGGTCTTGAACTCCTGGTCTCAAAGGATCCTCTGCATCAGCCTCCCAAAGCAATGGGATTACAGGCATGAGCCACGGTGCCCTGCCAGGCTCTAAGATTTCTTATTTCTTTTTTGTTTTTTTTTGAGACAGTGTCTCACCGTGTCATCTAGGCTGGAGTGCAGTGGCACCATCATAGCTTCCTGCAGCTTTGATGTCTGCGCTAGAGCGACTCTCTCACTTTAACCTCCTGAGTAGCTGTGACTACAGGTGCTTCCCACCATACCTGGCTAATTAACAATTTATTTTTATTTTTAGTAGAGATGAGATCTCACTATGTTGCCCAGGCTGGTCTTGAACTCCTGAGCTCAAGAGATCCTCCCACCTTGGCCTCCCAACGTACTGGGATTACAAACAAGAGCCACTGTGCCACTCTAAGACTTTTAATCTGGCCATAGAAGGACTAATGTTAGCTACCTCAGAGACATTCATTCATTTTAAGAAATACTGTCTTTCACTGAATATGACATTTTTTAGAAGGCACACCATATGTACCATAAAAAGCCATCTCAACTCTGACATAAACTTTGTTATCATACAGAATGTTTATTTTATGCTAATGAAAGAGCTCTTTTAGATCTATTTAGACACAAATATATCATATATCCCCCTTGCTCATTCATCAAAAACAAAATACAGGCAAAATAAATTCAGAAAGTCTTCCTAAAACTTTTTCACACCCAAGGGTTTGACTCTTCTGAATCTCTTTTGTTAGAAACCTATTTTTAAATAATTCTGAGTTTATAAAAAAGAAAGATAGCACAGAGAGTCGATGCTGCTTGTCTACGTACCACACTTTGGATTGCAAGGCTATAGTAGAATACCTAAAGTAAGTACCAGAATTGCTATTTACCACCTGTGTGATGTCTGACCTGTAGTGTCCCCTTACCTTCCAGGATTGTTATGAGTAGCAAATGAGGAAAATCCACAGAAGCCCTTAGCAAACTGTCAAGTACTTCACAAATACCTGTTGTCATTATCACTCACTAGGAGGCATGATGCAGATGTATTCCTTGCCCCTAAGGCATTTACAGTCTAGTTAATAATTCTTTACAGTTATTTGGTGCCACACAGTCCACATAGTTTACACAGTGCTTTCATATCTGTTATGTAATTTGACCTTCTCAATAATCCTGTGAAGGTATGAAATTGTACCTCCATTTATTATATACATTCTCCTGAAGTTCTGAGGGGGTTGTTTTTTCACAGTGGCCAAGCCTACTTTGAACCTGTTGGGTTGGCCTTGGCCTAGTCAGTGCTCTTTACTGTGGGAACTTCATACCATATGAATGGGGCTTTGTCAACACAGGGGTCCTAGGTCTGTTTCACCTGAAATGAACCTTTCTTATTTTTCAGACACAAAACTTCTCTGCAACTCTGGCCTGCTTTTGGAACCAGCAGCTCCTCCCTGGATACCCTGGACTGCTCCTCTCCCTGGTAACCCTCTCCTGGTAGGGACACTGATGGGGGTGAGGCTTATTGTTAGCTCCAGCTGTTTCTAATTAACCTTGACCCGCTCTCCTTTGTAAAACAGTAAAGGCAATTCAACACATTAGCTTTTTCAAAAAGGCCAAATCATTTTGCCATTAATCCAACTTGGGATAAAACAGAGATCAACTATTTAACACAATCAATTTTAAGTTAAAAAAAATAAACAAATAAACTTTTTTTTCCCCCTCATTATCATCCTGGCTTTTTTCTTCTGATCTCATTTTCTCTCAGAGGGCCCGGTGGAGGAGACGGTCTTGATTGACCTGGAAAAGTGATATATGACAAGCTGGGGGAAGCTTCCCTTGGACGTTTCTAGTCCTCCACCGCTACCCCCACGTAAGAGTAAAAGACTCACTGGGAAATCTTTGAAATTGCTTTAAATAAGTGGGCTTATTAATTCATATATACCTAAGTCTCCTTCCATTTCAAAGCTTTCTAATTGTGCCACTCTTACATTTCAAAAAAAGGTTATACTTATATTCCCTGGCTTAAAAATTCTTTTGATGATAATTCAGGGTTCCCCAGCTGCTAAAAACAAGATGTTATTTGCCTAACAATGAAAAACACAGATGAGGTCAGATTGTTTGTGGGGCATGGGTGGCTTGAGGTAAAGGAAGCATCATAATCTCATCCACTGTGGGGAGGAATTTTGAATCAGTGAAGGCTAGCTGGCCTTGGACTCCATCCAAGGGTGTTCTGTCACTGAACTATCCAAGAGAGCCTTATAAGGCAGTTTCTTCTAGAAGTCCAGTGTACAGTGGACCCCGAGGACAGGCTCTAGGGACAGGATGGAAATCATATTTCAGGATGTTAACAAATGCCTGCTCAGCTTAATCATTTTAATCATTCCATATTAAAGCTGTATAGTTTAAGAGATTTAAAAATTATAAAATCCTCCCCCAGATGTGGCCCCCTCCCCCTCAAGTTATTTCTCAGCTCTCCTAAAGAGAGTCTCCTGACTTCTGCCTGAACACAGTATCCTATTCAACAGTTTTTACTGGAAAGTTCTTCCATTGTGTCATCTAAACGTGCCTTGTGGCTATTTAATTCCAGGCCTTTTAGTGCCGTCCTCCTGAAGAACTGATTTAAGAGAGTAATTTGTCAGGCACCTTCGATTTAATAACTAATTCCCAAACGATGAAGACACATTAACTTGTTCTTTACTTTCCTCTGAAAGAATCCTAAGTCCTCTAAGACCCCACTTTCTGTCCTTCAGTTTTTCAAATCTTTCCTAAAATGCAGAGATTGAAACTGGACAAAGTGATAATGAAGAACCAGTGATTCATTCAATATTCTAGAAATTTCTGTGCTCAAGAAGGGCAGCTGAGGTCAGAAAAAAATTTAAAGCATTTCTATTGGACTGGGGCAGGCTCTTAGGGAATGTGACTTTTTCTGTTTCTGATCTGAAAGCGGAGAGAAAGAGTAATAGGGACTTTAGGGGGAAGAGACTCCTGAAAGGAGCAAGTGGTGGTAATTTGGAGGCAGGACTGGCTAATAAGGCAAGTGAGGTGAGGGAAGTTAATGAGCAGTCACTGAATAATGAAAAGCTCCTCAAGGGCTTTTCACTCCCAAGTAGCAAGCAGCTTGCCATGGCAGGCTGGGAACGTGGATTTGACAGCGCTTCTAAGATCTAAGAGGGAAACAGGTCTTGGGAAGGAGTGCAGGCATCTGTTGTTGTGATTACAGAAACAGCTTCCTTATGGGCGTCTCTGACTGTAGTCTCGTCCCCTTCCAATCCACACTCCCAACAGTAGCCAACAAAGCTTTTCTAAAAGCACAAATCCAGCTCCATCACTCAGCGGCTCCCACTGCTCTGTGACGGCGTCTCAGCTCCTTAAGGGGTCACAGGCCCTCCCCTATCACTGGGCTCTTTCATGTGGCCAGCTGCCTCTTTCTCCGCAGGCAATCCCACCAAACCACATGTGAGTCCTTCTGCTGGCTATGCTCTGGTTATCTCCTTTCTCTTAAAAAATTGTTTTAACTGATAACTGAAAATTGTATATATATGGTATACAACACGATGTTCTGATATATGTAGACATTTTGGAATGGCTAAATCAGGCTATTTAACATATGCATTACCTCACATACTTTTTTTGTGTATGTGGTAACAACATTTAAAGTCTACTATCTTAGAAATTCTTTTTTTTTTTGGCTGGGTCTTGCTCTGTTACCCAGGCTGGAGTGCGGTGGTATGATCATGGCCCACTGCAGATTTGACCTCCTGGGCTCAAGTAATCCTCCCGCCTCAGCCTCCCAAGTATTTGGGACTACAGGTGTGCACCACCACGAACAGCTAATTTTTCGTTTTTTTTATGGAGACGAGGTCTCACTATATTGCCCAGGCTGGCAATTTTCAGGTATATAACATATTGTTATTCATTATAATCACCATGAGGGACAATAGGTCTCTTGAGCTTATGTCTCCTCTCTAACCAAAATTGTGTGTCCTTTGACCAACATCTTGCCAATGCTGTCCCCTCCTCCCAACCCCATGACGGGTAACTGCTGTTCTATTTTCTGCTTCTATGGGTTTGACTTTTTTTAGATTCCACATATAAGTGAGATCACATAGCATTTATCTTTCTGTGCCTGACTTTTTTCACTTAATATAATGTCTTCCAGGTCCCCTCATGTTGTGGCAAATGACAAAATTTCCTTCTTTTTAAAGGCTGAATTAGTATTCTATTGTGTGTGTGTGTGTGTGTGTGTGTGTGTGTGTGTGTGTATATATATATAGTGTTTTCTTTTCATCTCCCTTCTAACTCTACCACAACCTCTATACTAGCTCTTCTCCAGCCAGTTCCTTCTTATCCCTGTCTCAGTCAGGACATCATTCTTCCACTAAGTGATTCCTGGCTTTTCCTCCACGAACCTGGGTCCCCTCCTCTGGCTGACAGTCCTCATGGTACTACTGTGTTAGTTTAATGATATTACACTGACTTGTACTCCCCCAAGATAAACCAGACAATTAATGACTCCATTTAATTTGAAACCCCTTTGTTTCAACTTTCAATGAAGTTCATAAATTTACTGAAGGATAGTAGTAGAACGTGGGCATTTAAATGATATATTATCAACATAAAAAATGAGTCTAATGAATCTAAAATGAGCATCTCAAAGAATGGAGGTTTAAAACTCATCAAATAAAATGAGTTCCTGAAAAATCCAAATCTATACTGAAGTGTTTTCCATTTACAGAACAGTTTCTATAGCTCTGGACCTAATTCTACTCAGCAAGGGGACGTGGAAGTGTTGGGATTTGGGGGGAAAAGTTACCGTCCAATGTTAGGGTTCAGGATTGTTGATGACAGAAGGGAAGGCAAGGCAATGTCAGATGAATTTCCTGGCCTAGACTTGAGGAAGGCAGAAGATGCCAGGAGGAAAGAGAGCAGACAGGCGGGAGAGGGGCTTTCCTGCATTTCCAAACAGGAAGGTGCTTTCTTAAGAGAATTCCTTTGTTAATCAACAAATATTTATGATATGCCCAACTATTAGCCAGACACTGTGTTTATAAGGAGTTATAAGATGAAATCCCTCTCTTACAATGCTTACAGTCTAGTGGGGAAGACAGACATTCAAAGAGTCCTTCTGTGGCAGTTGGCGAAGGTCTATACTAGCTAACTTGTTCTCCACTCGGGGCCCGAGGCCCTGCTGTTCCCTTTGCTGAAATCCTCCCAAGTGTTCTTAGCATGGCTCTACTCATCTCACTTAATACTGCTCATTCATCTGGAGTCTCTATCCTATTTCTCTGATGTACACCCTTCACAGCATATACACATTGTGTGAAAATATATTTTTGTTTCTGTGTATCTTCTTCAAGGTTACTTACCCTGAGATTAGGAGAGTGCCTAGCCAATTCACATGTTGATTCATTCATTGATTCATGCATTAGACATGTGTTTAGAGCACATGCTACATACCATGCACTTATCTAGGTCCTTGGGTCTGTCTATATGAGGGAGCAAAATCTCCCTTCCCACCCGGAGCTTAATTTCATGTTGAATAATGACAACAATTAACGTTCATCGAATGCTTTCTATGGATAATATTCATGACATTTAATCTTCATGACAACCCTATGAGACAGATAATGCTTATAATCCCTGTCTTACAAGAGAGCAAGACCTTGGGCAGACAGGTCAAATAACTTACTCAAGGCTATAGTTAGTAAGTGGTCAAGATTCACACCAAGGGAGTCTGGCTTGAGAGCTCCTCATCTTAACTTCTCTGCTATACTGCCTCTTATATATGACACACAGTACACGTGGAATAAATATTAGTTGAAACCATGGCTGGATGCATAGTCCTAGAAGAACAGATACATCATTTTGGGGTGGGGGAAAGTCAGAATACTTCACAGAGAAAGTGACAGAGCTGATCCTTGAAGGCTAGGTAAGAGCTCATTTTGCAAAATTTTTTTTCTTTCGTGTCAGACAGGTAATGTGCCAATGTCATAAAAGGTTTGGGGGTGACATACCTCACACATGTGTATGAACGCTCAATCATCATGCTTATGAACTACAAAAGGATCATAGGTAAGAGTTCAAAGGATGGAAAGGAAGTGAAGGAGGGTGCGATTGTGGTCTGTGTGGAGGTGGGAGGTGTTGCAGGCAGAAGGCACAGCATCTACAGAGACATGCAAGCATAGAGACATATGTGCTGAAGTGTGAATAGCAGATATTTACTGTGGCTAGTGCATAAAAGAGGTTAGAGAGAAGAGGTCAAAATAATAGAATGGAGTTATATCATGAAGGGCCTCTTATATCCTGCTAGGTAGTTTGAACTTGGTCCTAAAGGTACTAAGAATGGAGACCCTTAAGAGTAACATTCTGATTACAGGAGTGAAAATTAATTCTGAGGGAGAAAGGATGGTACCTAACGAGACCAAAGCGGCTGAAATGGGATTGCCAAAGAGCTCAGATTTAAAAGACTGTGAACAACAGGTATAACCAGTAATTGGAATAGAGAAGCATCATGTTCTCTTCCAACTATGAAATTTTATTATATACTTAGTTTCTTTGTATCAACTTCTTTTAATTAAATGGAATCTTCAAATTCCCCCATCTGGTTACCTATGACTTCAGGGACCTCAATACAATCTAATGGCAGTAAATTCATAATGACAGTTCCAAGATTCGAAATTATTTGGTGATTATCTTTCAGACATATTTTCAAGCAGATCGCTTTGCCTTCTACCAGAGAGGTATGGAAAACAAGCAGATCAAGATCTCTTCCCAGGTGGGTAAGTGGTGATCTTACAAAAGGAGGAAGACTGGGGCAAGCTCCAGGGCTCCAGGGCAAGTGCTCTGGGAGGTGAGTTTGTAACTTGTACAGATACTTTCTTAATCAGCAACATCAAATCTGTTTTCTACATCCCTGGTATATAGCACCTAGTACAGTGCTGACTCAAGTTAGCTGCTCAGTAAATGCATGTTAAATGGAACCAAAAGACCAGAAGGCAGATTGAATCACACCATTGTGGCTGAATCCCACAATGCTGCCCCTACCTGGCCCCCACTCAAGTTATACTCAAGCATAACTCAAGTTTCCTCTGAGAATAGAAAGGAACCTAGAGGTCTAGAGGAACCTAGACAACGCATTTCCTATTCTGTGCAAAGCCCCAGTATGAAATGGCACAGAAGTAAATGGCACTCTGTCCAGTTTGCTTCTGTGATTGTCAAAACCCATTCAGGTGTCAGAAGAAATATTTAGGGGACGTGATAGGGATCCCTCTATTGTCTCTGCAGTGGAAAGGTTCTGCTCTGGGAAAGGCTTCCCATTCTCTTCTGCTGTCTTTGGCATTCTCCTACAAATTGTCTCTGCCATTTAGACCTCATCTCTCCCAATTTAGGATGAGAAGAAATGGCTAATTTAAGTCAAGGTTTCCAGTTTTAGATGCTGTTTTCTCGAACATTTCCCCAAATATAAAGAAAAGCCACGCTGGAACCCTCAAAGGGTTTGCAGTCTGGAGACGCACTGAGCTGGGTGGACGTGGTAATGAGGTTATGAAACTGGTTCTATATGACGGTCTCAATATTTTATAATCAGACTGTGTGAGTGTTTGGAGATGTAAGTAGCAGATGAGAAAGAGGAATATTAAGTATAAACTAGAAATTGACAACACTTGAACAATCACCAAGCTAACCTTCTGCTCGGATAAAGCAAGTATCTGTCATTTTGAAAAACCTATAGAGAAAGTTCCCCACTGTAATGTTTATAGGAAAATCTCAATATTTGGAATAAATTCTTAAATAATGCACATTTTTCATTACGTGACTGACAAGTGAGATCCAAAGTAACACATAACTGTTTCTATTGGAAACATATGCAGATTATTTTGGATTGCAATTTTCTAAGTTTAAGGTGATGATACTATAAATATTTAATAGTGAGATACACAATTTAAGGTTTTCAGTAATGAACTCGGAAATTGATGACATACAATCTATTAGTTTGTGGACTTCGGGGAAAAGCTCTAAAGAAAGAATTTGGAAATTCTGGAGAAAGTCTGAACTGTGTTAAAGAAGCAATAGCTTCTGTAATCTCAGAACTGCCTCCTCTCCCTTTTCTACCTTAGCTAAGATTAGGAGCTGCCAACATTGAATGTCTGACTTTCCCTTGAAAATATTGCCAATGGAAAATGTTATTTCAGGCATTAGAGTTAAAATTTCTGTGTGTGTGTGTGTGTGTGTGTGTGTGTTTACAAGTCCAGACTTTATTTTCTTCTTTCTTTATTTTTGAGATGGAGTCTCTCTCTGTTGCCCAGGCTGGAGTACTGTGGTATGATCTCGGCTCACTGCAACCTCCGCCTCCCAGATTCAAGCATTCTCCTGCCTCAGCCTCCTGAGTAGCTGGGATTACAGGTGTGCACCACCACACCTGGCTAATTTTTTTTTTTTTTTTGAGACAGAGTCTGGCTCTGTGCCCAGGCTGGAGTGTAGTGGCCGGATCTCAGCTCACTGCAAGCTCCGCCTCCCGGGTTTATGCCATTCTCCTGCCTCAGCCTCCCGAGCAGCTGGGACTACAGGTGCCTGCCACCTTGCCCAGCGAGTTTTTTTTTTTTTTTTTTTTAGTGGGGAGACGGGGTTTCACCGTATTAGCCAGGACTGGCTAATTTTTATATGTTTGTTTTTTAGTAGAGATGGGGTTTCGCCATGTTGGTCAGGCTGGTCTCGAACTCCTGACCTCGTGATCTGCCCACCTTGGCCTCCCAAAGTGCTGGGATTACAGGCATCAGTCACCACACCCGGCCTATTTTCTTATTTCATTTACAGCAAGCTTGGACTTGCTTGGAATAAAATAAACAATCAAACAATCTCAAAGACATTTCTGAACAGTGCATCCTGGGGACAAATTATGCAAAACAATACAAATCAAAGAAACAGGAAGGGAAAACAAAATGATCAGAAGGTTGACAACAAAGTGCATCACAAAAACATTCTTCAAAGAGTTTGTATTTTATTTTTGCCCACAAATAATTAGCTAGATTACTGTCTGAGAACCTTTAATTTTTAGAAAGTGGACTATTTTCTTCAATACTAAGAAATCAGGGCTGAGCATGGTGGTTTATGCCTGTAATCCCAGCAGGCCAGGATTACTTGAGCTCAGGAGTTCGAGACCAGCCTTGGCAACATAGTGAAACTCTGTCTCTACAAAAAAATACAAAAATTAACCAGGCGTGGTGGCACAGGCTTGTAGTCCCAGCTACTTGGGAGGCTGAGGCAGGAGGATCGCTTGAGTCCAGGAGGTGGAAGTTGCAGTGGGCCGAGATCATGCCACTGCACTCTACCCTGGGCGACAGAGCAAGATCCTGTCTTAAAAAAAAAAAAAAAAAAAAATCTGTCTGGAAGTCCTTACTTTATATTTCATTGTCAAACTGCTTTCCCCCATCTCATGACTTCACCTCTCTCTACATCCCCAAGCCAAGAAAGAAAATGACAAGAAATGGACAGATGTTAGCACGAGTTGGGTGCGCTTTGAGGATGGGGAAGTCTGAGGTCTCGGAAAATCTTTTCTACATATACACCCAGCCTTGTGAGTTCTCACTTTCTTGACGCACGCACGAAACTCTCAAAACCACCAAAAAGGAGAAGGGGGGGCGTCGCCCACCCCTCCTGGCATTCCGCGGCTGCCAACTCTTTCCCTCCCATCTGGCTCCTCGGATGCCCGCGGGGGAATCGAGGTGAATAGCGCCGGGCGAGGCCGCCGCGGACGCCCCGTCGGATGTGCCCTTCGCTAGGCCGAGAGGGTCAGGGTTGGAGAGGGAAGCGCTCGTGCCCACCTTGCTCGCAGGTGCCCTTGCTGACCTGGGTGATGGCCTTCTCCCCGCGGCTCTCGGCCCTCTGGCTGGCGGCGCGCAGCTGGCAGCCGCTTGGGTAGGTGGTGCCATCGCTGCCACACACCGGGTAGCGGCTCTTGCACACGCACACGCCGCTTACCCCCGGGCCGCCGGCTGCTGCCCCGGCTTTACCCTTCCGCCTCTTGCGGCTCTTCACGCACTCCATGCCCGGCGCGCAGTACCCCCTGCCGGCGCCGCCGCCCCCGCACGGCTCGCCCTCGCCGCGTGCGCACATCGGGCAGCAGCCGCACGCGTCGCGGGTCTCGCCCAGCAGGCAGCCCAGCGGGGGCAGGGGCGGGCAGGCGGCCGGCTCGCAGGGGCCGCAGGTGTCCGAAGAGGAGGAAGAGGAGAGGGGCAGGAGCAGGAGCAGCAGCCCGGCGGCGCCGAGGAGCAGGGCATGTAGCGACGGCCGCTCCATGGCGTGGTGCGGTGGCAGCTGCAAAGGCGCAAGTGAGCCGGGTCGGGCCGGCCCGCGCCTTAAACCCGCCGCCCCGCCCGGCCCAGCAGCGGGAACCACACCCCCGGGCGGTGAGAGCGCTGGGGCCCCGCCCGTGCCGCCCTCCTGGGCCCGCGGGGCCTGCGCGCGCGCTCCTGCTGGAGTTGGGGGGTGAGCGGTCACCCGGCGTGACCGGCCCATGGGCGCTCGGTCTCACGGCCGCTTCGCAGAGCTCACCCCGCCAGCTCCTGCTTGGTCCCCAGTCCTCTGCCCCGAGCCCTCAGGGATTGCCCCGCAGTGCGAGCGGCTCCTCCACTCTCTGATTTTTCCCCGTTTCCGGTCAATATATTTAAACTTCTTAACAACCACCGCTTCGAGACGATCCAGGGTTTCATCTATTAAACTCTCCGTGGGCCTGAGACACCTGAGTGCTCATTACGCTGTGGTTTGGGAAGCTCTCTTAAGAACAAGCTGTTAAAAAACCCCACCTGTGGATTTTTTGTCCCCGTTGGCCACAGGCCCGCTGTGGTCTTGGGTGTCAGGCACTAAAAGGACAAATCGTTGCCAACCACTTCCCTTTCTGGAACCTCCTAACTGCCTGCACCTCCCTCCCCGCTTCGCCTCCCAGTGGCATTCAACAAAACTGTGCTTTTTTTGTGCTGAGCCGTTTTCAGTGAGTACTGGAATCCGTGAGAGCTGTGCCCTTGTTTTGAGTTCTTGCTGAACTGCTCGCCCTCCAGCAAGCCTCTGGGGAGAACAGAGCGCAGCTGAGAGGAGCAGGGGTCCCCAGCTCCTTCCTCGTTGGGGCTGCCAAGGAGGTACCTAAAGCGCCCCCAGTCTTCACCAGCATTCCCGGAGGTTTTTGATATAAACGATGGACACTCAGTCTTTCTGCGAAGTGCTCTGCAAACTCAACTTGAAAGCCTCTCTTCCCAGGAACATTGGCCTCTCCAATGCAGACATGGAAGTTGCTTTCACTTTTTAACTGAATGTGTAACACTACAGCGTGCAATATTCTGCATGTCACATTGTGGTTCTTTTGTGTTCTTTTTTCTTAGCATAAATCCAGGGATTTACAGGGTTGCTGACAGAAAGCCAGCAGTTCAGTTCATAATCCCATCAGCAATGCAAAGAACTCATTCTCAACAGACTTTTACAAGGATAATTATTGCAAACTTTTGGAAAATTAAGTGACCACAAAATCGGGGGATGGAGAGTGGAGAAACGTCCTCCAATCCAGAAAAACCTAGCACTGCTTTTTGGCCTCTCCTTAGTGTATTATAGACAAGTGGAGCATCTTTTTTCCCTTAAAGGTCATATGTTGACCTGACAGTTGTTTAAAAAACAATGAAAAATCTTTAGAGCAGAATTTTCCCAAATATTTTTGTCTTTGTTCCATCCTAAGAGATGCAGTTTACATGACCCATTTGTTTTCCTGAAAAGGAAACAAATGCAGAGTGCACTCTATTTCCTGTTGTATTTAATTTCTTTATTTCTCTTCTTTTCTTGCTTTCTTCTGTCTTCTTTCTTTCTTTGTTTTTTTTTTTTTTGATGAAGTCTCTCTGTGTCGCCTAGTCTGGAGTGCAGTGGTGAGATTTTGGCTCACTGCAACCTCTGCCTCCCGGCTTCAAACAGTCCTTCTGCCTCAACCTTCCAAGTAGCTGGGATTACAGGCATGCACCATTATGCCCAGCTAATTTTTGTATTTTTACTAGAGACAGGGTTTCAACATGTTGCCCAGGCTGGTCTCGAACTCCTGGCCTCAAGTGATCCACCTGCCTCGGCCTTCAAAAGTGTTGGGATTACAGGTGTGAGTCAACACCCCTGGCCCTGATTTCATTTAATTCACTGGTCAGGAGCCACTAAATTGGTTCCATGATCTAGTATGACGATCTGTAATAGTTCTGGATTCTCCAGAAGCTTACTGTGAGACAAGGATTCTAGTGCAAGTAGGTCACATCAGGACACACAGATTGAGGGTTGGGGCAGGCAGGTGAGCAAGCAGGAAGGGAAGACAGCCAATAAATGTGCTTATCTCTGCAGGCCGAAGAAGCCCTCAGGCTCTACAAACTCTTTGTGTGTGTGTGTGTGTGTGTGTGTGTGTGTGTGTGTGTGTAGGGCATGCGGGTGGGCAGTGGCAGCAGCTGTACACTAAGAGCTGTCACCCACAGTGTGTGAAAGTCCTGCATCAGAGCCAACAGTGAGAATGCAAACATGTGCCGCAGCAGAGTCCCTTTGAGGAACCTCCTCACTGCCCAGCAAGCAAAGAAAACAAGCAAGTTTCTGGTCACTGAAAGGGGAACCCGAGCTCTGTGACAGCGCCAGTTAAGGAGGACTTGAAAACAAGAAGAGATGTTAGAAAAAAGGCAGGTGAATGGAGCCTTTAAAGAGCAAGTTGACAACTCCACCCTTCCAATAACAGATATTGTCACCTGTCCAGCTTCAGTTTTAAGGAGGTGGAGAGGCTGGATGTGGAGATGGAGATACTTTTACTTCTTCCTGTTTAATTGGTGCCTTTCGTTTCTTCTTCTTGCATAATTGCCCTGGTTAGAACCTCCAGTATAATGTTGAATAGAAGAGGTGAGTGGACACCCTTGTCCCAGTGCTCAACTTAGAGGGAAAGTTGTTAGTTTTTCACCATTAAGCATGGTGTTGGCCGGGCGCGGTGGCTCACGCCTGTAATCCCAGCACTTTGGGAGGCCGAGGCGGGCGGATCACAAGGTCAGGAGATCGAGACCATGGTGAAACCCTGTCTCTACTAAAAATACAAAAAATTAGCCGGGCGCGGTTGTGGGCGCCTGTAGTCCCAGCTACTCGGGAGGCTGAGGCAGGAGAATGGCGTGAACCCGGGAGGCGGAGCTTGCAGTGAGCTGAGATCCGGCCACTGCACTCCAGCCTGGGCGACAGAGCGAGACTCCGTCTCAAAAAAAAAAAAAAAAAAAAAAGCATGGTGTTAGCTGTGGGCATTTCATAGACAGTCTTACCAGGTTGAGGAAATTCCTTTCTATTCTGCTTATTGAGTGTTTTTATCATGAAGTGGTGTTGAATTTTCTTTTCTTTTTTTTGAGATGGAGTCTCGCTCTGTTGCCCAGGCTGGAGTGCAGTGGTGCGATCTCAGCTCACTGCAACCTCCACCTCCCGGGTTCAAGCGATTCTCCTGCCTCAGCCTCCTGAGTAGCTAGGATTACAGGCGCATGCCACCACGCCCAGCTAATTTTTATATTTTTAGTAGAGACTGGGTTTCACCATATTGGTCAGGTTGGTCTCGAACTCTTGACTTTGTCGTGATCCGCCCGCCTTGGCCTCCCAGAGTGCTGGGATTACAGGTGTGAGCCGTTATGCCTGACAGAGAGTAGATTTTAAAAGTTCTTGCCTCAACAATGATAAGTATGTCAGGTAAAGGATATGCTAATTAGCTTAATCTAGTCATTCCACAATACATGCATATATCAAAACATCATGTACACTGTAAATATACACAATGTTTTGTCAATTAAAATTGTTTTTAAATGTTTAAAAAGAATCATTCCTGCTTTCTGACAGCACCCAATCCGTAGCAATCTCCTGCTTCCTTAGACCTTCCCCTAAATTACTCAACCAAAGTCCAAATCCTGTAACAGAATCTTTCTAACACCCCCTTACTGAGACCCCCATAGTTCCATATGGTGTCTATCCTCCTTGCTACAATGAGTGATAAACTCAACTTACTCAACTACAGGTGCATTCCTGTGATCTTTGGCTGAAGATTAATGACGCAAGAGATATATGCCCCCCTCTCTTCTACACTACTTCAGCTCAATATTCCCCCAGCCCACAGGACACTCCCAAACCCTTTGCCGATGGGTCCTTGTACCTGGTGGGCACCCTTCTTGGTGGAGTATCTCTAAGACTACTCAGGCTGGCAAGCTTCTTGATATCTGTGGGAAACCCATGGTGCTGTGCAGCCTGCCCCTGCGACGTCCCTCTGTGTCCAGTCAGCACAGGGCCAGACGCCAACCTGCCTATTCAGGAGACATCTAATTGGACAATGGAATGGTTGTCTCTTTTTCTTGCAAACATCACAGATCTCTTGGCTCCATTTCCCTTGTCTTCTTAGGAGTTGGGGGGTAGGGATTAAGGGGAGGAAAAACCTTCTGCTGTCTCCAGTAGGCTGTCACCCCAAACCTGTTTATATGTATGTGTGCGTGGGGGCCTGGAGGAATGGTGTGTGGGGCTTGTGGTGCTTGTGGTAGGGACATGTAGCATTGAGGAGCATTCTGGTTCAATATTTTTTTTTTTTTTTTTTTTTGAGACAGGGTCTTGCTCTATCACCTAGGCTAGAGTGCAGGGATATAATCATAGCTCACTGTAGCCTCAAATTCCTGGGCCCAAGCAATCCCCCTACCTCAGCCTCCTAAATAACTGAGATTACAGGTGCACACCACCATACCTGGCTATTAATAATTTTTCTTTGCTTTTGTAGAGACAGAGTCTCATTATATTGCTCAGGGTGGTCTCCAACGCCTGGTGTCAAGTGATCCTCCTGCCTTGGCCCCCCAAAGTGCTGGGATTATAGGCACGAGCCACCACACCTGGTGCTGATCCAATTCTTGGTGGCTCTGCTTTAGAATGTGGGGACGCATAGCACCTATAGTTTTGGGTTGTAGATCCTAGTGCCATTTTTAGGCAAGGGAAGAGTTGTTCTATTCAACAGTCTGTTACAATAGTTATCTATCATCTTTATTATTTCATTTTTTTCTCCTGTCTCTCCTTCATCATCATCACCATTAATAAGTCAGAGATTGTCAGGTGGTGGGGTAGGGTGTATCCGATCACCCAAACTCAGATAAACAGTGCATGAAAAGGGGCTAAGCCAGTGGAAACCACTTTGGCACATTCCAGCTACCACACGAAGTTCAGCTTAGCTGAAGCAAGGTGAGTATGTGGAGAAGTGGGGAGAAATGAGTCTGGAGAGAGGGCAGAAGAGAGATGATGAAGGGCTTTGCACACCACGCCCAGAGCTTTGGACTACATCTTATAGATGACTGTGAGCTGCTGAGGGGTGCAGGGGAGAGGCAAGGTCAGGTTGTGGTGTTGGACGGTCATTACAGAAGTCAGAGGGAAATGGATCATTAATAGGGACAGACTTGAAGAAGGAATGTAGTTTCCACAATGCAGGGGCTACTACTGTCAGCCTATGCTGTGCCTTTATGGGAATTAAAAAAAACCCACCTCCACTGGGCAGATGCAGCACTGAGGGTTCAAGACTTGGCAAGCAGGTGGTTGCTTTGTGTGAGGAAAAAGGCGTCCCTTCCTCCGATGAGGCAGACCCAGCCCACATGAAGATGTGTGGCCCAGCAGGTGGAGAACTGAATTATAGTTTTCCTTGCTCCCTGGGCTGGATGCCCCTGTGCAGTGTGCAAACTGCATGTCCCTACAGGGGAGCATGGCCTCACGCTAATAGTGTGTCTGGTACAGAATTGGCAATCAATTAAAATTTTTTTCTTTCTTTCTTTTTTTTTTTTTTTGAGACGGAGTTTCGCTCTTGTCACCCAGGCTGGAGTGCAGTGGTGTGATCTCGTCTCACTGCAACTTCTGCCTCCTGGGTTCAAGCGATTCTCCTGCCTTAGCCCCCTGAGTAGCTGGGATTACAAGTGCCCACCACCATGCCTGGCTAATTTTTGTATTTTTAGTAGAGATGGGATTTCACCATGTTGGCCAAGCTGGTCTCGAACTCCTGACCTCAGGTGATCCACCCACCTCAGCCTCCCTGCTGGGATTACAAGCGGGAGCCACCGCGCTCAGCCGATTAAAAAATTTTAAAAGTAAGTAGACCAAAGGGAAAATCAGTTGGCAGCTCCTACTGCCAACTACTACTACTATCCAGGTAGGAATTAGCAAGGGCCTGAAGTCAGCTGTGGCAATGGGAGTTGAGGTAGAGACAGTATCAGTTGTCTATACTTGGACTCTTGTGAGTGAAAGGGAGTAGTGTTCATGATTATGCTGGGACAATGGGCATACATTAAGACTGTCCTAGACAATAGGGACATATCGTTACCCAAAATAGAGGCGAAGAGATGGACAAGAGATTTTAAAGAAGTTGAATATACAGGTCTTGTAAAGAAACTGACTGGAGGAAAGTCAAGAGAAACCCCAACATTTCTCCCATGAGAGACTAGGTGCCAGTCTCTGCCACAGCAAGTTTGTGTTGGGGGAAGAGGATGAGCTTGATTTTGGACTCGTTCTTTACAAATCAAGTCAGCCCTTTACGGACAGTTCTGGAGAGGAAGGAGTGGGGGCTCCCTAGTGATCATATCACATTGTATTGGAGACATTGCAGGACATTTGGCTGAGAGTAAGCCCTTGAGGTAAAGTCCCTCAATGATAACATCTCACTGTGTAATGAAGGACAGAAACTGATTTCTTATCAGTATTCTGCATCTCATCTCTTAAAAGAGGTACTGCCATGCAGGAAAATAGCTAATGATATAATTGAAAAGGCATTAATAGCCTGTAAAATTCAATATTAGAGACACAGAACTTGAAGGACTCACTAGAGGTCATTTAAATCCAGGTGACTCTGGATCCATTAGCCCTGATGCTAAGTCATCGGGGGCACAGAAATATCTGAAGAACCCCCAGAAATCATCAAGGAAGATTTTTTGTGTGGTCAGTCTTGTGTTCTGCTCTATCATTTAACTGCCTTTCACATCAGGAAGATTTGAGGTAACGGAATAATAGCCAACTTCCAAATATCCACAGTTGTAAAAAAATTTAGATTTTAAACTATGATCCTGACTATACTGCATATATCAAGAGAGGCTTTTAAACCCATAAGAGCCTCATTTCCTGTCTTAAAATTCATTATCTTAACATGTTAACTTTGCATTAACACAGACTTTTACATTTACATTTCCCTGTAAAATAAATTAGAGAGCATTTCTTTTGGTGACAACAAGTAGAAAAAAATGTCTTTGGGTTATTCCATAATTAGGCTTCATCCTTCTTTTGTTATGGGGGAAATGATATGATCATTTGGTGGCAAATGATGCAGTGCCCCATGTTAATCTCCCAGTGGCTCAATTTCATAATTCACCTTGGCAAAGTAGACAAATAAAAAATAAAAATGTCTCCTCATCATCGAAAGGAGCTTGGGAGAAAGTCAAATCAGGGAAATAAAATATTTTCAGTGGTTCCTTCACAGACTTCACTATGAATAAAACTTTGTGCCCAGGAAGGAGTTTCTTGGATGTTTTTGAATGTTTAGGAGGATATTTATCCTGAAAGCATTGATTCCTTTCCTTTTGAACAGATGATCAGCTGGGATGTTAAGATGTTAACAACGTTTATTTTACGGATGCTAGTTTTTAAATTTTGTTTTAGCTTGCTAAGATGTTAGAATAACAACATTCCTTTCACTGATGCTGAAGATTCACCTTTTTAAGAAAGAGTCACTGATCATATGAATGACATAGATGTTGCTTTATCTGCCTCTGCAGTGCAGCTACCTGGCTGATGTCAGCCGCTTAGGTGAATAACAAGTGCATTTCAGTATTGTCAAAGTCTATAGCTGTCAAGCTTCAGATCCAGCTTCCTTAACGCTAACCCACTTCCTCTGTAGTGTCTTCTCATAACATCACTGCTTATTAATAATGCTTGCTTTAAAAGAGAAATGTGGATGTGTCACAATAGAGGAAATCTTGGAAAACTTTAAGTCCCTCTTCTTTTTGATTCTTGTTGAGTATATTCCCATGCCTTATTGAGAAGTAGCATTTTTAGGTCTTCCCTAAGGTGCAAAGGTTAAATATTTGTCCTCATGTTACATAAAATTGGGGCCTGGAAGCCCATGTGACACAGTAGAGATGGTGATCGGCTTGAATGTCAAGGTCTTCAGTAGCACGGCAGGTTCCCTGTGACTTTCTTACAGCAGGGCAAGTGATTTGGGAATGAGATATTCAAGAGACAGGAGAGAAGATATAACTGCAAGAGGAAGGAATGAGTGTCTTTGGCCTGCAGTAAAATCTCTAGCATTCTGTGTGTGGTTCCTGGTTTCAGGAAGGAATGGGGCAGGTTAGTACATAGCTGAGGAATGTAGTGGGGGCTTGCATGGCCTCAAAGGGTCAGAAGTAGACCGAACTGAAAGTCCTGTTATCCTGGTAGATCTTCATTGAGAGGTTTAGGAGGGGCTATGTGGTGGCAATGATGCCTGTGTAGGAAAACCTCCTATCTCTTTAGTCATTGAAATGAAAAGATGGACATCCAGAAGTCTAGGAAAATTGGCTTAATGCAAGAAAGCAACACTTTCTAGCTTTATGTGCCTCTCGGAACTCATCTTGCGAAATCTTTTTGGGTCACATTCTTAATGTAATTCTATACCAGTTGTGTTTGCAAGAAGAGGATAATTGGGGACTGAATAGAAGCTATTCTCAGGCATAAGGCTGGGTGCGGTGGCTCACACCTGTAATCCCAGCACTTTGGGAGGCCAAGGCAGGTGGATCACCTGAGGTCAGGAGTTTGAGACCAGCTTTGCCAACATGGTGAAACCCTGTCTCTACTAAAAATACAAAAATTAGCCGGGTGTGGTGGCATACACCTGTAGTCCCAGCTACATGAGAGGCTGAGGCAGGAGAATCGCTTGAACCCTGGAGGTGGAGGTTGCGGCGAGCTGAGATGACACCATTGCACTCCAGCCTGGGAGACAGAGTGAGATTCTGTCTCAAAAAAATAAAAAAAAAAAGCATTCCTAGGTATAAATGTACCAAACCAATTAGAACACACAGAATTCTTAATCTGGGCCTCTTGCAGCAGCTCTGGTCAATCAAGGGTTTATACTCAGATAAATATCATTGACCTACCACCCCCCGTTTAATGAGAAGAATGCCAGACTTCTTATGATTCTTCATAAAGTCATTACCAACCTGCCCTCTGTGTGCCTCACTTGACCCCTGTCTTTGACCTCCTGATGTGCCAAGTTGAATGACTTTCCGTCTCCCAGAAAAGCTGTCCTCTTTAGATGTCTCACATGTGATTTCTTGTTTCTGGAGTTCCCTGGAAAGACTGAGCCTTTACCTCATCCCAAGCCTCTGTTTTCTTTAGGACTACAGTCTTGCCTCCTCTGCCCACTTCCCTTCTGGGAGTTGTCTTGCTATTGAGTTCCAGCCAAGTCTACAATCCTGTCTGACGCCACTCCTCTCTGCGTAGACGTCTGCTCAGTGTCTGCCCAGGAAGTGCAGCTCCCTCTCTCTGAGCCGCTCTGGGTTTGGTTGCTGTCTTGGACTGCTTTCACTTGTCCCTGTTATATTCTCCACAAACATGTCAACATGCCAGGCTGAGCTCTCTTTCCCACTGCTGTAGCGGCTCGTCCCACAGAGCTTTATTCCTCCCAGTGAGCCCCTCGCATCCTAACTTCAGGCCTTTCCCAGTCCATCTGGCCACCCACTGCCTTTGCCAAGCCCTTTCGTTTTTCCCTGAGGGCTTTTAGGGTAGGAGGAAAAATAAACTCTATGACTGGATTCACTTGGAATTTGGCTGTCAGAGTCATGTTCTCTTCTTTTGGGGTCTATTTAAAAAGCATCCAGTGCCCATGGGAAGCAAAAACCCTTTCCAAAGGGCTAAGGCCATCTACTCTGACCCCTGGAGCATCCTTCCTCATCCTCCACATCTCAGAGCAGACACTGGTCTCTGCTGGAAGAGTCTTTCCAACCCTCAGGTCTCACAGAAGTCTCTCAATCCCCTCACTTAGTGCATTCTCCATTTTAGCTTTACTGCACTATATATAACCACCAGATCTCAAGGACAATCACTAGCTTTAAAAACTGGTTTGCCATTGCTGTATTTCCAGCACTCAGCTCAATAGGTGCATGAGTCAATGAATGCATGAATGATTTCTCTGCACATCTTCCACTGATTAGCTCTCTGTTGCCTAAGACATCTCAGTTACCATTCATTCTTCAGACTTTGTTTTTTATTCCTTTCTTCTCTTATTCCGGTTTCTAGCACTTATTAGCCATATGACCTTGGGTAAGTTACTTAATCTCCTTGTGCCTCAGTTTTATCTGTAACATGGAGTAATAGTATTACCCATCTCATGAGGTTGTGGGGAGATTGAATGGAGCAGTGCTTGGTACATAATAAACCCTCAATAAATATGATGATTGAATTATTTCCTGTGCTTTCCTGAATGTTTTTACAGGATTATTAACCAATGATTTTGTTAAAATTGACTAATAGAATAAAATAATTACTCATTGCAACTTCCCTTGCTCACTTGCTAAGTTGAGGAGAATTATATAGTTTTATTTTCCTTTTCCTTTGCTCCTCCACTTGATCTCTCCCATATTTTTGGACGGACTCAGGCTTTTGGGTGGGGAGAGAGTGAGTAGTTCTCTTGGTTCCTCCTAGGGCTGAATTACTTTGCAGGTAACACTTGGAATATTAGAGATACCTAATGTTGGACTTAAGTTTGAAAATCTTTCAATAGCTTTATAAGGTCAAAACAAACTTTTTAAAAACAACCCTATGTGAACACTGATAAACTTGAAATGATGACTGAGAAAAAGTGGTGTCAACTTAAATAACAGAGAGATGCCATCTAAAAGAAATAATATTTATTTGGGAACAGGCATTGCAATAGGAATACACATGCCAATAGGAATACATGTGAACTATGTGTGTATTCAGGAAAGTAAAAGAAGACAATGGCTTTTAAAGGAAAATGAGAGGGTTGCATAGTTGTTTTGAGATAATTATCCTGGGTTATAAAGATCAATAACAAGGGTGGTGCCAGTTCAGGGTTGGACAAATCTGCTGGGCAGATGTCCTTGCAGAAGTATTGTTTTCCTATGAGATTGTGATGGTCTTTGTGCAAGGCTGTGGTTTTTGCAGAATCTTTTGTGATAGTTCCTGTTATTAGGCGTTCGTGTGTGATAACCTTCTTTTCATGGCCTTCTCTGGCTTCTTTTGTTATGGTTTTTAACACAAGTGACTCAATTTTGATTCCATCAACTTTCATAGTGGAAACTTGTTTGTGTAGGGCTGGTCCTTCCAGCCCAACTTGCGAAGACTTTCAAGCTGGACCTCTGTGCATCCGCTAACGGGGAGTCTGTGGGAGGATAGTACCTCTTGAAGAGTGCAGCCTCCTGGGTGCCCATGGGGTTCTTCGTGAAGAGTTTCATGGTTGCTGCTTCAGGACTTATTGAGATTTGGGAATTCTCCTTTCTTGTTCTTTTAAAATAAGCAATAAGTCAAAGGGTTTTTTGACTGCTTTTTTTTTTTTTATGTGACAGAGTCTTGCTGTGTCACCCAGGCTGGAGTGCAATGGCACGATCTCAGCTCACTGCAACCTCCACCTCCTGGGGTTCAAGGGATTTCTCCTGCCTCAGCCTCCTGAGTAGCTGTTTACAGGTGCGTGCCACCATGTCTGGCTAATTTTTGTATTTTTGGTAGAAACGGAGTTTCATCATGTTGGCTATGCTGGTCTTGAACTCCTGACCTCATGATCCACCCACCCTGGACTCCCAAAGTGCTGGGATTACGGGTGTGAGCCACTGCACCCAGACTTGACTGCTTTTTAAATTCTCTATCTCAAAGAATAGTAAATAATATTTGAATACTAACCACACTAGTTTTAGCCCCGTGATGGTTAATTTTATGTGTCAACTTGATTGAGCTAAGAGATGCCCAGATAGCTGGTAAAGCACTATTTCTGGGTGTCTATAAGGCTATTTCTGGAAGAGATTAGCATTTGTATGAGTAGACTGAGTACAGAAGATCTTTCTTGCTAATATGGGTGGGCATCATCCAATCCCCTGAGGGATAAAATAGAACAAAGAGGCAGAGGAAAGGTGAATTCTCTTTTTCTCTGTCTTTGAGCTGGGATATCCATCTGGCCTTTGGACAATGGAGTGCCTAGTTCTTGGACCTTTGGACTCTGGGACTTAAACTGATTACTGCACCCCTTTCCCACCTGCTGTCCAACCTCCTCCAGGTTCTCATACCTTCTGCTTCAGTTTTGCCATCAGCTCCCTCCCCTGGTCCTCTGGTCTTTGGACTCTGCATTGTGCCACCAGTTTTTCTGGGTCTCTTGCTTGCAGACAGCATATCATGGAACTTCTTGGCCTCCATAATCACATGAGCTAATTGTCCTAGTAAGCCAATTGTCATCTCTATCTCTGTCTCTATCTCTATCTCTATCTCTATCTCTATCTCTATCTCTATCTCTATCTCTATCTATCTCTATCTCTATCTCCATCTCCATCTCCATCTCTCTCTTGTCTCCAACTATATCTCTCCTATTGGTTCTATTTCTTTGGAGAACCCTGACTAATCCAAGCCCTCTGATGGTAAGATATACTTTTTTGTTTTTCAAAAGTAGTTCTGGTCCTTCACTTTAAAGGGCAAAGTGGACCTATGTCCACTTTGGTTCTGCTCACAGACAGGGGCTGATTCCAAGGGGCTGGGATAGGGCTGTTTTATCCATCTTTATTATCTTCCATGGAGCAGAAGTGATAGCAGTTATCAATATCCAGTCTGCATTTAATCACCCCTTTTGAAGCAGGTTTATGGCAAGTCTGCCTTTGCTCTACAGGAACAACATTAAACAGCTGACTGGCCCACATTTTTGGGAGATGAGTGTCTCCTAGGAATCTCACAAGCACTTCATGTTCTACCTGTTGCAGCATTTGTATTTTTGGAGAAAGTGTCTGCAGATTTCAATGTAACTTGCTTAATATTCATAGATTCTTACTAATTTTTCTTCCAGGAAAATAAAGTATTGTTAGTTTTATGGTGAGTGTCAGGGAGGTTGTAGGAATTTGATCAAGCAGAACCATGATAAGAAAAGCCAACAGATGCTTTCGAAATTCCTTGTCATTCTGGCCATAATAATGGAAGGAATGACAGTTTTATTAGTTTTCTTTTCTTGCTTAACAAATCACTACAAAGTTTTCAGCTTGTAGGCTTGACTGGGTTCTCTGCTTAGGTTGAAATGAAAGTGTGGGCTGGGTTGGGCTTTTATTTGGTGGCTCTGGGGAAGAATTCATTTCTGAGATCATTCAGATTTTCAGCAGAATTCAGTTCCTTGTGGTTGTAGGACTGAGTTCCCTGCTTTCTTGCTGGATGTTGTTGGACAGCTCTCTGGTCCTCCTTGCACATGGCCCCTCCATCTTCAAAGCTACCAATGGCATATTCAGTCTTTCTAGTGCTTCAGATCTCTCTGACTTCCTCTTCTGCTGCTACCCAGAGAAAATTGTGCTTTCAAAGGGTTCATATGATTAGAGTAGACTTACTTGGATCATTTCCCTTTTGGTGAATTCAAAGTCTATTGATCAGTAATAATGTGATTATTTTTGCAAAATCTCTTTTGCCAGGTAATGTAACATAGTCACAGACATGATATCACATCCTATTCATAGTCTTGGAGATTAGGGCAGGAAATCTTGGGTGGTCACTTTAGAGTTCTGCCCACCACAGTTGTCAAATATTGTTTTCTCAAATTAACTCTTTGCTGAAACTGAGCTCTAGGATCTCCCTTGCTTGTTTTTGTTTGCTTGTGAACCATACAGTTTGTTATCTATGCTGTATATCTTTTTTTTTTTTTTTTTTGAGAAAGAATCTCATTCTGTCACCAAGGCTAGGGTGTAGTGGCATGATCTTGGCTCATTCTAGTGCCCACCTCCTGGGCTCATGTGATCCTCCTGCCTCAGCCTCCCAAGGAGCTGGGACTACAGGCGTGCACCACCATGCCCAGCTAATTTTTTGTAGAGACCTGTTTTTGCCATGCTGCCCAGGCTGGTGTTGAACTCCTGAACTCAAGGAATTCACCCACCTCAACCTCCCATAGTGCTGGGATTACAGGTGTGAGCGACCACACCCGGCCTATATCTTATCAATGAAATTTTATTCTCTGGCTCAAACAGGATGCCATTTTCCAGGGCACGTATTCCTGGGGTTCATCTATTGGTTTTGGATTTTGAGGTTTGGTGTCCTCCTTGCACTTGGCCCCTCCATCTTCAAAGCGAGCAATGGCATATTGAGTCTTTCTAGTGCTTCACATCTCTCTGACGTCCTCTTCTGCCACTACCCAGAGAAAACTGTGCTTCAAAGGGTTCATGTGATTAAAGTAGGCTCACTTGGATAGTTTCCCTTTTGATTAACTCGAAGTCTATTGATCAGTAATGATTTAATTATTTTTACAAAATAGTTATTTTAGAATGGAATTATTTTAATTTAACCAAAGCACCAAAGCACCATTTTTGCTTGGACCACACAAGGAGAGATATGAGAAGCATAAAGCAGCAAACACAACCCTGGCTAGCCTCCAAACCTGTGTCTTTTAGTGTTACAAGTACATATGAGATTGCCGCTGTATTCACAGACCAACAATTATCTCATTAAATAACTTCCTAAGCCTTGATTTAGCCATTATGAAAGATGTTTTGATAAAGAACATCTGGTGTTGTTTTCAATTAAATATTACACCACTAAACTTTGATTAAAAACTGATTTAAAATTTTAATAGTCCCTCCTTTAGAAGATGGCAAAATGCAAAAAAGGAAAATGTCATTCATTTAAATTGTTTTCTTTCTCTTCTTTGTTGCTCTATTTTAACTGGATTCCCATTCATGACTGTTTAAAACCCACACAATTTTGGATGCAGTAAATCGAGATACATAAATAAGATTACCATACCAATACTGCTGTTCTCACTCTTTTACTGTTGATACCTCATTTTGTTTTTATGCTTTAATTAAATTGAGTATATTTTATGTTTCAGTTTGCTTTAAAACAACTGCAGTGCATATAATTGACACTATTTCATCCCTGATAGAAAGTGCTGAGTTGAATTAAACACACCAGTTCCATTTCTCTTTATATTTAATCTGTGGCAAAACTAAGGCAGAAATAATATGAACTATATTTCTTCTCCAAGTTGCCATGATAGGTGAAAACAACTAACCATCTAATAATTACTAATAAAGACTGAAATGAAATCTTTAGTGTAACTCTTATCTATATAAAAATAGATATTTAGTGGTATAAGCTAATTTTACTTAGTAATTTTCCCCAAGTGGTACGTAACAAATGATAAACACATAATTGCTATTCCAGGTACTCCATATCAAGCATAAATCTTCAAGCACAGATTTTAATATATTTTTACTCAGGCTATCAGGTTTAGCCTAAGTATTTATAGTAGGGAAATGATAGTATGCAATGTTTCTACAGAATAGGGATTGATGAACTTTTGTAAAGGGCCAGATAGTAGATATTTTCAACTTTGTGTGGGCCATATTATCTCACAATTACATAACCCAGCTGTTACAATATGAATGCAGCCATGGACAATATGTGAACAAATGAGTATAGCTGTGTTCCATAAAACTTCATTTACAAAAACTGGTGGTGGGCCAGGTTTGACCTGTGGGCTATGGTTTAATAGGTTGACCCTTATTATCGATGATAATGACCAAGTGCTAGCTAATGTTCACTGCTGAGAAAAATCAATAGGTCAATTCATGAATTAGGGTCCTGCATATACTTTTGTTATCATAGGTATTTTGTTTTTGTTTGTCTTGCAATAGTTTGTCTTAATTTAATCTGTTGATTCCCATGTGGGAATTTCCTCCGCAATCTTATATTTTAAAATAGGGACCTACACTCATCAACATTTCCACAAGTCTAAATTAAGTCATCAAATAATTACCATGATTAAAATTAGCTATCTTCTCTTCTGCAGTGGTTCAGGCAACAACTGTAACATGTTTATCTTACACAAACTTGGCTTAAGTCAGGCCAGACTTTGCAAGCTCTTGGCTTCATACCATTTGATATGATTTTTCTCTGTGTCCCCACCCAAATTTCATCTCAAGTTGTGATCCTTGGTGTTGGAGGAGGGGTCTTGTGGGAAGTGATTAGATCATGGGAGCAGATTCCCCCCATGCTGCTCTTGTGATAGTGAGTTCTCACGAGCTGATGGTATAAAAGTATGTGGCACTTACCCTTTTGCTGTCTCCTACCACCATGTGAAGGTGTTTGCTTCCTCTTCCACTTTGATTGTAAGTTTCCTGAGGCTCCCACTCATGCTTCCTGTGAAGCCTGAGGAATTGTGAATCAATTAAACCTCTTTTCTTTATAAATTACCCAGTCTCAGGTAGTTCTTTATAGCAGTGTGAAAATGGAATAACAAACCACTAAATTTTTGTTTTAATAGAGAGAGATAGGGTCTCACTCTGTTGCCCAGGCTGGAGTGCAGTGGTGCCATCATCACTCACTGCAGCCTTGAACTCCTGGGCTGAGGTGATTCTCCTACATCATCTTTCCAAGTAGCTATGACTACAGGTATGCACCATGATACCTGGCTAATTTTTACAAAATTTTTTGTAGAGATGGGGGTCTCTCTATGTTGCCCAGGCTGGTCTTGAACTCCTAGCCTCAAGTGACCTTGGCCTCCCAAAGTGTGAAGATTACAGGTATGAACTACAGTGCCAGGCCCCATTATATTTTAGATATCATTTTCGTTTTGGGAGGCAAGAGGGTCAAGTACAGTGGTATGATTTGGCTGTGTCTCCACCCAAATGTCACCTTGAATTGTAATAATCCCCACGTGTCAAGGGTGGAGCCAGGTGGAGATCACTGAATCATGGGTGTGGTTTCTCTTATACTGTTCTCATGTTAGTGAATAAGTCTCATGAGATCTGATGGTTTTATAAATGGGAGTTCCCCTGCACAAACTCTCTTGCCTGCCACCATCTAAGATGTGCCTTTGCCTCTCTTTTATCTTCTGCCATGATTGTGAGGCCTTCTCAGCCACACTGAACTGTGAATTCACTAAACCTCTTTTCTTTATAAATTACCGAGTCTCAGGTATGTCTTTATTAGCAGCATGAGAACAAACTAATACAGTAATTGGTACTGGTAGAGTGGGGTGCTGCTGTAAAGATACCTGAAAATGTGGAAGTGACTTTGGAACTGGGTAACAGGCAGAGATTGGAACAATTTGGAGGGCTCAGAAGAGGATAGGAATATGTGGGAAAGTTTTAAACTTCCTAGAGACTATTGAATGGTTTTGACTAAAATGCTGGTAGTGATATGGACAATGAAGTCCAGGGTGAGGTGGTCTCAGATGGAGATGACAAACTTGTTGGGAACTGGAACAAAGGTGACTCTTGCCATGTTTTAACAAGAAACTGGTGGCATTTTGCCCCTACCCTAGAGATTTGTGGAACTTTGAATTTGAAAGAGATGATTTAGGGGATCTGGCAGATGAAATTTCTAAGCAGCAAAGTGTTCAAGAGGTGACTTGGGTGCTGTTAAAAGCATTCAGCTTTATGTATTCACAAAGATATGGTTTGGAATTGGAACTTACGTTTAAAAGGGAAGAAGAGCAGAAAATTTGCAGCCTAATGATGTGGTAGAAAAGAAAAACCCATTTTCTGAGGAGAAATTCAACCTGGCTCTAGAAGTATGCATAAGTAATGCAGAGCCAAATGTTAATCGCTAAGACAATGGGGAAAATGTCTCCAGGGGACGTCAGAGGTATTCTTGGCAGCCCCTCCCATCACAGGCCCAGAGGCTAAGGAGGTAAAAATGGTTTCTTGGGCTGGGCCCAGTGCCTTGTTGCTTTGTGCAGTCTTGGAACTTGGTGCCCTATGTCCCAGCCATGGCTAAAAGGGGCCACCGTAAAAGTCAGTCTGCTGCTTTAGCAGGTGCAAGCCCCAAGCTTTGGTGGCCTACATGTGGTATTGGGCCTGTGGGTGCACAGAAGTCAAGAATTGAGGTTTGGGAACCTCTGCCTGAATTTCAGAGGATGTATGGAAATGCCTGAATGTCCAGGCAGAGGTGTGCTGCAGGGGCGGAGCCCTCATATAGAACCTCTGCTAGGGCAGTGCAGAAAGGAAATATGGGGTGCAAGCTCCCACACAGAGTCCCCACTGGGGCACTGCCTAGTGGAGCTGTAAAAAGAGAGCCACCATTCTCCAGAGGCCAGAATGGTAGATGCATTGACAGTTTGCACTGTGTGCCTGAAAAAGCCAGAGACACTCAATGCCAGCCTGTGAAAGCAGCCAGGAGCGGGGCTGTACCCCACAAAGCCACAGGGAAAAAGCTGCTCAAGACCATGAGAACCCACCTTTTGCATTGGTGTGACCTGTATGTGAGAGATGGAGTCAAAGGTGATAATTTTGGAGCTTAATATTTAACTGCCCTGCCGGATTTCTGACTTGCATGGGGCCTGTAGCCCCTTAATTTTGGCAAATTTCTCCCATTTGGAATGGGTGCATTTATCCAATGCCTGTACCCAAATTGTTTCTAGGAAGTACCTTACTTGCTTTTGATTTTACAGGCTCCTAGGTGGAAGGGACTTGCCTTATCTCAGATGGGACTTTGGACTGTGGACTTCTGAGTTAATGCTGAAATGAGTTAAGACTCTGGGGGACTGTTGGGAAGGCATGATTGGTTTTGAAATGTGAGGACATGAGATTTTGGAGGGGCTAGGGGCGAAATGATATGGTTTGGCTCTGTGTCCCCCCCAAAATCTTACCTTGAATTGTCAAGAGGAGGTCCAGGTGGAGATAATTGAATCATGGGAGTAGTTTCCCTTATACTGTTCTCATGGTAGTGAATAAGTTTCATGAGATCTGATGGTTTTATAAATGGGAGTTCCCTTGCACAAGCTCTCTTGCCTGCTACCATGTAAAATGTGCCTTTGCTTCTCCTTTGTCTTCTGCCATGATCATGAGGCCTTCCCAGCCATGCTGAACTGTGAGTCCAATAAACCTCTTTCCTTTATAAATTACCAAGTCTTGGGTATGTCTTTATTAGCAGCATGAGAACAGACTAATAAATACAGTGAGAAAGTCAAGAAGCATTTCTTTAATGGACTTTGAAAACTGGATACTACGATTTTGCTAATAAGCAGGAAAGACATTTTTCTTTGTTTTTTTTTTTTTTTTTTTCTGTGCATGATGGTACATATACAAAATGTAATATATGCCTGTCCCACATTCATGTCATATTCCCATGGTGACTTTGCCACCCATAGTTTTCTATAGGTACAGTATTTGTATTCAAGAACAGTTACTGACTTCCACATCAATTGCTTTGTAGCAGAATAGCTGCCTCCTGGTCTATAGTGGCTGACATGAATTCACTTTTTAAGGGGGTATTGCCTCAATAAAAAGAATCTGGAGATGTTGATTTTCAGAGGAGTGTACACCTGGCCTCCAAACAACTTTCATCATATGAATAGGCTGAGGTGGCTTACACAAAAACAAAAAAAAAGGACCTCTTTTTCTTAAAGCACTAACATTTTGTTGTGTAGGCAACATTGCCTTACATGTTTAAAACATATTGTTTTAAACAGGTTGTAGGGAGGAATTAATAATATGTATACATAATTTTATTGAGGGTTTATTATGTACCTGGAATTTTGAACATGTTTTCTCTAATCTTTACAATAATCACATGCAGTAGGAATTATTGGCACTTTACTTGCACAGAAAGGAAGGCTTAGGCGGTAAATGATGGCAAAGGTGGTAAATGATGGAGTTGGGATTCCTGCTTAGGCCTCTTTGGAACCAAAGCTCTTATCTATCTTTCTCTTATGACACTTTTTATTTTTTAGGAGATAGGGTCTTGCTCTGTTGTCCAGGCTGGAGTGCAGTGGCACAGTCATAGCTCATAGTATCCTTGAATTCCTGGGCTCAAGCAATCCTTCTGTTTCAGCCTCTTGTGTAGCTAGGACCGCAGATATGTGCCACCCACCTGATGGGGTCTTGCTATGTTGCCCAGGCTGGTCTCAAACTCTGAGCCTCAAGTGATCTTCCTGCTTCTGACTCCCAAAATGCTGGGATTACAGGTGTGAGCCATCATGCCCAGACAGCTATATGTTTTGATACAGCTCAAGGCCAGTGGTTCTCAAAGCCTGGGCCCCATCCTGGAGTAATTTATGTACAATGTCCAGGGCAGGATCTGGATGTGGAGATATATTTATAGATTTTATTTTTTAGAGCAGTTTTAAGTTCTCAGCAAGATTGAGCAGAAAGTATAGAGAGTTCTTATATACCCTTTCCCCCACACAGGCATTAGCCTCCCCCGCACTATAGAAAGCTATGAGTGGCAAAGGCACTATGACTATGGGAATATGACATGAGTGTGGGCCAGGCATATATTACATTTTTCATCCCCCAGCAAAGTGGTACATTTGTTAGAATTGATGAACCTCCATCGACGCATCATTATCACTCAGAGTCCATAGTTTACATTAGGGTCCACTCTTGGTGTTTTACATTCTATGGGCTTAGGAAAATATATAATGACATGTATTCACCATTATAGTATCATACAAACTCTTTCCACTGCTCTAAAAATGCCCTGTGCCTGCTTATTTATCTTTCCTTCCCCACTAACCCTTGGCAACTGCTAATCCGTTTTGCTGTCTCCATAGTTTTTCCTTTTCCTGAATATTACAGAGTTGGAATCATAGCATATGTACTTTTACAGGTTGGCTTCTTTCACTTAGCAGTATGCATTTAAGGTTTCTCCCAGGATGTGGAGAGTTTTAAAAAGCACCCCAGGGAATGTTAACATGCCGCCAATTTTGAGAACCACTGGTCTCAGGGGTAAAATCTAGAAACAGCTAGCATTTAGGTAAAGACTGGGCTTCTCCTTGCTGCTAAGAGGGCAAAGTTGATCTTCATCACCCTTGCTGTGTTTCCCCATGTTGCTGTGCTGCCCAGTGGCCTTTGTCAGGAAGTCATATGCCCTCACTAGGCACACAGCTCATCATAACCTCTTGTACCTGGAATGGGTGTCAGATTCTGGCCCCATCATATTGTAAATAAATCTCTGGGTTATCCCTGCTAAGGATCTTTGGGTGGCATTTTATTATCTGATTCTTACCTTTCTCTTGCAAAGAAGCCTGGAGCAAGTCCTTAGCAGAGGTTGAACCAAGGTGTTTCTGACTTTGGGAAAAGGAATGGTTAATTTAGAATGACAGAATCTGGGAATGAGATGAAATCTGAGTTGAATTCTGAAATAAGGCTATAACATCTATAGCATGACAGTGGGGTTCGGCCGTTTTGGATGAGACTTTCTGGAAAGGAGGGAACAGTTTGAGACAAGATCTGAAGCAGGGAAGACAGAGTGACTTAACAGAAATGTGACTGCCTATCAGAGCCAGGGGTTTTGAGTAGCCCACAGGAATGGGGTAGTGATGTGTTGCACATGCCCTTGTGGGAGATAACTCTGCAAAGGCTGGTGAGTCTTCTCTTAGGCATGTCTTAGTGTCTTCTTCACCTGTAGATCCCTGGAGACTCACCACCTCTCATAACCTTTGGAAAGGGTAGCCTCTGACTCTTCTTCCTTGACATGGCAGATTGGACCAAGGCTGAATGCTAGAACTAAAAACACTAGTTCTAGCTGTGTTTTTAGTTCTAGCATCCACCTTTGGCCCAATTTCTATATTTAGAAAAACTAAAAGTATCTAGAGTGGTTTTAGTTTTAGCATTCAGTCTTGGTTCAATTTCTATATTTGTTGATTCAGATGCACGGGGGAGATCATCTAGCTGGCAAGAGAACTAATCAGATGGTCTCACATGAGCATTTGAACTAGCAAATATACAAATTTCATAGTAGAGGGTCCTGAGTGTGAACCATCATGCATTTAATAAGTGCTGATTATCTGCCTCATGCTTTTCTAGGGCCTATCGATACATGGATGTACAAGGCAAAGTCCTTCTTTCACAGACATTAGGTTTAAATGGGAAAATGAACAAGTAAATAAATAAAAAAATGTCAGGTCATAACAAAGGCAATGGATGAAACAGAGTCTTTTGACAGAGTATAATCGGGAGAAACAGATGTCATCAAATGGTGAGCTTGGGGGGAGATCAGAGAAGACCCTTGAAAGAAGGTGACAGGGGATAATAGATATGGAGGCCAAGGCAAAAATTAGGAAAAGAGTTGACTAGAGCATGTGTGTCTCATGGAAAAACTAGAGATGGGGGTAGCTATGTGGTCCCTCAGAGATTTAGGGTGCCACAGGTGATTCCTGGTTAATTTTTGGTTCCTTTGAGCCATTTCCTCTCTTGCATTCTTTTAATAACATCTCTACACACACACACACACACACACACACACACACACACCCTCTCTTGAGCTAGTTTAAGTGGATCTTGCATCTTGCATGCCAGAGTGCTTAAAAACAGGGATAAATTGAGGAAGATTCTGAATGGTAGTCTGTGGTTTTGGACTTAGTTCTGTCTCAGAAAGGGCTTTTGAGCACTATAGAGTGTCTTTATGCACTGGTGTCAGGGAAAACACATTCCTTTTTTGAGGATGGAAAGCTACTGATTGTACTGAAGCTTGCATTCCTCTGCCAACTGCTGGAACAGGAAAAACAACCATCATCCTGACTGCCAGCAGTCTGGCCAGACACCACCTGTTCTCAGTGCCTGTGTGGGGTGTTTAGCTTAGCTAGGCAGCTCCAACAGCACCTGGGATGCAAAAACATCCTGAATTTCTCCAAACACCACAGCAGGGCTATTTAAACAGCACAACATTCAGGAAATAGTCATTATCTCCACACCTCCTGCATTCAATGGGATGGATTATTGGATGAGCTTCAGAGGGCAGCTCCAGGGAGTGCCAAGTCCTCCCAGACCAGATCTCCCATCCGTATGAATGTGCCATTTGTGGGCCAATGCGGCTGGGCTTCTCAGGTTATTGGAGAGGAAGTTGGGCTTGATTCTCTCTGCCTGTGTGGAGTCCTTTCTGTATACCAAATGAACTGTCAGCATCAGCACAAAAAATGGGTGCAGACTTGGGCAGGGAAGAGGAAGACTGCTGCTGTTGCACATATTTTCTATAGGGAGCATTTTGGACCATTAAAAGGGGAAAAATGTGAAGGTGGGTGAGCGAGCCTCATCTATCTCATTTGCCTTGGGATAGAGAAAGGATGTACTGGTAGCCATCAGTCAGTGTCTTCCTTCCCTTCATTTGCCCCCCTTTTCCCCCTATATTGGCAGGAGCCCAAAGCAAACCATTGATGTTATAATTTCTGTTCTTGTACATTTGCTGAGGGGAGCTTTACTTCCAACCATGTTGTCAGTTTTGGAATAGGTGTGATGTGGTGCTGAGAAGAATGTATATTCTTTTGATTTGGGGTGGAGAGTTCTGTAGATGTCTATTAGATCCGCTTGGTGCAGAGCTGAGTTCAATTCCTGAATATCCTTGTTAACTTTCTGTCTCATTGATCTGTCTAATGTTGACAGTGGGGTGTTAAAGTCTCCCATTATTATTGTGTGGGAGTCTAAGTCTCTTTGTAAGTCTCTAAGGACTTGCTTTATGAATCTGGGTGCTTCTGTATTGGGTGCATACATATTTAGAATAGTTAGCTCTTCTTGTTGAATTGATCTCTTTACCATTATGTAATGGCCTTCTTTGTCTCTTTTGATCTTTGTTGGTTTAAAGTCTGTTTTATCAGCGACTAGGATTGCAACCCCTGCCTTTTTTTGTTTTCCATTTACTTGGTAGATCTTCCTCCATCCCTTTATTTTGAGCCCATGTGTGTCTCTGCATGTGAGATGGGTCTCCTGAATACAGCACACTGATGGGTCCTGACTATCCAATTTACCAGTCTGTGTCTTTTAATTGGAGCATTTATCCCATTTACATTTAAGGTTAATATTGTTATGTGCGAATTGGATCCTGTCATTATGATGTTCGCTGGTTATTTTGCTCGCTAGTTGATGCAATTTCTTCCTAGCATCAATGGTCTTTACATTTTGGCATGTTTTTGCAGTGGCTGGTACCAGTTGTTTCTTTCCATGTTTAGTGCTTCCTTCAGGAGCTCTTGTAGGGCAGGCCTGGTGGTGACAAAATCTCTCAGCATTTGCTTGTCTGTAAAAGATTTTATTTGTCTTTCACTTATGAAACTTAGTTTGGCTGGATATGAAATTCTGGGTTGAAAATTCTTTTCTTTAAGAATGTTGAATATTGGCCCCCACTCTCTTCTGGCTTGTAGAGTTTCTGCTGAGAGGTGTGCTGTTAGTCTGATGGGCTTCCCTTTGTGGGTAACCCGACCTTTCTCTCTGGCTGCCCTTAATATTTTTACCTTCATTTCAACTTTGGTGAATCTGACAATTGTGTGTCTTGGAGTTGCTCTTCTCGAGGAGTATCTTTGTGGCGTTCTCTGTATTTCCTGAATTTGAATGTTGGCCTGCCTTGCTAGGTTGGGGAAGTTCTCCTGGACAGTATCCTGCAGAGTGTTTTCTAACTTGGTTCCATTGTCCCCGTCACTTTAAGGTACACCAATCAGACGTAGATTTGGTCTTTTCACATAGTCCCATATTTCTTGGAGGCTTTGTTCATTTCTTTTTACTCTTTTTTCTCTACATTTCTCTTCTCGCTTCATTTCATTCATTTGATCTTCAATCACTGATACCCTTTCTTCCAGTTGATCAAATAGGTTACTGAAGCTTGTGCATTTGTCATGTAGTTCTCCTGCCATGGCTACTCGAGGGTCAGGGACCCACTTGAGCAGGCAGTCTGTCCGTTCTCAGATCTCAAACTCCATGCTGGGAGAACCACTACTCTCTTCAAAACTGTCAGACAGAGACATTTAAATCTGCAGAGGTTTCTGCTGCCTTTTGTTTGGCTATGCCCTGTCCCCAGAAGTGGAGTCTACAGAGGCAGGCAGGCCTCCTTGAGCTGTGGTGGACTCCACCCAGGTTGAGCTTCCCCCGCCCCGCTCTTTGTTTACCTACTCAAGCCTCAGCAACGGCAGGCGCCCCTCCCTCAGCCTCCCTGCCACCTTGCAGTTAGATCTCAGACAGCTGTGCTAGCTATGAGGGAGGCTCTGTGGGCGTGGGACCCTCGAGCGGGATATAATCTGCTGGTGTGCTGTTCACTAAGACTCTTGGAAAGGCACAGCATTAGGGTGGGAGTGACCTGATTTTCCAGGTGCTGTGGGGGTCCCTTGGCTAGGAAAGGGAATTCCCTTACCCCTTGTGCTTCCCTGGTGAGGCGATGCCTTGTCCCGCTTCGGCTCTCGCTCAGTGGGCTGCACCCACTGCCCAACATGCCCCAGTGTGATGAACCCAGCACCTCAGTTGGAAATGCAGAAATCACCCGTCTTCTGTGTTGCTCACGCTGGGAGCTGTAGCCTGGAGCTGTTCCTATTTGGCCATCTTGGAACCGCCTCCAGCAAACCATTGATATCAAGCACTGGATGATAGCAGTTTGGTCTGGTTAATATTCTCATCAAGAAATCAGGTTGGTAATTAACAACTATATGAGACTTTCAAAATACTTTCATTTTACAACTGCCTATTGTAACCCTCTAGTGTACCCTGATGTGCATACCTGTTCTTTTGTGGTTTTAAAACTTCACTGAAAAGTCAAACACTTTATTCAAGTGAATTTTACAGATCTGGATTAAGAAGTAGATCAACTGAGCTGCTTCTTAGGCAGAAGCTAAAGGATGCTGGAATAAATCAGAAATATGGCACTTTTAAAACTCAGGTTTCCACCTGCTATTATTTTCAAAAGCATCAAAATGTATATCGTTTTTGGTCCTAATGAAGTAGAGCCCCTCATCTGAAAATGAAAACAAAAGCAAAACACTCTTTGATGGTGGTGGCCAATTTGGTCTGAATGTTTTGATGACTCCAGCATGCCTGCAGTTCATTTGGCCCCAACAAGTCCTGGCAAGACAGCTGACAGAGGCCTGAAGTTGGCAGTTGCAGTCAGCTGAAATTCTGAAACCCAGCAACATATCACTTAGTCCCACTTATTGAGAAAAAATGATTTACTCTCTCATATGCACTGTAATCCCTTAATGCCTCCCAAAATATATCTGGTTTGGAAAATCTCACACATCCTAAATAATAACACATATTTCAGAAAAGAGAATGTTTTGTTAACAAGAAAGGCAAAACAAAACACAGTAAAATCACCCTGAAAAAGCCATGTAAGCTGCTTCTATTCCCAGTGACTCTGAGGGACTTGGTATAACGCAACAGTGCTTTGTAGCTAGGAATAATGGAAAATCAGTGAAATGAAAGACAATTGCAAATAAGTCAAAATATTATGTTAATGATAAGTGTATATAATTGTCTCTTGTTCTGAACATAAAGAAGGAGGTATACAGTTTTTTTCAAGTGAAGTTAGTTGGTTTCTCCCTACTCTCATTGAAAATGTGTTGAATCTATATTTGAAGAATTGGCACAAACCATTAGCCAACCCAGAGAACCCATGTGCCTCAGTGAGCCTGATTAGGTGGCATCCCAATATACATCAAATAAGAGTAAGGCCTCTCTGGCTGAAGTGGAAGGCTGGAAACCCACAGCTTCGCCCCTTGCCGGCTGCCTTTGAGTATCTTCTGTGAAGCAACTTGCAAACCATGGCTCTACTGGATCATTGTCTGATGACTCCTAATCTTTATTTCTTTCTGTGTCTTCACCAGTCTACCCTCACTCCATTTTTGTCTTTTCCACCACCCCTAAGCTGGAGTTCCCAAAGCCAGTGCTCAGAGCAGCGCTGGTGCCTGATGAAGTTCACACTACTATCTGAAGAGTGGTGGAAGAAAGGCACGATTTAGTGAGTTTTTGCAAAGCCAAATTGTTCTATTTAAGACTTTTTTCATTATGAGATAATGTCTGCTCTATTTTTTGGTTGTTAAAATGTTCTTTTTTAATGAAATGATGAGAATAGCAGATTTTTAAAAACTCATTTTTTTGGGCAAAATAGAAAATTACTAGCCCTATGTTAGTCCCCAGATTTTTTTTTTTTATTAAAATCATAATTTTTGGGTTAAATTCTAAAACCTAGGCACCATTATGTTAAGGTACATTTAAAAAATTTAGTAGATACATAATATTTTACATATTTATGGGGTGATATTTTGTTACATGCATAGAATGTGCAATGATAAGTCCGGGTATTTGGTGTATCCATCACATTGAGTATTTATCATTTCTTTCTTTCTTTCTTTCTTTTTTGAGATGGAGGCTGGAGTGCAGTGGCACCATCTCAGCTCACTGCAACCTCTACCTCCTGGGTTCAAGTGATTCTTGTGCCTCAGCCTCCCAAGTAGCTGGGATTACAGGTGTGTGCCACCATACTCAGCTAATTTTTGTATTTTTAGTAGAGATGGGGTTTCGCCTGTTGGCCAGGCTGGTCTTAAACTCCTCGCTTCTAGTGATCTGACCAGCTTGTCCTCCCAAAGTGCTGGGACTATAGGTATGAACCACTGTTCCTGACTAGTATTTATCATTCCTATGTGTTGGTAATATTTCAAGTTCTCTCTTCCAGTTATTTTGAAAAATACACCTTGTTGCTAACTATAGTCACCCCACTTTGCTATCAAATATTAGAACTTGTAACTTCTATAGAACTGTAAGTTTGTACCAATTAACTAAACTCTCTTTATCCCTCCCCACCCCTACATAACCATCTCAGTCTCTGGTATCTATTATTCTACTCTCTACTTCCATGAGATCAACTTTTTTAGCTCCCAGGTATGAGTGAGAACGTATGATATTTGTCTTTCTGTGCCTGGCTTATTTCATTTAACATAATGACCTCCAGTTCCATCATGTTGCTGCAAATGACATGATTTCATTCTTTTTACAGCTGAATGGAACTCCATCGTGTATATACCACATTTTCTTTCTTTATTTTAAAAATGAAAGCAAATTTGTTAAGAAAGTAAAGAAATAAAAGAATGGCTACCCCATACGCAGAGCTGTAGCATGGGCTGCTCGACTGAGTATACTTGTAGTTATTTCTTGATTATATGCTAAACAAGGGGTGGATTATTCAAGATTTTTTAAGGAAAGGGGTGGAAATTTCCTGGAACAGAGGGTTCCTCCTTTTTTTTTTTTTTTTTTAAGACTATATAGGGTAACTTCTGGACGTTGCTATTGCATTTGTAAACTGTTATGGTGCTGGAGGGAGTGTCTTTTAGCATGCTAATGCATTCATAATAAGCATATAATGGCTGGGTGTGGTGGCTCACACCTGTAATTCCAGCGCATTGGGAACCCCAGGCAGGTAGATTGCTTGAGGCCAGGAGTTGAATACCAGCCTGGCCAACATGGAGAAACCCTGTCTCTATTAAAAATACAAAGAATTAGCCAAGCATGTGGTGTGCACCTGGATTCCCAACTACTTGACTGAGGCACGAGAATTGCTTGAACCCAGGAGGTGGAGGCTGCAGTGAGCTCAGATCATGCCACTGCACTCCAGCCTGGACAACACAGTGAGACTCTGTCTGAAAAAAAAAAAAAAAGCATACAATGAGCAGTGAGAATGGCTAGAGGTCACTTTCATTGCCATCTTGGTTTTGGTGGGTTTTAGCTAGCTTCTTTACCACATCCTATTTTATCAGTAGGGGCTTTGTAAGCTGTATCCTGTGATACTAGTCCTGTCCACCTCTTATCTCATCTGTGACTAAGAATGCCTAACCTCGTAGGAATGCAGTTGAGCAGATCTTACCCATTTTTTACCCAGCCCCTATTCAAGATGGAGTCACTCTTGTTCAACTGCCTCCAACATATTCCCACCTCCACCTTTTACAAGGGAACCCTCAATCCTAAGGGTTGTAGAGGGATAAAGATTCATCTTCTGTAACTTCTTCAGGCTAAATAGGGGCAATGCTATTCCTGCCTAACTATTAGGGTATTTGTATGTAGGACAGAGAAGAACTCAGTCAGAAAGTGTCAATATGCTGAGGGTCATTCATAACTCTGAGTTCCAACAAAAGGTGATATCTGGAAGATTAATAAGTGTACAATTTAAGAAAATGTTGAGTAAGCTTATCCTACATTCCTACAAAGGGTACAACAGCAATATATGTCACAACAGCAAAGCAAAGTAAGTAAAATTATCCCAAGTAAACTAAATAGCTTTCCATGAACTGGGCAATTGTTGGAACCAAGCTGATATGGAGTTGCTAGTTGTTTCCAATATGTGCCAGAATTAGAATACTGAACTAGATATTTACATTACCCATCCCTTTTGTTTCTTCTGAGCTGCAGCCAGAGATCACTGGTTGATTCACAGGAATAATCAGGGTTAGTCTAAATTGCAGAAAAAAATTTAAAAATAACGCATGAGGCTAGAACCTAATAACAAGTGTACCATGGTTTTTGAAACATAATCTTTTTCTCCCCAGTTCTCATTTTGATTAAAAACAAATCATGATAGGACTGAACTGTTTGCAAAATAAGCTTTAGTTTATACTTGGCCTGATTATTTGTATAAAGTATAGGAAGAATAATTCACATAGACTTTTTAAGTTGACCTTGATGGAACTCTGTTCCATAAGGAATCTCAGATAAGACTTTTTTTTTTTTTTTAAAGCCTTGAGCCCAGCCATGGCTTTGTGCCATTAAATACCTATATGAGTTGGATACATTCCTCTCTCTTGAGGTCTCAAGACAACTTGGGGCTACTAGGCCTGTCAGGAAGTGACATTCTTTACTTACCACAGGTCAGGAAATCTGTACAGGGACTGTATAGACAAAGAATGAGACCAGTTTTCCCAAGGGGCTTTTATTGACTTTATAAGTAAACTTTAATTCTTTAAAGAAGTCTGTCTGTACCTGAAAGCATGCCATTCCAATAAAAGCCTCAATAAAATAACCAGGGTTTCCAATCATGTCCTGTTACAAAAGAAAACAGATCCTTTTTACATCTATGCAAATAATGATATTGCTATAAATTAAGAATACTTACAAATAAGCCAGGCATGGTGGCTCATGCCTGTAATCCCAGCACTTTGGGAGGATGAGGCAGGCAGATCACTTGAGATCAGGAGTTCGAGACCAGCCTGGCTAACATGGTGAAACCCTGTCTCTTCTAAAAATGCAAAAATTAGCCTGCTGTGGTGGCAGGCACCTGCAATTCCAGCTACTCAGGAGGCTGAGGCAGGAGAATGGCTTGAACCTGGGAGGTGGAGATTGAGTGAGCCAAGATCATGCCACTGCACTCCAGCCTGGGTGACAGAGCAAGACTCTGTCTCAAGAAAAGAATAAAAATAAAAGAATACTTTACAAATAGTTTCCAGATTATGGAGAAATCAGGTAGAGAGAAACAAATACACTTCAAATTTTGTTTGTAGAAGTATACTTTACTCAATTGTTAAAAACTATAAATAGCTCAAAAGAAAAGTTTTCTTGACTCTGAAAAACAAAACAAAGGATCAGTAACATTTTAAGCAAAAAATCACAAAGGGGATTATTTCAGTCTTCTATTAGTTAAGTTCATGCAGTTAACCTCTGTTCTGCTTGGTATTCATGAACATTTCAGCTTTCCATGAGAGTCCTGAAAGATTTTTCTGTATTCTAATGTCACAATCTACTAAGTTATCAGAAACCTGCATTCAAGAGCACCTGTCAGAGTCCTATAGCTGATTATAAAACTGCCCTTTAAAGAGGATCAAAACAAGACAACAATTGTCTGTAGATGACAAAGTCTTAGGGCAGCCACTATTAAAGCCACAATTGACTAGAAATTTTGGTAACTTCTTTGGCATACAACAACTTTACATAACGATTATAATTGTAAATAATGTACACTAAGTCAGAATTATAGGAGTTTCCCATAATTTTGGATATTATTTATTTGGTCAGAAAAAGACATAATTTACAATATGATTTTGGAAAGTTTGTCAAATATCAAAGGTTTAGAAGACTTGGCACTATAAAATAGAATTTCAGGTCACCATAAGTCATTCATTTAGCCAAAATGATAACTCAACAATTTAAAAAAGGCAATAACTTTTACTTATTATTAGAGAAAAGACTTAGATTTCCAAACATCTGTCTCTTTTCTTTCCTTTCTTTTTCCTATAGTTTATTTAAAAGGCAAACAAATTTATTATTACTTTTAATATTACATGAAAATTTTGTTCAAGAGAGAAAGGGGTGATGTTTCCATACCTTCCAGGTAGCCAAGAGCATGTATCTCTGATCAAAGTGCAAAGAGCTGAGTATCCCCCCATAACTGCTATTAATATCAGCCATCCTCAAAAGTATATTTCCTACCTACTTATTACACACCAAAGCTCTCTCATAATATGAAGTAATTTCTGATATGCTCCAAAGCTGAAAACATCAGATAATGCAATGCAAAGCAGAACAGAGCCTTAGATTTTGAGAGAGATCTATCCACTTTCAATTCCTGGGGTTTCATGAGGAAAATGGTGTTTTTTTCCCCCAGGCAGGGTCTGTGGTGCCTCTTCTGTTTTTCCCAAGGAGTTCCAGGCTGTTAGAAATTATCTTAGGATAATTTCTCTCACTTTTGCATCAACAGTGGCAAGAAGACAAAATAGAGAAAAACAATTAAGTCAGCTGAGAAGAGAAAATTTTTTTTTATACAGAAAAATAAGATCCAGTAAGAGAAAAAACCATAATGGCCTTTAAAATATATGTATAGCATGGATATTGCTTTTAATTTAGCTGACTTTTAACCAAATGTCTTATTACCAAAGTCTATCCAGAATAAACAGCAAGTATTTCTGGTTTTTGAACTTTACCAAAGGTAACCTCCCAGGTGCTCAGAGAAAGGAAAACCCAAGATGGGAAGTCAGAAGTTGTACATGGAGGGCAAGAGAATCAGCAAATGGCAAAGGTCACACAAATATCAACCAGAAAGTACTCATTCCCTAGTCTGAAAATGGAACCTGGGATGCCATTGTGAAAAGACAAAGCCTTAGCTCCTAAGCTACAGCACTGGGCCGTTTCAACTGCCCTTTCCAAAGGGACTCTAGAGGCAGCCAATTTTGAGCCTGCAAAGGCTTTTAACTGCTCAAGAGAATTTTTAGAGCTATGACATGAGTTCCAAAATTCCTGTCTCTGAATTTTGGCAGAGACCAAGAGCAAATACTGCCATGTGGTTACAAGGACAAGTTCCCAAGGACATAAAACAAGATGAGAGGGAAATATCATCTAGTTTTTGTTTGTTTGTTTCAGGGAAGCAAAAGTTGGTAACTGACTAGTTTGCTGGGCTGGCTTGGACAGGGGACTTATGGGGTCCTAGGCCTGTGTTCTATCCTAAGGTACCCCTCTTTATGACACAATGATACAGAAAGACAAATTCATTGCGTAAAGTCCATCGGATTTGTTACAGCCTAACACTAGCCTCACAGATTATTTTTTCCCATTATTCAAAACCTTGCAGAGGAGATGAACAGTGATTTATTTACCATTCACCCAACCAGTTTGCTCCGAGAGAGAGGCCAGAAGCCTGACTGGTAAGAAATTCTTACTCTTTTGCTGGCATGCTAGATTTCTGGGTTCCCTTTTCCTCAGCACCTGTAGTGACCCTTTTTGCCACATTATAACCCTGGGTGCCAAGCCACAACACAAAGGAAAGCCATCTTTTTCTGTTTCATAGAACCATAGGCAAAAGCCTATCAAGTTTACAAGATGCCATCCGAGGGGTTGCATGGGTTAACCAAATTCACATTTTCCATTCTGGCCAGAGCAAAATACATTTGACAAAACACAGACACTAGCCACCCTGTTTAGTGCCCAATATTGAACTGGTGAGGCTCAAACTTGCCCCTGGTTGGGCCCTGCTATCTTTAATCCATTCAAAGTGGGGTGGAATGACCTCTAACCAGGAGTTTCAAAATGTAGCCTCTGGGCAAGATGGAAGAGCAGATGGTCTCCTTGAGTAACAGACAAGATAGGAAAAGGAAAGGAGAGAAAGACAGAGAAAAGCATTGCCTGCAGTGTGGTGAGGAAGGTGAGGAGCTCAGGGAGGCCAGAGAAAGACCCACTGTTGCCCATTGCAATGACAGTGAATCAAAAGTTCAGGCAGCTGCTTGTCAGTTACAAAGGTATCTTTTCCAGCAGTCCCATAAGCTCTCAAGTTTCTTCCTTAGGGGAGAGAAAAGCTCTTCATGTCCTGTGATCCTAATTCTGTCACCCATAGCCATCAGCAAAGAGTGTAAGGCAGATTAATCCAAAGATAATAGTGGTTAACATCCCATAATGTCAAATCTATTTTTAACTGAGAGATTTTACTGAGCGGGGCCTTTAACCCCCTAAATCTTAGGAAGGACTCTAACCTTCCTAAGCTGGGACTTGAAACCAAGTTTGGTCAAGTGTCCTTGCTTTTTATTAAAAGGGACCTTTAGCCCTCTTTGTCTTAGGAGGGATTCTAACCCTCCTAAATTGGGTCTCTAACCCAATCCCAATATTTACCCTGGTGAAATGTACCCGCCCTCTTACCCAAAGTCAGCCAATTCTTGCTGCAGTCCATTTCCTTTGAGTTGGGGGTCTTCTCACTATAGTCCCTTCATGGTTTTCCAGGAAGATGTTATGGGAAAGGGGTCCCAATCCAGACTGCAAGAGAGGGTTCTTGGACATCATGCAAGAAAGAATTCTGGGTGAGTTCACAGAGTAAAATGAAAGCAAGTTTATTAAGAAAGTAAATTAATAAAAGAATGGCTACCCCATAGGCAGAGCAGCCTATACCACATTTTCTTTATCCATTCATCCTCTTAGATTGATTCCATATCTTTGCTATTGAGAACAGTGCTGAAATAAACATACAGGCACAGGTATACACTTGATAAGATGATTTCTTTTCCTTTGGATAAATACCCAATAGTGGGATTGCTAGATCATATGGTAGTTCTATTTTCAGTTTTTCGAGAAATCTTCATATTATTTTCCATAGTGGTGGGACTAATTTACATTCCCACCAACGATCTACAAATGTTCCCTTTTCTCTACAGCCTCACCAGCATCTGTTATTCTATGTCTTTTTAGTAACAGCCATTCTGACTGATGTGAGATGGCATCTCATTGTGATTTCAATTTGCATTTCTCTGATTATTAGTGATGTTGAGCATTTTTTGTATACCTATTGGCCAGTTGTATATCTTCTTTTGCAAAATGTGTATTCATGTTCTTTGCCCACTTTTTAATGGGATTATTATTATTATTTTACTGTTGAGTTTCTTGAGCTCCTTGTGTATCCTGGATATTAATCCCCTGTCAGATGAATAGTTTGCAAATATTTTCTCCCGTTCAACAGGTTGTCCCTTTACTCTGTTGATTGTTTCTTTTGCTGCACAGAAGTTTTTTAATTTAATATAGCCCCATTTGTCTATTTTGTTTCTGTTGCTGTGCTTTTGATGTTTTAGCCATAAAATCTTTGCCTTGACCAAAGTCCTGAAGTGTTTCCTCTGGTTTTCTTCAAGTAGTTTCGTAGTTTTGAGTCTTACATTTAAGTTTTTAATCTCTCTTGAGTTGATTTTAAATTTTTTTTAATTTTAAATTTTGGTAGAGACAGGGTCTTGCTATGCTGCCAGGCTAGACCCAAGCTCCTGGGTTCAAGCAATCCTCCTGCCTCAGGCTCCCAAGGTGCTGGGATTATAGGCGTGAGCCACTGTGCCTGGCCTTGAGATGATTTTTGGATAAGATGAGAGATAGAGGTCTAGTTTCATTTTTCTGCATGTGGATATTCAATTTTCCCAGAACCATTTATTGAAGATACTGTCCTTCTCCCAACGTATGTTCTTGGTGCCTTTGTTAAGAATCAGTTGGTTGTAAATACATGGATTTATATCTAGGTTCCCTATTTTGGTCCATTGTTCTGTGTGTCTGTTTTTATACCAATATCTTGCTGTTTTGGTTTCTATATCCTTGTGATATATTTTGAAGTCAGGTAGTGTAATGCCTCTAACTATGTTCTTTTTGCTCAGGATTGCTTTGGTTATTTGGGCTCCATATAAATTTCTTTCGGTTCCACATAAATTTTAGGATTATGTTTTCTATTTCTGTGAAAAATGACTTTGATATTTTCACAGAGATTGCATTGAATCTGTAGATTGCTTTGGGGAGCATGCTTATTTTAACAATATTAACTTTTAAAATTCATGAGCACCAGGTGTCTTTCTATTTGTATCCTCTTCAATTTATCTCACCGGTGTTTTGTGGTTTTCTTTGTAAAGGTCTTTCACCTCCTTTGTTAAATTTATTCCTAGGTATTCTTTTGGTAGCTATGTAAATGAGATTTTTGATTTCCTTCTCAGCAAGATCATTATTGGTGTATAGAAAGGCTACTAACTTTTATATATTGATATTTTATCCTGAAACTTTACTAAGTTTATTTATCAAATCTAAGAGTTTTTTGTTGGAGTCTCTAGGTTTTTCTAGATATCTGATCATGTCATCTGCAAAGAGGGATAATTTGAGTTCCTCTTTTCAAATTTGAATGCCCTTAATTTATTTCTCTTGATGGACTGCACTGGCTAGGACTTCCAGTACTGTGGTGAATAGGAGTGGTGAAAGTGGGTGATATGGTTTGGCTGTGTCCCCACCTAAATCTCATCTTGAACTGTAGCTCCCATAATCCTCACGTGTGTTGTGGGCGGGATCTGGTGGGAGGTAATTGAACCATGGGGGTGAGTTTTCCCATGGTGTTCTTGTGATAGTGAGTAAGTTTCGTGAGATCTGATGGTTTTATAAAGGACAGTTCCCCTGCACACACTCTCTTGCCTGCTGCCATGTAAGATACACCTTTGCTCCTCCTTCACCTCCATCATGGTGGTGAGGCCTCCCCAGCTATGAGGAAGTGTGAGTCTATTAAACCTCTTTTTCTTTGTAAATTACCCAAGTCTGGGTAAGTTAATATAGCCCCATATTAGTCTTCGTGAGAACAGACTAATACAGTGGGCATCCTTGTCTTGTTGCAGTTCCTAGAAGAAAGGCTTCCAGCTTTTCTCCATTCAGCATGATGTTAGTGGTGGATTTGTCATTTTTGGCCTTTATTATGTTGAGGTATGTTCTTTCCATGCCTAGTTTGTTGAGAGTTTTTATCATGAAGAGATTTTAAATGTTATCAAATGCTTTTTCTGCATCGATTGACATGATCGTATTGTTTTTGTCCTTCTTCGATGCTCTACCCTTTCAGAGAATGTTCTCTAATAATTCACTACAGAAATGATCCTTGGAAGTACAGTCTTTTAAGGTACATTTTAAAGACCTTCTGTGTTTTATTGAAAAAAATAAAGGAAATATGCATTTTTAATTATAATGTTATACATATTCATTAAAAAGATTTAGAAAGTACAGATATGATAGAGTCTGTAACATAGAGTCTGATTAAGTATGAATGTATAAGTAATCACACCTTTTCCCATTCCCTTCGCTTTCGAAGGAAGACAGGATCTAGTGTTTTGCTGTGTTAATTGAGAAAATGTGAGGTTGCAGAACTGTAAGGTCAGAAAGACTGAAATAATTTTTAGTCAAAAGAGCCAGTGCAATTGGAAGAACAGAACAGACAACCAAAGCAGAGAGCTGGGAGTGGAGGGAGGGAAAGAAGGACAAAATTTTGTATGTATCTGCCTAGCTGTGTTCTGTGAAACTGAGAAGAAATATATATATATATATGAATGTAAAGATGTTTTCACAAGTGTCATGCCATTTAATAACTCTTCCCACTCTCTTCAAAAGAATTCCATAAAAATGTATGTTGCTTTTTAATGTTTTATTTTGGATTTTGGATTCTTTTGAATGCAAAACTGTATTGTGACTAATCATGAAATATCCAGTTTTATTTGGGTTACAAAAAAGAAAACATTAAAAATTCGTAATTCCATCTTTAGAATGTATTAGGGTTTAAAACATGGTAAAGATAGTATGTATGTATATGTTTATTTATTTTTTTGAGATAGGGTCTTGCTCTGTTACCCAGGCTGGAGTGCAGTGGTGCAATCTCGGCTGACTGCAAGCTCCACCTCCGGACTCAGGTGATTCTCCCACCTCAGCTTCCTGAGTAGCTGGGACTACAAGCATGTGCCACTGGACCTGGCTAATTTTTGTATTTTTTGTAGAGATGGGGTTTCACCATGTTGCCCAGGCTGGGCTCGAAATTGTGGGCTCAAGTGATCCATCTGCCTCCCTTCCAAAAGTGCTGGGATTACAAGCATGAGTCACTGTGCCAGGCCAAGATATATGTGTGTGCCTTTTCTTTTGTTTGGACCTCAGGTGAGATTCTTATCATTTCTGGAATCCCATGCCTGCATATGTTTCCTAGATGTTCTTTCAGGTAATTAATCCTTCCTCCAATTTATTCCTCCTCTTCTCCCTGCACCCAACAGAAATAAGTTGAAAATTCTTGCAGCTTTTTGATAAGAGAGAATGGACATAAAAAGCATCTAATGACTAAAAATGCTCATATAAATGTTGTAGAATCACTTCAATTTTTAATGGAAGTATCTCTGTTAAAAAAGGCCTAGAGAAGCCATCAAATATCAGAGTCCCTTGGTCTTGCAATCCTTAGTTTCTTACTCTTTTTGTTTTGGTGATCACTGTACCTCCTTCCTTACCCTTTCTCTTTTGTCCATTTCTGGACAGTTGCTCTTGACTTCCAGGAATTTCTTGGCACTTCTGAAAACCTAGTTTCCCTCGTCCCCTTCTTATCCCCATGGTGTCTGATATTACCTTTAATATCATCTTCTGTTATCTCTGTTGCATGTTGGTTCCACGAACATGTGCTGAATAGCTCCTTTTTGTCAGGCATGTCTCTTGGAACTGAAGATTGATACAAAGATAATTGAGATCATGGTCCCTGCCCTTGAAGGTGGGAGAGAGGAAAACCCCACATTAATTCACTATACAGAATCCAACTGAGATATCAACAACCCACACCATTTTACAGACATGACGGCAGGTGGGGGAGCTGGGGAGGACACCTTGGTCTGCATGACTCTAAAGATCTGCCTGTTCCCCTTTCACAGTGCTGCACTCCCTCAGCTATGGCTGGAAGGCTGAGAAGCAAATCCACCACAGTTAGGGAAAAGGAACGACCACATTGTGAGCATCTGCTATGTGCCTGTCACTCTGGATATATTGTTTAAAGGATACAAAGTAGTTATTGAATTAGTGTCTGCACTTTTTACATGGAGGGAGGGTTGAGATGTTTTAATTAGGTGACTCAGATGCATATTTAGAGGCTGTGAGTGAGAATGCAGAGGACAGGAAGCATTTATAGGGTGGCGGTTTAGGGTTAGAAAGTTTGTATTTCAAGATACAGCAGGAGGCAAAACGGACAAGACCAAGGAAGAGTGGAAGTGGAAATACTATGTCTCAGAGAGAAAGGGGTATAGTATTTTCCCTGAGAGAGGATTGAAGAAGGGGCAATGGGTAATGAGGTACCTTCAAAGATAGAGAGAAGAGCATTTGGAGCATTTATCCCCAGCAGGTTTTTTTTTTTTTTTTTAAATCAAAGCCAGTGGATCAAATGATGACAGTTACATTAGATCATTTCAAGGTTTTGGTGCCATAAAACACAAGAGACAAACTGTTTCTATTAGTAGTAGAAATGGGAAGCAGTAAAACAGACACATACTAAATAGGTGGGATGCCAGCAGTTCAGTATTACCTTTATAATAGTTACGTAAAACAAGCCAGGAAGGAGAGTTAGTGAATATGGGCTCTGGGCCATTATAGATTTCATTTAGAGTAGAAGAATTTCAGTTAGTAGCCTTCCTGAAAAGAGATGATAAAGAGGCCAGGATTATGCCCAGGGTCTAAATACCGGCTGAGTATGAGGAAATCGACTCTCCTCCAACTCTGGGGTAGAAGAAAGATGATTGGATCAGAGGGAGAGAGATGATTAAGTCATTAGTTAGACAAAGCAAGAGCTGATGACAATGATAAAGCACTAATGCATCCAAGGAGATTTTTTCCCCACTCTAGCGGCAATTTTTTATACTTTAAAAAAAGAAGGTGAAGTCGACTGATTTGTCTGGCTGACTATAGAAAGCATTTAAAAATCTTTTAATGACACTCGATTATGTTGAACGGTACGTTTCTCCTCTTTAACTTCTCTTTGCCTTAAGTGTATCTACCCACTTGTCCCAATTTCCCTGATTAGGCACCTGGTGGCAACCAATGATGTGAGTTACAGGAATGAAAAGGCATAAAAACCTACTTTAGGATTTACTGAAGTTCCAGGAGGCTGGGCATGGAGGCTCCCACCTGTAATCCCAGCACTCTAGGAGGCCGAGGTGGGAGGATTGCTTGAGCTCAGGAGTTTGAAACCAGCCTGGGCAACATAGTGAGACTCTTGTCTCTATAAGAAATAAAAAAATTAGCCGGTGTGGTGGTGCACTCGTGTAGTCCCAGCTATATGGGAGGATAACTTGAGCCCAGGAGTTCAAGGCTGCAGTGAGCTATGATTCAGCCACTGCACTCCAGCCTGGGCAACAGAGTGAGACTCTGTCTCTAGAAAAAAAGGTTCCAAGAATGTCATGTGGAATTTTATCACTTCTATTCTCTGGACATTTCACTGGTACTGGTTTCTCTTATAAATTGGATGGGTGTTTTCCTTGAGCAGAGTCTGGACTAAATTGGGAAGTGGTATCTGAGTGCCTTCTTCACTTGTTTTCTGTGACTCATTTCCTACTCTTCATGTCTCTCTCCAATCTGGATGTTTCATATTCTCATAAATGCTTGTGCTGAGTGCCTGTCAACTTAGAAGTTACCTCTGCTAAGGTGGAGATAATAGCTAGCCCTCTCAGAGCTTCTGGGATTCTTACAAGGGCCATTCAGAGACCTCACTTTGATTGAACTCGAATGAAACAACATTTTTTTTTTTTTTTTGGAGCCAGGGTCTCACTTTGTCAGCTAGGCTGGAGTACAGTGGCGCAAACATACCTCACTATGATCTCAAACTCCCTGGCTCTAACGATCCTCCTGCCTTATCCTCCTGTGTGGCTGGAACTACAGGCATGCATCACCATGTCCAGCTAATTCTTTTATTTTTATTTTTATAGAGACAGGTTCTTGCTATGTTGGCCCTGGTCTCAAACTCCTGGCTTCAAGTGTTCCTCCTGCCTCAGCCTCCCCAAGTGCTGGGCTTATAGGCACAATCCACTGTGCCTGGCCTGAAACAAATCTTTAATGGTAAAATTTTAGGTATCATAATAGATTGCTGGAAGAGGGTTCTGGATTAAGGAAACTTTAGGAGCCCTTTGAATTCTACCCTGTAAGAAGCTTCACACACTTAGAATTTCTGAGCTTACCAGACCCTGATGTCCTAGTTGCTCAGAGTTTAGAGTAACATGAAGCTGACACTCGGACACTGTTCTCTTCCTCTGTTAATTATCTATGACCAACCAACCACATTCTGCAGGATTTAAAAGTATTCTAGTAGCCAAATTAGCTAGTAATCCTTAATGCTTTTAAGCACCAGAAAGTGAAAAATATCAAAGAACTCTTGCTGCATTTGAGGAACTAGAATGAAGTTTGGTTTGGCTTGAGGAGAATTAATGACAGCCAGGAGTATGTGCTGGTTTCCATTTGGTTCCCATTCACAGGCAAACGGAAAGTACATACAGCCTGGGGTAGGTCAGGCCAGCAGATATTTAAGTTGGTCAATAGTGTCTGGGCCTGCGAATATGGGGTGATTTTGAAGAATTAAGTTCTGCAAAAGATTCAAGAGTATGAAGCTGCCTTCATCTTAGTCAAATGCAGGCAATCAATCTGTCCTTTGCATGTAATAAATTGGGACCTTAGAAGTGAAGATCAAATAATCCGAGATGGAAAATTGGTTGGAGAAGGTCCAGCCTGACCTACACGTAGACATTTCTCCTACCTTGTCTTGTCTCTTGCTACAAATCATTCTGCAAGGATTAGGTAACAGCAACTTCAATTCACACACCTTTGAAGGATGGTGACTTCAGCATTATCCACAGTGAAATTCACAGCCAACAATCAATATGTATTTTCAGGCAAAGAACCATTATTCATTTCTGTTATCGGACAATCTCAGGCAGAAATCATATCTTTTGTGACTTGAACGCACAGCATTTTCAACTGCTTTATTACTGTAGCTGAGAATAGGGCTTTGCTCTGACTGGCATTTAGCTGCTGAAGTTTTCTGGACTGGCATTTGCATTGGGTATCCAGGACAAGTGTGGGTTTTGAAGGGAAGGGAAAGAGGGGGAGAAGAAGGAAAGAAAAAGCCATCTGCAGGTAAAGGCCAGTTTTGTTAGGTTGAAGCAGCATAATTTGTTATCATTGACACTGAGTGCAATGTTGATTTAACTTTTGCACTGGGGCTATTGACTTTACATTGAAAAGCCAGACACCAGTCATTGTCTGACAATGACCAACACAATCAGAAATTCAGACCTAGCATGATGTAGAGGAGGAAAGTCTGCCAGAAGACAAAGGATCTTGTCCTGGTTCTTTGAAGAATTAGTTGTGCGAAGCTAGCCAAGTCGCTTTACCTCTTTGGGCATCAGTTTTTGCATCTGTAAGAAGATAAATACAGAATACTTGACTTATGTTCCCTTCCAGCTCTGAAAGGCTTTGACCCTATGATTGGGGTTGTGTTTTACTGTTCATTAGCATTATACTTTCATAAAATGAGGGAGGTTGCTAAATAATATAAACACAAATATGCCTTAATCCACTTATTGAAGTGCCAACTGCTGGCTGATTTTTATTTTCAAAATCATCTATTAAGTTGGGAATATGATGAAGCCATTACTTAGAAGTTAACTAGTTTCCCACGCACTTTTCAGATCATGGTAATGATATTCACCAACATTTGTACAGTTCTTTAAAGTGTGCAGAAGATTTCAAATGCACTGTCTCTTTTGCTTCTTCCTTAATCTGTAATTCTCAGTCTTGTAGTGCAGCTGAGAAGGGAAATGAAAACATTGTTTACATTTTTTACATTGGTTTACATTTTTTTGTAAAAAAGTTTTGTTTTGTCCAAAGAATGGGTTTATTAATCCAGCAATGTTCATTGAGCCTCTATGAAGCGTCAAGACCTGTGCTATAGATGAGGAGATCAGGAGAGACATGGTCCTACTCTTGTGGAGTTCACAGTGCAGTAACAAGAACATAATTAAACACATGATTGGATAAATTAGAGAGTGGTGAGAATTTCGTGACTTCATGGAAACTGGGTTGTCCAGGAGTGGTGATAGAACAGGGATACTGGAACCTTCCCATGGCTGGAAGGAACACAGTGCCCACTCCTCCTCTGCAAATGGGTTTGGGGATGTAAGTTGGCCATCTCAGGTCAATTTCCGGGGGTTACATCAGCCCAGCACACGAGGCCCCACGGATTTTGGTTTGCGATGACCTTCCAATCAAAAGCCCATTTTCCTGCTTTACAGAGTGAAAGCCCATTTTCCTGTTTCACAGAGTGAAACGAATACTCTTTATGGTGCTGTTGGGCTTCAAGTCTGTGCCAAGCAATTGGCTTTCCCAACACTTTCATAACCATGCAGCTCTGGATTTTTCAGGAGCCCATGCAAGACTAGTTTGTTGTATAAAATGCATCTAAGAATTTTTCCTCACAGCACTGAATGGTAACTTGGTGGCACTAGCTTTACCCCACATTGTGCTAAAATCCATGGGTTCACTATATATATATATATATTTAGATGGAGTCTTACTCTGTCGCCCAGGCTGGAGTGCCATGGCGCAATCTCGGCTCACTGCAACCTCTGCCTCCAGGGTTCTATCGATTCTCCTGCCTCAGCCTCCTGAGTAGCTTGGATTACAGGCGCATGCCACCACACCCGGTTTATTTTTGTATTTTTAGTAGAGACAGGGTTTTACCATGTTGGCCGGGATAGTCTTGAAGTCCTGACCTCAGGTGATCTGCCCACCTTGGCCTCCCAAAGTGCTTGGATTACAGGCATGAGTCACCACGCCCGGCTGGGTTCACTCTTAAGAGATGAATTCATCTTGTGGTTTATTATGGCCAAGTCTTCACAATAGGAGGCGGGGCACAGTGATCCTAGGGTGTGTGTGGATAGGCTGCCCAGTGTTGTCTTTACATTGAGGCTCATCTGCAATTCCCAGTGCCTGGCATACAGTCTAGCATACAGTATGCGTTGATTACATGCTTGCTCATCCAAAACACTACTCAAATATATTGCTTTTTACTGTTTTTTCTTTTGTCCATTTTTTTTGTTGTTAATTACCAAAGTAATTTATATTTAATTTTTAAAAATTTCAATAGATTTTGGGGGCACAGGTGGTGTCTGGCTACATGAATAAGTTCTTTAGTGGTGATTTCTGAGATTCTGATGCACCCATCACCCAAGCAATGTACACTGTACCCAATGTGTGGTCTTTTATCCCTCACCCCCTCCTACCCTTTCCCCTGAGTTCCTACAGTCCATTGTGTCATTCTTACACCAAAGTAATTTATGTTTGAGGTAAAAAAATTAACCATATAAAAATGATTTAAAAGTGAACGGTCCCTCATCCCACTGCGCAGAAATTACCACTGTAAACCGTTTGATCTTTTTAGACCTTTTCAACACATGCATTCATTCCTCTCACTTCAAACATAGTATTTAAAACAGAGCTTGAAACTGGTTATTTTTACTTATCAACAAAAATCTGACTTTTTCATCTCAGTTATATTGATCTACCTGATTCGTTTCACAATGTTTCATGGCATAATGCAAAATAATTTGTGAATCAGTTTTTCTATTGAGTGACACTAGTTGTTTCCAATCCTTTCCCAAAGGATCGTTTGTTAAAATGCTTTAATGAATTTCTTGGTTGTATATATATATATATTTTGATAATTGTGAGAACATTTCTTAAGAATATATTTCTGGAAGTAAAATTGTTAGGGTAAGAATTATGCACAAGAAACTCTTTTTATAGACACTGATAAGTTGCCTATTAAATGCTGTATGAATTTCTACTTTAAAATGTTTTTGGTGTTAGTGATAAGAAAGTCAACCGTGGAGAAAGGAAATTTAATGGACCTTGTACTGAAAGGTTCAGAGTGTAGCTGGTTTCAGGCTTGATTAGATACAGGCTCAGAAATGATGTCACCTGGCTCTAGGTTCTCTCTCCTGGCCTCTCAGCTCTTCTTCCTCTTTGGTGGCTTCATCTCAGACAAGTTTCCCTCATAGTCTTAAAACCTCTCTGGCTGGGTACTGTGGCTCATGCCTCTAATCCCAGAACTTTGGGAGGCTGAAGCAGGAAGATTGCCTGTGCCCAGGAGTATGAGACTAGCCTGGGCAACATAGCGAGACCCCGTCTTTATAAAAAATTTAAAAAAATTTAGCCAGGCATGGTGGTGTTTACCTGTAGTCCCAGCTTCTCAGGAGGTTGAGGCAAGAGGACCACTTGAGCCTGGGAGTTCAAGGCTGCAGTGAGCCGTGATTATGCCGCTGCATTCCAGCCCAGGAGACAGAGTGAACCTTGTCTCAAAAAATAAACAAACAAACAAAAAACAAAAACCCCCAAAACCTCCAAAACCCAAACCAAAACAAAAGCAAAAATAAAACAGCTGTGGAACTCTAGGCTTCATCATTTCAGGTTTTAGCTCAGTGAATACAGGTTTGTTTCCCAGAAGCTCCAGTCAGTGTCTCATTGGCTTTGATTGGTCATGTATCCATCTCCGAACCACTTAGAGTGTCCAGGGCCATGAAGGCTTTTGTTGACTCAGCCTGGAGCTCGGTGTAGAGTCAGCTGCACCAGAACTACATGGGCTGAGAGTGGGGCAGGACGGCTCACCAATAAAAGTTGTTACTATTCTGGAAGCAGGGTCAGTGTGTAGAGTGTGAAGTCAATAAAGGTGGATGGACTACCGTAGAGACAGATTCTTTTCTGTGACTTAGGAGTGTAGATTCAGTTTTATCTTGAGAGTTGATCTTTGGGAAAGCTGTCACTGAGGATCAATTTGGTGATATGACTTAATGACGTTCCTTACACTGCTAATTGGGACAATAATTATGTACTGCTGAAGTGTGTTTAAGGGTTATCCTTAGATAAGATTGGATTTATAGCTGAAAAAGAAACACAGTCCCTTTAAAAGAAGGAACAGATGTATTAAAGAACAAAAGCATCTTAATGGTTTTGTTAAGGTTGCTATGGAAATGACTGAATGCAAATTTCACTTTAAATCCCTTGAAGTTAGCAATCTATTGAGAGGAGAGAAGAAGTTTGCAGCAGGATTTTTTTTTTTTTTTTTTTTTTTTGAGAGAGAGAAGGAGGAGGAGGGAGAGGAAGAAGACTTAAAGTTGGGGCAAAACTCTTAAGGTTAGGGGCAAAAGGAGTTTGAGGTTTTTAGGGCAAAAAGAGTTTGAGGTTTTTTAATCTGGAAGAGACCTGTGAGATTGTTTAGGCCTATGGTTCTCAAATTTGAGTGAGAATCACCTGGAAATTTTCTTAAAACACAGATTTTTGGGGTGCATCCTAGAGATTCTTCTTTAGTTGGTCTGGGAAAGGGTCAAATATTTACATTTCTGATAAATTCCCCAGTCATCCTTATGCCAATATTGTGGCGGTGAAACTGGCCACATTTTCCCATAGAACTGATATTTACAGGTGTGTGTGTGTGTGTGTGTGTGTGTGTGTGTGTTTAACAAACGTAGAAGTTGACCCTCTGGGGTCTTAAAACTTGAAATTTACTTTGCCTCATCTTAGTTCCTTTCTCAGGAAATGGACCCTCAGGGAAGAGACTAAACAAGAGATTAAAACTCACCAGATCACTGCAACCAGGTAATGACAGCCAGACCCTTCATTTGTCATGATTGCTTGCTTATCCTGCCCTAATTCCTCCCTGCCCGTAGCTACATTCCTTCTGCCAGTACAGAAACCCCCCAATTTTAGTTGGCCAGGGAGCCAGATTTGAGACTTTGTCTCCTGTTCTCCTTGGCTCTGGGCCAGGTGAAAGCCTTCTTCTTTGGTAATAGTCATTGTCTCAGTGATTGGCATTCTGTGTGGTGAACAGCAGGACCTAGACTGACCCTTGGCGTTTGGGTAACAGTGGCTGATGCTACTGGTGGAGGAACTACACCTTGAGAAGCACTGATCTAGGCACCTTCCACTCCTCTCAGTCTATAGATGGGAAAATGGAAACTCGAAGAGGTGAGGGGCTGGCTCACAGTGATTCTGGGAGAAAGCAGAGGTGCTGGGGCTAGAATCACCTCTCCTGGCTGCTTCCCTGCCCTCCCCTTCTCCCCTCTTCTCTTTCCTCTCCCTGCCCACCCCTTCCCTTGCCTCCTCCTCTCTCCCCCATTTGCCTCCCCTCCTGTCTCTCTTTCCCTTTCCTTCCTTCTGTAAGGGAACTGAGCCCTGGTCTAGTTAATGTCAAGGTTATAGAGTACAGTCAGGAAAGAACCCAAACTTCTTGACTTCCAAGGTGGTGCTTACCCCACATGTCTCAAGTTTCCTGCTTCTGGAGAAGCAAGGCACAAGGAGATTATGGAGTTTCGCTCTCAGTAGCTGGATCATTCTGAAAGTGTTTTTCTTTGAAGGTGAGAACAAAGAGAGCCCACATTATTAGGGAGGATGTCCCTGAGCCACATGACAGAGGGAGGCTGTCAGCAGTAATAAAGAGGCTGTCTGGTTTGGGGAAGAAAAGATGCCTGTAGTTGTTGTGGGAGAGGAAAAGCATTTCTTCTACTTTCTTATATTTAGTACCTGGGGGCCTACAAATGAAACTAACAAAAGACAGATTAACAGGAGGAAAAGAAAAGCATACAGTTTTATTCATATTTTATGTGCATGGGAGTTCACAGAAAAGAAGTGAAACTCAAAAAAGTGGTTAGTTAGGCTCCAGGGCTAATATCCTATTTTAACAAACGAAAGGGGGTTTAAGCTTCAAGGGATGACACATGGTAGGGAAGTGACTGGAAAATACATGGAAGAACTAATGGAAGATAAAAGCTTATTTTAGCGGGGTCTGTTTTTGCAAACTTCTCTTGGTGTCACCTCTGTCTCTGGTGATGAGTGCTTTTGCTCCCTGGTATTGGGGTGAAGGCTGGGACACCTTCACAAAGGGAAATTTATACCCTGCTTTTAGGCAAACAAGAGGAGGGTAGAGAACTCTTCCTGCATCTGTTGAATCTCAATTGCCTCCAGCTCAAAATAATCCTTATGCCAAAGTGGCATGTTTTGAAGCAGCATATTCTGGATCCCTTCACTGGATGGAGGATTCACAGACTTGCCAACATCAGGGCTGGTGAAATGTAGATGCATGCTAGAGCATCGTCCCAGTGTCACAGGGTGAGGGAGTCCGGGCCATGCTCATCCAGCCCAGGGGAACCTATGCTTAGATTAAACGGACTTATTTAAGAGACTAGTAAGATTAAATTTCAAAAGATTTTTATTAAAAAAAGTACCTTAATTGTGTATTATATTTTAGAGTTTAGTATTTAGTGATGTTGCTTAATGAATAACTCTATTTTGGCTTTTAGAAAATATCTGTGTTATCCATACCTGTGTAAAGGATAGTTATTTTTACCACTAGAAAATTAGTAAGGGATTATTATCTACTTTATCCCAATTACAGGCAACATAACTAGGAAGAAATAAATGGCTTCGGGCATGCTGGGCTTGCAAACTCAAATTTATGAAGTGACAGCTAGTGTCATAATGCTCCTGCCTCAAGATGCCCTCCCAACCTGTAGCCTGGCTGCTCCCTGAATTATCTTGCAAAATGTAAACACACATTGTCACTCTGAAGGAGTTAGTTCATCAGATTTCTTCCCTTGGTGATAGGAGGGATCTAGAGCAGGCTGAGAGCAGGAAGGTGAGGCAGAGGATGACAGAAGCACAGACAGGGATGCCCGGGGCTTGTGACCCACCCACAGGAGTACAGCAAGTGCACGTGAGACACTTCTCAGGATTTATGTGTTAGCTTTTGTCCTCAATTTTGGAAGGCAAGGAATTGTAGTCAGCGATCGGCCAGGTGAGGGGAGTATTTTTGGTGCAAAGGACCGTCCAAGAAACCCTGAAATCTGATCAAAAGGTGACTGCAGTGTCCTCCCATCTTTGCTGTTCTCTTAATGGGGCTCACTCCTACCCTGATTTTCTGGTGGCCTCCAGGTTCATCAGCAGTTATTTGGATGGTCTTCTGATGTGCAAGCGGGTGGTAGGATGTGGTAGAAAGGACGTATCACACGCTGGTGCTGCATCAGCTCAGTTCAACCTCAGTTCTGCCACCGTGTGACCCAAGGGCCAGTTATTAACCCTTTTAGAGCTTTGGTTTCCTTAGGTGCAAAAGGGGACTAATTTATATATATGTACACACACACATATGCACACATATATATGCATATACATATAAAATATATTAGTACAGATTAAGAGGGTAACACGTAAAGTATCTGGCACAATAAAATCTAGGCCATCGCAGTGTGGGTTTTTGGAAGCTGATGCTGAGATGGAGTTTGGGGTGCAAGACATTTATTAGGGATCAGCTCTTGTGCTTAGAAAGGGGAGGAAGCAAGAACTGGGCAGAGGGACAGGTTGAGCTGCAATGTGGGCCCTGGAGTGCCTTGGCCAACCCGAGGAGCCCTGCAGTGAGTATTGTCCGTCTGCATTGTCCCACAAGGGGCTGAGATGGCCAGCCTCTAGAGCCCTGCCTCACTCCGTCACCAGACCTGGCTGCCCTGGGAAGGAGGTGTTCTTGGGTGAGGCAGCTCCTGCTGCGGAGGCAGCCCCTGAGCTGCTGTCAGAGGCTGTCTGCTCTGGCCACCTCCTGCAGTTGCGCAGCAAGTGCTTCCTGAAGGATGGTCTGGGTGGCTCATTTTCATGCTTACCACATAGGCATCCAACAGACATGTCTCCTCCCAGCCGCCAGAAGTATCCTCTTTTTTTTTTTTTTTTTTTTTTTAACATTTCTCCACCTTCTTTCTGTTCTCCATCTGTCCTCTTCTCTTGCACCTGCTTCTTCCATCCATCCATCCTCTCCACAGTCCAGGGAGCTTGTGGTTCCTCTGCAGGGGCCCTAGAAGTGGTGCGTGCCTTTGCTACTCTCTCTGCCAGTCCCACTGCAGCAGGAAGCATCTGACACATTTTTGTCTCATGCAGATAATGTACAAGTTACCCATGACTCCTCTTTTACTTTGGTAGAGGGAAGAAAAGAACCAGGCTTTATTCTGCAGAATAAAACAACGCAGATGCTGGTGAATGCACTGTCAGCCCATGCCTGCCAGCTGGGACCAACAATAGGAGAGGAGGCATTGGCTGCATCACTAACAGATTTCCAAGAACGCTATGGGCAGCCAAAAAAGCCATTTGGGCTTGTTTCTTTTTCCTCTGTTGCCTTTCTGAGAGATAAAGAGGCTGATGGGTCATGAATGGAGACATGAATTTGATAACATTTGGAAAGAGGTTGATGGAAACCAATGTACAATCTACAGAATAGGAGAGCATAGCAGATTTCTAAATGCCAATATCATTTAGAAGCTGCTCTTAAAGAAAATTTGAAGGTGAGCAGGCGGTGGACAGAGGATCCGAAGCAGCTGTAAGGGCCTCACATGAGTTTGGAAATGTCTTCCTCATATGACGGATCCTGGCATCATTCCACGCAGACGCCAGGTAGGTGTCCCCATCCACAGCTCTCTCAACTCCTGGGATAATTTCAAAACGGCAGAGAGCGAGGGCATGTGCATCATTTGACCACATCATAGAGGGCACCACTGATTCACTGTACTGGCAGTTTGTTTGCTGTACGTGAAATCTCTTATATCTGGCCTAGAAGCCTGCGTCAAGGGACTGGGAAACACCACCAGCTCCCTCTTTGAGTGGCAACCATGAAATCCACCATCCAGTGGCCTCCTGTGGACTGTGGACTAACTTCCTTCAGGGGGCCCAGGAAGTCCTACGGAAGTGGAAACTGTCTTCCATATCCCACTTCAAGACTCGGTCATTGTGCAGAAGAGGCCAATAGCAAGACCCCAATTTAGTTCCATGTCTGAGGAGTTCAGCCTAAAATCCTAAAGTTGCACAGGGTTTTACTGTCTTATTCCATTCTCTCAACAATGCTGTTTCATTTGCGACGACAATGGCACTTGGAGAGATTGAGTGACTTCCCCAGGTCTCGCTAATTGTAAGGAGCAGGGTAGGTCCTGAGTTCTGGCCTCTTCTGGCTCCACGGGGTTCTGGTACATGGTTATCATGGTTCTGTTTTTTCTCAAATCAGAGAAGACAAGGGGACAAAGACATTTAATCCCATGGAACCTCTTGTCAGTCTCACTAAGTAACCAGGGCTTCAGAGGATGCCAGTAGCCCTTGCTTGCAAGTAGTCAGGCATTATGCTGCTGCCCGCCAGACTGTATTGGCCACTAGCCACACTTGGCTACTGAGCCCTTGAAATGTGGCCAGTCTAAACTGAGACGTGTGTGTGAACTTCAAAGGCTTCAAAAAAGAAGGTAGGGCTGGGTGCGGTGGCTCACACCTGTAATCGCAACACTTTAGGAAGCCAAGGCGGGAGGATTGCTCGAGCCCAGACATTTAAGACCAGGCTGGGCAACATAGCAGGACCCTGTCTCTACATTTAAAAAAAAAAAAAAAGAAAGAAAAGAAAAAAGGAGGTAGATACCTCATTAATAATTTTGTATTGACTATATGTTGAAATAATATTTTTGATATGTTGGGTGAAATGCTTCTATTTAAAAACTATAACTTATATTTATAAAAATGAAAAATATGAAAAAATTTATTTTACCTACCTTCTTACTTTTAACAATTGTGCCTACTAGAAAATATAAAATACCCATGTGGTTTGCATTACATTTCTATTGGATTACTCTAGATTCATCTGCATCCCTAAATGTCTTTACTCTATTTTTAGCTTCTACTTCTTCACTCTACATCACTGTTACTGGTAGCGACTGGGTAGGTCATCTGCTTTAGACCTTGAAATTAAGAGGCAGTTCACAGAATGACTGCTATTTCACACTCAGGTGAGCATGGTCATAATTGGGTGCTCATAGGGGACTTGGCAGTTTAGTGTCAATGAAGAAGCCTTCTAGGGGTGATGCCTCATTCATTCAACAAATATTTATGTAACAGCTTCTTTATGATGGATGATTATGCCAGGTTCTGGGACTATGTCTGGGAACAAGAAATAGTCACAGGCATTGGGGAGCTTATAATCTGGCAGGGGCAGTAGACATTGTGATGGTTAATTTTGTGTGTCCACTTGACTGGCTACAGGGTGCCCAGGCATTTGGTCAAACATTTTTCTGGGTGTGTCTGTGAGGGTGATTTTGGTTGAGATTAAAATTTGAATTGATAGACTGAGCAAAGCAGATTCCCCTCCCTAAATGTGTGTGGTGCTTGTCCAATTGGTTGAAGACCTGAAGACAACAAAAACACTGACTAAGAGGGAACTTCATTGGCCTGACTGCTTGAGTTGCAACATCAGTCTTCTACCCTTGGACTGGGTTCAGACTAGAATCACTCCAGCAGCTCTCCTAGGTCTCAACATGGCAACTGCAAATCTTGAGATTTCTCAGCCTCTATAGTTATTGATATGATTTGGCTCTGTGTCCCCACCCAAATCTCATCTCAAATCGTAATCCCTACATGTCAAGGGAGGGATGTGATTAGACAGGGGGGCAGTTGCCCCATGCTGTTCTTGTGATAGTGAGTGAATTCTCATGAGATCTGATGGTTCTACAAGTGTCTGGCATTTCACCTGCTGGAACTTCTCTCTCCTGCTGCCCTGCGAAGAAGGTCCTTGCTTCCCCTTCCATCATGATTGTGTTTCCTAAGGCCTCCCAGCCATGTGGAATTGTGAGTCAATTAAACCTCTTTCCTTTATAAATTACCCAGTCTCCGGTATTTCCTTATAGTGGTGTGAGAATGGACTAATACAGTTGTGTAAGCCAGCTCCTTACAATAAATCTCTCCCCCTCTCTCTGCCTCTCATCTATGTACATATGTATCTGTCATCTATCTCCTATAAGTTGTTTCTTTTGAGAACTCTGACTAACATAGACATTAAGTAAACAATTTATATACTGAATAATTATATAACTACTGCTTGGAGGTGTGGTTGTGGTGTGTGGTGAGGGAGTGTAGAAATGTCTGGGGGTTGATCTAGCCTAACACCTTCCGGATTACCCTAGGTTCTGACCTTTCCTCAAAGAGTCCTGGTCCACTCAGTCATCTCCCACAATTTGGCCATCTTCTTGGGTCCTCAGGACAATAAATGGCCCAGCCAGATCTCTACCCTAAGTCTGACTTAGGATGGAAAAGTCTCTCCTTATGCCTTTCTCAGTCTTGACTTCAGGTAAGGGAGGTCAGGAAAATGAAATCTGCTCTATTTTGAAAGTTTCCTTCATTTCCTTCTTATTATTTAAATTTATTTTTATAAGGTGAATTGATGAAAACAAACACCTTTAACACCTTTATCCCTCGGTATTCTACACATTTCCTGTAGTTTTGACAGTAAAACTAAAAACGTCATAACTCTTCACATACTTCAATACTATTCTTGCAGTTCTAGTCTTGCATTACTGTTGGGGAGTCTGGGGGTTGGAGATGGGGGTTACATTGTAAGGGAAATCACATGGTTTGGATGTGGTGAGAGTATAATGAGATTAGCGTGCAAGTCCAGCTGTCCATCCACTGTCTATGTAACCGTGGATAAGTCATTCAAAGTTACCTCACTACAGCTTCCTTGTTTAGCCAGTGGGGCTCATACCACATACCTGGTGGGTTTCTGGGAGAATTAGAGATAAAGCACAGAAGGCACCTAGCACCACTCTGGCATATCATAGATGCCCAGTTAGTGGTCTCTACCGATATTTTTCCTCATTCCTTGGCCCTAGGCTGGTCAGATTGTCAGAGGAACAGAATTTGACCACTTAATTAGAACAATGTTTCGGTTATTTATGACTGCATAACATACAGTTCCAAACTTATGAGTGTAACATATTATTATGTACTTAAATCCTATGGGTGAGAAATTTGGGCAGTGCATGCAGGGGTGACTGTCTGTGCTCCACCATGTCTGGGTCCTCAATAGGAAGGCTTGAATGGTTGGGGCCTGGAATCATCTAGAGGCTTCTTCACATAATCTAGCTGGGATGACTCAAAGTCTGGGATCAGCTGGCACCATTGAACAAAGCACCTGTACCCGGCCTCACCACATGGCTTGGGAATCTTACAACAATGCAACTGAGCTGTGAGAAGGGGAATCTTGAAAGGGGGTGTCTGAAAGTGAGCATTCTAAAGGAGCAAGGCAGAGGTTGCAAGGTTTCTTTGATCTTGCCTTGGAAGTCACACAGTGTCACATATTCTGCTTCTCTTGTGACAGGTGAGTTACTAAGGTTAGCATAGATTCAAGCTGAGAGCAACTAGATTCTAGCAGCAAGGCCATGTTGCAGAAGAGCATGTAGGATGAAAGATATTATTAAGGCCATCTTTGAAAAATGGCATCAGCTACAAAGAACAACCTACATTAGACTCCTTTAGATTTATTTGTTGGGCTTCTCAAAAGGAAACAGTGGAGCCCAGGAGTTTGAGACCAGCCTGGGCAGCATAGTGAGACCCCCATCTCAATTATATATGTAAAAAAGGAACAGTGCACTGTGCAGTTCCCTTCTCAAAGGGAACAACCACATTGTTTAAGTCAATGTATCTTCAGAGAACTAGTTTCAGCAACATTGTTGAGATTTGCCTGAGGTCACACTGTAAGTTAATAGTGAATTAGACCTGGAAGTTTCAGATATTGGCTATATTCAAAATTATAGTGTATTAAAAATAACAGCTTTATTGAGATATAATTTGTATACCATGTAATTTTTTTCATTTAAAGTGTACATTTCAGTGGTTTTAATATATTCACAGAGATGTGCAACCTTCATTGCAAGCAATTTTAGAACATTGTCTTTGCCTCACCCAGAAATGAAATACCTAGTGTAACAAACAGCTGCGTTTCAGCCAATCACAAGCAACTATTAATAGGATTCAGCTAATCTCAGCAGCCAACTCATCACACGATGTCCAAATAAGGCAGATGCCTACCTGTAGCCAATCAGGTGATTTCTCTGCTTTGCTTGCCTGTTCAGCCTTTAAAATCTCTCTGCCCACACTACTGGGCAGGGCTCTCTGAACTTCTGGTTCTGAGTGCTGCCCAATTCATGAATGGTCCTTTGCTCAAATAAACTGTTAATTTGTCTAAAATTGTTTTGCTAACAGCAATATTGGAAGAATTGTATTCACTGCAACAATGTCTAGCATATATTTTATTTAGCTTCTAAAAATAACATTGACATTTTATTTCAACTTATCAACAAATACAACTCCAAAACACAAATACCCTAATCATTTTCTAGTAGCTGTTCTCCAAGCACAGAGGTGAGCTTTTAATGAAACTGATTTAATTCTTCTTCACAACATCGTTGGGGGTGGTATGGGATAAGCCTTAAAAAAAAGTCAGGTTTTATTGAAAACACTAACTGGGAAAATAGAATTGACATACACTAATACTCCTCTCAACACCAAAAACTCCTAGATGTGGGAGATCTTGCTTAGTTAACCCTAATTTGGAACAAGAGTTTGCATTTGATCACATCCAGTGATGACATATACTTTTATCTTTTTTCCAGGCTCTTTTCAAGGATCATCATATCTGATCCTCAAAGCATTCCGTGAGGCCCACTTTACTGTGATGTTACAGATGAGGAAACAATCCAGAGGAGCCAACAGATTTAAGACCCAAAGTGACCTTTACCCAAAGCCTGCCACCCACACCATTCCAGACCCCAAAGACTGGTCTGCTTTTTATTTTCACACTTATTGGAGACATTCTTTCATTTGCCCATGGTAGTGTTTCTCTTTCTAGAAGCTGCTTTATTGTTTTCAGATGAAAAAATTCATGACCAATTTCCAGAACCTCAAAACACAAAACAACTGCTTATTTTCCTGAGCTGCCGCGTGAGTCGGTGATTCCCAGTGTGGCTGTGCCTGAAAACCCACCGCTAATGACAGCGCCTTGGGCTGTTGAGTTGCTCACGGCGCCCCTGCATTCCAGGGCTGGGGCTAGCCCGGCGAGCGCGCGGCAGGCAGAGCATTCCCGGACGCGTCCGGTAGATGGCAGCATTGTGCAGCCGATGCGTCCTCTCCCAGCTTGCGTCTCATTTTCCCGTCTCCCCCTTTCCTGGGCTCAGCGGTGAGGCTTAGGTACCGGCACCGCCTTGATGCCTACTATGCCGTACCATCTCCAGATGGTCCGCACCTGGCGGGTCACTTCAAGTCTGAATCCACAGCATGGGGCCGACTGGTACTCAGGAGTTTTTAAGGCTCCAGGCATAACCGTTGCTTTGGATAAAATTGGTCCAGTTCCCTTGACCAAGGAGAAGTGCAGAGGAGGATAAATGTCCTCATACCCGTGGTGTCCTCTCCCGACTCCTTTCGTGGAGTGAGCTTTATTTTTAGAGACTCCCGCGCCTGCCCGCGGCTCATACTCGGGTTCCCCGAGCAGAGGGGCTTCGCCTGCAGTGTGATGCCCACTGTCACCGGCAGAGGGCACCGTCGTCACGCGCTGCGCTGGAGCCGGAGCGGGAAGGCGGCGGGCCGTCCTTCCAGGTCCACGTCCTACGCGTGACCTTGGGACCCGCAACTGCCTGCGCCGGGGGCATTGCCTCTTCTCGACTATGGAGGACACTGCACGGTGCTCCCGATGGCCTCTTCCACGCCTGGCTCCTCACTTCTTGAAGCTCACCCTTTTCTTATTTGATCTTTCTAGAACTGGTGCTCTCTCCCTTCAAACTCTGTCCCACCTTGGCTAGGTTCTGGTTCTGAGACTTCTATCTCTCTGGCTGTTCCTTTCTGTTTCTCAGGAATTTTCTTCCTTTGCCAATCCTTTAAATGTCCCTGGTCCCAGGATTGTTTGTTCTTCTAAGACTCACTCTGTGCACCCTGCAAACCCACCGCCGCCCTCTTCACTGCCTTGTCTTGACGACAACCACATTTTAATCTCCAGTCTAAGATTATCTTTTGAGCTACAGACCCATTTCTTCATTTTTCCAGGCCAATAGGGACTGCTTGGAAATAATGCTTAGAAAGTAGCCAGTCTAAGAGCTGCTATTCCATTGAGGATGGTAGGCAAGGTTGTCTTCTGTCTAGAAATACTTTGAATAACAAGTGCTTTGCTTCTAGCCAGCTGGTGTTTCTCTCTGAAGCCTTCTTCAAGGTGGTTAAAAAAAAAAAGTCTTTAGTGCTTACCTAGAGATGCAGTCACCAAACTTAACCGTTCTCCCCATTCTCCTCCTCTGCTGAGGAAACCACGCCAGGCCACGGGACCAAAACCTCCTTTGCTAGCTCCCTCTGGTTGGACCTGGGCAGGAGACCTACCTTAAGGCAACAAAAATGCGTGGGCAATGGGCCAATCAAAGTCTTTTGAGATTTTGGGACTGGAACGTTGAAAAGAAAATATGGAGAGCTCCACTGAAGAATCTGTAGACAAAGGAGTGTGTAAAAGATGAGTTGCCTGAGGGAGCAGGCTGAGGTAGGAGGAGAACAGAGCAGACAGAGGTAGTGGAGAGGGCCAGAGCACCCCAGAAAGCTCTGTTTCATTCCTCAAGAAACTCAACAGTCCTCACTGTTCTTAGTTTTGGAAGGTTTTTCTTTTTAAACGTTTTAAATTCTTATTCTTATTCTTATTATTATTTTGTAGAGACAGCCTTGCTGTGTTGTCCAGGCTGATCTTGAGCTCCTGACCTCAAGTGATCCTCCCACCTCGGCCTCCCAAAGCGCTGGGATTGCAGGTGTGAGCCACTGTGCTTGGCCTATGAAGGTTTTTCTATATTCTGTCGATAGCCCCTTCATTTTGAGCCAGTGCAGAACTGTAGCTAATTCATGAAGAAGCAGAGGACGTGAAAAGGAAGGAAAGGGAAGACGAGCCGCTGACGGGGTCAGCAGAGTTCAGCAGGCAGCTCTGCTGGGCTGACAGAGTTGGGAGGTTAGTGACTGCTGTGGTGGTCGGGGAAGCAGAGAGGTTAAATTCCACATTCCCGTGTGGAACTTACCACTTCCCTTCCTGAAAATCCCCACATCCCACCTATTGCTGGATCTTAGCAGGTTGGTCAGCCATGACTCCAAAAATCAAATGCTTTTTGCAAGTGTCACTAGACTTGTGGCATGGGATAATACCAAAACACAAGCCCCGTCAAGTATTTATGAAATGCTTATTTTATGGGAAAGGCCTGCCGTCCTCAGGGAACGCAGGCACTTGAACATAGCACAGGCACTAACATAGAATTAAGTTCAAAATGCTGCATGAACACAGGAGAAGGGAAAATTAATTCTGCCTTTGATGAAGGTGGGAATGAGCAGGGAGATCTTCAAAAGCGGAGGTGACTTTTGAGCTGGACCTTGAAGGATGAGTAGGAGTTTGTCAGACAGAGAAAAGAGATTTGCATTCTAGGGAGAGAGAGCAAAGGGTCAAAAGAATGCAAGTGCATGATGTATGGGAAGACTTTTAGTACTGCGGAGTATTTTTGTTGTATGCATGTGGGGTTGGGGTTGGGGGTGTCAGTGGCAGCAGATGACAGGGAAAAAGGAGGCAAGGGCCAGAATGTGAAGGACCTTGAATGTCAAGATTAGGAGCTTGGACTTGATCCTGAGGACACTGTGAAGTCACAGAAGCTTTTAATCAGGGAGTCTTATATTAGCTGCCTTGGAAGGACAACTGGAGACTGAATAGAGGATGCCTGGAAAGAGGAGAGAGCAGAGGAGGTCAGTCACAGCGTCTGAACTCAGCTGCAGCTGATAAACTCTCTAGCAATATCCTGGGGCTAAGAGAAGAACAGGCAGGCTGTACATTTTAACTGATTGAATCACTGTCCTCAAGGAGAGCTGATGAATCCGTGCATGCTCACCATCAGCATGAAGGGTCATGGTTCTACTGCCGAGCCACAGGGCGCTGCATTCATTCATTGCTTCCTTCCTTCCTTCATTCATTCATTCAGCAAACATTCATTCAATGTCTCTAAGGGCCCAGTATATTCCACCCTCTTCAGCATCAGGGATTGGTTCCACCATACCCAGGATACCAAATCCACAAATGCTCAAGTCCCTTACATAAAATGGCATAGTACAGTTGGCCATTTGGCAGATTCACCAACCAAGAATGGAAAATATGTACGTACAGCTGGCCCTTGGTGTCACTGAGTCTTTATCAGCAGCCGGTTGAATCCATGGATGCAAAACCGGTAGATAGGAGGGTCAACTGTACAGCTCTGGTGCTAAGGGTAACATGAGCAGGAAGTAGACATGGCCCCTGCTGTCATAGAGTCCGTTGTTGAGGGAGAGAGAGACAGCTATTAATCAGACGATTTCATGACCTAGTGCATACATTTCCCATTTGGAAGGAAAATAATATAGTTCTGTGAAAGTGTATAACAAAGAACTCCCCGCAGCCTCAGCTTTGGCTAAGATGCAGAGTACTACAGGGAATTTACCAGGTGAGAGGAGGGGGTTGCAGGAGAAGGAGCAGAATGTGCAAAGGCCCTGTGGCCTGAAAGAGCATAGTATGGTTGAGGAACTGGAAGACTGTGTGACGGGGCATCGAAAGAAAGACTGAGATGAGCTAGTGAGAAAGACAGGAGCCAAGCCATTGGATCTTGTCCTTTCCAGGTCAAGCTTTAGATAAACTATTTGTTGAGCAGAATAGGTCAGTTAAATCTGAATGATGCAAAGCTGAGAGGAAAAGTGGAAAATTTGAATTGCAGAATCAAGATTCAAGGCAATCTTGCAGGTCTAAATTAAAAGTGATGGAATTAAACAAATGTAAAGTTCTACATTTATGTTAAAAGTTTTAATTGACTTGCAAAGCTTTGTGTATAAGGATGTTTATCACTGCATATTTATAGCAGTGAAAACATGGGAAAGAAGAAATATGCAACTGTAGGAAAATGATTAAATATGCTATGTGTTAAAAAAAATGAGAGCATTAGCACTGAAGGTTACTTGGGTTCAAATGCTAGCTTCTTTTACTAGCTGTGGGTCATTGGACAAGTTACATAACCTCTTTGTGCCTCAGTTTTCTTATCTAGCATATGGGGTTAGTAATACTGCCTCACATAGTAGATACTAAATAACCGCTACATCAGTTTTAGCTATTGTCATTACCTAGTAGTATTATGTTTACAAATATGTTTAATGTCATTAGAAAATGCTTGGTAGATAATATTAAGTGGGGAAAAACCATATAGCATTAGGCAGTTTAATCCCATTTTGTTGCAAATTGTGTGTATTTGTATTTTTGTGTTGCTTATGTCTTTTGCTTCAACTTGGGGTGTAAGAAACAGTCACATGTGGCCGGGTGCGTCGGCTCACGCCTGTAACCCCAGCACTTTGGGAGGCTGAGGCAGGTGGATCATGAGGTCAAGAGATCGAGGCCATTCTGGCCAACATGGTGAAACTCTGTCTTTACTAAAAATACAAAAAATTAGCTGGGCATGGCGGCACGCGCCTGTAGTCCCAGCTACTCGGGAGGCTGAGGCAGGAGAATCACTTGAACCCGGGAGGCGGAGGTTGCAGTGAGCCGAGATTGCGCCCCTGCACTCCAGCCTGGTGACAGAGTGAGACTCCATCTCAAAAAAAAAAAAAAAAAAAAAAGGAAAAAAGAAAAAAAAAGAAATGTTCACATGTCTCCATTGAACTGAGTCATTGATTTCCTCTTCCCAGCACCATGAGAACCATCCCCTGACCAGCTGTGACAGCGCAGACAGGAATGGCCCAAGGTTGAGTAGCCAACAGCTTTCACCAGTTTGCACCATGGTAGCATGCAGAGATTTATCAGCATTAATGTGCTCATCTCTCTTTCCCAGTGGGCTCCTTTCTGTGATACATTTAAGGTTCCATAGTCCCAGTTTATTCAGGCTAAAGGATCAGTGATACTCCCAAATCCCTTGTAGAGACAGCACTGGAAAATATGATGGGTCCACCGTGGGCTGCATTTGCTGTTCCCTAACACCAGCGTCTGGTGAAGGCAGCTGTCCACACAGCCTTGAGCTATCACTGTCTGTGCTGTCACAGCTGGTCAGGGGATAGTTCCTGTGGTGCTGGGAAGGGACCTCTTCTCACTCTCCTATGCCAGCAATGCTCTGCGTTCTCAGTGTTTCAGCTTCTTAGTTTGTCCTCATACACACGATTCTCAAACTATGCCCATGGGGCTGCAGTGGCTGCTGTGGTAGAAGGTTCCAGCCTTGGCAATATGCTACATACCTAAAACACCTCCCCACTAACACCAACAATTTAGTAATCCAGGCTCCTGCAGAAGACCCACTGAGCTCATCAGAGATGTTTGAAAACGAGTGAACCTAAGGAGAAGTAGTTGGGAGTCTTGAGTTGTTTTCTCCTAGGAGGCTTCTAGGCCCCCTCTCAAGTGGGCTCAAGTATTTAATATTTCCCAGTGACATTTGGCCTTGGTATCCTGGGGAATAAAGGGGGAGCTGACAAAAAACATTACCTAACATTCCTGCTTTTGGTCGATGATCGCCTCTGCCTTAAATTTGCAAAGCTAAAGGAAACTGCCTGGGTGATTGTTTCCAGAACAAAAAAAATGTGTCCCAGGATGACTTGTTAGACATGGAAGTGGCTGGCAACTTTTAACTTGCAGATTTTCTTGCTAACGAAAAATTTTAAAATTCTGTCTCATTGGGGATACTGCTACATATTCATGAAAAAAAAATTGACTAGTAAGAACTATACTACAATATTAGCCATGCTTACCTTTGAGTGGTGGGATTCCAGTGGACTGTTTTCTTTTTTATTTTGTTTTATTGTTCAGATTTCTGACAACAAACATGTATTACTTTTACAATTAGAACTATAGATCCTGCCAATAAGTTTACTTAGATCCATCCTAGTTGTTTCAAATGACAATGCCATCCCTCGCAGGCAGATCCGGCTCTCCCATGGTACCAGTGAGGGGCCAGTGGGTCTGTAATACAAGAGTTTTGTATAGCCACACAGAAGGAGGTTTGGAGTTAACCTCCATTTTGGGCTGTAACTCTCTCTGAGTTCTAAGTCCTCCAACAAGGCTGCCATTCACAGCCACCCCTTCCCGAAGGCTGCCATTGGGAAGTGTGTGTAGGGTCCCCAAGTCCACCCTCAGGTTTGATGATTCACTAGAAGGATTCAGAGAACTCAGAAAAGCTGTTATACTCACAGTTATGGTTTATAGAGCAAAAGATACAGATTAAATTCAACAAAGAAAAAGGGTATACAGAGTAGAGTCAAGGAGAAATTAGGCAGGAGCTTCCAGATGTTGTCACCCAGTGGGGTCACATGGATACCACTTAATCCCCTCAGCACTGATGTGTGGCAACATGCATAAAGTATTGCCAGTTTGAGCCTTGATGTTCAGGGTTTCTATGAGGGGTAAGTCACATAGATAAAAAACACTCATGTGACTGACCTTAGCTGCTAAGGCTCCAGCTTCCCCAGAGGTCAAACTCATTGAGCATGGTCAGGTGACTCAAACCAGGGATTTGCCACACATCACCTTGTTAGCATAAACTATCTGTTGTGGCTTAGGGATCCAGATATACAAAGACACTCTTTTTTTTCCAGGAGGATATTCCAAAGTCTGACAGGTTATCCCCCAGGAGCTGGTCAAGGGTCAGTTCATTTTTTTGGAATGTGCAGGGTTTGGGCGCTCCAAGCCTCCTGAGTTAATCCTTTTCTGCACCAGAGGTCAGGCCTTACAAGCACAGGCCTTGCTCCCTTCCGTCTATATCATTTTTTTTCTTTTTTTTTTCCTTTTTCTTTCTTTCTTTTTTTTTTTTTTTTTTGAGATGGAGTCTTGCTGTGTCACTCAGGCTGGAGTGCAGTTGTGTGAACTCAGCTCACTGCAACCTCTGCTTCCCAGGTTCAAGCGGTTCTCGTGTCTCAGCCTCCCGAGTAGCTGGGATGAAAGGCTCGTGGCACCACACCCAGTTAATTTTTGTATTTTTAGTAGAGATGTGGTTTCATCATGTTGGCCAGGCTGGTCTTGAACTCCTGACCTCAGTGATCTGCCTGCTTCTGCCGCCTAATGTGCTGGAATTACAGGCGGTGAGCCACCATGCCCGGCCTGTCCATATCTTTTGCATACTTACAGTTTTCCTGTTTTTCATCCTTTTCTACATCATAGGATCTCAGCCAGGTAAGCAAAGACTGGTTTTATTCTCCTCGTGGCTTTACACACTTGTAGAGCCGGGAGGCCAGAACTCCATTAATATCATTAGGCTGTTTGTCCTCATCCAAATCTCATCTCCGGTTGTAATCCCCATAATCCCCACGTGTCAAGGGCGGGACCTGGTGGGAGCTGATTGGATCATGGGGGTGGTTTTCCCTATGCTGTTCTCGTGATAGTGAGTGAGTTCTCAGGCGATTGGATGGTTTCCTAAGTGTTTGACAGGTCCTTCTACGCACACTGCTCTTTTCGCCCGCTCCCATGGATGATGTGCCTGCTTCTCCTTCCACCATGATTGTAAGTTTCCCAAGACCTCCCCAGCCATGCAGAACTGTGAGTTAATTAAACCTATTTTCTGGATAAATTACCCACGAGAATGGACTAATACATCTATGCAGAAACTTGGATTAGCTTGGCATTTTTATAGTCAATATTTTCTACTTCAGAGGCTGTGGTCCTGCTCCACTCTCCCTATGAGGTCTTCCTGAGACCCCTTGATGATGGGGCAGCATTGGCTGTATGGCTGCTCAGATTAGGGTTTGGAGCATGGGTGGCCTATCCTGGGGTCACAGACCTGTACCCCACCTGGCCTGTGCCCAGCCCCTTTCTCCTGGTGAGAGGTGAAGCCAGCTGGGCTTCTGGGTGGAGTGCGGACTTGGAGAACTTTTCTGTCTAGCTAAAGGATTGTAAACGCACCAATCAGCAGTCTGTAAAAACAGACCAATCAGCACTCTGTAAAATGGACCAATCAGCACTCTATAAAATGGACCCATCAGCAGGATGTGGGCAGGGCCAAATAAGGGACTAAAAGCTGGCAACCTGAGCCCCCAGTGGCAACCTGCCCAGGTCCCCTTCCACGCTGTGGAAGCTTTGTTCGTTTGCTCTTCACAATAAATCTTGCTGCTGCTCACTCTTTGGGTCCTCATTAGCTTTATGAGCTATAACACTCACCAGGAGGGTCTGCAGCTTCACTCCTGAAGTCAGCGAGACCACAAACCCACCAGAAGGAAGAAACTCCGGACACATCTGAACATCTGAAGGAACAAACTCTGGACACACCATCTTTAAGAGCTGTAACCCTCACCGTGAGGGTCCGCGGCTTCATTCTCCAAGTCAGTGAGACCAAAAACCCACCGGACACACTGGCACACTTTGGGATGAATGCCACTACCTTGCAAAGTACCTTTCTCCCCTGCTGGGTACAAATCCTTAATACCTGTAAAGGTGAAAGAAGTCTGGGGATTTTGGTTGACCATGGGTACAAATGGAAAACACAGGGAGGTAGTCATTAGGAAGCTATTAGACAGTATGGTCTACTGGAAGAGTGACAGCTTTGGTGTCCAATATCTTTTAAAGCAAATATTTATTGAATGCATAGACGTGATTGGCAGTATAATATTGAAAAAAACAGCTGAATTTGAATCCCTGCTTAGCTATTTCCTAGCTCTGTGACCTTGAGCAAGTTATTTTCTCTGTAAGTTTCAATATTTTCATCTGCATCATGGAAATATTAAAATGGGCCATGGTTAGGATTGGAAATAATGTATACAAAGTGGCTAGTCCAGTGTCTAGCATGTAGTTGGTTGTAATAAATAATGGTTATTGCTAATATTATTTGGCTGTATCAACAGAGTAGCTGTTTTTTAGATCAAGTAAGGTAGTTGATACACTTCTTAGCTTTATCTGGGGAAACATTCAATTTGGGGCCCTCCACTCTGTGTGTGTGTGTGTGTGTGTGTGTGTGTGTGTGTATGTGCATGTATGATTAAACATTTAGATCTTTCCAAGGATGGTGGTCAGAAAGACAGAAAATCTGAAAAACATGTCATATGAGGGAAATGGTAATGTTTAGCTTGGAAAAGAGAAAGCTGAGATTGAACTGCCTTTAAGTATTTGTTGGGTCACCCTGTAGAAGTGGAAATAGACACATGGGTTATAGCTCCAAAGGACATAATTAGACTCAATGGGGAAAGTAGGAGGCCAGATTCTGCCAGAAACAATTCTAGCCATCTAACAATTAGAGCTGTCCAGTAGTAGATTAGGCTGCTTCTGAATTGTCCTGTTCCTGGAATTATGCATCAGAAGATGTGAGACTAGTGGGAAGATTTTGGCTTTGGATGGGAGCCTGGCTGAGAATGAACTCCAAGGCTCCTTTGTCTGTAGTGGCCGTCTTGCTCATTTTTCTTGTTAAGATCCTGTAGGAGGCACCACTCATAAAAACCCCTTGATATTAAATACCATTATAACTTCCAAGGAGCTGCAAACACCCACGGAATGTAAAAAACGAAGGTCTCTTATCCTATACCTAGCTTTCTCCCTAGAATGAAATTTTAACTTGGTTAGGGAGAAAGAGAGTCCCAGCCAGTATTTCTCTTTAGAATGATTAAAGTCTTCAGATCCATCTGGACTCATTCATTTTAACTATTCCATTTCCCAAGAATATCATCTCATTCCTTTTTCAATGACCCAATATTTTCAGCACAAGTGAATGAGTCCAGAAAGTCATTTCAGCCATTGATTATTTTTGGTAACCTTCTGATCTGTTCTGAATCCCTTTTCTTTTAATTTCCATTTATGTCCTCCTGTCTCGTCATCTGTTCCAAGCTGAAAATAGTAACTTGCCTTGACCTTATTATCTACCATTTAAGATTTTATAGTCTTTGGTTAAATCTCATCTTAATAAGTGTTCCTGGGCTATAGATTGTAGTTTTTCCTTTTACTTTTTTTAAAGGCTGTTCTTTGTCACTCCTATCTGTGATCACAGGATCAACATTACGGCTCTTCTCTGAGTATGCCAGAATCTCGCTTCATCTTTTTGATAAGAACCATCCTCAACATCAGCTTAGTGAGTTATACCTATTTGCTTAGAAACAAAGAACACCTCCTCCTTAGCCTTGACCTGTGTCCCAATTCTGTTTCCTAATATACCTAAAATCCTACTTACATGGGATTTAAAATGCCACTGAGTAGGGCAACATACTAAGTGGTATTAGTTAAATCTTAATGTGGCTGAGTTTGTCAGCTTCTTAGAAGTACATTTTGACAACTGAGAAGAGATTGGGCAACATAACTCTGAATTTTTTTTTTTTTTTTGCTAAACTATAACTATAACTTTAACTATAAAACTATATATATATATATATACATATTTGAGACAGGGTCACCCAAGCTGGAGTGCAGTGGTGTGATCATGGTTCACTGCAGCCTTGACCTCCTGGGCTCAAGCGATCTTCCCTGCCTCAGCCTCCTGAGTGGCTGGGACTACAGGTGCATGTCACCGTGCTAGGCTAATTTTAAAATTTTTTGTAGAGACCGAGTTACATTAAGTTGCCTAGGCTGATCTTGAACTCCTGGGCTCAAGTGTTCCGCCCACCTTGGCCTCCCACAGTGCTGGGATTACAGGCATGGGCCACCGCGCCTGACCAAACAATATCTTTTAAAGCAAATATTTATTGAATGCATAGATGTGATCGGCAGTATAATATTGAAAAAAACATGAAAAAGACACAATAGTGGACCTCAAGGACCTGCTATGCAGGAGTGTAGGGGCTTGGGTTAAGACCTGAGAAAACATAGAAAGGAGAGTTTCAGATCATTAATGACAAACTTCAGATTTTGAGAGCAGGATCTGGGTGGCCTAAAGTAGTTTTCATACTCAGAAGTGGAGAGAAAGGAGACAGAAGGTGGTAGAAAAGAGTAATTTTCTTTTAGCTCCCTGGGATGCTTTTTTGTTGTGGATGAGAGTTTCTTTAGATTTTCAATTATCTTTCTAGTGTGTCCTGCCTGGTTGGGCATTACTCAAAACCCATCCAGTCCTCTGAGGCTTGAACGGACTTCTGATGCATGTCCTTAGGGCCTGCCTTTGTTGGTAAATCCAATTTGAGAGGAGGCAGCAAATCAACAGGAAAGGAAAATACTTCCCTTTTTTAATGGTAAAGCCCTCTTCTTTGTTCTTTGTGCCACAAAGTTGTTTTTATGTTCCTGGACCCAGCTTACCTTTCACGTCCACTATGGAAGCTTTTCTCATCACCCAGCTGGACTCGAGCAGTGCTATCACCCTGAGTGCCTGAGCACTCCTGTGGTGCTTACCGGTCCCCGGCTGGCATTGCAGGTTGTCCTTTCCCGTGTAGGATGGGAGACTGGCCATGGTCATATCACTATCATCAACCTCAAATAGTCGGAAAAGGGCGACCAAATCAAGGTGCTGAGGATGAAGTCCAGTACTACACCCTGCCTTCAGCTGAGGGCTTACAGTCTGGGCTGGTCTTTCTCAAACGGGTTTGCTGGTGTTACTTGAGGTCTATGAATTCTGTGAGAACTTTAAAAATTGTGTTTATCTGTCAATAATAATAAAACATTTTATCAGTTATAAATACAGAAATTATTTTTTATAATGATAATTTGCTATGGAGGGCATTTATTTATTTATATAACTTTAATTTTAATTTTTTTGAGACAGGGTTTTGCTCTGTCACCCAGACTGGAGTGCAGTGGCATGATCTCTGCTCACTGCAACCTCAACCTCCCAGGCTCAAGTGATTCTCCCACCTCAACCTCCCCAGTAGCTGGGAATACAGGCGCACACCACCATGCCCAGCTAGTTTTTGTAATTTTTGTAGAGACGAGGTTCTTCCATGTTGCCTAGGGTGGTGAATTTACTTTTTTTATGACCATATTATTCAGGGGTTTTACAGACAATTTCTGGTACTGAAAGACTATTATTTCTCCAAAAGAGGTTTTTATATTACTCAAATATGAGAGACATTGGTTTAGTCAATAAGCTAAATTGGTTTAGAAATTTAGTCAATTTCATTCTGTCATTAACAAATTCATTCATTCATCAATAAACATTTATGGTATGCCTATTTATTAGGTGCCAGGCACTTTATCAGGTGCATCAGCAAGTGGTCAGGACCTGTTCTGGGCTCCAGAATCCTCACTGCTGTTCCTGACTTACCAGGTAGCCCCTACTACGGAGTTCAGGCTGTCGACTTCTCTATGCTTCACTTTCTCCACCACTAATACAAGGGTAAGAGTATATCTATTTTTTGTCTTTTAGAGTAGGAAAACATACCCTAGGATTTATTTATTTATTTTAATTAAAAACATTTTTAAGGCTGCCATGAGAAAGCAGTACCTTAGGATTTAAAAACCAAACAAAACCAAATCGAAGAATTACTTGTTTCCAAATTTGGTGTTTTTGAGTCAGAGGCAAGTGCTAAATTCACATCTCTTTCTACCTCCCACTAACTTCAGTAGGAGGGATCTAGGACCCATGGAAGGTCTCAGTCAGCTCTAGCAGAAATGGGTCCTACACGGTAGAGCTGATTTTTCACAAGAGCTGTTTTTAGATTTGTTTACACTGCCACCGACCTCCAGTTTCACATTTCAGAAACTCCCATGGGGCTGAGGAGTTACTCCCTGGGAATCTTCTCTGCTTAGCAGGAGCTCAGGAGCAGAGTACTGATGGGTCTCATGTTTAAAGAACAATCTGCCACAAAGCTAAGGGGCTTATTACTCATCTTAACACTGAGCCTGAAATAAACACTGGAGTAGATAGAGATAATCTGGGACCTCTGAGCGTACAGCTAATATGAATAGTTATTAAAGTAGCACATTGGCAAACCCACTACCCACTGGGACCATTCTTGTTGGAAAAGTCTGACCTTCTGGCATCCAATTGCAGTGCAATCAGGAAGAACTATTCCATGGTGCTTAAACATGTCAGCGTAAATCTCTAACAGGGCCACTACCACCTGGAGGAGTAGGTGGGATGCACTTTGCTTTAAAGGGATACCTTCCTTTCTCAATATGCTCGCAGACAGATGGGGATCCAGGATCACGCAATCCAGTTGGGCAGATTTTTTCTGATTCTGAGCATCACATTTAGCAGGGCAAGTTTTTGTTCCCAAAACTTCAAGATCTGGAGCCAGACCTCCACTGGTACCTGAAACACACTGTGTTTGGCCATCCTAGAAGACATAGGGTGGGCCTATCAGTGGGTCAGCTTATTTATCAGGGCCTGCTTGCTCTCTGCTCTCTGGAGCAAGAACTACTAGGGCTTTTATGGGGGCATGATGTCTTCAATCATCCAGCAAATATTATTGAGTACCTACTTTGTGCCAGACACCACACTAGATATCAGAGATACAGAGAGAGATAAGGCCCAGTCCCTACTTTTTAGGTGCTTATAATCCAGGTGGAGACACAGACAAATCAAGACACAGAGCAGTAAGAGTGATGACAAGGGAAACGCAGTCCTTTTCTTCTTGACCCAATATTGGAGGGTTAGAAAAGCCTTGTTGGAAGGTGGATGTTCAAACTGAGACCCAGAGAATGTATAAGAGTTAACAGGTGAATGCAAGAGGATGGCAAACTGTACAAGTCCCAAGGCGTGGGACAGCATGTAGATTTGAAACTACACATATTTCAAGATTGGCTGCTCAGACAGTGCAAGATGATATGGTGAGAAATGAGATAGAAGAGGTAAACTTCCTTGATTACATTGCCCCTTACTTATTTTTCCCTGCACTCCTTCCCCAAAGCAGTTATGGCTGGTACATCTGTGTGTGCATATGTGTGTGTGTGTTTGCATTAAAAAACAACTTCAGCAAATGTTTCAATTCAAATATTTAGTTTGCTTGGTTGAAAACTATTTAGAAGGTAAAGTGCTTGCTGTAGGTCAGGTTGGGGAAAACATCACATGTGAGGCTGGTTATCACAGGGGCTGTGACCTGGTCCTTGCCAAGCTTCCGAATGTTCGGAAGAAGTTTTAGTTTTTAAGAAAGCAAGCTACCAGGGACTCTCAGCATAGAAACAGAAGGGATTGTGCCAGAGGGATGCTAGGAGAAACCCTCACAGTTTGCCTTGTATGAATGTAAGACCTCTGAATGAATAGTTTTGTAACCTATGGGACCTACAGAAGCAGAAATTGTGGTCCTTTGAATAAGATGGTGACTGCTATGAGACAACACGGCTCGTTAAATTAAGCTGGCAGATGTAATTAACAATAAGCACAGTATAAAGTCTTGGCATGGCAGTTTACATAGTCATAGAATGTTGCAGTAGTTGAGATATTGGTTAGATATTACAATAAAAAACAAAGTAATAGCGAATTTAATAAAATAAGAGGATTATTTCTTCTCTCATAGAAGTCTGAGCTGGTAGGTGGTCCCAGGGTGGTAGGTGGTAGGTGGTAGGCAGCTCTGCTTTATGAGTTTGTACAGGACCCGGATACCTTCTATCTTGTTCAACTACCATCTAGGGTCAAAGATGACTCTCTACCACCATGTCCAACCTCCAATTTGAAGGAAAGTGGAAAGGGGAAAGTTGAACCAACAGTACCTTTATGAAGGCATGGCCTGAAAATGGAAGATTATCACTTCTCTTTGCATCACACTGGCAGGTAATTGGTTGGTTGGCCACAGGTAGCTGCAGTAAAGGCTGGGAACTGCAGTCTCTATGTGAACAGGGTGTTTTTAGCTAGAGTTTGGGGTGTTATTGCCAAGGGAAAGAAGGGGAGAATGGATAGTGGTGAACAATTAGTCAACTGTCATAGATGTTTATCTCTATCATTTGATCCTCTCAACAACCGTGTGAGAAAGCAGACACAGATTATTTACCATCCTCGCTTTTGCAGATGAGAAAATTGAGGTGGAAAGATGAAGGGACTCTGTCAATATCATACAATGAAGCCACATGGCATAGTGGGACAACTGCAAAAACTTGGTCAGGAGGTGCCCTGGTTGGGCACAGTATTAACCACTGAGTTTTCTAAAGCGTATTCCTCAGCCTGGGAGCAGAAGTTCCCAGTGCTTGTAGCTTCTTTCAAGAAAAAGCTTCCTGGTAGTCATGAGTTAGAGGTCTGAGGAGCACAAACTCAAGGACATTTTGAACATGGATGTGATCTGGTTAACCCATCTTTGCCTCTTCCAGTCCAAGCACAGACAATGAGCAGAGAGCAGGACAATGTGGATTAATGGAAAGAACATTGGATTGGGGTAAGGAGACCCCAAGAACATTGGATTGGGGTTCTGGTCTTGTTCCATGACCAGTGGAGTCATTTTTAGCTCACATCAATTGCATGCCTGTGAAGTGACAGCTGCTGAGCTTGACACTGGCATGTCTTCTCATTTAATCTCAGAACAACATTATGAAGTAGATGTTACTATGTATATTTTATAGAAGACAAAACTGAGGCCCAAAGAGCTGAGTGCCCCAAAGTTATATAGCTTGTGAGAGGTAGGGCTGGAATTCTAACCTAGACCTTCTGACCGTGAACCCCAAGCAAGCCCTTCTACAAAATCATACTGTTCTATATGCCAAGTAACTGCTGGGCGAGGCGGAACTAAAATGGGATATGTCTCCAGTCACACGGATGACCCGTAACACGTCTACCTGGGGCCCAGGTACTTAGGTTGTGTACTTTGTGACTCTTTTTGTGTGTGAAGGAAACCCCTATATCAGAGGTTGGATCCCCTAAGTTGGCCTTACCCATACATTCTGCTTGATCTACCATCTCTGGGCTATGCTTTTTTCTTTGTTAATTTTCTTCTCTTTTTAAAATTACTGAAGGAATGTATGCTCATAAAATTTAAATAACATAGAAGGGTCAGAGATCAGTTAGGATGCTTCCCTAGCCTCTCTAACTCCTTTCCAGTCCCTTTCTAGAGGAGCCCACTTTCAGCAGTCTGGGGAGCACCTTCAGATGTTTCTTGTCTATGCATTTATTTTTGTCAAGATTTTTAAAAAATAAAAATGGGAATGTGTGTGCTGTTTTGCAATTCACTTTTTCCACTTCACAATACCTTGTGTTTATCTTTCTATACCAGTATATTAAAACTGATCTCATTATTGCTGGTGGACATGTGTTGCACTAGGCACGAATCTGACTTCAGATCCTGCTCAATTTGGTATTTTATGATTTTGGACCCATCAACCTCCATCCTGATTCCTGGATCCATCATTTACTAGCTGCGTGATACTGGGAAACTGACTTAATGGCTCCGTGCCTCAGTTTCTTCACCTGTAAAGTGGGGTTAATATCGGTAATCTACCTCATAGGATGCTAGGAGGACTAAATGAGTTAATGCATGTAACACGTTTAGAACAGAGCCTGTAACATATGCTATATGAGTGCTAGATGAGGTTTAGCTATTCTTTTCACACCTGGATACTATTTCATAATATATCTAGTCTATTACTTGACATCTAAGTTGTTTGTGATTCCTTTTTTTTTTTTGCTAAAACAAACACTGTTGTGATCAATATACATTTACATATCCCTTTGTGCACATGTGGAAGTGTTTCTGTAGAATAAATTTCTTGGAATAGCATCAGTGGGCCTGAGGGTGTGTGGATTTTCAGGGGTAACATCAGTTGGTGGGCTCTGCTTGACCATGCTTTTCTTGGTTCACTCATATCAGCTCACCCAGTAGCAGCTGTTGGGCATCCTGCCAGTGTTCTATCCATCACATGGCCAGTGGTTGGCAAAGCTGTGTGGCAGTAAGTATTCCTCTTTGTCTTCCCAGGGCCTGGCCCTTCGTCAGCCTTCATTAGACTGGATGGCTTGGCTTCCTGGTGATCCTGATTGAGATTCTGAGTTGCTACTTTATATAAAGCATGGTGCCCAGTGGAGAGATGCCCAGGGCCAAGAACCTTGATCAGACCCACATGCCCAGCATAAGGCTGAGGATGAGATGGTATAAGTGGTCAAGAGAATCAACATGGTTTCACCCTTGAATCAGTGCAGGTTCACTAGGGGCTCCATGACATGGCACTTTTTAACTTGACGATCATGTCTTTGCTGAGTGATATAGGGTAGGTGTGGATGTGATGATTCACACGACGCAGGGATCGAGTGCACCTCCCCCAAAACAGGAAGTGAAATAAAGCAGCACTGTGAATTGCTACTATGACATTTCGCTTGATCTTATTAACACAGGAGGGGCTAAGCAATAAATGTGATAATCTCACTTGGGAAATTTGGGGTTGGTTGTTTATCCAATCCTTGAACATTTATTGAGCAGTTATTTTGTGTCAGACACGGTTATTGATGCTGGGGGTACAGAACTATGGACTAAGGCGTAATTTCAACCTTTGAAAACTCCACAGAAACTTTAAGAACCCTTGAGGAGACTTAATTTTTCAAGAACAATGGGAGTGAAGATATAATACTGCAGGTGGGGCCTGAGCTCCACCCTGGATGAGACTTGGGGGATGGGTACACATGGGATTATTGGGGTCCCTTCACACAGAAATGCTCACTGGAGAGGCTTTCCTGTACAAATATTAGAAACGTAAAATTACATGTTAATTTCTTTTTCTGTGCTTAGAAAAGGTGCAGGATATATAATTTAGAAAAATGTAAAGGAAAATTAAAGATCACCTATAACTCTCTCATCCAGATGCAACCATTGTGGAATGTACGTGTATTTATTTCTTTATCACGTTTATGTGTAGGTACATTTTAAAAGCAAAATTAGGAATCATACTTCATATTCTCCTTCGTGACTTGCTTTGTCACTCAAACTGCATTAGGAGCGTTCCACAAATCTTTGAATATTCCTGTATTACATGATATGCAATGGATTATGGTATTCTGTTATATATTATAATCGAGTTAGTCAATTAATGATTTGCAAGGGCACACTGGTTATTGTTGTCTTTTCCCCTATGCCTCCTGGTTTTGGCTTCTATTATTTTGTAAAGACGCAGAAGAAATCTTGAGTTCTGAGTGTTTATCCCCATCTTTTGTGAACACCATTCTCAGGCACAAAAAACAACATGGGCCGGGCATGGTGGTGGGCACCTGTAGTCCCAGCTACTTGAGAGTCTGAGGCAAGAGAATCGCTTGAACCTGGGAAGCAGAGGTTGCAGTGAGCTGAGATCATGCCACTGCACTCGAGCCTGCCAAGAGCAAGACTCCATCTCAAAAAACAAAAAAACCCACACAAAAAAACCCACAACATGATTCCAGTTTCTATGCTCATTTTAGAATCCCGCACCTGACCACCACACAAAAATTCCTCTGGATAACTTCATTTGGGCCTTCCCTCGGGTAGAACTGGAAGATTGTTTTCCAAACTCCACTCCTTTTCCATTTGCGTTGTTCACTCACCGAGTGCCACTTTCTCTTTCGTTTTTAGACACCTGGGCTGCAGCTGACTCCAGAAACATTTTCCCTTTTTAAGTCTCGGCTCCACAGGCTGCCTCTTCCACTCATCATTTCTCATTTCTCACCGTGAAAATCTCTCCTTTCTCTCTTTATGGCTTCCTGAGACCTGAAAATAGAGGTAATTTAAATTTGGTAATTATGATGACAACAAAACAACTTTTGTTGAAATGCAGAGTTTAAAACGCCAGAGTTTCCTACTGTTGAGATCTCTCTGCCTCCCTTCTGTGGATACCGCTGTGGGAGCTTGTCTGAGTCTGCCCCAGCAAGGAGGCCAAGCATGAGGCCATGCGAAACCGCTTCTGCACAGAGGCCGTGATTTCTACCTCTTGGGGTATGGGGGGTGGTCAGCCAGGGTTACCACGTTCAGGTTCAGCCCCTTCAGACCTTCCTAACCTCCAGACGGAATCTTGGCCTTCCCACCTTCTGGACCCTGCACGGGGAGGGTCTCGGGCTGCGGCCACGAGGCGGCGTTGGGCAGCTAGAATCACAGGGTAGGGATTGGGGGGTGAGTTTCTTCTCTGACAGTGGGTAGGTGAGTCACCTTCTGCGGGCTGCTCATGGCAGCCTCTTCCTCCATCCTTGAAGCAGACCTTCCAAAGACTTCACTCGCTCCCTTATAAAGGGCTTTGAGTTCTGCAAGAGGCAGCCGTGAATGTATTCGCATCCTGCTTTCTGTATGAACATCCTGCTTTCTGGCACATGGCTAGGCCACCTCTTAAACAACCGGCGCCAATTCACAGTGAAAAAATATCTGCTCAAAGCTGGTTTCAGAAGGAGGACACGGGAGGCGTATAATATCGAGCCCGTCTCCCGACGGTGCCATCTGTTCTCATTAAGGCAGCCACAGCGCCGAAGGAGGGGCCTCCAGGTGCACACAAGGAAGCCTGCTCGCCTGTTATCCTCTCAGAGACTTTGCCTTTTGTTTTGTTTAGTTTTGTTTTTGTCTGGCAGGCTCAAAAAGACGCTGTCCTACTTTCCGCAGAAAAAAATCACTCTCACGTTTTAAGAAATTAAGTCTCTGGGAAAAAAATATTGTTTGAGAGGGCTTGTAATGGCTCCTTGACCACATGCTGTGCCTGCCAATTTATAACAGAGAAATATTACAGAAGTTGGGAGCCAAAGTTGGTGTGCACAGCCATTGCTTAAAGAGGGATGGATGCTTCCTGGGGACAATGATCTTCCCTCGGGCCCCCCAGCATTTATTCAATCTGGAGAGAATTTGTCTGCCAGGCTCCCACTCCTACATCCCAGGAAGAGCTGGGCACATTCATCGTCTTGTGTATTTGGAAAGTGATGATAATTCCTTTGAGAGCCAACTGGGCTTGGGAGAGTGCGATCAAACTTCTGCTGGCAATCAGACTGCCTTTGGGGAGGGAAGTCTCCATTTTGCAGGTATGTCTCTACTGCCAGTCTGCGGGGAAGCCTCCCCAGTCAGCAATATGTTACCACGAAAATCTCCTTTTGGGGTATCTTATATCACATTATAGGGAAAGGCAGAGGAAATATCAAAAGCATTTGGCCCCAAATTTAAAATGATCTTTCCGTAGATTTTTATAGACTTTGTTTTACAAGACTGGTCTGAGGCCTAAAGCATGTCTTCAGTCCTCTTACATACTCATAATGTCCTCCTTCTCTCTTGGGGTTTCCTTCCGGCCTGCCCTCAACATCCCTTACATGCTCCTATTCTGTCTCTCCTCACATGCATGGTTTGTATATTATGTCCTGTCAGTCAATTCCTACTAAAATGTTAGCTGATGTTAGGGTATTCTCATGGGAAGATATTTGCATTTTAATAGGTGGCTTGAATATAGAAAAGCTTCGTCCTAAAGTTGCAAAGCCTCACTGGGGAAAAACAGGCGATTTTGGATAGAGTGCGGGATGAGAGGCTGACAAGGGGGAATGTATGTGACGTCAGAGACATTCTCACATCTTACTGTGAGTCGTCCATGGAACTTGCGTTTCTTTTCTCTCTCTCTTTTTTTCCTTTGTACCCAGACCTCAGGGTAAATGGTACCTCACACACTCTTGTGGGCCAGAAAGAAAGTCTTTCATAGGCAGATAGGAAATAAGACAGCAGTTTTTCCAAGAGTACTGAAATGCAACAAGTCTACTGGTCTGTTGAGTTAAAAAATGGTCTGTTTGGTTGTTCTTGTTCATCGAGTTCAGCTGATCAGTTCTGTAGAAGCAATGGAGTACTGCAGTACAGTACAGTAAAACTGTTGATTCAAAGCAGCCATCCCTGAACTTTTTGGCACCAGGGACTGGTTTCATGGAAGACATTTTTTTTCCACAGGAGGGGCGGGGGATGGTTTTGGGATGAAACTGTTCCACCTCAGATCATCAGCTATTAGCGCATTAGATTCTCATAAGAAGCACACAACCTAAATCCCTTGCATGCGCAGTTCACAATAGGGTTTGCACCCCTATGAGCATCTAATGCAGCTGCTGATCCGAGAGGAGGCGGAGCTCAGGTGGTAATGCTGCTCACTTCCTGCTGTGGGGCCCCGTTCCTAACCCATACTGGTCTGTGGACCAGGGGCTGGGGACCCTTGATTTACAGCACTAAGTTACCAGTTTCCGTGTCGGTGGGATTGGTGGAAACTCTTCAAGCTCTGTGTGATGGAGTAGCACAAGGTAGAAGGAGTACCATTGGGAAAAACCTGGCTGCACCTGCCCCTTTATAAAGGAGACTATTGAAGTTAATTTATTTTTAAAACACAAAATGAAATTTGGTTTGAAATTTGAGGAGGAGATACACTGATGTAGCCTCTGAGAAGGAGTCAAAGACCAATAAAAGGTGATTCTTTCTGTTCCCAAACCCAGAAGCCAATAGGGTCCACAGAAGGAGCACAGCACCACGGTGACCATGCTGCAGCATTGTCAGATTTAGCAAGAAGAAATACAGGGTGCCCAGGGAAGTTTGAATTTCTGATGAACACTGAAGACTTTTTTAGTATGTATGATTTTTGGAACATATTTATAGAAAAAAATTATTATTTATCTGAATTCAAACTGAGTGTCCTATATTTTTGTCTGGCAATCTGGTACCATACTGCCCCTTTGTAATTCCTTGTATACATTGTTAAAGAATAATTTTTTTGAAAGGGTAAAATTATAACTCTTGTATGAATATAAAATGAACGTGTGTCAAAGATTTTTTTAGTTCACGAATTGATGAGTGAATCAGTAAGATGTCACAACTGGTTAGAAGAATTCGGAACACACACACACACACACACAATCAAGAAAGGCTGAACTGAATTTGTGAATAGTTGCAGAAGTAGCCAAATTCCCAGGGCAATAATCAATTGCATTCCACTGGGCAAAATTAATTTGCATTTCCATGGACAAGAATCATTTGCATTATTCTCAGTTTTCTACAACTTGCAGTAGTTGTAAAATAGGCCAAAGACAATGACCACTACAGAATAACCAGGAAGGGTGTGTTAGAACATCCAGGAATCATTTTTGCCTATTTCAAAGCCTTTTACAATTGAAACATTTGACAATGTTATGCTCCCTCCTATCTCGGGCCTTTGCACTTGATGGTTCCTCCACTTTTTTAGTTGTCTTGTACTTACCTTTCACTGTGGGAGATCAGAATATGCCACCCCAAAATATGCCTCTTTGGCATGAGGATTGTGAGCTGATGGCAAATGAGAAGAAACACATGCAGGAAAGCTCCCTGCTCTTTCCCTATTTGCCTAACATCAGGACATACATTTATGAAGACAAAAGACATCCCACCTCCTCTTACTCCCCAGGCAAACATAGGTTAACCACTTAAGACAACTTTGGATCCTTACGTGCCTGGAGAAAGCACCAGAGGAACCTACATTAACAAGCTTCACCAACTAGCCTTTATCTGCCAATTATTTGCCTTTCCACAAGTTGCTGCCCCTAAAGACTCAAAGTTCTTTACCTTTGTGTCACAAATCTAAAAACGTACTGTTCCTTGTTGAAGATACTATATAAATTGGTACTCAAAGCCACCTCTTCGAAAGTTTTTTATTCTCTGGGTTTCTCCCATGTATGTATGAAATATACATACATCAAACAAACATCTGTTTGTTTTTCTCTCATTAACCTTTTTTTGTTTGTTTGTTTGTTACAGGGGCCTGTTCTAAGAACTTATAAGAGTTAAGAAAAAAAAATTATCTTCAAACATCATTACCTCTGGAAAGCTCTCCCTGACCCACAAACTAGGTTGGGTTCATGTGCTACAAGCTCTTACATACAGGACCATGTTTCCTTCATTAGGGCATTTATGTGAGTTTATAATTCATGCTCCTTACTGAGGTTTCTAAGTCCTTGCATGATCTGACCCCTGCACCCATCAGCTTCCCTTTCGATAACTGTGCTCTGGTCCTACTTCTCTCCCTTCTGTTCCTGAACCATAACAAGTTTTTCCCTGCCTTAAGAAATTTGCACCTGTTGTTCCCTGTGCCTCGAATATTTTTTCCTCTTGGCTCTTGCGAGGCATGTTTCTTTTCATCCGTCAGGTCCCAGTTTGAATGTCAGAAAAGCCTCTCCTGATTATCTTATCTAAAGATGCTCCCTTCTCCACTCTCACTTTCTATTCTAGTGATTCCTCAGCCTTAGCACAGATCAGAATCACCTGGCAGGCTTGTTAAAACACAGGTTGCTGGGGCCCATGGCCAGAGTTTTTGATTCAGTAAGTTCGGAAGCAGCATGAAGGTCTGTGTTTTAACAAGTTCTCAGGTGATGCTGATGCTGCCAGGATGGGCATCACTCTTGGAGAAACACTGCTCTGAGTGTTTTCTTTCAACACCTGACATTCTGCTTCCCCCCTTTGCTGATTTGCTTTCTGTCTCCCATTATAGCTGAAAGTTCCACACGAGCAGAGATAGTGATGCTCCTATTCTCTGATTCATCTACAGTACTAAGAACAGTGCCTTATATAAAAGAAGTTTAATGATTATTTGATGAATGAATGAATGAACCATTTTCTATTTTTTTTGTTGTGTATTGTAACAAAGGGTTTGCTTACCAAATTACTGTTGAACTCAGGTGCTGGAACCAAGTTATAGAGATTGGCTTTCATCACTAAGATACGTTTGTGGAAGAGGAGTTGTCTTAATTTAATAAACCACACCAATATCTGACCAGTAACTTGAATCAAGACAAGTGACTGCTGTGGCCTGCACTTTCCATTAGCACACCTTCCTACTTAGGGTCAATGTCATTAACCAACAGTTGGTTAGATGACATCAGGGCTTTAGGTGCTATTGGCAGGCCCCAAGCAGACATGAGTTTTGCCAAGACTGGTAGCTATGATGAGCATTCAGAAGACATATATGGCAGGTGGGGTGGGGGAAGGGCTTGTGCTTTGGCTTTAAGCGTGCCTCTTGGATGAAGCAGCTTGGGTAAAGGAAGGGAGAGAGAGCAAGCAGGAAGAATCCTTCCTCCAAGCTAGGTTATAGGCAGTGCTCTCATATCCCTGGTATTGGCAGGTCCTAACTCCAGGCCACCTGATGCCCATATTCTGTTCCAAAGACCCCAGTCCAGGCTTTAGGGCATACCCTCAGGCTCTCTTACCCACTAACCCTCTAGGTTCTGTTTGTTTTCCCCCTTCTACTCTCTTCTGTGCCATTCCTCTAGGCTTTTACCTTGCCATGTGACAGGCTTATGTAGGAAACTAATGGGTCCCAATGACTGCCACACACACACACACACGCACACACACACACATAAACACACACATGCATACATGCACGCGCACACACACACACACGCACACACACACATGCCTATACATAAGGCTGCGTGCGATGGCTCTCACCTGTAATCCCAGCACTTTGTGAGGCCGAGGCGGGTGGATTATTTGAGCTCAGGAGTTTGAGACCAGCCTGGGCAACATGATGGAACCCTGTCTCTACAAAAAAGTACAAAAATTAGCCAGGCATGGCAGTGCTCACATGTAGTCCCAGCTACTTGGGAGTCTGAGGCAGGAGGATTGCTTGAGTCCAGGAGGTCGAGGCTGTAGTGAGCCATGTTCGTGACCTGGGTTACAAAATGAGACCCTGTCTCAAAAAAAAATTTATATATCCATATATATCTCCTTGGTGTGTGTGTGTGTGTGTGTGTGTGTGTGTGTAGTGAGACACAATATGACATAGTGCTTAAAAGCATATACTCTAAAGCCAATCCTACACTGGAATCTTTTTTCTGCTAAATACTGTGTGTCCCTGAGAAAGTTCTTACCCATTCTGTTCTTCATATTATGGGGTTAACAATAGCACTAAATCAGAGTTGTTGCAGATATAAAAGAGATAATAATTGTAAAGAGTTTAGTTCCTGTGCCTTGTAGCTACCAGGATATTAGACCTAATAGACAACCCCCTATGGAAACAGCTTTCCATTTTAACAAGGGACTTTGATAAACACATGCGCTGAGTACAATACTCTTGGCAGATCAGTTATTTGAGGGCATTCAGATGACAGCACGTGAGCAGATGCCTATTCTGTCTGGGTGTTAGGGGACAGCACTAGGTGACTTGGCTGCTGTCTCTGGTCTTAAAAAAGCAAGTACTGCCCAGACCCTGGCAATTGAGGATAAGACAATAATAGCAATGTTGTATTCAGGAGTGTTGCTTTAAATAATCCTTCTCCCTAATAGCTTTGCCCCTGGCATGTGACAGGTGTTTACATTATTAAGTAAAAGCATTTAAACAGTGACCTCCTTGGTATAAGGGTGAAGGAGATTAAAATCCAAGCAGTGCTCCAGCTATTTAAATCAATGAGACTTGTCAGATCTGTAACACATGAGCTACTTAGAGGGCGCAGGCACCTATTGTTTTTGAGCTGCGACTAATATCTCAATATGCTCCTTCCCTCCAAGTCTGGCCAGGCCCTGGGATGCTCATTAAAGGCTGGTCTGACCATGGCCTCTTTCCCTGTGGAAGCAGCATTAACTAACTGTTGGCTAGATACGTGCCAAATAGTTATGCTATTAGGGAGGATCAGAGCTTGAGTTAATTCCTGCTTAGAGAAATGACCTTTCACAGAACTCCAGTGGTTAAGTTCCTTAGCTGACCAGAAGCAGGGACCATAAACATTGCCCCCATCTTCCGCTAGAGGGTGCTAAACCAGGCTGCTTGCCTTTGCCTACAGTCATCCTTTCTTGAGTTGTGTTTTCCCAGTCTTTAGCTATGACACTGACGACTTTAGGTCCACCTGCAGCATTGAGGAACCAAGTTTCTGAAACTTAAATCTCTCTCTTTTTTAAAGCTTCATGCTCTCATCATGAACAAGAAACTTCTCTCTTCCTTAATAATCAAACTTAGATCCTTCATTTGTGTCAATGGAAGGGAAGTCTCCATGTAAGAAGAGCAGCTGGACCTTAAAGATCCAACTCTTATTCCTCAAGATTTATCTTCCCCTTGGAGGTCTCTAGCTAATTTCTGCAGGTCCTACAAAGCTGCCTTCAGAGGGCACTGATTCATTATTAATTCTCCAGTTCTAAGCAGGCGAGCAGGGTGGGGGACACTTGAACCTTCTTTTAATTCCTTGGATTCACAGCTGAGGCGGGTTGGCCACAAAAGGAACTGCACACAGGTAGGGTTACAAGGCAAAGTTTACTTTTCCTCAATTTATGGTCCCATATGTCGGCCTGTCTGACTCATGGAATGTTGCCAGGTGGAGGGTTCCTGATGCCAAGAGACCGCTTAAGCCTCATCTGTGGAGGTGCTGGTTCAGCAGAGGGTGAAGCACTTTCTTCCTGGGTGGTCTCAAGGTCTCTTTCCTTGGTGATTGACTTTGGGAAGTTATCCCCCTCACAGGAAAGCCCTACTTCTACCCACAGCAGCAGTGTGAGGCCATAGCCTCTAGTCTCTACAGGACTTCTTTGTCAAAATGCAACATCAAAGGGTTCATAATCCCGGGCTGCTCACGGTGTCAGGACCAGCCGCACAAGTATCACCTGGGGGCCTGATAGAAATGCAGAATCTCAGGCCCTCAGTCCTGCTGAAACAGAATCTGCATTTTAATGAGCTGCCAAGATAGTTTGTGTGCATGCTGCAGCTTGGGAGATGGTGATAGAGCAGAGAGAAAACCTTTTGTATGCACTCTCTCTCTCCACCACAAGAAACAACTGCATTAAAGCTTGGTTCAAGGAAAAGCCCTGTGATGTCCCTGTCCTTTGGAGCTGAGGAATTAACATGGGCTCTGTGGGGTTTTTCTGGAGGATGGCAGAATTGTTGGGGATGCTTGAACTTCTGAGAATGTTTGAAGGGAGAAGGAATGTAACGAACCTTCTGCTCAGAGCAAAGCGATGAGACCGCATCATGGGTTGGAGAGCACTGCACAAGTTACTTTGCTTGTTTCTATAATTGTGGTCAGTACCTCTGCCATCTGCCATCTTCCTACAACAGTGTAGGCCTTTAGAAGGCCTGGAGCAAGATCAGCACCCAGGTGGAGGCCTCTTAGAAGAAAAAACCCTATCAAAGTGCAGGGGACTCCCAGAAAATGCAACATTCATTCAGGTCAATCAATTCTGTCAAAAGTTCATTCAATGAAAATAGTACCAAGTGGGTACTTGACTGCTTAGTCAGTTTAGTCTCCACAGGAACTCTGAGGTCACAGATAAATACAGTCTCAGGCATGGGAGGAAATCTCGTATGTATTCAGTGAGGCAGTAGATACCCCTCTGTCCCCGACTTGCTAGCTGTGTGACCCAAGGCAAATTACTTACCTTCCCCAACCAGTAGCTTCTCCATTTTAAAATGGGTTATCAGAAGGTATTGATCCTCTGGGTGTGTTGTAAATGCTAAGCTTAATATTCACTCATGATGGCTCATGCCTGTAATGCCGGCACATTGGGAGGCCCAGGCAAGGGGACTGCTTGAGCCCAGGAGTTTGAGACCAGTCTAGGCAACATAGTGAGACCCACTCCCAGCAAAAAATAGAAAAAAGTTAGCCGAGTGTGATGGTGCATGCTTGTAGTCCCAGCTACTCAGGAGGGTGAAGTGGGAGAATCACTTGAGCCCAGGAGCTCAAGGCTGCAGTAAGCCATGATTGTGCCATGCCACCATTACACTTCAGCCTGGGTGACACAGCAAGACTCTGTTTCAAAAAAAAAAAAACAAACACCCTGTAATGGTATTACCCATACTTAAAGTCTTCTCTATAGGAGGTAAGAATGATATTTCAGGAGTATAAGGAATCTTGATGTCACCTTATGGAAAGGGGATGAGAAAGAAGATGAAAAAGGCTTGTTTTCATTTTGCCAGAGTCGTGGATTGCAGTTCTAGGTCTGTTTTGCATCCCCATAGTCCTAAACAAGTGTAACTTCCAGAGCCCAGGAGGAATTCTGGATGAAATATCAGCCACGAGTAGGACCGTGACAGCTGTAGGTCACTTGGGCCATAAAGTTAGTTAATGGGGAAGACAGATGAATGAGTGTATTGTGGCAACATATCAGAAGGTCTGAGGCATAAATAGTGTTGGAAAATAATAAGACAGTTGGTTCTTGAGGATCAACATTGCAGGGAAGGAGAAATGCACAGCAAAAGACCACGTTGTGATTTTGGACCTTGGCCGGAGATACACATTCACTCTGCCCCTCTCCTCTTCAACCTCACCTTCCACATCCCGTGACCTGGTGGGATACCAGTGGGCATGAGATCCCATCACAGAGAGGAGTTTGAAGAGTCACTAACAAGCTTGTAAAGAACAGGTACTTTCTAAGGAATATTCACTCTTGCAGCTGCATTCCTGGGGCTTAAATATCACTGTTTCCCACTGACAAATGATTTCGGGTAGGGAGATCTCGTGAACTTGTACTAATGGCAGACACATTTGAATTTTTTTCTTTTTTTTTTTTTTATTCTTAAAGCTAACTGCTGAAAGCAAATGTGAAAAAAATTTATCTCCCTCTGTTTTATCTCTGGGAGAAGATAAAAATACGAGGTGTTTTAATTTGGCAGTGATCTGGGCGCCTTCCGCTGGCCTGTTTTCCTTTTGCGAAGAGCTCCCACTTTCCGGACTGCCGTTTCTTTGATCTTATATTCTCTCTGTTCAGGTACCCCTTTGTGCCTACCTGAATCGTGTGTAACAAATCATCTTAATTACTTCAGGCTTCGCTTCCTCCTCCAGTTCTCATTTTCTGAAATTCCTGCGATGGCTACCAAATAACTCAGTGTGGGGCTCCAGCCCTTGGAAACAGCACCAGCAGCAACCAGAGGAATTTCAAAGTTAGTTAAAAGGCACAGGAGGAGTGAGGGAATTGAATGAGAACCTTCCTACCCACCCTGGTTTTCAGCCTGGAGAGTTAGAGCTGCCTCTACTCCAATTCCATGTGCTTTGCAGGGCTCAGCCCTCACACCTTTCCTCGTAGAAGAGAGAATAATTAATGTCGTGACTCCTTGGCGTGGTAGCTAGAGCCCTGCTGTCATCAGCAGTGCCCCAAACGCAGCAGGAACACGTACGGTATTTCAAAGCCCAGGCAGGCAGAGAAGCGGGAAGGAACTGGTGGCGTGATTTGACTTGCGGGAGCTCCCCGGCGCAGCCAGTAGGAGGCCCAAGCTAGGCGGAGAGAGGGTCGTGGGGAAGCGGGGCGCTCCCAGGACTCGTCACTGGGTTGGAGTTGGCCCGCTTGTGTGGCTCCAGTTCCAGGAAGGCCGGGTGGCGTGGGGCTGTCTTTTAAGCGGCCGTTTGGAAGAAGAACCTCTGGCGGAGAGGTGCTGAGGCAGGCTGGACTGTGATCCTGCACGCCCGGCGGCCTAAGGGGAGGTAATTGGGGACCGCGAGCTGACACTGCGGAAAAGAAAATGTAAGCCGCGCAGCCGCATCAACGCCTTCCTGACAGCTGTGTCTGTCAGTCCACGGCGTTCGCTCCTAAGGGGAGTTGCGAAAGACCCATTCCGGAGGCATTTCACGGGGCCGCGTAACACCCGGGCGAGTGAGCTGCTGAGAATTGCATGGCTCCTTGTGGGGCCAAACGGTTCTAGGAGAGCTGGCCGGGCGGCCGATTGCTTGGACGTCCCCCTCCCCGCCTCAACTCTGCTTGCAGCGACATTGGGAGGTCCCGTTAGAAGCTCCTTGGGCGGGATCTGTCCACCATGCCGCGGCGCGGAGTGGGAGAGGTTTCGGTCTCTGACAAGGGAAGGTGCAGTTGAGTGCATCGCCGTGAAGACCACGCTGTGGGGGCCTGTTGGGTTCGATAGAAATTTCAAAATCAAAAATTTTCACCATCCTCGTTGGGTGATGGTTTGTAGAATATTTTTGAGGGAGTCTAGCTTGAGGCGGACAGACTCACTCATCTGGTACACTCTTTTTCGAGAACATGGTGATAAAATAGGTAGGGTCTAACGGGAAGGTGTCACTCCACTCCCTTTCCCAAGAGGGCTTCGAGGGACACCCAAGTGACCAGGATGTGGCTTCTCCTGTGATAGCCATCTGAGAACTTTTTTTCTCTGTTCTTTGCTTGCTTCTAGTCAGAAAACATGGCCTGTGTTAGGCGCCCTAGGAGACAAAGTGGATTAGACCTGGGCCTAACTCCAGTTTTTTCTTTTAAAATTCACTCCAGTTTTTTCTTTAAAAAAATAATTCCCCAGGTGTTTCTAATGTACAGCTGTTTTTTGTTGGGAATTACTACATTAAATTACCTTGAAGACTCTTCTCATTTCAGATATTTTTTAGTTTCCTAATTGTTTTTCTAAAATTTTTAATTTTTTAATTTTTATTTTTAGTAGAGGTGAGGCCTCCCTGTGTGGCCCAGGCTAGTCTCAAACTCCTGGGCTTAAGCGATCCTCCCACCTCAGCCTCCCAAAGTGTTGGGATTACAGGCCTGAGTCACTGTGCCTAGCTTCCTCTAGTTCTTGAGCTCTTCTAGGTCCACTAGATTCTCTTTCACCAACATGAAGTAGGATCATTTTAGTTAGGGTCAAATTATAACCTTAAATTCCAAGTGACACTGTTCTTTTGTGACCACTAACCCCCCAAAAGCTATTTTTCTTGTGATTTCAAAACTTCTCCTCTTAAATCATCCTGCAAATTTTACTGAACCTCTACTACATACCAGAGGCCCCATTCTAGGCATTGGGGAAAAATACAATGGTGCAGACAAGGAGCCTGTTCTCATGGAGCTTACACTCTGGAATCAGATCCAGATCAGTAGGAATTTCCTCTTTATTTTGTTTTAGTCTCTTTCTTAAACTTTCAACTATATTCTTCTGGTCACTCATTCCCACTTCATCCTAGGGCAGAAACATAAATGAATCCACTTTTATACTTGGTATTATGCGCTGAACGTTTTTGTCCCTCTCAAATTCATATGTTGAAATTGAATCCCTAAGGTGATGGTATTTGGAGGTGAGGCCTTTGGGAGGTAATTAGGTCATGAGGAAAGAACCCTCATGAATGGGATTAGTGCCTTATAGGAAGAGGCAGGAGAGCTAGCTCATGTGCTTGCCACCTTGGGAGGATACAACACGAAGTTGGCAGTTTGCAACCTGGAAGAGAGTCCTCGCCAGCACCTGACCATGCTGGCACCCTGATCTCTGACTTTAGCCTCTAGAATTACGGGAAATCTGTTATTTATAAGTCACCCAGTCTATACTACTTTGTTATAGCAGCTGGAACTAAGACACTTATCTTTTATCTGTAGGAAAATGCTAAATCAGATAATGGCAACCACTGTGAACTATAGCATCTCAAGGGTATTATGGGGACTCCATGGCAGATGAGAGAAATATCTTTTTATCACTAAAAATGTTGAGCACGCTAACCATTTGGATGTATATTTTTTACTCTCTGTATTTAAAAGTTAAGTCTCATTTTCTACTTGTAGTTGACATCTGTTGTTGTCATTTACTATTCTGTTACGTGCTGGAAGGATACATTCCCTAATCTTCCATTTTTGTGTGTAGGGACTTTTTCAGAAAACACTCCTAGCTCCTTGGTTCCCTGTATCCCCCTCTTCCCTTCCCCTCAAGGGAGGAAGCGTGAGCTACCTGATGGGTGAGTTTGGGTGCAGTGGCTGAGCATGTGACTCTTAGCCCATTTCTATTTTCTCTTTGTCACCTACAAATGTACAAACAGCTTTCTATGCTCCTCCATGCCATACATGACAGGAGCAGGCCCCCATGGGAGACTGCATGTCTGTGATGGGGGCAGGCCCATCTAATTTAGGAATTAGCAAGCTCATTTGGTTAACAGACCTAAAGCCATGTAGTAAGGCTGACATTTTAAGACTTTTCTACTTGGCTCCTGGGTCTTTCTCTCAACTGGCTCCAAACTAGGGTGGGGCACTGAGCTTCCTCAAACCCCAACAGCACCCATATCTCAATTCCCTCTAGAGAACCACCTTCTCCAACTCACAGTAAGTTTGAATTAAGCGAAACTGTCTCCACACATGAGACCCACAATTAGTTCCCCTTGGCTACAAGATTTGTTTAAGGATGAACATAGGGCCCAGTCGGATCTAATGAATCACAGTGATGTTTTTCTCATTGAGGAACTCTTAATTTTATCTGCTGGACCTAAAGGAGGGTGTAGGGATTAGAGGCATTGCTGCCATCCCATTGCAATACGAAGCCAAGAGACGTAGAAAAATGCTCATCATGCCATTGGTTGAGTTCAGGATTCAGTCACATCTGAAACTCATTCTACCCCTGGATTTTTCATCTTAAGTGAAACAATAAGTTCCCTTTGTGCTTAAGCTAGTTTGGGTCAGTTTCCTACTGCTTGCAATGGTGAATAGATCAGTCGTTATATTATTTTCACATTGTTAGTTTTAATTGATTTTAGATCACCACAGATCACCTCAATTACTCATGTTAGATCCCAGGTGCTAGAGATGATTTTAGAAAGTGTTAATTAATAGCAGGAAGATACTTAGGTTTTAATGTTGAAATGTTATTATTTTAGGCACCTTTCATTACCTATTTATTTTGCCTATTTATTTGTTATTTTTGGCTAAACGATTCTGATGGGGTACTTGACTACAGTAAGTCTTTAATCAAGCTTTAACAATGCAATCACTTTATTGTTTCGTTTTGATTAACTGGAGAAGAGCAACTCTTGTTCTTTAAAGTCATAATGATCATTATAAATATCCTTAAGGAAACAACAAACTCTTGAGGAAAGTTATTTTAGTTACATCCCAACATAAAAGACTTGAAATTTTTTTTTTTTATTATACTTTATGTTCTAGGGTACATGTGAACAACGTGCAGCTTCGTTACATATGTATACATGTGCCATGTTGGTGTGCTGCAACCATTAACTCGTCATTTACATTAAATATATCTTCTAATGCTATTCCTCCCCCTTCTCCCCACCCCACAACAGGCCCCGGTGTGTGATGTTCCCCTTCCTGTGTCCAAGTGATCTCATTGTTCAATTCCCACCTATGAGTGAGAACATGTGGTGTTTCGTTTTCTGTTCTTGTGATAGTTTGCTGAGAATGATGGTTTCCAACTGCATCCATGTCCTTACAAAGGACACGAACTCATGCTTTTTCATGGCTGCATAGTATTCCATGGTGTATATGTGCCACATTTTCTTAATCCAGTCTGTCACTGATGGACATTTGGGTTGGTTCCAAGTCTTTGCTATTGTGAATAGTGCCGCAATAAACATACATGTGCATGTGTCTTTATAGCAGCATGATTTATAATCCTTTGGGTATATCCCCAGTAATGGGATGGCTGGGTCAAATGGTATTTCTAGTTCTAGATCTTTGAGGAATCGCCACACGGTCTTCCACAATGGTTGAAGGACTGGAAATTTTTTACTGGGAATTCTGGTGGAGGTGGAATATAACCAGGAGGGTGTTGAGGTGTGGATGGGCAATGAGAAGAGAGAAGGGCCTTCTGGGAATGGGGAAGAAAATCAGTGGAGTCGAGAGTAAGGCACATTCATACCTGCTGAGGTGGAGACGGCTAGTTGTCCGAAAAATAAATAAATAAATAAATAAATAAATAAAAGTGAGTTCTCCCTTTCATTTTTTATAGAATTGCTGTTGGGAGGTGGCTGTTCATCCAGGGACTATATTTTCAACACTCTTTGCATCTAGATATGGTCATGTGACTTGTTCTCACCAGTGAAATGTGAGTGGAAGTGATGTATGTTACTTCTATGCCAAGGCTTTTAAAAAGTAGCCTACTTTTCTGGTACATTTCCTCCTTTCATCCCTACATCATCCTTCTAGTGGTTAGTAGGGGCATAAACTCGAAGAAGCTTGGCTTCCTGAATCACTAAATGAGAGAAAACTTGTTTTGATTTTTTTTTTTTTTTTTCAAGAGACAGGGTCTTTGTCTGTCACCGAGATTGGAAGGCAAGTGGGGTGACCATAGCTTACTGCAGCCTCGTACTCCTGGGCTCAAGTGATCCTTCTGCCTAGGCCTCCTAAAGGTGCTAGGATTACAGGCATGAGCCGTCACACCCAGACTGGACTATTTCATGAAAGGGAAATAAAGTTCTATTGTGTTTGGCCACTGTATTAGGCTGTTCTTCCATTGCCATAAAGGAATACCCAAGACTGGGTAATTTATAAGAAAAGAGATTTAATTGGCTCAAGGTTCTGCAGGCTGTACAGGAAGCATAACACAGGCATCTGCTTCTGGGGAGGCCTCAGGAAGCTTTTACTTGTGGCAAAAGGCAAAGCAGGAGTAGGCACTTCACATAGAGAAAGCAGGAGCAAGCCAGAAAGAGAGAGAGGCAGGGGAAGATGCCACACACTTTTAAACAACCAGGTCTCTTGAGAACTCACTATCGCGCAGAGAGCACTAAGCCATAAGGGATCCACCCCCGTGATCCAAACACCTCCCACCAGGCCCCACCGCTAGCACTGGGGATTACATTTCAACATGAGATTTGGGCAGGGACAAATATCCAAACAATATCAGCCAGTGTGCATTTACAGATATATTTAATACAAAAATACCTCAGTGATTCTCAAAGTGTGGTTTCCAGACCAGGAACATCAGCCTCACTGGAGACTTGTTAGATATGCAGATTCTCAGGCCCCACTCTTGACCTCCTGAATCAGAATCTCGGATCCAGAGATGTGTGTATCTGACAAGCCCTCCAGATGGTCCTAATGCACACTCAAGTTTGAGGACCACTGCCTTGTGCCGTCCCTACCAACTTCATCGCCGCTCTAACTGATCAGTAGACATGGGTTGTTTCTCTCCTCAGCTTTGCCTTTTCCTGATTAAAATCTCAAAGTGCCTTAAGTTCCTGAGCTTCATTAGCAATGGTGCCGAAAGTTAAGGATAATGTTGAAAAATCTTGTGCATGTGGGAAGACATTTGGTGAGTTTGAAGTTCTGCTGAATTTTGAGAAAAAGAAACATCCTAAAAGCTTAAGAGAGCTTAAAAACAACTTTTGTTCAGTTCTAAACATTAGCACTTTTTATAAAAGGGCATATATCCTACCTAGAACAGGGGTCACAACCCAGATGCCCCCCAGGTAATCTAATCCAGGGGAGTGGGCTGAGTGGAGGGCAGCTACCCGTGTGAAGCAACAGCTTGTTGTTAAGAATGTGGGCCCAGTGACTTCAGGTCTAAACATTATTAAAGAAAACTGCAGATTTGCATTTTCATTTTACATCTTCTGGTTTGTAAATGTTAACTCGCATTAAAAAAATCCAATAAACAAAACCAAAAATTTTGTGTGGGTCGAACATGCCTGAGTGTTTAATTTGGCCCCTGGGCTGCCAGTTTTACAACCTTTGTCTGGAAGTACCAGGGAAGCAGTCAGGCTGGCTAATGTCTCCTCTCACTCATTAGGAGGCAAAATAACTTTTACACAAATGATGAGCTTCAAAAGAGAGACGAATAAGAGCTGTACAAAGTAGTTGCCAAGGTAACATCTTGCTGATCAGAAAGGGGCGACAATTGGGTTTTATGTAGACGCAGTGGGAGAATGAAACATAATCTTTCTCTGTCTTCTTTCTGTTTAAGATCGGTGTGGAAATGGATGTGGACGCAGTGCTGCTGCCTGAGATTAGCAGGAAGCAATTCTTTTCCCATTTGGAGAGACCCCAGTGAGACCTGATCAACTAGCAACATGCGGAAGTCACACCATTAAATCTTCCAGTTTGCTAGCAGCAAATCAATGAACTCTGATAGCTGCTGCCCTAAGCTAGCATCCAGGGAACTGTGGACAAGCTATTTGATACCTGAATTTTAGTGAAGGAAAGTTAAATTTTTTCTTAAAGCAGGGCGGGAGTGGGGTTGTGTGGGGAAGATTGTATTAAGCAGTGAGAGAAGACAGTTGGAGTTTTGTAGAAAGAGAACTGGTTGTTTTAAATTGTATCTTAAATTTATTGTAGAGCTATTGGTAATCAGTGTTTTGTTTTTGTGTGTTTATATCAACCAATTAATAAGAAAGGCTTTTATTTTTATTTCATTAATTGTAGCTGAACTTTATTTTTTATTATAAATATAAGGCATTATTCTAGGGCCTGGCAAACATTGGCAGCCCCTTTTTTTTCTGAGCAAGATTATACCTTGGTATGTTTTCACCACCAGAAGATGAAAATTTGAGAACAGTGAGAGACAGATGCTTGCCTGAGGAGTTTTATTTTCCCTTTAATCCTTACCAAATATACAGATATTACCTATATTGCCTTGATCTGCTGTCTGAAGGTGGGTTTCTTCGATTGTTTGAAGAATTTTGGGCACTAGAGGTGCTTACTTTGTGATGGGAGCAAATAACAAGGTGTTGCCCATGACATGGTCAAGCCTCATCTTCAATTAGCCACCTATCTTGGCCATGTTTTCATAGAGGTATATCTCATCCCTTTTAATAACTGCAGAATCTTGGACATTTAGAGGTCTCCAAATATTGGTTGTCATTTATGGTGATTCTTGTTTTTGTTATTATGATAATGTTGCAATAAATATCCTAGCAACCTATTTTTGCTTACATATAGAGTATTTTTGAAGAATAAATTCCTTCATGTGAAAATGAAGGGTCAAAATATAAATGAATTAAAATTTCAGTAGTCAATTGCCCTACAATGTAATTACAACAATTTATACTTCCACCAGTAATTCATGAACTCTGCCTTACTATATAATATTTCTAATCTTTCCCAATCTGATATGGAGGAACATGTTTTATTATTCTAATTTTTTTTTCATTAAAAGAGAGACTTTGAACACCCCTCCATGTGTTTCAAAAACATTTGTAGGCCAGGTGTGGTGGCTCACTCCTGTAATTCCAGCACTTTGGGAAGTGAGAGGATTGCTTGAGCCCAGGAGTTCGAGACCAACCTGGGCCACCAACCTAGACAAGGGAGACCTCGTCTCTGTGAAAAAATAAAAACATTAACTGGGTGTGGTGGTGTGTGCCTGTGGTGCTAGCTGCTCAGGAGGCTGAAGATGGGAGGACTGCTTGAGCCTGGGAAGTCGAGGCTGCAGCGAGCTGTGATGGCACCACTTCACTCCAGCCTGGACAACAGAGTGAGACCCTGTCTCAAAACAAAACAATACAAAACAAAACTTTTTTTTTTTTTTTCAGTAAATGTTTCTTTATTGATTTCAATTTCTAAGTATTTTTGGTATTTTTTTTTGATTGACTGAAGAGCTCATTATATATTAAGCAATTTAGACTTTTGTTTTTGTTTTTGTTTTTGAGACAGAGTCTCGCTCTGTTGCCCAGGCTGGAATGCACTGGTGCGATCTGGGCTCACTGCAACCTGTCTCCTGGGTTCAAGCAATTCTCCCGCCTCAGCCTCCTGAGTAGTTGGGATTGCAGGCACCCACCATCGTGCCTGGCTAATTTTTGTATTTTTGTAGAGATGGGGTTTCACCATGTTGTCCAGGCTGGTCTTGAACTCCTGACCTCAGATGATCTACCCGCCACGGCTTCCCAAAGTGCTGGGATTACAGATGTGAGCCGCCGTGCCCAGCCCAATTTAGACTTTTTAAACCAACTTTTGAAAGTTGGTTTAAAAAAAAATAAATGACTGGGTCATGTTCTAACTACTCGTAGTCTCAGCCAAACACAATTGCGGAAGGCCTAGCCAAAGGCTCTTTACTCAGTGAAAGTTCCATGAATCTCAGGCACAGAGGAGAGTCTGGAAAGACCTAACCTGCACATGCACATCGATTAAGAAAGACGAAGTCTTAGGCTTATATGGAGCTAAATAATTGCATGTTTAATGCAATGCCAGGGTACAGGTAATGTTGATTGGAGTTGGAGGGGTGATGTGTGTGCTGGGTGAGGAAGTCAGGGCTGAGTCCTAGGTGAGATCAGTAAGAGTGATGTGTATTTAGGCATCTGAGGGCTGGAACGCCCACGACAGGATTTATTTTCATTCTCTTTCGAGGAAAGCCATGCTGCCTTGCTGCTTCTCGCTCGTGCATAGAGCACTTGGTGTCTTGCGAATCCCCTGTGATGCCGGTGCCTTTCCAGGCCAATGCTTTGCTTGTGCTCAGAGGATGCTTGCTTGGGCCCTACCAGACTATCTTAGGGATGAGAAGCAAATTTTCTTTCCAGTGCTCTGTTTGGGCCCCCCACGGCATTTTCTTTCATTTTGGGTTCCATCCTGGCCTAAAGCTCCCCATGAAAGCTAATGGCCATTGGAGTTAACCCAAATTTTCTCCTTTGGTATTTATAAAAAGCAACACTGAAAAACCTTGAAATTAACTAACAATAAAAAAACCATTGATCGGTTCTTTCCTGGAGATAGTTCTTTCTTCTCAAATAGGCCACTTTGCAGACTGGAAATCACCCCAATCCTCAAATTGCCTAATATGTTTCACATGTGATTCCAGCAAATTGCTGTTTGCATAACACCTTGGTGGGGACTCACTTAAGGCTAGATTTGTTAGTGTATTTACTGACATTTTCACATGATGTTTTGAGCTGCCTGAATAATTGTAATATTGGCCAGAAAAAAATCAAAGTAATGAAAGGTGCCTACAATTATTCATATCTCAACATTATAAGCCTTAATTTCCTGCCTGAAGTGTGGTAAATTATTCATTTTTAAAGTCATCTCTAGCCACTGAGAGTTTATGGTGATGTATATAGATGTTTTGTACACTCCAAAAAAAAAATCAATGACTATGAATATCACAGACTGTCAAAATAGCTGGTGTGATTATAAAATAGTGAGATCAGCTAAAGACATCAGCTCTCAGACATCCAAATTGTAAGAGGAAAATGAAGACGAAGAAGGGGGAAGTGAATTGCTCAATGTCTTGTGGGTACCAAATAATAGAGTCAGCATCTGCCCCTGCCATACTCAAGATTTTGCACTGTTACTTACACACATTCATTCCTCTTTTTGCAGGCTTTGTCGGGCCAGGAGATGGTTTTGTAGCAGCAGAAGACTATAAACTGGGCTTTGGGAGATAGGATCTCTGGTTGTATTCTGGCTGTCCATACTCTGAAAGAGGACCCTGACAGGTATTGCCATAATTGGTGGCTAAGTTTCTAGGTTAGCCAACCTATGGCAGATTGGGAAGTCTTTATAATGTGAATAAACAGAAAAAAGTTTACTTGATCAAAAAAGATTTTTTCTCCTGGTGGAAACTGCAATTATTAGAGCAACTCTTTAAGTGCCCATCAATATCGGGATGCATTTTAACAGGTTAAGTACTCTTCTAACTGGGATGAATAGTGCATTGACAGAAAAATTAACACACAAGTTCTTATATCCTGCTTCTCTTATATCTAGTCACATAACCTAATGTGAATGTTTTATGCCTTTAAGTGCTGATATTATGGAAAAGCCTTCTAAAACTGGATAAATATTATTTTCCAAGGCTGACATCAAATATCACATCTTTCTCTGATTTTCTTGATCCTTCCTTCCAAAAAGAAATAACACCATATATATATATTAGTATAATCCATTTTTAATTAACATAAAATTTCTCATTTTACAGAGAATTTGAGTATCCTACCAATATACCCACAAAAGGATGAAAGAGGATTTGGAGTCAAGGGAAAACAAGGGCAATAAAATAGATCCTTACCACCTACTCTCATACAGTTGCTAGAAGAGGACTGCACATTTGGTTCTAAGTTTCTGGAAGATAAAGCAAAAATAGAAACACTACTAATTATAAAATTTTGGTGTATCCATAAAATAAAAACAAATGAACTGTTTTGAGAAAACTCTTTCTGAATCTGAGCTCTAAAAGGAACTTCTCTATGGCATCCTTAGAATTTGAGCAGGCTGTGATACAGGGGAGAAATCCCTCGACATTCCTATATTGGGTTTAGATCTAATTTCACTCAGTAGTTTTTAAATGTTACTCCTTGTAGACAGATGATAAGGTGCCAAAGTACAGCTGAGTGAAAGCGGTTCCTTTAAAAACTAGAGGCTGTAAAAAACAAGGCTGCAGATCATGTTGTTTTAGTTCTTTTTAGATTTTTTAAACTGAATTTTGCATCTGTGTACATGAAGAATAAATTGTAGAATATCTAAAGAAGTGGATGGGCTGCTTATCTTTTAGAACCTCCATAAATTATTTATTGTAAGTATGTTTGATAAGGATTGTACAGCTGAGAGTTCAAGGTTGCATTTTTTTCCCCCAGCAAGAACCAAAAGTGCAGATAACATGCAGCCAATTAAGGACAAATCTGTATGGTTTGTCAATCAATCTGTCAGAATGACCCTGAATTGTAGCATTTATCGCTGGTATTATAGACATCTGTGTCCCTGGCATAACTGCATCCTCTTCAAGGGCAGGAATTGCTTCTTTTCCAGTTTTGCACTCTAGCATCCAGCATTATGTTTGAGACCTAGCATCACTTGGCAAAGATCAGAGCCCTGAGGAATCAAAGGCAGGAAACATAGGCTAGCTAAGCTTTGAAGGAAGTGAAAAGAAAAAGGCAACAAAGATGGGACCATGGAGGACAGTCTGAGAAAGCAAGCTCAGGGCGGAGGGGGGTGTTCCAGTGAAGGGGTGATGAGTGGGGCCTCACACATGGAGCAGATAACATTGGCGCATCAGATGATTTAAATGAGCAGAATGGAAAGGGTCTAAAAAAGAGACGTGGAAATGAGTAGAAACATCCCTTTCCTGTTGGGCCAGCTATTGTCTATGGTTAGTCCTTTTCCCATCCTTATTTCCTCTCCTCTGAATTGCAAGTTGCTGGAAACATGAGAAATGCATTCCTAGCTCCCTTGGTTACTGGGCTTCAGTTAGCATTTGCCAATGAAGGTGAGCACTCATGGGAGATTGGAAAGTGGTAGAAAGGGAAGGCCATTCATCTGGCTGTGACAGTGGCAGCAATGGGCAGTACCGTGGGTGACTGGGGCTCCAACAGCATTGGTGGTGTCTCCAGCATCATCAGTGGGAGCTTGGGCTCCTCGGTTCCTGCTCAGCAGCTATGGTCAGTAGCTTCTGAGAGGGCCTCCTCTGATCCTCACCTCTTGGTATTCATGGCCTTGTGTAATCCCCTTTGCTTGAGTAACTTGCTGCCAACCAATAGAATATGGCAATGTTGAGAGATGCCACCTCTCTGACTAGGTTGCAAACGATTGTGACTTCTGTCTTGTTGGCAGACTCTCTCTATTTGTCTTTTGGTTTGTGTGCTCTGAGGAGGCAAACTGCCATGTTCGGGAGACCCATATGCCAAGGAATTGAGGGCAGACTGTCCACAGCCAGTGAGAAACCAAGGTCCAACAGCCTACAAAGCGCTGAATCCTACCAATAACTACGTGAACTTGAAAGTGTATCCTTCCCTATTTGAGCCTTCAGATGAGTGTAGCCTGAGTGACAACTTAATTGAAGCCTATGAGAGGCCCTGAACCAGAGGAAGGACCCAGCTAGCTCACACCTAGATTTCTGATGCATAGAAACTGTGAGATAGCGTGTGTTATTTTAAGCCAGGTTTGAGATGATTTGTTACACAACAGCAATAGATAACAAATACGATGGCAGAGCTCTGTTCCAACAGCAGTAGCAAGCTTGTGCTTGCCGGCTCTGTATCACTCCACATTCACCTCTTTGCTTCTACAGCTGTGGGACAATAGCAGCAGCATCATACAGTTGCCGATTTCTAGGTAATGCCTTCTTCCACTTAACCTGTGTTTTCAAAACCTTTGTCACTATTTTCCTATATTAAATTCCTCCATAATATCAGAAGAGTGACTAACGTATGCACACAACTATTTTTCGTGATAGGGAGGTAAAGGGAGCATTGCCGTATACTAAATGCACTTATGTCTTTTCAGATGTTTAAGAAAGTGAAATGCACCTTTTTTCAAGTGAATAAATGTTTGCCTCTCCGTAGGTCTTGGTTTTTGGGAGAAGGTCAACTTCAAAAGATAGAGTCATCAGCACCTTCTTTCTTTAGTGGGCTTGGCTGTATATCCCTGCCCACCCACAGGCAGCAAAGGCAATGCATGAGGGATTCTGAAGGACACACAGCAGCTGCTTCTGTTTTCATGTGGGAGTCCAAGGAAGTATAAATGCTGCATGCTCCCTGTAACTAGAATAAAATATTATGATGTGTGTATAAGGGCAAACTCCTAACTCAGCAGGTGAACAACCATATCGACTTCATTCCCCCTGGAGACTGAAATTAGAAAGAAACCTACATATCAGGCCACAGCAGCCCTTGATGAAGCTCAAAAGAGAGGTGGCAAACTCACAGCTACACAGCAAAAACCAAGTCAGAGGCAGCAAAAGCTGCAGCTTGAGAACAAAGGGAAAGAAAAAGACTAGTCAAAGAGGCCATATCTACCCACCCACAGAAAACCCGGAGAAGAAAATGAGTTACATTTCTCCCACTGGAAGGCTTAGGGGAGGAGACATTTAGGAAAGCCACAGGGGCAGAAAATTAGATAGTTTATCTGAAAAAGGAAAAATGAACTAAAGTGTGCTTTTGATAGATGACTGGAAGTGAGCACAAAGGCAAAACACCAACGTACACTTGGCATCTGAAGAATGCCTTTTATCCAAAGATCTTAGAGCAGTTTTAGTGTATTAATTTACTTGTGAGATACTTAAATTATTATTCGTTCGTTTTTATGTGGCATTTTATTCTAAAATTTGCTAAAGATTTTACAACTCAAGTACATTGGTTATTCCCCAAACAAGACTCTAGATGTAGTGTGGCCATTACTGTATGACACATGTGGACACTGACCCTCAGAGATGTCAGGAAACAGAGAGAATCAGGGGAGGCTGGAAGATCAGCGATGACTGTATGAACACTGAATAAGGAATGGGGAACTCTATGGAGACAACTCAGTCTTTTCTTTGGCTATTTCTTCATGGCTTCTGTGGTAGGTAGTATAATGGTCCTCCAAAGACATCCACGTCCTAACTCATAGAACCTGTGGATATGTTATCTAATACGGTGGAAAGGACTTTGCAGATATATAAGTTAAGACTACTGAGAGGGGAAAATTCTCCTGGGTTATCTGGGTTGGCCCAATGTAATCACAAAGATGTAAGGGAGAGAGGGAGACATGAGAGTCAGAGAAGGAGATGTGATGATGGACAGGGATTGCAATGATGTGGGGCCATGAGCCAAGGAATGTGGGAAGGGCACTGGAACATCTTCTTCATCTAAAGCTGGAAAGGGTAACGTTACGTCTTCTCCTCTAGAGTTTCCTGACAATCCGTCTTAGACTTCTGACTTATAACTGCAAGACCATAACTTTGTGGTGTTTTAATCCACTCAGTTTGTGGTAATTCATTATAGCAGCCACAGGAAACTCATACAGCACCTTTGAGGAGTGGGGGGCTGCACTGCAAACCTAAAATTTTATTTTTTGAGTTATTTGGGTAACACAATTTTAGAGGATTTTTTTCAAGAACTAATTGGATATGTATTAATAACAATTATGGGTTTAGTGGCTTGAAGGAAAAATACAGTGGCGGTAACAACATTAATAGTAATGGGTAATAGTTATTAAGGTTGTGTGTGCCAAGTGCTGGGTAGGGGTGTGGATGTTCCTTCCCTCTCATTTTCTAAAACAGTTCTATGAGATAATTTTCTTCATTTTACAGAGGAGGAAATTGAGTCTGAGAGAGCCATGAGATTAGTGGTGGAGCTGGCATTTGCACGCAAGCATATCTGACTCTTGACTACGGCTTGAAATCGTTTTACTGTATACTTAATTCATTGATGGGAAAGAACAAGTCATGTGTGAAAGCAGGGACATGAGCAGGTGATGACAGAAAGTTGAGACAGGCCTCCGGTGGCACTGGGGATGTATATTGACTCTGCCTCAGCCACGACAGAGGTGAGGGACACTGTCTCCTTTCTGTCTTTTCTCTTCTACCCATGCCAGCCAGCCACTTTATAAAGTACCCACCATCAGCAGGCAGCACTTTTCCCCACTCTTTCTTGCCAAGTGTGACACTTCTCTTGAAAGAAAGCACACAATTGCACACTGCAAGATGAGCGTCTTTCCTGCCAGAAACAACAAGGATGCCGAGGCTGTGGGGCTACTTTAGCTGCCATAAGTGAGAAGGGGGTTGAGTGGGTGGGATCAGGAGGATGTAAGATGAGAAGACCAAAATCTTAATGAGATGCTGCTGGAATCAGCATAAACAAGTATGGTATCAGAGCTGAAATAATTCAAAATATTACAAGTGCCATTGTAAAATATAATGCTCCCTACTTCATAGGGTGGCTGTGACAATGGAGTTAATAAATGCAGAGTGCTTTGAATGGTGTTATAGAAGTGTAGCTTCTACTCCACTGCACCCACCCTGCAACTACTCCTGCTGCTACCAGCGCCACTGTTATTATCGCCACTGCCATGATTACTACCACTATCACAATTACTCGTTCTATTGCCGTTGACTACTTTTGCTACCATCACATTATTTCAACTGCTACCACTGCTGCTGCTATTACTACTACTGTACCGTTACTATGACAATTATTACCATTACTGTTAATGTCAAGCTGTAGGCATAGGAAGTGCTTCCGTTATAATAAATATGCCAACCGACTTCCGGACCTTCAACAAGGGTGGCTAGAGCACATCCTCAGGTTATCCTGGATTGCCTGGCAATAGTTCCCAGTTTGATTCTTTTCTCTGGGCTGTTGGTATTCTTCTGCTACGGCTCAGGTTTGGGCAAAGTGGCTGTCATTGCCCCGAGCTCTCTGAGGTAGCAACTCTGCCTGCTTCACTAATTCTTGTCAGTGACAAATGCTCCTCAAATCTATTCCCCAACAGCCATTTGAAGTGGACAAACAATTCCACAGCCATGAAATACCATGTTTTAAATAGAAGGTACTGTCTCAAATGCCACCAGCAACTCAGCCTTGGAGCTGCTGATCTCAGACTGATTCAGATTCTTGGAGATAATCATAAGAACTAACCTTTAACAAGAGCTTATTGTGTCTTATGAAGTGCTGTTCTAGGCACTTAACAAAGATTTAATTATTTGACTCTCCAAAAAAGTCTTCGAAATAGTTACTGCTATGAATCACGTTTTACAAATGAGAAAACTGAGACACAGAAAAGTTAAGACATTTGCTCAAGATAATACAGCAAATGGGAAAGCTGGGATTTGAACACATTCAGTCTAACTCCAGAGATGCTGCTGCTGGCCAATGTAAACCAACACACTGGCTTCACAGTACACAGCATTTTAGTCAGAGAAGATCAAGGCCTAGCAAAGACAGCTGCCCATAGTAGGTGCTCAATAAATGCTAGACTAGTGAATGAATGAATCAACAATGAATGGAAGAATGAGAGTAACATGGTGTTTGTGTGAGTGAAGAAAGGAGAAGGCAGCATGAGTATTCTAAACCAAACAGTCAACTCAGTTATTCTCAAGAACAGATTGAAAAGGAAGTCAAGGTAGTCAAGAAGGAATTGATAAGGAATTATGCGTAGAGACCTGGTTTGCTGGAGGATCTAGGGAATTGTCTCTAAGGATTTTCCAGGGCCGGGGAAGACAGTTCAGTGGGGAGAGGTGGGAGGACTTCTAGAACACCGGCCTTTTCTTAGACCAGGGGTCCCCGAACCCCTGGGCCATGGACTGGTACTGGTCAGTGGCTTGTTAGGAACTGGGTGGCACAGCAGGAGGTGAGTGGCGGGTGAGTGAGTGAAGCTTCATCCGTGTTTATAGCCACTCCCCATCACTTGTATTACTGCCTGAGCTCCGCCTCCTGTCAGATCAGTGGTTGCATTAGATTCTCATAGGAGCATGAACCCTATTGTGAACTAGGTTGTATGCTCCCTATGAGAATCTAATGCCTGATGATCTGAAGTGGGCTGAGGTGGTGATGCTAGCACTGGGGAGTGGCTGCAAATACAGATAAACATTAGCAGAGAGATTTGACTGCCCAGAGGCCACAATAAATCCATTGCTTGCAGACTCATATCAAAACCCTATCAATGAGTGGCAAAAGACAAGTTGCATCTGGTGGCAGGCTTTATAGTGGCAAGTGAGTTGAAAAAAAGTGCACAATAAATGTAATGTGCTTGAATCATCTCAAACCCGCCATACCCCTTACCTCCTTCCTGTGGAAAAATTGTCTTCCATGAAACCAGCCCCTGGTGCCAAAAAGTTGGGGACTGCTCCCTTAGACATTTCTGGTGTACCTCATGATCTGGTTCCAGTCTCTACAAGTAGTCAGCACCTTTCTCTGATGCAGAGTGATGTGTTTGCTTCTTTTAGTTATTAAAAGTTGTGTGTCATAGGATTTTAGTGCTAGAAATATCTTTAAAAGTCAAGCCCCCTCATTTCACAGATTAGGATACTGAGTCCCAAAGGGGTTAACGGACTTGACAAGGCCACAACAACAGTGATTTGCCAGGCCCCAACACAACCTTTAATTATGATTCATTCATTTGTTCACCCCAATCTGGTGACAGTCTCTTGTGTTGTCTTGAATGTCTTGGTATTTCAGATAAAAAGCCTGGCTTAAGTTTTTGATCATAGCCATTCTAACAGGCATGTCGTGAGAAAAGACAAGAGATGAATGTTGATGAAGATGTGGAGAAAAGGGAGCCCCTCCACACTGTTGGTGGAGATGTAAAAGGTGTGGCCACTATAGGAAACAATATGGAGTTTCCTCAAAAAATTAAAAATAGAACTGCTGTATGATCCAGCAATTTCTCTGCTGGGTCTATACCTGAAGGAAATGACGTCAGTGTTTAAGAGGTTTCTGCACTCCAGTGTTCGTTGCAGCATGATTCACAATAGCCAAGATATGCGATCACCCTAAATGTCCATCAGTGGATGAATGGATAAAGAAAATGTGATATTTGCACAAACTGGAATACTATTAAGCCTTAAAAAGAAGAAAGTTCTGTCATTTGCAACAACATGAACGAATCTGGAGGACATTATGCTACATGAAATAAGCCAGGCACAGAAAGACAAACACTACATGACCTCACTCATATGTGACATCTCAAAAAATCGACCTCACAGAAGCAGAGAATAGCATGGTCATTGCCTGGGCTGAGGGGCTGGGGTGGAAATAGGAAGATGTTAGTCAAAAGGTGCGAAGGTTCAGCAGTTAGAAAATGAATCTTTTCTAGAGACTAGTGTACAACATGGTGACTACAGTTAATAATAATGCATTGTATACTTGAAAATTGCTAAGGGAGTAGATCTTAAACATTATCACTACAAAAAAAATAGTAAGTATGTGAGGTGATGAATATGCTAATTAGCTTGATTGTGGTACTGTGTATACATATATCAAAACATGGTGTTGTGTGCCTTGAATACGTACATCTTTTATTTGTCAGTTATACTTTAATGAAGTAGGGAAAGAGAAAAAAGAAGAGAGAGAAAGAGAGAAATCTAAAATTTAAAAAAAAAATGGAAAAAAGGTTGACTTGGGCCAGGACCATAGGCATACTTTGTCTTTCATAACACTGGATATGACAATGATCAAATTAGCTAGTTAATCTGCACTGTATTCTTTCACTACAAGGTCATATAACTTTCATCTCTAAGATGGACAAACGAAGGTAACTTGCATTTTCCTTCATTTAATATTTAAAACCTCTTTATAAAAGAAAGCAGCCCCAAAGAATTGTTTGTACTCATATCACTTAATTAAAAACATTTTTCAGCATTGTAACAATAGAACAACCTTAGCTGTAATATATTTTCTTCTTGCAGCAAAATTTTGCCTCTTTACACAGCCAACAAATGTGAGCATTATAAGATTATAATAAATTATTTAGATGATATTTACTTTTAATGATTATTTTCTCAATAAATTCTAACATTCAATACAAAAGGAACTAAGATGACTTAGTTACATACAAATGTTTCACACTGGACTCATTACAGCTTTCTGGGAGTGACTATGTTACTTTATTAAAAATTTCTTTTACCTTTAATAAGGGAGAAAGAGAGACCATTATGTCATCTAGCTTCTCATCCCGTCCTGCTTAGCATGTAACTTCTTCATAATTGTACTTCCCATAGTTCCTCATAAATAGAAAATATCAAATCTCCTCTTCACATCTTCACCGTAATTATCACTCTTATCTGACATAAAACAGTGATTAAAGTTAACTCATCTCTAGAACTAATTTCATATATAACAATAAAAACTTCTTGTCAAATTCCAATGTCACCTGGGTGGTTTAGACATATACACAGCCTGTTATTGATTTTCCCTACTTTGATAATACAGCATTACTTATTTTTAGGTTTTCTCTAACTCCAAAAGAAAAAAGTGCTGTTTTTATTCTTACTCTCACTAAATGCTTTTATTTATAAGTGTAAGTGACCGTTTGGTAGAAGTCACATAGATTGTGCAGTATTTTAATCCAAGTGAGCAATCTGGTTCTAATACCTTTTGCTTATGGATAGGGACACCCATTTTTGCTACTTCAATGGCCTGCAATCCAACCCCGATCCCAAGACTTTCGCTATTCATCTCTCCTCCTGCATTTAGCTATTCTGTTATTCCATTGTTTTATTATTGTGGGATTTATATGAATTAGCACAGAAAATGGAACTCAAGTGTCCAGATTTAAGCCTCTTTCTTTCTTTGCAGAGCCCAAGGAAGAGAAAAATGTAGCTCCAGGAATCTTTTTCTTTTATTTGTGACCTTACTAAGACGCCGCTATTTTTCCATTTTATAAGTGGAAATATTAAGGCAGAGCCAACTTCAGGGACTTGCTTCAGGCTATATAGTCAGTCTGGGTTGTAGTCAAGAGGAACAAAACATAAAAATAAAAGTTGGCTAAATAAAGAAACTCATTGCCCCAAACAGTTTTAGCTGAAATTGCTAGTATAAAAGAACTCAAGGAAAGTTTAAGGAAAATTGTGGTTGATTGCACCTTAATAGGAACTTAAGGACATTTAGGAGTTGTTTCTAAGCTTGTGAGGCCTTGATTATGAAGGAAGTTGCAACTATTTCCTGCAAAATGCCTCTTGGTACTATTGTCAGACAGTTGGTCTAAGCCAGTATGGCAATTCTTACTTTATTATGTTTCCCCAAGCCCCTTTTGGTGTTTTATCTAGTGGAGCATTCATCTGAGATAAACAGGTTATGTACTCTTTCAAGCCAAGCAGAAACCAGAATGAATGAGAAAATCGCATAAGAAAATCTGTGCTACTGATTTCCCACATGAAACTGGTGTGGAAAGTCACTGTTCCCCTGACAGGAGCCTTCTGCAGGCTCCACCAATACTTGTCAACCGCCTGGCTTGTGGTGGGGGTGGCGGCGGCTGCTACTTCCGCTTCTTCAAAATAAAAACTGCAAATAAGTATATTTAGAAAGTGTGTCCATCTTAGTTCATCTTCCCAGCTGTTTTCCTGGTGGAATTAGATTAGCAGTGTAAGTGAAATCTTTTCTGAACCTCATTGAAATCCAGACTTGCCTAGTCAATGGCTTTGTTCATTAATTTTCATTTACCTACATTTTTATTTATGTTTTTCTTATTTTTATGAACAGTTACTATACACCAAGTACTGTGCAAAAGGCTTTACAGACAATATCTCATTTAATCTCAAATCAGCCTTACAAAGTGGGTGTTACCACCCATATATGGCAACACCAGGTTTAAGTGACTCATCAAGGTCACGCAGCAGGGTGTCATAGTCTACTTTGGCTGATTCCAGGACGTATATTCCAGGATACTCCGTGGCCCCAGCTGAGGACTTCACTAAATAGTCTATGATCTTGCAGAGTCAAACCTATTTTCTGGTTTTTTTTTTTGCGTAACTTTTATTATGATAAAACATACTTTTTTTTTAAAAAAACCATTTTAAGCACTGTTAAGTATACAGCTCAGTGGCATTACAACATTCACAGCATTGTACAACTATCACCACTAATCAATTCTGGAACTAATTTTTATCATCCCAAACTGAAACTCTGTACACATTAAAAAATAACCTCCATACCCTACTCTCTCCAGTTGGTGGTAAACACTATTCTACTGTCTCTATGCATTTGTCTGTTCTAGGTATTTTATATAAGTGGAATCATACAATATTTGTCCTTTTGTGTCTGGCTCAATTCACTTAGCATAATGTTTTCAAGGTTCATCCATGTTGTAGCGTATGTCAGAATTTCATCACTTTTTAAAAACTGAGTAATGTTCAATTTATATGCATACTACATTTTGTTTATCCATTCTTCTGCTGATGGACATTTGAGTTGTGAATAATCCTGCTATGAACACAGAAATACAAGTATCTAATTGTTTGAGTCCTTGCTTTCAATTATTATTATTATTTTTTTATTATACTTTAAGTTCTAGGGTACATGTGCACAACGTGCAGGTTTGTTACATATGTATACATGTGCTCTGTTGGTGTGCTGCACCCATTAACTCGTCATTTACATTAGGTATATCTCCTAATGCTATTCCTCCCCCTCCACCTCCCCACAATAGGACCTGGTGTGTGATGATCCTGTGTCCAAGTGATCTCATTGTTCAATTCCCACCTATGAGTGAGAACATGCGGTGTTTGGTTTTCTGTTCTTGCGATAATTTGCTGAGAATGATGGTTTCCAGCTGCATCCATGTCCCTACAAAGCACACGAACTCATCCTTTTTCATGGCTGCATAGTATTCCACAGTGTATATGTGCCACATTTTCTTAATCCAGTCTGTCACTGATGGACATTTGGGTTGATTCCAAGTCTTTGCTATTGTGAATAGTGCTGCAATAAACATACGTGTGCATGTGTCTTTATAGCAGCATGACTTATAATCCTTTGGGTATATCCCCAGTAATGAGATGGCTAGGTCAAATGGTATTTCTAGTTCTAGATCCTTGAGGAATCGCCACACTGTTTTCACAATGGTTGAACTAGTTTACAGTCCCACCAACAGTGTAAAAGTGTTGCTATTTCTCCACATCCTCTCCAGCACCTATTGTTTCCTGATTTTTTAATGATTGCCATTCTAACTGGTGTGAGATGGTATCCCATTGTGGTTTTGATTTGCATTTCTTTGATGGCGAGTGATGATGAGCATTTTTTCATGTGTCTGTTGGCTGTATGAATGTCTTCTTTTGAGAAATGTCTGTTCATATCCTTTGCCCACTTTTTGATGGGGTTGTTTGTTTTTTTCTTGTAAAATTGATTGAGTTCTTTATAGGTTCTGGATATTAGCCCTTTGTCAGATGAGTAGATGGCAAAAATTTTCTCCCATTCTGTAGGTTGCCTGTTCACTCTGATGGTAGTTTCCTTTGCTGTGCAGAAGCTCTTTAGTTTAATTAGATCCCATTTGTCAATTTTGGCTTTTGTTGCATTGCTTTTGGTGTTTTAGACATGAAGTCCTTACCCATGCCTATGTCCTGAATGGTATTCCCTATGTTTTCTTCTAGGGTTTTTATGGTTTCAGGTCTAACATTTAAGTCTCTAATCCATCTTGAATTAATTTTTGTATAAGGAGTAAGGAAAGGATCCAGTTTCAGCTTTCTACTTATGGCTAGCCAATTTTCCCAGCACCATTTATTAAATAGGGAATCCTTTCCCCATATCTTGTTTTTGTCAGGTTTGTCAAAGATCAGATGGCTGTAGATGTGTGGTATTATTTCTGAGGGCTCTGTTCTGTTCCATTGGTCTATATCTCTGTTTTGGTACCAGTACCATGCTGTTTTGGTTACTGTAGCCTTGTAGTATAGTTTGAAGTCAGGTAGTGTGATGCCTCCAGCTTTGTTCTTTTGGCTTAGGATTGTCTTGGCAATGCAGGATATTTTTTGGTTCCACATAAACTTTAAAGCAATTTTTTTCCAATTCTGTGAAGAAAGTCATTGGTAGCTTAATGGGGATGGCATTGAATCTATAAATTACCTTGGGCAGTATGACCATTTTCACAATATTGATTCTTCCTATCCATGAGCATGGTATGTTCTTCCATTTGTTTGTGTCCTCTTTTATTTCACTGAGCAGTGGTTTGTAGTTCTCCTTGAAGAGGTCCTTTACATCCCTTGTAAGTTGGATTCCTAGGTATTTTATTCTCTTTGAAGCTATTGTGAATGGGAGTTCATTCCTGATTTGGCTCTCTGTTTGTCTGTTACTGGTGTATAAGACTGCTTGTGATTTTTGCACATTGATTTTGTATCCTGAGACTTTGCTGAGGTTGTTTATCAGCTTAAGGAGATTTTGGTCTGAGACGATGGGGTTTTCTAAATATACAATCATGTCATCTACAAACAGGGACAATTTGACTTCTTCTTTTCCTAACTGAATACCCTTTATTTCTTTCTCTTGCCTAATTGCCCTAGCCAGAACTTCCAACACTATGTTGAATAGGAGTGGTGAGAGAGAGCATCCCTGTCTTGTGCCAGTTTTCAAAGGGAATGCTTCCAGTTTTTGCCCATTCAGTATCATATTGGCTGTGGGTTTGTCATAAATAGCTCTTATGATTTTGAGATATGTTCCATCAATACTGAATTTATTGAGCATTTTTAGCATGAAGGGCTGTTGAATTTTGTCAAAGGCCTTTTCTGCATGTATTGAGATAATCATGTGGTTTTTGTCTTTGGTTCTGTTTATATGCTGGATTATGTTTATTGATTTGCATATGTTGAACCAGCCTTGCATCCCAGGGATGAAGCCCACTTGATCATGGTGGATAAGCTTTTTGATGTGCTGCTGAATTCGATTTGCCAGTATTTTATTGAGGATTTTTGCATCGATGTTCATCAGGGATATTGGTCTAAAATTCTCTTGTTTTGTTGTGTCTCTGTCAGGCTTTGGTATCAGGATGATGTTGGCCTTGTAAAATGTGTTAGAGAGGATTCCCTCTTTTTCTATTGATTGGAATAGTTTCAGAAGGAATGGTACCAACTCTTCCTTGTACCTCTGGTAGAATTCGGCTGTGAATCTGTCTGGTCCTGGACTTTTTTGGTTGGTAGGCTATTAATTATTGCCTCAATTTCAGAGCCTGTTATTGGTCTGTTCAGGGATTCAACTTCTTCCTGGTTTAGTCTTGGGAGAGTGTAAGTGTCCAGGAAATTATCCATTTCTTCTAGGTTTTATAGTTTATTTGTGTAGAGGTGTTTATAGTATTCTCTGATGGTAGTTTGTATTTCTGTGGGGTTGGTGGTGATATCCCCTTTATCATTTTTGATTGCATCTATTTGATTCTTCTCTGTTTTCTTCTTTATTAGTCTTGCTAGCGGTCTATCAATTTTGTTGATCTTTTCAAAAAACCAGCTCCCAGATTCGTTGATTTTTTGGAGGGTTTTTTGTATCTCTATCTCCTTCAGTTCTGCTCTGATCTTAGTTATTTCTTGCCTTCTGCTAGCTTTTGAATGTGTTTGCTCTTGCTTCTCTAGTTCTTTTAATTGTGATTTTAGGGTGTCAATTTTAGATCTTTCCTGCTTTCTCTTGTGGGCATTTAGTACTATAAATTTCCCTCTACATACTGCTTTAAATGTGTCCCAGAGATTCTAGTTTGTTGTATCTTTGATGTCATTGGTTTCAAAGAACATCTTTATTTCTGCCTTCATTTTGTTATGCACCCAGTAGTCACTCAGGAGCAGATTGTTCAGTTTCCATGTAGTCGAGTGGTTTTGATTGAATTTCTTAGTCCTGAGTTCTAGTTTGACTGCACTGTGGTCTGAGACAGTTTGTTATAATTTCTGTTCTTTTGCATTTGCTGAAGTGTGCTTTACTTCCAACTATGTGGCCAATTTTGAATAAGTGCGACATGGTGCTGAGAAGATTGTATATTCTGGTGATTTGGGGTGGAGAGTTCTGTAGATGTCTATTAGGTCTGCTTGGTGCAGAGTTGGGTTCAATTCCTGGATATCCTTGTTAACTTTCTGTCTCGTTGATCTGTCTAATGTTGACAGTGGGGTGTTAAAGTCTCCCATTATTATTGTATGGGAGTCTAAGTCTCTTTGTAAGTCTCTAAGGACATGCTTTATGAATCTGGGTGCTCCTGTATTGGGTGCATATATATTTAGGATAGTTAGCTCTTCCTGTTGAATTGATCCCTTTACTGTTATGTAATGGCCTTCTTTGTCTCTTTTGATCTTTGATGGTTTAAAGTCTGTTTTATCAGAGACTAGGATTGCAACCCCTGCTTTTTCTTGTTTTCCATTTGCTTGGTAGATCTTCCTCCATCGCTTTATTTTGAGCCTATGTGGGTCTCTGTGTGTGAGATGGGTCTCCTGAATACAGCAAACTGAGGTCTTGACTCCTTATCCAATTTGCCAGTCTGTGTCTTTTTTTTTTTTTTTTTTTTTGAGACGGAGTCTCGCTCTGTCGCCCAAGCTGGATTGCAGTGGCCGGATCTCAGCTCACTGCAAGCTCCGCCACCCGAGTTTACACCATTCTCCTGCCTCAGCCTCCCGAGTAGCTGGGACTACAGGCGCCTGCCACCTCGCCCGGCTAGTTTTTTGTATTTTTTAGTAGAGACAGGGTTTCACCGTGTTAGCCAGGATGGTCTTGATCTCCTGACCTCGTGATCCGCCCGTCTCGGCCTCCCAAAGTGCTGGGATTACAGGCTTGAGCCACCGCGCCCGGCCCCAGTCTGTGTCTTTTAATTGGACCATTTAGTCCATTTACATTTAAGGTTAATATTGTTATGTGTGAATTTGATCCTGTCATTATGGTATTAGCTGGTTATTTTGCTCGCTAGTTGATGCAGTTTCTGCCTAGCATTGATGGACTTTACATTTTGACATGTTTTTGCAATGGCTGGTACCTGTTGTTCCTTTCCATGTTTAGTGCTTCCTTCAGGATCTCTTGTAGGGCAGGTCTGGTGATGACAAAATCTCTAAGCATTTGCTTGTCTATAAAGGATTTTATGTCTCCTTCACTTACGAAACTTAGTTTGACTGGATATGAAATTCTGGGTTGAAAATTCTTTTCTTTAAGAATGTTGAATATTGGCCCCCACTCTCTTCTGACTTGGAGAGTTCTGCCAAGAGATCTGCTATTAGTCTGATGGGCTTCCCTTTTTGTGTAACCTGACCTTTCTCTCTGGCTGCCCTTAACATTTTTTCCTCCGTTTCAACTTTAGTGAATCTGACAATTATGTGTCTTGGAGTTGCTCTTCTCAAGGAGTATCTTTGTGGCGTTCTCTGTATTTCCTGAATCTGAATGTTGGCCTGCCTTACTAGGTTGGGGAAGTTCTCCTGGATGATATCCTGCAGAGTATTTTCCAACTTGGTTCCATTTTCCGTGTCACTTTCAGGCACACCAATCAGACGTAGATTTGGTCCTTTCACATAATCTCATATTTCTTGGAGGCTTTGTTCATTTCTTTTTACTTGTTTTTCTCTGCACTTCTTTTCTCGCTTCATTTCATTCATTTGATCTTCAATCGCTGATACTCTTTCTTCTAGAGTTGATTGAGTCGGTTACTGAAGCTTGTGCGTTTGTCACGTAGTTTTCATGTTATGGTTTTCATCTCTATCAATTCTTTTAAGGTCTTCTCTGCATTGATTGTTCTAGTTATCCATTCATCCATTCTTTTTTCAAGGTTTTTAGTTTCTTTGTGCTGGTGACATAATTCCTCCTTTAGCTCTGAGAAGTTTGATGGACTGAAGCCTTCTTCTCTCAACTCATCAAAGTCATTCTCCGTCCAGTTTTGTTCCATTGCTGGCGATGAGCTGTGTTCCTTTGGAGGGGGAGATGCACTCTGATTTTTTGAATTTCCAGCTTTTCTGCACTGCTTTTTCCCCATCTTTGTGGTTTTATCTGCCTTTGGTCTTTGATGATGGTGACGTTCTGATGGGGTTTTGGTGTGGGTGTCCTTTCTGTTTGTTAGTTTTCCTTCTAACAGTCAGGACCCTCAGCTGCAGGTCTGTTGGAGTTTGCTTGAGGTCCACTCCAGACACTGTTTGCCTGGGTATCAGCAGCGGAGGCTGCAGAAGATAGAATATTGCTGAACAGCGAGTGTTGCTGTCTGATTCTTGCTCTGTAAGCTTTGTCTCAGGGGTGTACCCTGCCGTGTGAGGTGTGAGGTATGAGGTGTCAGTCTGCACCTAGTGGGGGATGTCTCCCAGTTAGGCTACTCAGGGGTACTTGAGGGACCCACCTGAGCAGGCAGTCTGTCCATTCTCAGATCTCAACCTCCATGCTGGTAGATCCACTGCTCTCTTCAAAGCTGTCAGACAGGGGCATTTACCTCTGCTGAGGTTTCTGCTGCTTTTTGTTTAGCTATGCCCTGTCCCCAGAGGAGTATTTTCTGGTTCTTGAAGATGGACCACTTGAAGGCAGGTCCTTGAAGAGCCATGGGCACTGACAGTTTTTGCTTACTAGGGATTGGTGGTAATGTCTCAGGTTTTCTGTGAGTTCAATTTTCATGAGCCCAATTTGGCTTCAGTAAGTATTGATCTGGCCCTAGAATTCGTGGTTTGTGTGTGCATATGTGTGTGAGTGTGTGCGTGTGTGTGTATGCACGCCTGTGTTCTCTGGCTTGGAGAGTCAGCAATTACTGATGATCAGGGTTTGCTTAATCTCTCTTAGGAAGACTTCTTAGTTTTTATTTATTTGGAGGTCAAATTGTGTACAGTATTTCTCCCAGAGATTCCTTCTTAATTCAACAAAGACAAAGGGAATGTTTTAGAAGAAAACAAAGGGGAAAACAATCAACACCAATCCCCAAACACCCATATACATGCACGTGAAGAAAATGTGCAACATAGCTAGAGGTGTATTATCAAAGCACACATTGATTATTTGAAGCAAGGTAGATTATTAGTTTCTGTTAGCCTTGCTGGGACTTATTTCTGAGCTTCTAATTCTAGCTCCTCTGATCACCTCCTTCCGCCCTGGTTAGGCCCTCTTCCATCTTTACAGTCACTCTGGTTACTGGGCAAGTCTTCCTTAATGCACAAAGCATTAATCACTGTGGTTCCATGACTCTTCTCTGGAATATGGGCTATCTGGTCTACTTGCGGTCTGAATGACACTTAGCTTCTTCACTCATTGGCATAAGGAGCGTCTGAGCTTGCTTTCTCTTGAGGTTCTGGAGTCCCAACAGTTGAAGAATTCATCCTGGGAGATTCCTCACCCCAATCCAGCTTCCTGCCATGATCAGCAAAAACCTACTTTTCTTCTAGTTTTGAGCCTTTGCATCGCCTGTTAGATTTCTTACTACTTTCCTCCTTCAGCCTTAAAAGGTATCTGTTGTCCTCATTTATAGGACCAGAGTTTTAAAAGAATTCTGCCCTGTTACCAATCATTCCACCTCCCTAGTTACTCTATGGGACTTACTCCAGTAGAAACCTCTAGAAAAATACCTCACACATACAGTGGCAATAGTGAACATACAAGAGAAAGAACATTCATTTTCTGTATGCCTTTCTCCTATTTTGTAAGATATAAAATAAGAACCTTGAATGACAATGGGCTTTTGGGGAAACATACTTTTTTCCTACAAGATGTTCCCTGTTCTGGGCCTCTCACATTCATGGACATCTCGTACATATGGGTATCAGGTATGATACTTTATGTTGCAAGTAACAGAGATCAACTCTGACTCTAAAGCCAGTAGAGTGGAGGCTGGGAGATTATGTCTAGAAAATGAACATGAACCAGAGAGTCAAGAAACACAAGAATCTGGCCACACCACTGCTGTGGTCATGCCGATGCCATGAATGCATTTAAACAAACTTTTGTCTTTGCTTCACCTTCTTCAAATTCAGATGAGTGAGAACATCTGATAGGTGGGCCTCGATATGTGTCAGCCTTGCCTATCAGGGCATGAGGACAGGATGGATCAAGACTCTTTGGCTTCCTCTGTGGGAGCCTGTGGGAAGTCTGTATGCCCAGGGGTGTTTGTGTTCCTCAAAACCAGGCTGGATGTGGTGGCTTGCATCTATAATCCCAGCACTTTGGGAAGCTGAGGCGGAACTCCTGGCTCACTTGAGTTCAGGAGCTCAAGGCCAGCCTGCGCAACATAGTGAGACCCTGTCAAAAAAAAAAAAAAAATTGGTCAGGTGTATTAGTGCTTGCCTGTGGTCCTAGATACGTGGGAAAGTGAAAGATTGCTTGAACCTGGGAGTTCGAGGCCACAGTAAGCTGTGCTTGTGCCACTGCCCTTAAGCCTGGGCGACAGAGCCAGACCCTATTTCAAAACAAACAAACAAGCAAGCAAGCAAACAAACAAACAAACAAGAAAGGGGGCAGGTTGACTGCTAGACTGCCATAAAAAAATGCAATGGTTAGTTCAATGAATTTTCCTCAGTATTAAAAAAAAAAATCTCAATTAGTATGCTTAACATTATTCTCAATCTGGCCCTCCCTTTTGTTCTTCTCAAAATATATACCTTTTAGGTTAGCAATTGCCTTAATACTGTTAACATTTTATGGTGAGACTACAGAGTTGCTGCTAAAGTCTATAGTCAGAATTGAATTCAGAAGATTGATGTTCTCTTCAGGCTGCAGACCATCTGATTACTGGATCTCCTCTGGGCAATGAAGCTGCCTCCTTTTTCTCCTCTCTCGACCGTCAAGCTTGCACCACAGTAATAATATTTAATAAGAGCAGCAGTAAAACTATGTCATTGCTTCTCTGATGGTCAGAGTGGAACGCAGCCCCAAATCAAACAGGAGTGATTGTCATACAGATAATACAGTTGTTTTAGTTCTTTCACCTTGAGAAAGGATGAGGTAACTTGAATGCTGATTGATGCTTGTCTCTCATAGCCTACTGGAATAATACATTAGGTGTTTGGGTGAAACTGTGAGTTGCACTTGATCATGTATTAAACATTTTGCAAGCTGTTTGCTGCTGTATATTCTGACTGGATCTTGAAAAACACCCTTGCTATTTCAGGATAGAAGAAATAATGCTTTTATGGTTTTGGCTGCTCTACCTAAGTCAGGAGACTCTTTTTCTGAGAATATTTAAACATTTTGCCACATTCATCTGTCTTTTTCTCACACTATCCCAGAATAACTGAAGATATGTAATACAGGGAAACCTCATTAAAAAAAAAAAAACTTCTACATACAGAAATCTGAATTTACAAACCAGAAAAATTGTGGAGAGATTATTTATATTAAAAAAGATTGTTTTTTTTGGTTTCACAAAAGTGTTCACGGTAGGCTTTCTTTAAATAGCAAAGTCCCTTACTTGATTAAAATATGACTGAATTTCTCTTTCAGAAACACGTCTACTGTTTAAAACAAGCCATGTTTTATGTCATCCAATTTTATAACTGAAGAACTGAGAATAATTCAGAAAAAAGTCACAGAAACTTTGTGTGGATCTAGGAAGGTAATTCAGGGCTAAGGATCACTCCCATACTCTCCTAGAAAGAGAGTAGCTTCCATGGAAATGAACTGAGACCCTTCCTTCCTAGAACCTGGAAGATTCCTGCATTAAGTCACGTCATAGTCATAAGGTCATTCAACTATTAATGACGGCATTTTCTAACTATGTGTGGATAAGCTTTTATGTTGATGGTTCAAATTTTCTGCTTTGGAAAAAAGGAATTTTAATGTATTTGACTTCTAACAATAAAATATATGCAAAGAAAAGTCTGTCATTAGATTCTCTGGTTTGTAATTTAGGGGAAGATTTTTCACTTCAATCTTTCTGGGCCTTAGTTTCTTCACTCATAAAATGAAGATTTTGACCTAGACAATCGCTGAGTCCTTTTATAGCTCCCAAACTTGCTTCTTAGTTCTTTTATTTTTAAATAAGAGTAACATAAATCCTATAATTCTGAGTCTATCCCCTTTCCTTTGCTTAATTCAAGTCCTACATTAAATCATGGACTGATCTCATCTATGCTTTATCTTTTCATTTTATAAATGCTCTTGGTGTTTGTAAAGCTTATGTCCAGACTTGAAGCCAGTTAGAGGCCTGAAGAACAGTGCAAAAGAATGTTAGGCATACCTCGTTACTGTTCCTCTTCTTTTAAAAAAAATTTAATGAGGAACAAAATCTTAGATTGTTACACAGCAGAGGTGCAATAAAGAATAAAAATACAAAGGAGGAAAGGTGACAAAGCCAAAGAACAAAAATTCCCACGTGGTGAGGGTCTTAAAGCAGGTGTAGTGGTTTATCATTTTACTGAATGAGCTCTGGGTCTGGTGGGTTAAAGCAAGGTTCTGTGGTTAAATGGAACAATGAAACATAGATGGGGAAGCAGTAACCCTGCTAAAGCCTGAATGTTTATATCCCCCCAAGTTCATATGTTAAAATCTAATCTCCAATACGGTGGTATTTGGAGGTAGGGCTTTTGGGAGTGATTAGGTCATGAAGATGGAGCCCTGTGAATGAGATTAGTGCCCTACATAAGAGACCCCAGAGAGTTCCCTTGTTCTTTCTGCCATGTGAGGACACAGAGAGAAGATAGCTACCTATTAGTCTATTAACCAGGAAGCAGGCCTTCACGAGACCCCAAATCTCTTGGTGCCTTGATCTTGAACCTCCCAGCCACCAGAACTCTAAAGAATAAACTTATGTTGTTAATAAGCCAACCAGTTGATGGTATTCTGTCATTGCAGCCCCAACTGGGGATTGCCCTTAGAGAATTATTGTTCATAAAGCCATGTGATGATCAGCTCTGAATCCTGAAAATGTCTTTTAATCAAATAGAGATGAGTATAGGATTTTCCACATAGCCTTGTACAGTGACTTCTGATGCTCACTCCCTAGACTCTGGCCAGACCTCACAGGTGAAGGACATAGTCCTCCAGGAGACTGCCCTCACTGCAGACACCAGCCACAAGTTGGGGGGTTCCCAGGGCAAGATGATCATTTCTGGCCAACTGGCTACAAATGTGGGGGTTCTCATTACCCCTTCAGGTTCAATAATTCACTAGAATGACCCATAGAACTCAGATTTCAGTTTTATTAGAGCAAAAGGCTGTAAGTCAGAATTAGCCAAAAGAGGAGATGCATAGTGTGAGGTCAGGGAGTGCCCCTAAAACAGAGTGTCCCAAACCCAAACCCGAATCCATGGAGTCAGGGTGCATCACTCTCTTAGTATGCGGAAGTGTAACAATACGCATAGGATACTGCCAACCAGGGAGCTCACCTAAACATCTGTGTCCAGAGTTTTTACTGGACCTTCATTACATAGGCATGATTGATTGAATTATTGGCCAAAATATTGAACACAATCTCCAGCCCTCCTCCTTAGAGGTCAGGCTGATATCACATGGCTCAAAGCGTCCATTCTCTAATCACATGGTTGGTCTTTCTGGCATGACCAACCCCCCATCCTGAGTAATCTCATTAGCTTAAGCTACTATAGGGGCCAGAAGTCACCTTGTTAGCACAAACCCTCAGGGCCTACCATGAATAACAAAGACACTCCTGTCACTCTGGGAACTCTAAGGATTGAGAGTCTTCCTTCTAGGAACCAGGGAAAATAACCAACCAAATTCTTTATTATATAACATATTGCTTTTGGCTTTTGTCTATTCTGTAGCCTTTGTAAGAAATATGACTGGCAAATTGTTAAATCTCTCTCTTTCTCTGACAGAGACTTCAAGACTGAATTGAAGTCATTAATTGGTTTAGAGTCAGGGTAGCAGAATGGTTAGCAGTGTGGGTTTGGAGATCAGGCTGCTTGGGTTAATCTTGGTTTCACAGCTTATTAGCTTGGTGGTCCTGGACAAGTTACTTAACCTCTCTGAACCTCAGTTTCCTCTTCAGTAAAATGATAGTTTATCATGATGAAATAAGCTAATGTCTGTAATGTGCTTAGCACGGTGCTGGGCACACAGAAGCAACCAGGGTTTGCTACTAACGGTTGCGTTAGGATTTTAGAAAAGCTGTTGACTATTTCTAAATGTTTACTTTCTAAAGGTGGCATGCCCTAAATATATTTAGGCCAGTGGTTTTATCAGATTTTTAGTTTTCAGGCGCTGATTCTTTGTTAAAGGAAATCTTTCACAAAATCCGAATTTAGAAAGCTGATGAAATCTGTATTAAGCTGAACTCCTCTAGTCAAAGAGGGTCAGGGACATCTAGCCACCTTTTAATCTCTGGGGTATTAAGATCTGTTTGAGGAAGCTAGTTTGAAAACTGGTCTAGACCACAGCCAATCACCTCACCTTCCACCTCCACTCCACCAGCTCCCATAGCAGGGTTAACAGAGCAAATCTGTGTGTGTCAAAGTCAGGCTATAATTTTCTTATTTCAGTTTCTCCATGAGCAAAATGCGGAAGATAATGCCGGCTTTGTTGTAACAGTGAATTAGCTAATGTCTATAAACTGTTTTGAGTCTTTAGGGATCAGCTTTAGGGACAAAGGCCTTTGCTATCTTTAATTTTTAGCTTACTTTAAAAATATGATATCCTAAACACACTACTTAAAAATGGGTCAAACAGTCATTTTATCTAATCTTGGGATAAGGTGGAAGCAATGACTTCATCATCATGGAAGAAATGTGCTCTGATTAACTGGGAAGAAAGGTTTTAAAATTAGAGTTATTCAGAAAGCCTGTCAGGAGACCAGGAGGAGAGGAAAGAATGTGTGTCAATATCTACAGAAAGCTGTTTGTGAAGCTGGGTTATAACCTGATACTTCTGGTCTTCCCTGTAACTAAATGTCCTTTGCTGAGGCCTGAGACAGGCCCTTACTATGGGTTTCCTGTTCCTGTATGACTAGTTTCACAGTCAGGCTTTATGTAGTCAGTCTGCCCTGCAGAGCAATCACAGGAGCTAAGAAGGCATGGTCGTTAATAGCATGGGCTACACTGTTGGACTTGAATTTGGTCTTGTTTCTATTACATTCTGTAATTTAGTTAAAAATGGAAATAACACCTATCTCAAAGATTTGTTGCAAAGACTACGAGATCATACATGAAGAGCACTTAGTACAGTGTCTGATACATAGTAAATGTTCTTTAGCAGCTGTCATTATTATTAATATTTTAGAGACAGAGTCTTGCTGGCATTATCTTCCCCATTTTGCTCATGGAGAAACTGAAATAAGAAAATTATAGCCTGACTTTGACATGCACAGATTTGCTCTGTTATCCCTGCTCTGGGAGCTGGTGGAGGGGAGGTTGGAGGTGAGGTGATTGGCTGTGGTCTAGACCAGTTTTCAAACTAACTTCCTCAAACAGATCTTAATAGTTGACTAGATGTGCCTGACCATCTTTGACTGCAATCCAGGCTGGAGTGTAGTGGTGTGATCATAATTCACTGCAGCATCCAACTCCTGGGCTCAAGGGATTCTCCCACTACTGCCTCCCAGGTAGCTGGGACTACAGGGCGTACACCACTATACGTGGCTTATCGTTCAAAACACTTTTTTTTTTTTTGGTAGAGACAGGATCTCACTTTATTTCCTAGGCTGGTCTTGAACTCTTGACTGCAAGAAATCCTCCCACCTAGGCCTCCCAATGTGCTGGGATTGCAGGCATGAGCCACCATGCCTAGCCCCATCAGCAGTTATTTGAAACATCATTGGTATTTATTATCATTATTAATTATGTTTGTTATCATGGATACTAAATATCTGCCCATCTAGATCTATTACCCTGATCTGAAACTCTAAGTTCTAACATCACCAAAAAGAACTTGAGAGGAAATGCCTTTTCAAAGCCAGAAAACTTGAAGCTGAAGGGATTTTGATTTGCTCAAAGGTATTCTGTGAGCCCTTTTTATCTGTCTTCATGATCTGGACCCTATAGCTATAAGCTTTCATGTGGGGAATAGAGCTTCAAAATGAAGTGACCATTTACAATATGAGTCCCCACTTCGATATCCCTCCTTGGGTAATATTAGGTACTGTCTTGGCTCATTTCATCAACATCTTTTTTGACTAGTCTCTTATTGATTGCCCTAAAGTTGTTAACTTCAGATGATGCAATAAAAACAAAGAAAACTGGTTGCAAAAAAAAAAAAAAACTGCAAAAAATTTTTTAAATGTTTTCTATTTTTTATTTTTAACAGCTTTAGGGGTACAGGTGTTTTTTGGATACATGGTTGAATTGTATAGTGGTGAAGTCTGGGATTTTAATGTACTTGACACCTGAGTAGTATACGTGGTACCCAAAAGGTAGTTTTTCATTCCTCACCTCCCTCCCAACTTCCTCCCTTATGAGTTTTCAAAGTCCATTATACCACTGTGTATGCCTTTGGATACTCATAGCTTAGCTCCACATATGAGTGAGAACATGCAGTATTTGCTTTTCCATTTGAGTACGTCACTTAGGAAAATGGTCCCCAGTTCCATTCAAGTTGCTGCAAAAGACATAGCATTAAAAAAACCCTTTTTTCCTATTGAGTAGTATCACATGATGTATATATATACCACATTTTCTTTATCTACTTGTTGGGCTCTTAAGTTGATTCCATATCTTTGCAATTGTGAATCGTGTTATGATAAACACACATGTGCAGGTATCTTTTGATATAATGGCTTTTGTTTTCTTTGGGTAGATATTCAGTAGTGGGATTGCCGGATCAAATGGTAGTTCCTTTAGTTCTTTAAAAAATCTCTATACTGCTTTCCATAGAAGTTGTACTAGTTTACATTCCCACCAACAGTGTATAAGCATTCCCTTTTTACCACAACCATCTGTGCCAACACCTATCATTTTTTGACTTTTTAAATGGCCATTCTGGCTGGGGTAAGGTGGTATCTCATTGTGGTTTTAATTTGCATTTCCCTGATGATTAATGATGTTGAACTTTTTTTTCCATGTATTTTTTGGCCATTTGTATACCTTCTTTTGAGAAATGTCTATTCATATCACTTGCCCACTTTTGAAGTTAATTTTTTTATTATTATTATACTTTAAGTTCTAGGGTACATGTGCATAACGTGCAGGTTTGTTACATATGTATACTTGTGCCATGTTAATTTTTTTTTTTTCTTGCTGATTTATTTGAGTTCCTTGTAGATTTTGGATATCAGTCCTTTGTTTGATGTAAAGATTTTCCCCCAGTCCGTAGATTGTCTGTTTACTCTGATGATTATTTCTTTTGCTGTTTAGAAGCTTTTTAGTGCAATTAAGTCCCATATACTTATTTATTTAACATTTTGCTGCATTTGCTTTTGGGGTCCTAGTCATAAATTTTTTGCCTAAGCCAATGTCCAGAAGAGTTTTTCCTAGGTTTTCATCTAGAATTTTGATGGTTTCAGGTCTTAGATTTAAGTCTTTAATCCATCTTGAGTTCATTTTTTTAATATGGTGAGAGATAGGGATCCAGTTTCATTCTTCTACATGTGGCTTGCCAATTTTTTAGCACCGATTATTCAGTAGGGTGTCCTTTCCCCAGTTTATGTTTGTGTATGCTTTGTCAAAGGTCAGTTGGTTATAAGTATTTGGCTTTATCTTGAGGTCCTTTGTTCTGTATCATTGGTCTATGTATACACTTTTATACCAGTACCTTGCTGTTTTGGTTACTATTACCTTGTAGTATAATTTGAAATCAGGCAATATGATACCTCCAGATTTATTTTTCAAGCTTAGGATTGCTTCGGCTATTCGGGTTCCTTTTTGGCTTCATATCAATTTTAGGATTTTTTTTCTAAGTCTGTGAAAAATGATATTGGTGTTTTAATAGGAATTGCACTGAATCTATAGATTGCTTTGGACAGTGTGGTAATTTTCACAATATTGATTCTTCCAATCTATGAGCAATGAGGTGTATTTCCATTTGTTTGTATAATCTATGATTTCTTTCAGCAGTGTTTTGTAGTTTTCCTTGTAAATATCTTTCACCTCCTTGCTTAAGAATATTCTTAGGTATTTTATAATTTTTTTAGTAGCAATTGTAAAAGGAACTGAGTCCTTTATTTGATTCTCAGCTTGCTCTTCATTGGTGCGTAGCAGTGCTACTGATTTGTGTGCATTGATTTTGTAACCTGAGACTTTACTGAATTCATTGATCAAATCTAGGAGTCTTTTGAAGGCGTCATTAGGGTTTTCTATGTAAATGATCATATATCAGTGAGCAGCGACGGTTACATTTCCTCTTTTCCAATTTGAATGACATTTATTTCTGTCTCTTGCCTGATTGCTCCAGCTAGAACTTCCAGTACTATGTTGAATAGAAGTAAGCTGGCATCTTCGTCTTGTTCCAGTTCTCAGGGGGAATGCTTTCAACTTTTCCCCATTCAGTATATTGGCTATGGGTTTGTTATATATGACTTTTCTTATTTTGTGGTATGTTCTTTCTATACCTAGCTTATTGAGGCTTTTTATTATAAAGGGATGTTGATTTTATTGATTTTTTTTGTGCATCTATTGAGATGATCATATGCTTTTGTTTTTAATTCTGTTTATGTGATGAATCACATTTATTGAATTGCATATATTGAACTATCACTGCATCCCTGGGATGAAACCCACTTGATCCTGGTTAATTTTTTTTATATGTTGTTAGATTCACTTTGCTGGCATTTTGTTGAGGATTTTTGCATCTATGTTCATAAGGAATATTGGTCTGTAGTTTCCTTTTTCTGTTATGTCCTTTCCTGGCTTTGATACTGGCTTCATAGAATGAGTTAAGGAGGATTCCTTCCTTCTGAATAGGTTGTAATAGTTTCAACTGTTGAGAAGGAGTAAGATTAATACCAATTCTTCTTTGAATGTCTGGTAGAATTTGGCTGTGAATCCATTTGGTCCGCTTCTCATTTGTTGACAGATTTTTAAAATTACTGATTCAATCTCAGTGCTTGTCATTGGTCTTTTCAGGATTTTTATTTCTTCCTGATTCAAGCTAGGGGGGTTGTATATTTCCAGTAATTCATCCATTTCCTCTAGTTTTTCCACTTTATTTGTGTAGAATTGTTCATAGTAGTCTTGAGCGATCTTTTGTATTTCCATGGCGTCACTTGCAATGCCCTATTTTCATTTCTAATTGAGCTTATTTGAATCTTCTCTCCTTCTTGGTTAATCTAGCTAGTGATTTACTGATTCTGTTTACTTTTTCAAAGAACCGCCTTTTTTTTTTTTTTTTTTTTTTTTTGAGTCACAGTCTGGCTCTATTGCCCAGGCTGGAATGCAGTGGCATGATCTCAGCTCATTGCAACCTCTGACTCCCAGGTTCAAGCCATTCTAGTGCCTCAGCCTCCTGAGTAGCTAGGATTACAGGCGTGTGCCACCATGCCCAGCTAATTTTTGAATTTTTAGTGTAGACGGGGTTTCACCATGTTGGCCAGGCTGGTTTCGAACTCCTAACTTCAAGTGATCCATCCACCTCAGCCTCCTAAAGTGCTGGGATTATAGGCATAAGCCACCACACCCTGCCCAACTTTTTGTTTCACCGATTTTTTTTTTTTTTTGGTTTTCATTTCATTTTGTTCTGTTCTTATTTTTGTTATTTCTTTTCTTCTGCTAGCTTTGGGTTTGGTTTGTCCTTGGAAAACTGCAAATTTTTTAAAGGATGCGAGATTTCATGAAGGTGGTTAAAGTGATATTGGGGAACTGTTGAATCAGTCATTAATTTAAGAAATATTTATTGGATACGTACTTGGGTATCCAAATTGGGTACCATTTACTAGGTACTAAGTGTTAGAGATTAACGTTGACTATTCCAGCCTTCATGGATCTGACATGCCAAACTTCCATACAACCACTGGCAAATGGATCTGATGAGGTTGAACCAGTTAACAAACAGAAGAGATCATCGATAACATGATGTGATAGATGCTTTAGTTTTAAAACATGTCTGCAAATGCTTTGACATTCTTCCCACAAAAGGTAGAACCTAATCTTTCGTTGAAAATGGGTGGACTTTAGAAGTTTGCTTCCAAAGATGAGAGTGTGGCAGAGGTGATGCTGTATGACTTCACAAGTTGAGTCATAAAAGTGAAATGGCTTCTGCCTTCTCTTTCAGGGACCCACGTGAAGCTGCCATGCTGGGAAGACCATGTGGTGAGATCAGAGAGAAATGGAGAAAGATGCTTAAGGAGTGCTTATTGTTTTGTTCCCCAGCTGTTGGAGTCTTCCCAGGCCAGATGCCAGATGCGTGAGTTAATAAGCCAGCAGATGACACAGTTCCCAGACTGACCTCATCAGCTGGGGACGAGTGGAGAAGAGGTGAGCTATTCCCACTGTGCCCTGATCAAACTGCTCATTTGTGAGCAAAATAGGTGCTATTCTAAGCCAGTAAGTTTTGGGGAAATTTGTCACACATTTATTTTCCAATAACTGGAAAAATACCTCAAGTGAGCATGATAGGAGTATCAAAGGATTAATAGAGACCCATGAGAAAACTGAAGAAACCTTTACATATGTTTTGCAGAAATAACACTCTATAATCATTCTGTTTAAGTCATATGGGAAATAATGGATGTCAAATGGTGTAGTCATTCAATTCAGTTAAGAAGAGAAAGAAGGACATGAAGGATCATTGTTGTATTTAGGTGTTAGAGGGAGGTAGTGATCCTATCAAAGGGTGCTCTTATCCAAAAAACATATTCCAGATGATTCCGAACACAAAGACCCTGCAGTTGGAAGTGGTTAGAAAGGCCTTGCCTTATATGAGACTAACAACACAATTCATGGTTCATTAGAACCAGCTTTTACTTTGAACATCAAGATGCATGAATATCACACAGAAAATAAGGGGTCAGTCATTTCAGCTTGGGAACTGAACTATGTGGAGTTTTTATTTTGCACTCTCAGTCCCTTAGGATGGAACCAGCGTTTTCTTACTGATTGTTTTCTTCACTAATGTAGTTAGGAAGGAGAGAGAATTTTTGCAGAATGTGGAATTTGGCAGAGGGAGAATATATTGGACTGGCTGCATTTCCTTGCCTCTGGGCATGATTTGCTCCTTAAAGGTTAGAGCCAAGGGGATTCTGTATCTTCCAACATTTTCATTTAGGGCAATCAAACACCACAATCTGCAGTCTTCAGCTTTAGTGAATCTCAGACTTCAGTACAGAGGATGGTATTTTATTATCTCCTTGGGTTGTTTTTGGAACTTTGAAAAAAGTTGCGCAAACACTTCTACTGTCTGGATGACTATAACAGGGTAGAACAAACCACTCGAGTCTAGTTTCACTTAGGAAAGCAATTTTCATTGTTCAGGATGCCTGTAGTAAGGATACTGGTACAAGTAGGCTTTGGATTTCTTAGAAACCTCTTCTGTAAGTAGCCAGCACTCCCATTTTATTGAAGGCACAGAGAGGGGATGTGGCAAATAAAAAAAATTGTTCATCATAGACAAATAGAGGGCACTAGAATTTTGTTTTTAAAACTTTTACTGGCCAGCACAAACCTGATTTACCCACTATGAGCTTTTTTCCCTTCACAAACAAATCTACATGTGAAATCCTTTAGGGATGAATGTAGGAAGATCTGTCTGCTATGCCTGACTGTAGACTCAAAGTCTCAGTCACAGCCTTGGCTTTCTAGCTACCACATGACCATGCTTGAGTCACTAAACCCATTGAATCTCAGAGTCTACACCTGCAAATTGAGCATAAGTCATAACTACCTGCCACTGGGATCAGAGGCTTGCATAAGGGGCTTGTGGATGGCCTCAGACAGGACCTGGCATAGAGTAGCTGCTCCATGAGTACTAATTGGCAACCCATGGACTCCTCTGAGCCTTACCTTTCTTATCAGCATGACAGGAATGCTGTGAGGAGCAAGATGTGTGTGACAGGAAAGCTGCAATGCAAGAGACAAATAGAAGGTGTGTAGCTATTCACTTCCACCTAGTGATTAAGAGGGATGTTGTGAACCCAAAACATCTGAGATAGGTCTCAGTCAATTTAGAAGGTTTATTTTGCCAAGGTTAAGGATGCACCTGTGACACAGCCTCAGGAAGTCCTGATGACAGGTGCCCAAGGTGGTCAGGGTACAGCTTGCTTTTATACAGTTTAGGGAGACATGAGATATCAATGAATATGTGTAAGATGTACATTGGTTCCGTTTGGTAAGGTGGGACAACTTGAAGTGGGGGCTTCCGTTAGAAGTAGATAAGAGACAAACAGTTGCATTCTTTTGAGTCCTTGATCAGCCTTCCACTAAATACACAATGTAGTCTGGTTCACTGAATCTACATTTTTACATAAACAATAGGGCAGAGGAAGCAATCAGACATGCATTTGTCTCAGGTGAGCCTCAGAGGGTTGACTCTGAGTTCTGTCCTTTGTCTGCACGGAATTTCCTTTTTGGCAAATTGTGAGGGAGGTATGTAGTTGGGTTTTTTTTTTTTTTTTTTAAATCTTTGTAGCTATCTTATTTAGAAATAAAATGGGAGACAGGTTTGCCTGATGCAGTTCCCAGCCTGACTTTTCTCTTGGCTTAGTGATTTTGGGGTCCTGAGATTTATTTTCTTTTCACAATATCAGTGGAGGCTATGAAGAGGGTGCCCTGAATAAGCAGTCTTCAAGATGATTTGCACAACAGCAGGAGCTGGGCAGTTGGAAAAGTCATCTGGCAATTAGGGGTTAAGGACTAATGTTCCCACCACAAATGTGGGCCCTGCCCTTTATCTGTAAAGCAGAAGGGAACATCACTGTCATTTGTCAGAATTGGGTGTATCATTCTTGGGCCTTTGGCAGGTTGGTATTTGTGATATTGTGATATAGTAAGAAATATGTGTTTGGTCTTCACCCCTGGTTTCTGGCACAGAGCTTCTGAAGCCCTTGGAATTTCTTGGGAGACTGGGGGTGACAGGAACATCCATTTATAATAAGCTCCTTTCAACCACACTCAAGTTTGTGCTAATGCAGTGACTCTGGGAGGAGTCACAAACCAGGGGAACTGACCATATGATTAAAGGGTTAAAACTTACAGCCTCACCCCCAAAAGGGAGAGGGGAGAGTGGCTGGAACTTGGCTTAATCAACTATAACCAAAGATTTAGTTAATCATGCCTACATAATGAAGTCTCCATAAAGGCCTCAACAATGGGGTTTGGAGAGCTTCTGGAATGGTGAGCACGTGGAGGTGCTGGGAGAGTTTTGCATCCAGAGAGGGCACGGAGACTCTATACCCTTTCCCCATACCTTACCCTACTAATCGCTTCCATTCACTTGAGTTGTATTCTTTATAATAAACCAGTAAGAGTAAGGAATGTAAACTGTTTTCCTGAGTTCTGTCAGCTTTCTAGCAAATTATCAAACCTGAGGAGGGGGTCGTGGAAACCCCCGATTTATAGCAGATTGGCCAGAATTATGGGAGGCCTGGGCTGAGGATTGGTATCTGAAGTAGGGGCAGTCTTGTGGGACTGAGTCCTTAACCTGTGAGATCTACATTAACCGTAGGTAGTTAGTGTAGGAATTAAACTGTAGGACACCAGTTGGTGTCTGAATTGCCTGGTGGAACTAGAGAATTGCCTGGTGGAAAACCAACACATTTGGTGTCAGAAGTATCGTGTAAGTATAAAAAAAGAGTTTTCTTTTACTAGACCTCACCCACACCTGAGGACTGGCTGGAGCTTTTGGGCTGTCATTGCAATTTACCTGGACCAGTTCAGTATCAAGCCTATTCAGTGCGCAACAAGACAGCCCAGGGGTTAAGGGTAGCAGTGAGGGTAAGACGCTTAGCAGGTGGACACTCCAGTAGACCTAGCATGGAAAAATGCCAGTCACAAACTAGGTGCAAGTGGCAGGTCCTGTGTGTAACTAAAGCGGCTTCTTCACTGGCAATATGGTTCTTGCAAACAGAGCCCTTCCTGTCTGGTACACACTTAAGTGATTAGTTGATGTGGGTGATTAATGCGGTGCAGTGGGGAGGAACAGCTAAGGAGAAGGAAGTTAAAGGTCAACCAGTTGGAGGAAAAAATAATTAAGTTATTAATATTAGGTGTGTGCTTAATCTTGGAGGCAGTTTACTTGTTGCATCTAATGAAATAGATGTGAAACTTAGCCTTGGGTTCTCTCTGGCTCTCTCTCCAGCCTTGTTTCTACCTCTCACCTTCTGTCTCTGATTTCCTTAGTCTGTGTTTCCTCTCCCTCTTTGCCTATGTCCCATTTCTCCCCTGCCTTCCTCTTTCTTCTGTTTCTCAGTCCCTCTTTGTTTTTTCTTCTCCACCTCTGTGTACTTCTCCCTTTCTCAGAGGAAGGAGATTTTCTTTCTCACTTCTCTTTATTAGATTATAAAAATAAGTGAATAAAAGCAATCTACCTCAATGATCTAAATAAGAACCACTGGAATATGGATACCACCACCTTCTCACACTGGCAAAGAGTATTTCACGACATCTGAAACACCCTTGTACGCATTGACCGTTATCAGTCTTCTGGAAACTAACATTCAGAAAATGTAGGGCAGGAATTATTATTCTCATGTTTGTTTGTTTGTTTATTTATTATTTTGAGATGGAGTCTTGCTCTGTCGCCCAGGCTGGAGTGCAGTGGTGTGATCTCAACTCACTGCAACCTAAGCCTTCTGGATTCAAGCAATTTTCCTGCCTCAGCCTCCCTAGTATCTGAGATTGCAGGAATGCGCCACCACACCTGGCTAATTTTGTATTTTTAGTAGAGACAGAGTTTCTTCATGTTGGCCAGGCTGGTCTTGAACTTCTGACCTCAAATGATCCACCCACCTCAGTCTCCCAAAGTGCTGGGATTACAGGAGTGAGCCACCGTGCCTGGCCTATGATCATGTTTTATATAGGTTAAGTCTCAGAGGTTAGAAACTTGCCCAAGGTCAACCGTGGGCTGGTGGCAGAGTCTGGGCTACTCTTCAGAGTCTGAAGCATATGCTTCAATCAGGGGGATGCTCCCTGAAGTACAGAGATGAATTCCAATCAGAACCAAGATTTTTCAACCTAGGCCCATCTGGACTTGTCTGGAATACAGCATCTGGGACCAGGTTTAGGGTCAGGACTAAGGATGCTCTGTACTCCACCTTCCAACCAGTTTTAGGTCAAGTTGACTGAAAAGAACACCAAAGGAAAAAGAGGGGTGAAGTAGGAGAAAGAAGAAAAAAAATCCTAAAGTGGCAAAAGGAAACTTGCATCTTAAGGGGCTACAAGAAAAGTGTGTTTAATTTCACAGAAGCTGGAATCAAATTTCCTTGTTTCAAATCCTGGCTCAGACAACTAACTAAATAATTCTGTGATCTTGGGCAAGTTACTTAACTTCTCCCATCCTACATTCCCTCATTGGCAAAATAAGGAGAATTATGCTCCTTACATAAGAGGATTGCTTTTGTATAAAATGAGATAATCCATGTCAACATGTCCAGTACAGTAAACAAGTTTTCAATGAATGATGATGAAAACAAGTCCCCATTTGTTTTGTTTTTAACATTGGTTGGTACTGCTGCTACCACTCCAGACTGAGTCACTGCCCGGAATCATCAGCTATGTACTGAGTGCTTTACATTAGCTAGGAGCGGAGTTCTGCAAAAGCAAAAGTAAACAAAACGTATTTTCTGATGGAAGACAGTACTGCCTATTGGGTGAGACATGCCATTGTGTTCCGTGGGAATTTCAATACAGTGTTACTGATGAGTGTTGCGATAATATGGGAAGCCAGGAGGGGGCGTCCTGTCAAGGCCCCCCCAGACATGGATGCTGGTGTTCCTCCTTTGATTTGAAGATAGAGGCACTCTCTATACAGGACTTCGTCTTACCAGGTTTAGCAGGCAGCGATCACTGAGGAAAATAGGATGGTCTCAAGAGTATGGCCACCTCGTGGGTCAAAAGCCTTGTCTATCGGACAGATATCACCACTGGAGCACACAGGTCTCTATGCCCACCCAATACTCCTGGCATTTTGAACATTAATACAAAAAGAGGCAAATCCTTTCCAGCCATTCTGTTTGATGTTTTGTGACTGTCTCTCCCCACCCCCACGCTGCAGATGGAGATGTTTTAGCAGCAGGGAGAGGAGGCAGCGCTTACGGCTCAGAAGGATCCCCCATCAGCACAGTTGTCAGCAGGGGCAAGCATATTCATATTCGCATTTTGTGGATAGCTACAAAAGGTATTCTCAACAGGCCAGCGTCGCCCAGCTTTATCTCCTTATGCGCCTCTTTGCACAATAGCGTGTACAGAAAAGAAACAGCAGGGTATAGAAAAAATAAAGCAATGGCCTGCTCTCCAAAGGCGGGGGGACGCTGGAGTGGAACTGCAGTTCCAGTTCCTCACAGGCGGTATCAACAGTCCTGACGGCTGCTACATGCCTGCAGGCGGCATAGGGCTTTGCGGTTTGGGATGGAAATGACAGGTGTGCGGGATGAACATGGCCTTGTCTCTGCATCTTGTTGTGGTCTGAAATACACCATTGTGCTTCCCTTCATATGTTTCCTCTTTCTTGGGCACAAGAACATTTCTCCTGGATTAGACTAACAATTTTAAGATAAATTCTTGGCATTGAACATAATGATGATGTGAATACTCCTCTGTGATAAGATGAGGCTTTGAGGAAACACTGCTGTTGCTGATTTCTTTTTCATCATTACTGATCACAACATTGTCCACAATAGACCAACATGTCATTCTTAGGCAAGAGAGTGCCTAAGTGGTTAAAAACATAGACTCTGGGCCCAGAAGCCTGGATCCAAAAGCTCTGGCTCTACTATTTACTGTGACTCTGGGCCAGGCCCTTCAGTTCTCTTTCTCAGTTTCCTCATCTGTAAAAATGGGGATAATATATAACCCTCCTCAGAGGGCTATTGTAAGGATTACTTATTAAAAGTGCTGAAGATGGTTCCTGGCCCATAGTGAGCTCTGTCTAAGTGTTTGCTATTATTACTGAGTACAAAACAAAAATTCCAAGCTAGGTATTCTTTGAGGTGAATCTAAATATATTTCTAAATATATTTCACATAACAACCAACTGGCTCTGGGGTCAGTTGGCTGGCTATGAACCCTCGTTTAGTACTTACTAGCTGTGTGACCCTGGCCAAATTATTAATCTTTGTGCTTCAGGGATTTTTTATTTTTTGTTTTTTAGACAGGATTTCATTCTGTCACCCAGGCTGGAGTGCAGTGGTGTGATCTTGGCTCACTGCAACCTCTGCTCTCAGGCTTAAGTGATCCTCCTGTCTCAGCCTCCCAAGTAGCTGGAACCACAGGCATGTGCCACCATGTTTGGCTAATTTTTCTATTTTTAGTAGAGATGGGGTTTCCTCATGTTGGCCAGGATGGTCTTGAACTCTTGGCCTGAAGTGATCCACCTGCCTTGGCCTCCCAAAGTGCTGGGATTACAGGCGTGAGCCACAGTGCCCAGCCTGGTCTTTGATTTTTATATGTATAAAATGAGGACAAGTAATGGTAACTTCTTCAAAGCATTGTGGTGAGGACTGAGATGACACATGAATAACAAATCACTTAGCCTCTGATATGGTTTTGTTGTGTCCCCACCCAAATCTCATCTTGAATTGTAGCTCCCATAATTTCCACATGTTTTGGGAGGGACCTGGTGGGAGGTAACTGATCATGGGGGTGGATCTGTCCTCTGCTGTTCTCATGACAGTGAATAAGTCTCATGAATCTGATGGTTTTATAAACGCTAGTTCCCCTGCACATGCTCTCTTGCCTGCCACCATGTAAGACGTGATTCTGCTGCTCCTTTGCCTTCCACCATGATTCTGAGGCCTCCCTGGACATGTGGAACTGTAAGTCCATTCAACCTCCTTTTTTTTTTTATAAATTATCCAGTCTCAGGTATGTCTTTATTAGCAGCATGAGAACAGACAAATACAACCTCTCTGCCTCAGTTCCCTCAAATGTAAATCGCGAATAATCATGCAACCCACCCTGTAGGGCTGTTGTGGGGATTTAAATGAGCACTAAACACAGTTAAAGTGCCCAAGACACTTTGAAACCAATGAGAACAAAGATACAACATACCAGAATCTCTGGGACACATTTAAAGCAGTGTGTAGAGGGAAATTTATAGCACTAAATGCCCACAAGAGAAAGCAGGAAAGATCTAAAATTGACACTCTAACATCGCAATACTATAAACACCTCTACGCAAATAAACTGGAAAATCTAGAAGAAATGGATAATTTCCTGGACACTTACACTCTTCCAAGACTAAACCAGGAAGAAGTTGAATCCCTGAATAGACCAATAGCAGGCTCTGAAATTGAGGCAATAATTAATAGCCTACCAACCAAAAAAAGTCCAGGACCAGATGGATTCACAGCTGAATTCTACCAGAGGTACAAGGAGGAGTTGGTACCATTCCTTCTGAAACTATTCCAATCAATAGAAAAAGAGGGAATCCTCCCTAACTCATTTTATGAGGCCAACATCATCCTGATACCAAAGCCTGGCAGAGACACAACAAAACAAGAGAATTTTAGACCAATATCCCTGATGAACATCGATGCAAAAATCCTCAGTAAAATACTGGCAAACCGGATTCAGCAACACATCAAAAAGCTTATCCACCATGATCAAGTGGGCTTCATCCCTGGGATGCAAGGCTGGTTCAACATTCGCAAATCAATAAACATAATTCAGCATATAAACAGAACCAAAGACAAGAACCACATGATTATCTCAATAGATGCAGAAAAGGCTTTTGACAAAATTCAACAGCCCTTCATGCTAAAAATGCTCAATAAATTCGGTATTGATGGAACGTACCTCAAAATAATAAGAGCTATTTATGACAAATCCACAGCCAATATCATACTGAATGGGCAAAAACTGGAAAAATTCCCTTTGAAAACTGGCACAAGACAGGGATGCACTCTCTCACCACTCCTATTCAACATAGTGTTGGAAGTTCTGGCTAGGGCAACCAGGCAAGAGAAAGAAATCAAGGGTATTCAGTTAGGAAAAGAAGAAGTCAAATTGTCCCTGTTTGCAGATGACATGATTGTATATTTAGAAAACCCCATCGTCTCAGCCCAAAATCTCCTTAAGCTGATAAGCAACTTCAGCAAAGTCTCAGGATACAAAATTAATATGCAAAAATCACAAGCATTCTTATACACCAGTAATAGACAAACAGAGAGCCAAATCATGAATGAACTTCCATTCACAATTGCTTCAAAGAGAATAAAATACCTAGGAATCCAACTTACAAGGGATGTAAAGGACCTCTTCAAGGAGAACTACAAAGCACTGCTCAGTGAAATAAAAGAGGACACAAACAAATGGAAGAACATACCATGCTCATGGATAGGAAGAATCAATATCGTGAAAATGGCCATACTGCCCAAGGTAATTTATAGATTCAATGCCATCCCCATCAAGCTACCAATGACTTTCTTCACAGAATTGGAAAAAACTGCTTTAAAGTTCATATGGAACCAAAAAAGAGCCTGCATCTCCAAGACAATCCTAAGTCAAAAGAACAAAGCTGGAGGCATCACGCTACCTGACTTCAAACTATACTACAAGGCTACAGTAACCAAAACAGCATGGTACTGGTACCAAAACAGAGATATAGACCAATGGAACAGAACAGAGTCCTCAGAAATAATACCACACATCTACAGCCATCTGATCTTTGACAAACCTGAGAGAAACAAGAAATGGGGAAAGGATTCCCTATTTAATAAATGGTGCTGGGAAAATTGGCTAGCCATAAGTAGAAAGCTGAAACTGGATCCTTTCCTTACTCCTTATACAAAAATTAATTCAAGATGGATTAGAGACTTAAATGTTAGACCTAATACCATAAAAATTCTAGAGGAAAACCTAGGTAGTACCATTCAGGACATAGGCATGGGCAAAGACTTCATGTCTAAAACACCAAAAGCAACAGCAGCAAAAGCAAAAATTGACAAATGGGATCTCATTAAACTAAAGAGCTTCTGCACAGCAAAAGAAACTACCATCAGAGTGAACAGGCAACCTACAGAATGGGAGAAAATTTTTGCAATCTACTTATCTGACAAAGGGCTAATATCCAGAACCTACAAAGAACTCAATCAAATTTACAAGAAAAAAACAAACAACCCCATCAAAAAGTGGGCAAAGGATATGAACAGACATTTATCAAAAGAAGACATTCATACAGCCAACAGAAACATGAAAAAATGCTCATCATCACTGGCCATCAGAGAAATGCAAATCAAAACCACAATGAGATACCATCTCACACCAGTTAGAATGGTGATCATTAAAAAGTCAGGAAACAACAGGTGCTGGAGAGGATGTGGAGAAATAGGAACACTTTTACACTGTTGGTGGGATTGTAAACTAGTTCAACCATTATGGAAAACAGTATGGCGATTCCTCAAGGATCTAGAACTAGATGTACCATATGACCGAGCCATCCCATTACTGGGGATATACCCAAAGGATTATAAATTATGCTGCTATAAAGACACATGCACACGTATGTTTATAGCAGCACTATTCACAATAGCAAAGACTTGGAATCAACCCAAATGTCCATCAGTGACAGATTGGATTAAGAAAATGTGGCACATATATACCATGGAATACTATGCAGCCATAAAAAAGGATGAGTTTGTGTCCTTTGTAGGGACATGGATGCAGCTGGAAACCATCATTCTTAGCAAACTATCACAAGAACAGAAAATCAAACACCACATGTTCTCACTCATAGGTGGGAACTGAAACATGAGATCACTTGGACTCGGGAAGGGGAACATCACACACCGGGGCCTATCATGGGGAGGGGGGAGGGGGGAGGGATTGCATTGGGAGTTATACCTGATGTAAATGACGAGTTGATGGGTGCAGCACACCAACATGGCACAAGTATACATATGTAACAAACCTGCACGTTATGCACATGTACCCTACAACTTAAAGTATAATAAAAAAAAAAAAAAAAAAAGTGCCCAAGACAGTGCGGGGAACATAGCAAGCACACCATGCACTTCAGCCATTATTTTAATGAGATCACTACCACTCTATCACATTATTTGAATACTACTATTACCACTGATTCAATGTGTATTGTCTTAAAAATGCTTCCGTAGTGACCCACATATTCCAGCTTGTCTCACTCTGAGTTTCCTCAGGAGCTGGCAGTTTTGCATGCCCCCTCCCCCCATTTTGGCCTGTTTATCCACTCTGATTTTTTTATTGACTCAATTACTGCCTCCCTGGGTACCGTCCACACACACCAAGTTAATGGTGTGCTATTTGCTGAGTGAGGCTTTTCCCCATCTTGTTTCAGTCCATGAGTGGTCTCTGGAGCTCACTCCTGACATAAAGAGCTCAGGTGTAATGTTATTACAGCTCCCAGTGGACTCCTGGTATACCTTGGTTTTGGGACTATAACTGCTTTCAAGCAATTTCAGAATGTTATTAGCCTGAGGCTTTCACTCAGGCAGGGAGAGTCAGCATTAATTAATTAATGCTCCCCATCTTCGGCTTTCTGGAATCTTTGCTTGTATGTTTTACCTTCCAGGGTTTATGTGTCAGAATATATAAACTCTGACTCATATAACTCCTCAACCTGCTCAAATCCTTTCTGGAAACAGCAGAATATAAAATGTGAATAGTAATAGCCTAAATTTTCCTGCATCATTTATTTATTCATTCACTCTTTGAAGCATTTATTGAGGGCCTACTGCATGGCAGGCATGTTGGAGGGAAGTAGAGGTAGCAATGAGAAAGCCATGGGGCAGAGAAAGATGTCATAGGCATGCCCAGACCCATCTTTGCAGAATAAAAAAAGATAAATACATGAATAAGAGTCATAAATAACTTTTAATGAGCTCTTATTAATAGTATTGGCTATACCTGCTTTATCTTATCCAGTCCTTAGAGAACAGCTATCATTATGCCCATTTTCCAGAGGTGGAAGCTGTGGCTTAGCCAGATCAAGCAACATGCCCAAGATCACACTGCTAGAAAGTGGCGGAACTACGATGGGAATCCAGGTGTGTTTCGTTCACAGCTCATGATCCTAAACGCTACACTTTGCTGCCTCTCCAGTGATCAATCACGCAGGTGGGAACCTGAAGTCAGTTTGAGGAAACTGAGATGTATATATAGAGATGTGAGTCGGTATGACTCACAAATATATAAATGTATAAAATAATAATAACATTATTTTCCCTATGAATATTAGTTCTCTGGAACTTTCAGCCTGGTGTACATGGAGAGAATGACTTTGGCTGCCCAGAGAAAGCCTTCAGGCCATGGAAACTCAGGCTGCCAGCACCACCCTCACAAGCCCCACGAGGATGTGAGGAGTGGACCCCAGCTCTGCAGAAATCCTTGCACTAGCCCTGAGGAATCTGAGGCACAGAGGCTAAGTGACTTGCTCTGGGTCACAGAGCTAAAAGTGGCACTATGAATTAAATTGTGGCTCCCTCTCCTCTGCAAATTTATGTGTTGAAGACCTAACCCTAGCACCTTGGAATGTGACCTTATTAGAAAGGAGCGTTGGTGAAGATGTAATTAGTTAAGATGAGGTCACTTTGGCAGGCCTGGATCCAGTATGACTGTTGTCCTTAGGAAAAGAGGAAATTTGGACACAGGCACACACACGTTCGGAAAACACTATGTGAAGATGAAGGCAGAGATCACTGTGGTGCATCTACAAGCCCAGGGCACCGATGACTGCCAGCGAACCCCAGCAGCTAGGAGAGAGGCATGGAGCAGATTCTCCCTCACAGCCCTCAGAAGGAACCCACCCTGTCCACACCTTGATCTCAGACTTCTAGTCTCCAGAACCCTGAGACAATATATGCTGTTGTTGAAGCCACCCAGTCTATGGAACTATGTTATGGAAGTTCTAGAAAGCTCATACAAGTGGTAATTGTTACTAGTTGGTTACTAGTTGTTACTATCTCCAATCTGGGGTGCAATAAACGTGGTATAGGGAGGGGTAGAGGGACGATGGGAGCTGGCAGACACTGTCAGGATGTCATGCTTGGTCTTGCTTCCTAATTGCTACCTCCTCCCACTTCTGCCTCTGCACCTCACCACCAATCACTAATGAATAAGTATGTTTTCCATGCCAGAGCCAGGCAGTGTGCTGAGCTCTTTGCGTGCATTACTCTGCTTAACCCCCATACAGCCTGAACTAGAAGGTAACGTTGGTATCTCTGATTTGCAGACAAGGTGACTGTGGATTTGGAGAGGTTGAGTAACTTGCCGAAGGACAGAACAGAGAAATGGTGAGCTAAGATGCAAGCCCAGGCTGCCTAGCTTCTGTTTTGCGCTTCCTCCATTGCAGCTGTCATACCGACTCACATCTCTAGAACAGACATTTTAGAGTGATCTTCAGGACGATTTGAAGGGGACACCTGACCACAGAGCTGGAAAGAGTTCCTCAAGGAGAAACACTATGAGCAGCAGAATATTTTGGGTTGGAGCACAAAGCCCTGAGTGTATTATTTGAATACTGTCTTCTATTTGGGATACGTAAAGGCATTCCTCTTTTCTATCTTTGTAAGGTTGTGTGGAGAGAAGCAGACGTTTTCCTCCCTCCCCAAAGGTGTCCTGTGAACACTTTAGGTATTGAGTTAGAGTAATTGTGAGAACATGGTTCTGCAGAATTGCACTTGTTCCCCGTCCCTGCCCTCCACTCCCATCAATACCGCAAAGAATTTGGTTCCACGGCTTTGTCAATTTTTTCAGCCAGAAAAATGTTCCACGATGTGTCTTTTGTTCTTTTTCTGAGGCGGCTGCAGAGTTATAATTTACTGGCATGTAGAGAAAGTGGATTTTTTTCATTGCAATTCCATTTTCCCCCTCCTTTGGGATTCTTGGGAAAACCTGATTAAAATGTCAGCCAGAAGAATGGCTGGTGATCCTTTAAAAGGACTGATTAAAACAGGATGACCCAAAGCACTAACAGGAGAAGAAAACCCTATGGGTATCTGAGTATGCAATTTCTAGTTATTGGAGTATAGAAAAAAAAAAGGCAGGAAACAAAGAAATAAGAAGCTTTGATAGAGAAGGGTGATATTAAAATTATTATAATTAACAATGGTAATAATGAACTCCACAAGTAATTTCTGTTCTAGGCTCTGTACTAAACCTTTGTTTTATTATATCCAAAATTTAGACTCTTCAAGGTAGGTAGGATTGTTCTGCTTTCCATATGAGGTAAAAGAAGGTACCCTTGGTCATATAGCCAGGGCCTGTCCCCCGGGGCCTGAAGGTTGCACTTGCTGGATATAAGGCCTTTAATAAGAAGACACTGTCAGAGCCATCCCCAGGACGGAGCTGCCCCATGCTTGGAGACTTGATTCCTTCTGCTTGGGATGTGAGCACCAACTCCTTCTGTACTTTTCTGGGACTGGGCCTTTTTGCTCTGCTCTTGTACCTGCTTCCAAAATTTCTTGCTAATTGTTTCCTGCTTAAAACTTTTCCTTTAGAGAAAAGGTACTCACAAATGTATGCATAGAAGTCCACCCTGCTCTCTGTAGCAAAGGGAGAATTTGTTGACTGAGTTACAGCATTTTAATTTTGTGTTTTCTGAGAATTGGGTTCTAAGTGTTGAACAATCCAGTGGGACCAAAATATTTGGCCTGTTTAATTCCTGGGAAGTTATTTGTGGGCCCCCTGCAGCTGTGGTTACATCATAGAAAGGAAGCTAATAGGAAAGGCAGAGCAAGTGGGCTAGCTGACTTTGGCTGGACTCATATAGAGACTGATCTTGCGAGCTTTTCAGTTTCTTTCTTCTGTCATTCAAGGCCCAGTCCGAGTTAAACCACAGAAATCTTGTCTTCTCTAGTGCCAAACATACTCATTGTTTCTTTTTCTTTTTTGCTTTCCGAGACGGAGTTTTGCTCTTGTCACCCAGGCTGGAGTGCAAGGGTGCAATCTTGGCTAACTGCAACCTCTGCCTCCAGCATTCAAGCGACTATCCTGCCTCAGCCTCCCAAGTAGCTGGGATTACAGGTGCCAACCACCACACTCGGCTAATTTCATATTTTTGGTAGAGATGGAGTTTCACCATGTTGACCAGGCTGGTCTCGAACTCTTGACGTCAGGTGATCCGCCCGCCTCTGCCTCCCAAAGTGCTGGGATTACAGGTGTGAGCCACCACACCCAGCCCATACTCATTGTTTTTATGGCACGAAGCACCATATGCTGTGCTTTTTCATACTATGCATTCTTTGTATTATGTTATTCTTTAATTATTTTCCTTTATAAAAATAATCCTGTCTGCCCAATAGACTGTGAACTCCACTTGAGTACAAATGTGTCTCCCTTTGCAGTGCCTGCCTGCCCCCAGCCCACCACCAACCCACAGCTTTACCTGGGCACTGACTTCAGTGCTAGGCACGGATAGCTGCCCAGGATCTGCTGTTGAATAACTGTTGAAAGTTTTCCTTTTAGTGTGCTCAGTTTCTATAATAAAGCAAATGTTCTGTAGAATAAAGAACTGCTCTATCATAGGGGAGAGAATGGGTGTGGGGAACACAAAAGAGAAAATCTCAGGAAGAGGAACAGTGACTCTATAGACCATTATGCAGTCCAGTGTTGGGGAATTCCGTTAAAAGATTCCCCTGATGTATCCGTACATTGGCAGGGGATGGGCTAAACAAATAGTAATTATTGGTGCTTGCTTGTCTCAGATATGGTGTACCTGTGGGCTTCTCTTCAGAAATAAACTACAAATTGGCAACAGGAGGAGAATGTAATGCCTGAGGAATCTCAAACTCAGAGCCCCTTCTTTGTTTAGAAAGGACTGTAAAAGTAGCAGGAGAAACCTGCCTCTCACTGCCTTGAATGAAATAAAAATGTAATTGGGTGCTCCCATGGGTCCCCTTTCTCTGTGCTGAGGAAAGTTGTACACAGGGAGGGAACACCTCTTCTGCTGTTAATAGCATGTAGGTTGCCTTCAGAATTGTGGCTTCAGAGAACACAGGACCACTCCTCTTGCCCATCATCCACTTACCCATAGGATCCCTGAATTGTCACACAATTAAAGAATCCCACTTTCTAGCAGAGACAAGGGGAAGGCAGAAAATATCTGAATCATACTTTAGCCCACATTTTACAGGATGTAAAACATGGGTCTCTGTCTCTTGGGTCCTGCAATTTTCTTATCACTGTAAGAAAATATGTATAAAATCAAAGTGTTTTCTTCTCTGGAGGAGGGTGACATCACTAATTTGTACAGACCCTAGACCATACATCCTCTTGGTCTTTCCAAAGGAAGAGAACTTTCTTATCACACATCAAATCAAGAAGCTCTTTAGGAGAAATCTCACCTATCAGTCATTCCCATCCTCTTTATAATCCTCTCATGTTTTTGTTTTATAATCTACCCAAAAGGGAAGAATCGAACTAATTTTAAACAGACTTTTTGATGCAAAAATATACACAATGGAGCAAAGGGCAAGAATTTAAATTAAGTGAGATGATGACTTTTTTTTCAGATCATACAGTTATTTGATAACACTCGCTTGTCTTGATAGTTCTCATTTGCAATTAGATGTGTGCTGCTTTTTTCATATTCAAGAGAAAATGTTTCCAAATAGATTCATGGGGCTTAAAAGACTCATATTAGAGATGGAAAAAACAATCCCTGTCCCTTTAAACCAAAAGCTACTGTTGCTCAATTCACTAGGCAGAGAAGAATGGAGAATCTGTGACCCTGGTTTCTTAAGCATTTGCTGACCTCACTAGGTTCAGTTTAGAGTCTTAGCTTCTTTGTGGTGATTCACAGAACTGTGACATTTCAGGGTTGGCAGGCACTTGGGTTAATATCCAGTCCAATCAAATACCTAGTGCTTGAATTCTCCCTTTTGTGTCTTTACCAAAAGATCACAGCTTTGAATACATCTTGAATGATTTCACAGTCTTGAATACATCCAGAGATGGGGAGCTCACTACCTTATGAAATATCTCATTTCATTTATGAAAAACTCTATAGGAATTTTTTTACATTGAACAAAAATCAATTCAAATGGTTTTATTGAGTGCATCCTGTGCTCCGGGCATTAAGCTCTGAGGATCTAACACTGAACAAAATAGAAAGCAATCTCTGTGCTTTTGGAGTTTGCTTCCTACAAAAGGGAGATAGAATAAAGGCAAGTAAAATGAAGAGCACGACAGGGATCAGTAAGAATGAAAGAGAATGCCGGGGCGGACACTTGCAAACTAGTGTGGTCAGGAAAGGCCTCACGGACAACTGGCTTTCAAGTGGAGTCCTGAAAGAGCCTTGTGAGTATCAAGGGGAAGAGCATTCCAGAAGCAGAAACAGTGAGTGCAAAGGCCCTGAGGCAGGTTTATGGAGCAGTGAAGAGGTCAGTGTGGTTGGAATGGGGAAGGCAAAGGGGAGCATGGTGAGATATGAAGTTAGAAAGGGAATGGGAGGCAGACCATAGGAGCCAGACCCATGGGGCCTTGGGAATCTTTGTGAGGATAGCATTTTACTCTAAATAAGATAAGGAGTCATTGGAGGGTTCTAGTATGATTTGACTTAAGTTATAGAATATTTGCTCTGCAAATAGACTGTTTGGGAAAATGACTGGGCTTAGGAGAGCAGTCAGAGGATGCTGTGGAAGTTCGGGCCAGAGACAGTGCCGTCTTGGTGTGCAAAGTGTGTGGGCTCGGGATGTATTTTGAATAGTGCTCTTTGAGTTTCATCTGTGGATCCTAGCATTGTCTGCTGGGGCTTAACACATGTGGTCCTCATGCATATATTGGACCAGGGTAAAAATAAGGCAAATGCCACTTATTTCTTCCTTTTGACTCTTCCCAGCCCTCTTACTTGTTCCACATAAGCAACAATCCTAATGCGTATGATGTGTATTTTTCTATTTGTATGAATTCTTGTAAAACATGTACTTTTTTGTCACATATTTTTTTTTCTTTTTTTTTGAGATGGAGTCTCACTCTGTTGTCCAGTCTGGAGTGCAGTGATGCGATCTCGGCTCGCTGCAATCTCCACCTCCTGGGTTCAAGTGATTGTCCTACCTCAACCTCCCAAGTAGCTGGGACTATAGATATGTGCCACAACGCTTTGTTGATTTTGGTATTTTTAGTAAAGACATGGTTTCACCGTGTTGGCCAGGCTGGTCTCAAACTCTTGATCTCAGGTGATCTGCCTGCCACAGCCTCCCAAAGTGCTGGGATTACAGGCCTGAGACACCACACCTGGCCTGTCATAGATTTAAAAAATTTTTAAAACTTAAAAACCTGACTTTGTGCTACAGATCACCTTCTGTTTCTTTCTGTATTTTAAAAATCAATCTGCATTGCTGATTGTACTGAGTCTGCAGATTCTGGGTGAAGCGACTTCTTCAAATGAGACAGCTGAGCTGTGAAAACACTCTGTTAGCACATGTTTCCCTGGAACCTTCTTCTCTCCAGTCCAAGCCTGTCCACTTCTTCCACATGGATTTGAGCCTTCTCTTGGTCTGGCCACTCTCTTTTGAGCTGTCCAAAGCCTATTTTGGCTCACGGTCTTGGGCTTCTGAGAGCAGAATCTATGCCTGAAAGCCGCTTGCCATTTTTCAGGCCTGTAAACAAGGTTCAGTAGCTGAGAAATGGGTGTGGGACTTGGACTAAGAAAATAGAAGCTACAGGACAAAGTGAGCCCCTAGACTCCAAATGTACCCAGAGCAGACTTTGCTTCATGTTTTTGGGGCAGTACAGAGTAGTGGTTAAGAATTTGACTCTTAGATTAGATAAATTTAGGCTTGTCTTCTCATTCTCCTTCCTACTACCTGTGTGACTTTGGGTAAATCACTCAACTTCTCTGAGCTGCATTTTCTTCTTCTGTAAAATAGTGATAATCAGAAATAATTTTGTGAGGCTGTTATTAGATGCAATATTGTATGTGAACTTTTTGGCAGAGTATGTTATGGAGTGGGACCTTGGTAAATATTGGCTGTAATTTTTAAATATAAATTCATACAAACCCAGATTGTCATGAAAATGAAACGTGGGACATTCATTTGCATTACAAAAGATATTAAAAGATTGACTTTAATAGCAATTTCTCTAGTGTATTTCTATAATTTAAATGACCAAAATTGGGTTTTCATGCTGCTTTTCAACAGTATAGATTGTATAAAACCTGATTTACCTGTATTATGACAGTGAGGGAGATGCCCCACATGACCGTGAAAGGTATATTGAAGATTTTATACACAGACGTAGTGATGTTAAATGTGTTCCCTTTGCCCCAACCCTTGTCTCTGCCTCTGTCTCCTCTCTCAGAGTCTTCACAATGGTAATCCCAGCAGTGAGTTATACTTTTTAAGAAATCTTGAGGCTAACACTATAATCCAAGTGATACATTCTATTTTTTTCCAGTGAAAACCTACAATAAAGGAAAATATAGAAGTAGAGGACTTGAAGAGACCAGAAGAGTTTGGTGTCATTGAAACCACAGGATTGGAAGGGAACTCAGCGGTCACCAAATACTCCCTTCTCTTTCTGTAGATGAGGACACTGAGGCTTACAGTGGTGGAGAGACTTGGCCAAAGTTGCGCAGCTTATAAACAGCACAGCAGGAATGCAGACTTCCTGTCCAGCATTCTTTCTTCAACTCATGGTTCCTGGTAAGAATTGGATTTTCATCAGCCATTTTAATTCAGGGAATGGAATTTACACCTTCCCGTGGTGATCTTTCCTAGTAAGAAAGGTTTTCCTTCAACTTAGCCCAGTTCCTTTTTTTTTTTTTTTTTTTTTTTTGACAGAGTCTCAACTGTGTCACAAGGCTGGAGTGCAGTGGCATGATCTCGGCTCATTGCAACCTTCACCTCCTGGGTTCAAGTGATTCTTCTGCCTCAGCCTCCCGAGTAGCTGGGACTACAGGCATGTGCCACCACTCCCAGCTAATTTTTGTGTTTTTAGTAGAGACGGGGTTTCACTATGTTGGCCAGGATGGTCTTGATCTCTTGATCTTGTGATCCACCTGCCTCGGCCTCCCAAAGTGCCGGAATTACAGATGTGAGCCACCGTGCCTGGCCCCAGTTCCCTCTTTAAACAATTTAAATACCCAAGCTCAGCTTGCCATAGAACTATCATGGTTCTATATCATTCTGGATATGGCCCAGAGAAAGGGAACACAGTGCAGGCTACACGCATGTAGTCTGCTTTTACCTCCTTTTGCCCTCAACTTGAACTTGTTAAAGGCTCCTCCTCACTTCACCCCTTTCCCTCTAATGTCTCTGCCACTAGAACGTGAGCACCAGGAGAGCCGGGTCTTCATCCATTTTATTCTCTAGTGTATAAACAGTGCCTGACACAAAACATGAGTTAAGTGGATGCTTGCTGAAGGACTAATACACTTATTGAGTGCCTGCTGTGTGCCAGGTACTCTTCTTAGCACACTGGGCACATATCCTCCCTTAGTACTAGGAATATGAAGAGGAGAGAAAAAAAATCTGTCTCTGATAGAGAAGCAAGGTTTAAGTTCTTCCTATCTCTCTCTGACAGACTCAGAGGAAATCTTTTGACTAAGAAACAAGCAGTTTCTCTCCCTAACCCTCACATCATAATAGCATGTCGTCACACCTCACCATGCTACCACAGGCCATACACATGTGGACATGTGCACATATACACATACACACAGGAGTCAGTTTTAAGTGACTGAAGTAGCACATAAATTTCCATCTGTTTCCCTGTTATATTTTTCTTACAGCCTTACATGGTACAGGTACTTAAAATTCACACTATCAGAATGATTCTCTGGGTTAAGGAACATCTATAATAGTCCCATTTTATTTACTTATTACAAATAATTTCAACTTTTAGTTTCAAGAGGTTTGTTACATGGGAATATTGTGTGATGCTGGGCTTTGGGGTATGATTGATCCTGTCACTCAGGTAGTAAGCATGGTTCCCAACAGTTAGTTTTTCAACCCTTGTCCCCCTTCCTCTCCCTTCTAGTAGTCCCCAGTGTCTATTTTTGCTATCTTGATGTCCATGAGTACCCAATGTTTAGCTCCCACTTAGTGAGAACATGTGGTATTTGGTTTTCTGTTCCTGCATTAATTTGCTTAGGACAATGGCCTCTAGCTGCATCCACGTTGCTGCAGGGTACATGATTTTGTTCTTTTTTTAAGGCTGCATAGTATTGCATGGTGTATATAAACTCTCTTTTCTTTATTCAATCCACTGTCAGTGGGCACTTTGATTCCATGTCTTTGCTATTGTGAATAGTGCTGTGATAAACATACAAGTGCATGTCTTTTTTTGTAGAACAATTTATTTTGCTGTGTAGACCAATTTTAAATGATAAAGATTTTACCCAGAGACTCCAAAGGTTATCTATTAGCAACATTGGTATGTTCACATGAATCGATTTTTCAGGTCAATGATAGAAATGGACAGAATAGAGGGCATCCAAGAACTCCTTAAGAGGAAGTCAAACTGTCGCTGTTTGCTGACGATATGATTGTATACCTAGAAAACCCTAAAGACTCACCCAAAAAGCTCCTAGAACTGGTAAATGAATTCAGCAAAGTTTCAGGACAAAAAATTGTAGCTGTGCTATACACTAATAGTGACCAAGCTGAGAATCAAATCAAGAATTCAACCTCTTTCACAATAGCTGCAAAACAAACAAAACAAAGCAAAAAACAGCTTAGGAATATACCTAACCAAGGACATGAAAGACCTCTACAAGGAAAACTGCAAAACAATGCCAAAAGAAATCATAGATGACACAAACAAACGTAAACACATTCCATACTCATGACTGGGTAGAATCAATATTGTGAAAATGACCATACTGCTAAAAACAATCTACAAATTCAATGGAATTCCCATAAAAATACCATCATCATTCTTTACAGAACTAGAAAAAATAATCTTAAAATTAATATGTAACCTAAAAAGAGCCCACATAGTCAAAGCAAGACTAAGCAAAAATAATAAATCTGGAGGCATCACATTACACAGCTTCAAACTATACTATAAGGCCATAGTCACCAAAACTACATGGTACTAGTATAAAAATAGGCACATTTTATAGAATAGAATAGAATAGAATAGAATAGAATAGAATAGAATAGAATAGAATAGAATTCTGTTCTATAAAACAGAATAGAGAACATAGAAATAAAGTCAAATACTTAGAGCCAGCTGATCTTCGACAAAGCAAACAAAGACAAAGTGGGGAGGGGAAAGGACACCGTATTCAAAAAATGGTTCTGGGATAATTGGCAAGCCACATGTGGAAGAATGAAACTGGATCCTCATCTCTCACCTTATACAAAAATCAACTCAAGGTGGATCAAACACTTAAATCTATGATCAGAAACTATAAATATTCTAGAAGACAACATCAGAAAAACCCTTTTAGACATTGGCTTAAGCAAAGACTTCATGACCGAAGACCCAAAAGCAAATGCAACAAAAGCAAATATAAATAGATGGGACTTAAACTAAAAAGCTTCTGCACAGCAAAAACTTAATCAGCAGAGTTAACAGACAACCTACAGAGAAAATCTTCACAATCTATACCTCCGACAAAGGACTAATATCCAGAATCTACAAAGAACCAAACAAATCAGCAAGAAAAAAACAAATGATTCCATCAAGAGGTGGGCAGATCACGAGGTCAAGAGATCGAGACCATCCTAGCCAATATGGTGAAACCTTGTCTCTACTAAAAATACAAAAATTGGCTGGGCGTGGTGGCGCACGCCTGTAGTCCCAGATACTCGGGAGGCTGAGGCAGGAGAATTGCTTGAACCCAGGAGGTGGAGGTTGCAGTGAGTGGAGATTGTGCCACTGCACTCCAGGATGGTGACAGAGTGAGATTCTGTCTCAAAAAAAAAAAAAAAAAAAAAAAAAGATGCAGTGAAAAGGCAACACTTTTACGCTGCTGGTGGGAATGTAAAATGGGGAAACAGAGGCTTGAAAAAGACTAGGGAAAGTTAAATTATTTCCCTGGTACAGCCAATAGGGAAAACAGTGTGGGGATTCCTTAAAGAACTAAATGTAGATCTACAGTTTGATCCAGCAATCCCACTGCTAGGTATCTACCCAGAGGAAAAGAAGTCATTATACAAAAACGATACTTGCACACACATGTTTACAGCAGCGAAATTTGCAATTGCAAAAATATAGAACCAGCTCAAATGCCCATCAATCAATGAGTGGATAAAGAAAATGTGATATATATATATATATATATAAATAAATATAAATGTATATATAAAACATGGAATACTACTCGGCCATAAAGAGGGACGACATAATGGCATTCGCAGCAACCTGGATGGAATTGGAGACTATTATTCTAAGTGAAGTAACTCAGGAATGGAAAACCAAATATCATATGTTATCACTCATATGTGGGAGTTAAGCTATGAGGACATCAAGGCATAAGAATGATACATTGAACTTTGGGGAATCAGGGGAAAGGATGGGAGGTAGCAAGGGATAAAAAGACTACACATTGGGTAGAGTGTACACTACTGGGGTGATGGGTGCACCAAAATCTCAGAAATCACCACTAAACAAGCGGCTCATAGACTGGTTACTTTGTGTACCACTGATGTAGAAGTCAGGCCACTGTCTGGGTAGGTAGGTCCTAGTGAGACATTTGTGAGAAGATCCCTGGGCTTATAGGGGCCACAAGAAGACTGTTCCTTGGAGTTGGGCAGGAAGGACAGAGGAAATCAATTTTGCTGACTTCACTTCATAGCTTTGCCTAAGGACTAGGCTTGACTTAAATTGAAAAAATTTTTTTCTCAATTTAAGTCAATTTGCTTCAACGTCTTGCCAAATGCATGCTATAGGAGACACTCCACATATGTTGTTGCTCATCAGAGTGGAGCATTGAAAATAATCCAGAGTCGAACAGAAAAGAGTTCAAATTCACCATTCTCTACTTTTAGCTGGGTGACCCTGGGCAAATTGCTTAACTTTTCTGTTCCTTTATTTATAAACACTTGAATGACAGAAGCCACCACGTACGTTTTATTATAGCAATTAAGAGCAGTAACATCCCTAAAAGCAGATTTCCAGGCACATGAGTGCTTTTTTGAATAAACAGATTGAGTGATATCTTCCAGCATTACCTGATATACTCTTCTCCATGATTCAGGAGGTAGCAACTTTATGAGGCCCATTTTGTAAATGGGGAAACAGAGGCTTAACAAAGCAGAGACTAGGGAAAGTTAAATTATTTGCCTAAAGTTGGAGCCAGAGCAAAGATGACTCATAGATCAAAATAACTGCTTGAAAGTAGCACCCACGATTTTCCTGCAGGCATTTTTGTTCTATTTGATACTAATGAGTTGGTTGTGTGGGCAGTGAGTTGATAAAGGAACATGAACTGAATTATTAAGCCTCCATTTTATTGTCTACACTTTTACAGGCTTTACAACTGACTCGGGTGAGGAAATTCCACCAAAAACTTTAATATGGAAAAAAAGAAAAGGGAAAAAACTCAAGATCTCTCTAAATAGCTCTGCAAAGGTCAATGGGATTAATATACCCTTTGAACATGGTTATTTTAGCTGAAATAAGAAAACAGCATGAGGGAACTTCACAGACTACTTGTGTGATAGAAATGTAATGTATTTGCCCCTTTTTTCTTCCTTTGTGGCGAACATGTGATTACATGAAGCAAGTTGGAGAATAAATAAAATAACCAAGAAGTTGTGCTCTGAAAATGTGTTCATTATGTGTAAATGTTATTTTACATCCTCAGATTCATCAAAATCAGCATCTCAAGGTGCCTTGAAAAGAACAAGTAGATAATGGGCAGCTAAAATTGATGGATTGGAAGCCTGGAGACAATGTGTGCTCCTAGGGACCTTTGCGATTGGCTCCTATGTTCTGTATAATTTAAGATAACTACCTCTAACTCAATTTATAGGTCAAACTTAATTTTTAACCTCCTGTGAGATGAAAATTAACCTTGAGGTAAATTCATAGAATTTCCCAAGTAGAAATTAGAGCCTGGGAAGACATTAATAAGTGCTCTTAGAAAAAAAGGTTATTTGGTTAAAAAGTTTTGAAGCCACCGGGTTTAGAACTTCATAGAGGCCTCCAGTGCAGGACTTCTCAGAGCCTCTAATGTACTAATGCAGAATATGAGCTTCCCAGACGGCTGCAAGGAGCATTCAATTATTTAATTGTGGAAACTCCCCCTCAACATTTTTTAGCATCTTGTGGTTATTGCATTCTTTGGAATATACTTTGGGAAATAATGATCTTCTCTGACACTCCTCATTGTATAGTTTAAGAAATCAAGTTCAACAGAGTTTATGTACCTTATAGTTAACATGTTACTTTTGTGTCTGTCTATGAGGTGGGACTGTAAAATAACACAGGGTTTGCTTTCAAGCTCACGTGGTTGTTGGCAGCATTAAGATCCTTGCATGCTGTTGACTGAGGGCTTCAGTTTCTTGCTGTCTGTCAGCTTCCAGCCAGCCATCCCCAGGTCTTGCCAAATGGACTTTCCCAAAGTCTTGTTGTTTGAGGAACCAAGTCTTTGGTTCCAACAGTGGAGAGATTACAATTAAAAATTTATGAACATAGAAATATTGCTTGGAGATCAGTGTTATCTTTCAAAATGGAACCCATTGCTGTGTTTAAATGGAGTGTCTCCACAATCATGCTTCTATTCAAAACAGTTTCACAGCTTCTCTTTTGGATGTTGCTTCATTTAGGCTACTACACTTGCCACACAAAACAGCCTGCAGACTGCGGAGCAACAACTGACTGGTGCTCTTGTAGTAGAAAGAGTGCTAGATTAGGGCATCACTCTAGGACATTAGATGTAGTCTACTGCATCATCAACAAGTTAAATGATGTTATTTCTTAAACTCTTAGAGTCCTAGTTTCTTCATCTATAAATCTGGTCGTTAGAATAGCTACCTCACGGAGTCGTTGTTTGGATTAAATAAGATAATGTATGTGGATATCCTTTATAGGAAAAGGGTTAATTGTGTAGTCTCTGGAAGTTGACTGCCAGAGTTAGAGTCTCAGCTCTGCTCTTTGGTAGCTTCTTGACCTTGGGAAAATTACTTAACTCAGTTATCCCACTTTTAGAATGGGAATATAAACGTTTATACCTTTTAGGATTTTGTGAATTACTAAAATAATATTTATAAAGTGCTTAGCACAGTGCCTGACACATGGTAGATGCTAGATGCTATTAATCTAACCTGTAAAATATTAGACAGATGAATAGTGGCTCTCTTTCAAGAGAATTCTTGATTTTGTTAAAAGTGACTAGATGAAACAGCAAGGCAAGAGCAAGATAATTAAAAGTTAGGTATGATAGGGTGTGCCTGTCATCCCAGTTACTTGGGAGGCCAAAGCAGGAGGATTGCTTAGGCCCAGGAGTTCGAGGCTGCAATGAGCTATGGTTGCACCACTGCTCTCTAGCCTGGGCAACATAATGAGGCTCCATCTCTTAAAAAACAAAGAATGATATCATGGGTAAAAAAATTACCTATAATATTACAAATTATATTGATTACACCCGGCTCAGAATAACTAATATTTGTATATTAGTTACCTATTGCTGCATGATACTATTAAAACTTGGCAGCTTCAAATAATCCTTATTGTCTCACAGTTTCTGTGGGTCAGGAGTTTAGGCATGGCTTAGTTAGGTCCTCTGTAAGGTTACAAAGTATCAGTTGAGGCTGGGGTTTCATCTGAATGCTCCATGGGGAGGGATTTACTTCCAAAAAGATTGTTGGCAGCATTCAGATCCTTCCATGCTGTGGACTGAAGTCTTCAGTTTCTTGCTGTCTGTCAAATCCCAGACAGCCATCTTTAGTTCTTGCCAAATGGACTTTCCCAAAGTCTTGTTGTTTGAGGAACCAAAGACTTGGCTCCTCAAAGCCAAGGATAGAGACAGAGTTTACTAGCAAGATGGGTTACAGTGTTCTGTTACTTAATCATGTGCATGTAATAACGCACAACCCGTCATTTTTGCCATACTCTATTGGCTAGGAGCAAACCCCAGACTCCACCCACACTCAGTGGGAGAGTATCGCACAAGGATATGAACATCAGGAAGCAGAGGTCAGGGGGCCACCCTAGCATTTTCCTGCCACAGACTGTTTCCAAAATCAAGCCCAAATTAAAAGAGTGAAGGTTTTGACAGACTGTGCCCCTGAAACCAATTTGAGAGGATGAGATTTTTGGAACAAAAGCAGCATGATTGGAATATGTATAGTCTCCCAAGATGGCCACTTTGAGGGTACAATACCTGTTTCAACCAGAATCTACATCTTCTCCTGTTGTTCAATGCCAGATGCATTCTTTCTTGGTCAATTCTCATTTATTCTAAACTAGAAGAATTTTCCTCATAATCTACATTTGTTTGTATATTTTATGTAATTCCTTAATCTTCTGTTTTTTTAATGAACTTTCCCTTAAAGAGCTGGCTAGGCTAACAAATAGATGAACTGAAAGTTGTTTTTATTATGTAATAAATCTTAGATATGACCTTTCATTACCTAAAGAGATCTGAAAAAATAAATCTGCCTTTATCTAAGTTTCCTTAATTTTCTGTATTTAGGGCTCTGAATTTACCACGTAATAGCACAAGTATGTGCTTCTCTTTGGCTGTGTAACCCCTTGGGAGTCTTTGTTAAATAGCTCCAATGTCCTTTCTTATATTCTGATACAATCACCAGGCATTTGGTATTGAACCTCACAACATGAGTGTGAAGCTGTGTCACCTGTGCTCACCTATGTAATAATCATCTTGAAAAGAATAACACACACAGGCATCACAAAGACACTGAAGCTTGAGAAATACCTCTCCAAGAATAGTCTTGGGGCATAGGATCATCCTAACTGTGGGGCAAAAGAATGTTAGAACATCAAACAATCATAGGGTATAAAAATGTCTTAATTTAACCTGATGACCATTTTTAGGTTATGCTTGAACAAGAGAACATGAGGTTATAACCAACTACATGAAAAATGGAAGGGAGCAGAAAGGGTATTGCTTAGTTTCTACTCCATAAAAATCACAGTGAGCCCATAATAAATGCATTTGGATGTTGCGATAGCTCACCGGAAGAAAATCTTCTCTGAAGATTTTTCAAAACTCTGATCCATTCCCCAGGGTTTGCCAGTCACGTTATTGATTCATTATTTTCACTTCATTTGAAGCATTATTCATCTATGACTTTGGTTTGTGGTTGAGTTCTACTGAGAATAAAATCAGCAAAATGTTTCTACTTGAACTTCATTTTTCTTTGGATGTTCTCGATAACACCAACAGAACCCAAAGTGTTTTTTGTCACAAACAAGTATACGCTTGTTTGTATTGAAATCTGATATATTCATCAGTGAAACTTTGGATTAGGGAGAACATGATGGCTGTGTAAGTCAACTTACAAGTAAATCCAGGGTTTCTTACAAATATTGTTTGGCAGATTAATATTTGTAGGCTTAAACTTAAAAAAGTCATATTCTCAGAACAAGTCAGCTCGACCCACAGAGAAAAATTCAGACACTAGCTGTAACAACAGAATTGAACAATAAAAGATCTCATCCTCACATTAGATTTTAGTCCTATGTCTGCCCTTAACTTGATATGTGACCTGGGGCAGTTCACTTAACCCCAGACTTGAATATTATGTAAAGGCTTTTGAGGTCTGGAATCCCATAACTCCTAGGGAGACGGAGAGGTGGCAACCTTTTACAAACAGAGTGTCAAATTTCTAACCTTTGATCTTCTGGTATTTTCAAGAGATAGCGGAGGTCACTTTGTGTTGACTTCTGTGTGTAGGGGAGAGAGAGGAAATACGGGGATGATAAAAGGATGAATAGGGAATCCCAAACTGTCAGAGGGAAAGTGTAATTGATACATTCAACTAGCTTTATTGAGCATTTTGAAGTGTGGGACACAGTGCCAGGTATTGCAGAAAGTGTAAAGAGGATTAAGACATATTTTGTGACTTAAAAAGCTTATAAGATAGAGGAAAAATAAGAGTTGATAAATAAATAAAAGAACCTAAGGCAAGGCAGGGTATGATTACGGCCACAAGGAAGATTCAGACCAGATGTGATTAAAGTTTACATGGAATGATCATGTCTAGTTTGCAGAGGATGAGCTCAGAAAAGCTTTCATTAAAAGCTGACATTTGAAATGAACCTTAAAGGGTGGAGAGGAGGTGGGCCTGATGAAAATAGAGGGAGGAAAGCTCTAGAGGGAGATGGATAAGCAATGGGTTGGAAATGGAAAAAACATGGGCTATAGGAATAAAATTGAATAGCTGCATTTGGCGGAACAGTGGACAATTGTGTTGAAAAGTAGGCAGTGGGCTCATGATTTTATTGTAAACAAAGTTATGGCAGCCCAGATAGATTATATGATTGGGCATCTTGGTTTATGCAGCATGCTGGCACTCTGAGACAAACTCGTTTTCATCTTTATGGCAATAGGATGTATTTTAAGGATACAACTGTCATTCCAACAATATCTTCTCTTTTACGCTGACCAGTGTAGTCACACAACCTTAATCTGTGTAATGCAATGCTTTCTCATAGCATTACGGAAAGGTATAACACCTTCATTAACCAACAACATAAAGCACCGTCCAACATTCATTTTGTCAGGAGCATTAAAAAATCTTCAAGGCCTCTATGTGGAGAAAACCACTCTCTGTTTAGCGTATCCTCTTGAACATCAAACTTGTCTGGTTCTCAAAGGGAGCATTTCCAAACCAGGTTAAAAAATGTAGTACTTCTTTTATTTTTATCACCCCGGTGGCTATCATCTTCACATCGCTTTTGGGCTTAACTATCCTTTAAATATTTTTCTTGCCTTTCTTGGAGTATTTTTTTTTAAGGCATTACTGAATTCCATGCCAGCTGTGCTATCAAAGAACACATAATGGAATGTATGGAATAAGCTGCTGTTATGCAATTTGCCTTGTCCTTGTCAAATGCAGGCATTACTCTCATGAATTATTTAAACTCCTACTGTCCTGGAGTGAGCCCAGTAGAGCTTCAAGTATTCACAAAGAAGTCTCTTGAAGTATTCCTTAAAGAATCATACTCTCAGTGGTAGTGAGTGAAGTAAAGTGGCAGCAGCAGTTGTAGGCTCGAAATAAACTTTGGGCTAAAGTCCTGAACTGAGGCTCTTGGGAGATTTGGACATTTCTATAACCGATGCTCACTGGCATCGACCTTGAAAGCACTTTTTACACAAGGAAAGAGGCTGGTCAACCAGGAAGCAAAGCAAAAGTGTAACAACGATTTTAACAAGAAACATTTGCCAGGTGCTCATGTACCAGGAACAATGTTCATCCTGCAAAATCCCTTGATATGGCTATTATTTTTATTTTTCCAGATGAGGAAACTGAAGCACAGAGACATCAAGTTGCCAAATCGAGATTACCCAGCAAGTGGTAGAGCTGAAACAGGCAGCGATTTTTTTCCACGTACGCAGCATTCACCTTGTCAGAGCTGGGCATGGCAAACTGGAGTGAATTTCTAAGGGAGAACTTGTGCTGTTGATGTGGTAGATGCTGTAGGACTCTGCCAAGATCTCCTTGAGGGACTGAGATGCTCATTTCTCCAGCTTCTGGGAGTGTTGGCAGCTGGCGACTCTTAGCTGAGTTCTTCTCTGTTGATTGTCCTAAGCAGAGAAGAACCAAATCACCTAAGGCCACATCCTGTTCCGGGGGCAGCCAGAATCTAAACACTTGCCTAGGGGCAGATGGGAGTATGAAGGCCAGGCCCCCTTGCCTTAAGGCTGGACAACCCTGCGAGACCATCTCATCCCAGAGCCCTATGAGGGATCTTGGAATCTGACTGCCTGTCTACATTTCTTTCCTCCCTCACAGTCATTGAGGCTAAAGGCTCCTCCAGTAATCTTCTGCACACCCATCTTCAGCTCAGAAGACTGAACTAAGACTTCTAGTGTGGTGGAAAGAGCCTGGGCTTCAGAGTCAGAAGATGTGGCTTTCCCTCCTGGCTCCAACACTTCTTCCCCAACTGTAAGAAATTGGGTACAGTGTATTACATTCCTGAGCCTCAGTTTCATTATCCATTCAATGGAAATGATGATATTCCAGGGTGTTTTTAGGATGAAGTAAGATCAATATATAAGATATAGTGAATGAATCAACTGATGGTGGCCTCCACTCAGCACTGTTCAGAGACTGATAAGGAGCATGGAATGCAATCTCAGCAGGAGCTTGGTTCCGAAATGAGAGAAGTCAGCAGGTTCTCTGGTGAGGGTCAGTGGGGTAGTTTAGAAGGCCATTGGCCTAAGCAGCATTCCCAGCCCTCTTCGGTGTGAGAGACATAGCCATGACTGTCAGCCCGAGCAACTTTACTTAATGCCTTGGCTTCATGGACTTTTTCTAAGCTCGGTATGTGCTAACATTTTCATGAATTTATGTGTATATGTATATATTTATAATAGATAAATCTTCCCTTTTGATTTTCCTTTATAAAAGCATGTGGGGTAGAGTGGAAGGGGAGAGAGAGTAAGAGGGTTAAGAGAGACAGAGAGAGAGAGAGACAGACAGACAGACAGAGACAGAGAGAGTGAGAGAGACTCTAATCTAGGAGACCCTTTGACCATGAGCATCAGTAAGAAGTACATTTTACCTTACTACTTGATACATACATGCATACAAAGACACACACAATCAAAATACAAGTCCCAGGAGTGAGTGCATGCTTTAATAAAGTGCAATGAACTGTGTTCTTTTTTTCTAAAAATTTATTATCTATTGTTATACACATTAATAAAAGATTGTATGGATGGTATGACTTGATTTTGACTTTGGGCAGTCCACTTTGGGACTTAGTTTCTCCAGAATGAAAAGGTTTATACTGAACATTACCTCTTAACATCCTTTTGTTAAAAAAAACTTTTATGTTCAGGGCTACATGTACAGGTTTGTTACATAGGTAAATGTGTGTGTCAGGGAGTTTGTTGTGCAGATTGTTTTGTCACCTCGGTATTAAGCCTAGTACTCAATAGTTATTTTTCCTGATCCTCTCCTTCATGCCACCATCTACCTCTGCTAGGCCCCAGTGTGTGTTGTTCCTCTTTATGTGTCAATGTGTTCTCATTATTTAGCTCCCACTTATAAGTGAGAACATGCTGTATTTGGTTTTCTGTTCCTGTGTTAGTTTACTAAGGATAGTGACCTCCAACTCCATCCATGTTTCTGCAAAGGACATGATCTTTTTCTTTTTTATGGCTGTATAGTATTCCAAGGTGTATATGTACTACATTTTCTTTTCCAGTCTACCATTGATGGACTTTTAGATTGATTTCATGTCTTTGCTATTGTGAATAGTGCTGCAATGAACATATGCATTCATGTGTCTTTGTAATAAAATGATTTATATTCCTTTACATATATAGCCAGTAATGGGATTTTTTGGTCAGATGGTATTTCTGTCTTTAGGGCTTTGAGGAATTGCTACGCTGTCTTTCACAATGGTTGAACTAATTTATACCCCCATCAAAAGCATTCCTTTTTCTCCACAACCTTGCCAACATCTGCTATGTTTTGACTTTGTAGTAATAGCCATTCTGGCTGGGCATGGTGGCTCACACTTGTAATCCAGTGCTTTGGGAGGCCAAGGCAGGCAGATTATCTGAGGTCAGGAGTTTGACATCAGCCTGGCCAACATGATGAAACCCTGTCTCTACTAAAAAATACAAAAATTAGCTGGGCATAGTGGTACGTGCTTATAGTGCCACCTACTCAGGAGGCTGAGGCAGGAGAATCACCTGAGCCTGGAAGATGGAGGTTGCAGTGAGCCGAGATGGTGCCACTGTACTCCAGCCTGAGTGACAGAGTGAGACCCTGTCTCAAAATAATAATAATAGCCATTCTGACTGGTGTAAGATGGTATCTCATTGTTATTTTGATTTGCATTTCTGTAATGATCAGTGATACTGAGTGGTTTTTTTTTTCATATGATTGTTGGCTGCATGTATGTCCTCTTTTGAGAACTGTCTGTGCATGTCCTTTGCCCACTTTTTAATAGGGTTATTGGTTTTATTCTTGAAAATTTGTTTAAGTTCCTTATAGATGCTAGATATTAGATCTTTGTCAGATGCACAGTTTCGAAAATTTTTTCTCCCATTCTGTAGCTTATTGGTTTACTCTGTTGATAGTTTCTTTTGCTGTGCAGAAGCTCTTTAGTTTAATTAGATCCCATTTGTCAATTTTTTGTTTTTGTTGCAATTGCTTTTGGCATCTTGGTCATGAAATCTTTGCCCATGCCTATGTCCTGAGTACTATTATATAGGTTATCCTCCAGGGTTTTTATAGTTTTGGGTTTTACATTTAAGTCTTTATCTTGAGTTAATTTTTTGAATATGGTATAAGGAAGGTGTTGAGTTTCAATCTGCTGCATAGGGCTAGCCAGTTATCCCAACACTTCTTTCCTCATTACTTGTTTTACTCAGGTTTGTTGAAGATCAGATAGTTGTAGGTGTGTGGTCTTATTTCTGGGTTCTCTATTCTGTTCATTGGTCTATGTGTCTTTTTTTGTACCAGTATCATGCTGTTTTGGTTACTGTAGTCCTGTAGTATAGTTTGAAGTTGGTTAGCGTGATGCCTCTAGCTTTGCTCTTTTTGCTTAGGATTGCCTTGACTATTTGGGCTTTTTTTTTGGTTTCATGTAGATTTCAAAATAGATTTTTCTAGTGCTGTGAAGAATATCAAAGGTAGTTTAATGGGAATGGCATTGAATCTATAAATTGTTTTGGGCAATGTAGCCCTTGTAACAATATTGATTCTTTCTAGCCATGAGCATGGAATGTTTTTCCATTTGTTTGTGTCATTTCTAATTTCTTTGAGCAGTGGTTTGCAGTTCACCTTGAAGAGATCTTTCACATCTTTAGTTAGCTGTATTCCTAGGTATTTTATTCTTTTTGTGGCACTTTTGTGATTTGGTTCTTGGCTTGCCTGTTGTTGGTGTATAGGAATGCTAGCAATTTTTGCACATTGATTTTGTATCCTGAGACTTTGCTGAAGTTGTTTATCAGCTTAAGAAGCTTCTGGGCTGAGACAATGGGGTTTTCTAGATGTAGGATCATGTCATCTGCAAACAGGGATAGTTTGACTTTCTCTCTTCCTGTTTGGATGCCCTTTATTTCTTTCTCTTGCCTAATTGCTCTGGCCAGGACTTCCAATACTATGTTGAATAGGAGTGGTGAGAGAGAGCATCTTTGCCTTGTGCTGCTTTTCAAGGGGAATGCTTCCAGCTTTTGCCCATTTAGTATGATGTTGGCTGTGGGTTTTCCATAGATGGCTCTCATTATTTTGAGGTGTGTTCCCTCAGTATCTAGTTTATTGAGAGTTTTTAACAAGAAGGGATGTTGAATTTTTATAAAAAGTCTTTTCTGCATCTACTAGATGACTATGTGGTTTTTGTTTTCAGTTCTATTATGTGTGATGAGTCACATTTATTGATTCATTATGTTGAACCAACTTTGCATCCCAAAGATGAAGCCTACTGGATCATGGTGAATAAGTTTTTGATGTGCTGCTGGATTCAGTTTGCCCGTATTTTGTTAAGGATTTTTGCATTGATGTCGCCTAAAGTTTTTGTTTTTTTGATCTCAGCCAGGTTTTTGTATCAGGATGATACTGGCCTCATAGAATGAGGTAGGGTGGGATCCCTCCTTTTCAAATTTTTGGAATAGTTTCAGTAGGAATGGTACCATCTCTTCTTTGTACCTCTGGTAGAATTCAGCTATGAATTCATCTAGTCCTAGGCTTTTTTGGGTTGGTAGGCAATTTATTACTGTCTCAATTTCAGAACTCATTATCGGTCTGCTCAAGGATTCAATTTCTTTCTGGTTCAGTCTTGGGAGGGCGTATGTGTCCAGGAATATATTAATTTCTTCTAGATTTTCTAGTTTATGTGCGTAGAGGTGTTTATAATATTCTCTGATGATTGTTTGTATTCCTGTGGGGTCAGTGGTAATATCTCCTGTATAATTTCTGATTGGGTTATTTGGATCTTCTCTTTTTTCTTCTTTATTAGTGTATGAAGAAGTCTATTTATTTTGTTAGTTTTTTCAAAAAACCAGCTCCTGGATTTGTTTATTTTTTTGAATGATTTTTCATGTCTCTATCTCCTTCAGTTCAGCTCTGATTTTGGTTATTTCTTGGCTTCTGCTAGCTTTGGGATTTATTTGCTCTTGGTTCTCTAGCTCTTTTAGTTGTGATGTTAGGCTGTCAACTTGAGATCTTTCTAATTTTTGGATGTGGATGTTTAGTGCTATAAATTTCCCTCTTAACATTGCCTTGTCTGTGTCCCAGAGATTCGGGTATGTTGTCTGTTTGTTCTCATTAGTTTCAAAGAACTTCTTGATTTCCGCCCTAATTTCATTATTTACCCAAAAGTCATTCAGGAGCAGGTTATTCAATTTCCATGTAATTGTATGGTTTTGAGTAAATTTCTTAGTCTTGAGTCCTAACTTGATTATGCTGTGGTCTGAGAGACTGTTATGATTTCAGTTCTTTTGCATTTGCTGAGGAAAGTTTTATCACCAATTATATGATCAATTTTAGAGTAAGTGCAATGTGGTGATGCAAAGGGTGTATATTCTGTTGTTTTTGGATGAAGAGATCTGTAGATATCTATCAGGTCCATTTGATATAGGGCTGAGTTCAGGTCTTGAATATCTTTGTTAATTTTCTGTGTCAGAGATCTGTCTAATATTGTCAGTGGACTGTTAAAGTCTCCCGCTATTATTGTGTGGGAGTCTAAGTTTCTTTGAAGGTCTCTTGGAACTTGCTTTTTGAATCTGGGTGCTCCTGTGTTGGGTGTACATATATTTAGCATATTTAGATCTTCTCGTTGAATTGAACCTTTTACTCTTATGCAATGCCCTTTTTGTCTTTTTTGATCTTTGTTAGTTTAAAGTCTGTTTTTTGAGAAATGAGGATTGCACTCTTTGCTTTTTTTCTGTTTTCCATTTGCTTGACAGATTTTCCTCCATCCCTTTATTTTGAACCTATGTGTGTCACTGCATGTGGGATAGGTCTCTTGAAGACAGCAGGCCAGTGGGTCTTGGTTCTTTATCTAGCTTGTTACTCTCTGTCTTTTAACTGGGGCAGTTATCCCATTTACTTTTAATATGATATGTGTGCATTTTAATATTGATGTTAATTGATATGTGTGCATTTTATCCTGTCATCATAATCTTAGCTGATTATTTTGCAGACTTTTTATGTGGTTGCTTTATAGTGTCACTGGTCTGTGTACTTCAGTGTGTTTTTACAGTGGTTGGTAACAGCATTTTCTTTCCACATTTAGTGTTTCCTTTGGAAGCTCTAGTAAGGCAGATCTTGTAACAAATTCCCTCAGAATTTGCCTTTCTGAAAAGGATATTATTCCTCTGCTTTTGAAGCTTAATTTGGCTGGATATGAAATTCTTGGTTGGAATTTCATTTCTTTAAGAATGCTGAATATTGGGTCCCAATCTCTTTTGGCTTATAAGCTTTCTGCTGAGAGGTCCACTATTTGTCTGATGGACTTCCCTTTGCAGGTGACCTGGCCTTTCTCTCTAGCTACATTTTTTCTTTCATTTTGACTTTGGAGAATCTGACGACTTTGTGTCTTGGGGATGATTTTCTTGTGGAGTGTTTTACTGGGGTTCTCTGCATTTCCTGAATTTGGATGTTGACCTATCTGGTTAGGTTGGGGTAGTTCTCATGGATATCATAAAATACATTTTTCAAATTGGTTCCATTCTCACCTCTTTGCTACACCAATCAGTCATAGATTTGGTCTCTATGTAATCCTATGTTTCTTGGAGGTTTTGTTCATGTTCCCTCCTTTTGATTCTTTTTTCTCTCTTCTTGTCTGCCTGTTTTATTCCAGAAAGACAGCCTTCAAGCTCTGAGATTATTTCCTCCACTTGGTCTATCCTGTTATTAATACTTGTGATTGCATTATAAAATTCTTGTATTGTGTTTTTCAGCTCTATTAGTTCAGTTACAGTCTACTCTATACTGGCTATTTTATCTGTCAGCCCCTGAAATGTTTTATCAGAATTTTTAGCTTCTTTGCGTTGGGTTACAACATGCTCCTTTGGCTCAGTGAAGTTTGTTTTTATCCATATTTTGAATTCTACTTCTGTCATTTCAGCCATCTCAGCCTTAGTCCAGTTCCATACCCTTGCTGGAGAGGTAATGCTGTCATTTGGAGGCAAAAGTCAGCCATCTTGGCCCTAATGGCCCACTGTATTCTTTCCTGTTCAGTCCATTCCACTCCATTCTGTTCCATTCTGTTTTGGAGGAGAGACCAATCTGAATGTGCCTAGAGACTTGTTTTCTTTCCTTTTAGCTTAGTAGAGAGCTGGCTCAGCAGATCTGAGTTATGCAATGAAAGAGCAGGGCTGAGCTCCACAGTCTCCTCCTCATTTCTTCAAGCAGGCAGCCCCTGAAGCTACATGGTTCCTCAATGTAAGTATGCAGAGTGTCATGTGTGTCATGGGGCATATCCTTGTCTACTGATTCACTTACTGTATACATTCAGTCCCGTCAACTCAGCAGGATAATGAGAGCCTAGGAGTAGGATCTCATGCACATTACTCTTTCTCTGCTTGTGCATCTTTCCCCCATAAATCCTATTTTGTATTTACGTTGCATGGTAATGGTCGGAGGTGTATTGATGTCCCCTTTGCATGCCAATTTCATTTTAAGAAGGACTGTCAGCCACATCAAATCAAAAGTGTTATATCCCACAGCTTAAAAAAAAGCCATTCTGATCCAGCTGGTTGTACCCTTACTGGAAGCAGTGTGACAAAAAGACCTGAAGCACTTGTTTGGAGCACAATTACCTGGATGAGAAGAATTGTGCTCTTCCTTTACATTTGTTAATTCTCAAAAGGGAGGTTGGCCAAATGATCTTGTAGCAAAGAAAGCTTAATTTCTGCTCTTAGTCAAGCCAACCCACATACGTTTTTATTCACCTGAATGTGGTCCAAGACTGCATTTCAATGAGCTCCTGTCATCTGAGACTCTCAGCTGGAGCAGGGCTGTACATGCATAGCAAAACCACCTGGGAGGTGCTTCTGCCTACACTTGTCTCACCAGAGGTAGGATTCAAAATATCTAGTAACGGGTCTGAAGACAGATGCTTGACGGAATAATGGAGAAAGGCCCTGCTCTGCCAGGCATTCATGGAGTTCAGTTGCTGGGTCATAGAAGACTGGGAAAGGGGCTGCTGTCATGAGGGTGAGAGCTGGGCGCATAGGCTGTTTACCTTGCTGTCTCTCCGCCTGGGGAGCTTGTGCCCCACACACCTCCTTCACCTCCAGCAAACTGTGAGACACATCAGAATTGACTAGAGATGGGTGTTAGGACAAAGCTCATCAGGTGTTTCTGGCTTGTCCCTCCTGACTCCATGATGAGGACTCCTGTTGCAGAGCAGTAAAACACTGCCGAAAATGGGAAGAAGCCTTCTTTCACTCTGTAATTGGGTTGTAGATTATAGAATGTAAGATTGTAGATGTAAGATTGTAAGATTGTAGAATGTAAGATTATAGAATGTAAGAATGTAGATTATAGTGTGGAATGGAGAAAGCTATGGGAATCAGTTGTGGCAGGTGAGGGTACGGAAGCAAAACGAGAGTTTTGAAAAAAAGTTCTTCATGTCCTTCTGCCACTTTGAACCTTATGGTAAGGTACCTTGAAATGTGTGTCTTGTCCTCAGCACTACTGACATTTGGGGCTGATAATTCTTTGTTGTTGGGGGCTGTCATATGCATCATAGAATATTTAGCAGCAATCCTGGCCTCTATACACTGGTTGCTAATAGTACTCCTCTGCCTTCTGCTGTGACAATGAAAAACAGCTCCAAGCTGGACGTGGTGGCTCATGCCTGTATTCCCAACACACTGGGAGGCTGAGGTGGGAGGATGTCTTGAGGCCAGAGGTTTGAGACCAGCCTGGGCAACATAGCGAGACCCACATGTCTACAAAAAATAATTAAAAAAAATAAGCCAGGCATAGTGGGGCATGCCTGTAGTTCTAGCTACACCAGAGGCTGGGGCAGGATTGCTTGAGCCCAAGAGTTTTAGGCTGCAGTGAACTATGATTGTGCCATTGCACTTTAGCCTGGGACACAGAGCATAACCTTTTTTCTAAACAAACAAGCAATCCCCCACTTTCCCTGCCAAAAAGCCAAAAAATGGCTCCAGACCTTGTCAAATGCTCCCTGGGGGCAAAATCATCCTTGGTTGAGAATCAATCATTGCTTTATATTATGAATACTTTCCTGTATCCCCATTATTTTATTTTTTTTTGAAGAGTCAAGCAATTCTGTTTTTAATACATAATAACATGGAAACATTTAATAATGTCCATACTTTTGATTTTTTTTTTTTTTTTTGAGATGGAGTTTCACTTTTGTTGCCCAGGCTGAGAATGCAATGGTGTGATCTTGGCTCACTGCAACCTCTACCTCCCAGGTTCAGGCAATTCTCCTGCCTCAACCTCCCAAGCAGCTGGGATTATAAGCGTGTGCCACCATACACGGCTAATTTTGTATTTTTAGTAGAGACGAGGTTTCTCCATGTTGGTCAGGCTGGTCTCGAACTCCCAGTCTCAGGTGATCCACCCACCTTGGCCTCCCAAAGTGCTGGGATTACAGGCATTAGCCACTGTGCCTGGCCTGATGTATGTTTTATTATTTTGCTTTGCATCACTATAAAAAGTATCTGGGCCTGGGTAATTTATAAAGAAGTTTAATTGGCTCATGGCTCTGCAGGCTGTACATGAAGTACAGTGCTGGCATCTGCTTCTGGTGAGGGCCTCAGGAGGATTACAATCATGGCAGAAGGTGAAATGGGAGCCAGCACATCACACGGTGAGAGCAGGAGCAAGAGAAAGAGGGAGGAGCCAGGCCCCTTTAAACTACCAGATCTCCCATGAACTAAGAGAGAGAGAACTCGCTTATTTCCATGGGGACACATCAAACCATTCATGGGAGATCCAGCGTAGTAAATAAAGAGATGCAACTCTTTTTTTTTATTTCTTTCATTGCCTTGGTAAGACCACCAGAGAGAAGACTGTTAAAAAGAGTTACTAGGTGATGGAAAACATGGAGGTTCTACTGGATATTGATTAAAGAGCAATGCTTCAATAGTAAGTCCCATGCTTAACTTCATAATTTATAATTTAATAAGGATCAAGAGCAATATATTAAAAAGTCTTAGGTGTTTCCAAGGTCAGTGTTAGTAATGGAGTCCACACTGAGCCCTTTTCAGAAATGAAATGTGGAAAAGTTTACATGGCCTCATTCAACACACTCTCAATTTGGTGTCAGCTTGCCCCATTCCTTGTCCTGTTCTTGGCTAGGTTTCTTTTCCCTCCTTCCAAACAATGTTTGCTGGGAGATGCAAAGTACTTTATCCTAAACAAAACATGATGGAGGAAAGGGAAGCAACTGGGAAAATAATAGTAATCAAGTGATGCATTCCCAAGCTTTTGGATGCTCTGGTGTTTTGAATGACCATGCCCTGGTGCCCTCCTCTAGTAGGCAATTGAGAGCTGGCTGTGGGGAGGGCGTTTGCTGACCTTGGAAGCACAGAACCTCTCAGAGAGAATGGAATGCCTTTTGTATACAAGGAACAAACAGTAGTTAGCCTCTCAGCACTTAACAGCCACAGTGAGGTGAAGGTTACCAGGGAAAGCTGAGAAAAATATTTTAAGATTTGCTGGGAGACCTTAATTATCAAAGCTGTTTGGATTACACAAAAAATAATTATTTTTTTTCAAGGAGTGAGATTTTTCTTTCTTTCTTTTTTATTGGTACCCATTTCTTGTCGCGCCTTTCTTCTATTAAACATGTACACGCATGTGTGTACACACACACACACACACAGAATAAAAGAGTAAAATTTCTGCTGAATCTGCATTTTCTGTCCTGAAACGTAGGGAGATGCCAGGGGCCAGCCTTTGCCACAGTTCTGTCTGCTCTGTCGTATCAGATATTTCTGTCTACATATTACTCACTCCTGATATCTGCTACAAAAAAGTAGGAATTTGAAAATATCTTTCAAAATATATATATTTTTAAAATAAGACTTTCTGTAGGATTAATTTTTTCCCGTAACAGAATATTATATACCTGCCTACCTTAGAAAAACTTGAATTCAAACAAAAGAAAGTAGAAAGGAGAAAGAGAAATGAGAGTGAATGAAAGAGAGATGGAGAGAGAAAGAGACAGAGAGAGACTGGGGAGGAGCCTATGTAGGTTTCTACCATCTCAAAGTGACTGCCAATAGGCCTCTGATCAACGTTGTGTGGTACATAGTTTTGCAGTTGATGTAACATATTGGAAGCTGTTTGAAGGACTAACCGCATTTATCTTTGCTCCCTTTGTATTCTTAGCAGAGCCTAGTACAAAGTAAGAGCTCTATAAATATTTGTTGAATGTTAAATATTTTTACTGTAATTGTATATTACTTAAAATGAACTAATGAATAAAAGGAATTGGCCAGCCACAAGTGGGATCACAGAATGCTGTAAGCAATCATTTTGGCTAACTCTTCATTTATTGAGGAGGGGCATCGGGCTTGGAGCTCTTTAGACACTTGCCAAGGTCTAAAGTGGCAGAGCCAGTAGACAGACCCACCTCTTCTGAATCCCAGTATTTTCTTTATTATTATTATTATTATACTTTAAGTTCTAGGGTACATGTGCATAACGTGCAGAATCCCAGTATTTTCATAATCAATCGTTTGTAACCTAAAATCCTTCTGATTGCAGCTTCTCAGAAATGCCGAATGATGTTTGTTTATTTAAAATCACTTTTATCTTTTAAGCTTCCAAGAAAGTTTGAAGATAAAGGCAACATTTGTCTTTGAATTTCCCTTTGTCATTGGTTTTAAGGCCTTACAGCACATCCTATTCACTCTTGGGGATTAAAATAATTCAGATACCCAGGTCATTACCCACATTTCCTGAATCAGAATGTCAAGGACCCAGACACCGATATTTTAAGAAACACTTCCCAGGTGATTACAATACTCAGTGATGTTGGGAACCACCACTCTGGAGAGTAAACTTTCTTTGACAGTAGTTCTAAAGTCCACTTCCCATTGAGCTGAATTTGATGTTCTTACTCTTTGTGAAAATGTCATACCATCATAACATTCCATGACTTTCCACCAAGTTGGCACATTGTTAGTATGTATAAATAGAAACTTTTTTTGACTTTTTTGGTGGAGTCAGCAAAGACCAACTTCCAATATTTATTCTCCTCTCTTTCATCATAAACAGGTTTCTGATGCTTCATGTGGCTGCTCCACAAAAAACCACACCTCCAGCCTCTTTTGCACCTAGCTTTGGCCATGTGACTTGGCCAATGAGATGTGAAAGAAAGTAATCTGTGTAAATTTGGATTGTGCCTTTAAAAGAAAAGAAGCTTGCCCTCCCTTTCTCTCATTCCTACTTGGTTCATACCAACGCTCATCCAGACTATTATGTGACAGAGAAATAAACATCTATCTTATTCAAGTCCCTGTAGTTTCGTCCTTTGTTGCAGCTCAACTAGTGCAACAGTCTGATAAAGTCTAAATTATAACCCTGGATTTCCTGGATCTCATTTCCTTTGTTTATTACCCATGACATAACACATAATGAAGTCTTTCAGGGCTGGAATCAAGTCTCGGGCATTTTTTTTCTATTTCTGAAAGCCTGGAAATGCTAGCAACACCTATTTATCCAATAACTATATGTCGACCAATGCCAGTCTGTCTACACACCAAAATAAAAAAAAGGGAATATACAATTTCATTCTAAGACAATGATATGGAATCATAGGAGGACCTTGTGACTGAGATGATCACTCGGTCATAGAAATCCATATTCTCTTCTTCGGGAGCACAAAGTTGAATTACATTTCCCGGCTTCTCTGCATCTAGGTGTGGGTGGCTGCATGAATGAGTTTTTGGTTCATTCTGTTAGATCAATATACTTTAAATCTCTTTACCTGCATTCACATTGTTTACCACTCTAACTTCTGTTTCTATTTTTTTTCCCTACTCAGGTTAACTTCCCTTGGAGTCCACCAAAATTGGTGTTTTTAAAATCAACCTCATGCTTCCTTTAAATTGATTAACGCTTTTTCCCACTGCCTCCTCTCACCCTATCACAATGTTCCAACCATGTCCAACATTCATCTTCAGGTTGCATTTGAGAGAAACTGTTGATTCAGAAAACTAAGTTCACACTAATGTGCATGCTTTCTACTTCTAATTAATTTTTCATTGTTCTTTTCTGCAGTATTGCTTTTATATACTTCTTATTTCCAGCCTGTCTTGGGCTGTATGCCACATTTCCGGCCTTGGGAAAAGTATGCCTGAAAGAGCATACGAATATCTTTTACAACATTCTGCTTTCTCTGACAGCATAATGCCAGCTGCAATCTTTGTTTCTGTTTGTTCTTCAATTGTCCTTAGCATAGGAGTATTTGTGTATTTCTAACTGGGGTATTCTCTTCCATTGTCAGATGCCAATTATTGCATATGTTGGGGGAACTAAAACTAAAACATGTAACAAATCAATGAATGCTCATTAATGGAATGGAAAGTACAAAACTTGAAGCATAAGCATCATTTCTAGTGGCTTACTTCTTTGCAAAATAAAAGATTGACTGTGTAAGGAAATACTCATGTTAGTGCCCAGCATACAGTTTTGAATGTCAGATGCTCATAAAAGCGGACTTCAAAACTTATTTTGCCTATATACAGACTAATTTTGTCAGAGTGTGGATTTACTTTGCCTCTTGCTAACAGAAGAAATCTCAACTCTTTAATGTGGCCCACCTCAATCTACCCCCACTGGGGTTTCCAGGCTACTTCTGCTACATTGCCTGGACACCTCTCTGTTCACCTTCGCCTAAGGATACTACTGGTATTATTTAGGTTAACACAAGCTCCTGTCACAAGTAAACCCCAATGCAGAATGATTTAAACACAGTAGAAGTTCATATATTTCTCACTCACTAAACAATCCAAGGTAGGTGCTCCTGGTAGGCAGGAGAGCTCTCCTCCATGAGGTCAAGCCGAGAATCAAACTGATGAGGGCTCTGCTGTCTTCAGCCCGCAGCTTCCACAGCTGCCCTGGTCACCTTTGTTCCAGCCAGTTAGAGGGCAAAATGGACAGAAAGCCCATGTGAGGGGTTTCTGGGCCAGCCCCGTTGGTCATCACTTCTACTCATATTCCATTAGCTAGAATTTTTAGAAGCGTGGCCATACTGAATTGCACAGGAGTTTTAGGAAAGATAATCTGGCCAAATGTAGGAGGAAGAGGAAATGGATATTTGTGAACAGCTAGTAGCTTCTGCTACACACTCTTTTATGACCCTGTCCTTTTACTCATACAGCTTCTTTAGCCTACTTAGTTTTCAAGATCTAGCTCAAAAGCAATCTCTTTGTCTAAGCCTCCTAGTTGTGATGACTTGTTCCTTCCTCTGTCTTCCATCTTGAACCTCTGTTATCGCCACTTTTGAATTCTACCGTGTGCTCTGTTAGTTTTTTATGCATTGGCCTTACTCACTTAACTGTAAGCTCCTTAAGCAAACCACCATATTGTGGTGGGGGAAAGCAGAGGTGTGGGGTCACACAGGAATGGCTTTAAATCAGCTGCGCTACTTTTTAGCTGTGAGACCTTGATCAAGTCACTTTCTCTGTCTTCTCATTTTCCTCACCTAAAGAACATGAGTAATACTGCATAGTGTGGTAGGAAGGGCTAACTAGGGTAATACTTGAAATTTTCTGATGGGATTTCATAATAATAAATTCTCTGTAGATGTTAATGTTGCAGCCCTTTGCCTCTTCTACAGTGATTTTCCCCTTCATTGGCATTTAAAAAATGTAGCTGAACTGAGCTCTAAGTCCTATGCCTTCACAGCACTACAGTAGCAGAGGTTCAAGTCAAGAGCGTGAACTGCTGGTATATCCAGCATGGGCAACAGAGGCGAGGACAGAAGGAAGCCACTTGGAATAGCATGAATATGTTGGCTATGCAGGCGTTCACTCAGCTCTGGAAGACTCATCGCCTGCTTAACGAATTGTGTTAACTCCAGCCAAGCTTGCAGCTGCCTCAGATGACCTCTGAGAATTGCTATACACCAGGCAACGGCTGCTTCATTACAGATAAGGCCAGAGGCAGCAAGCAGAGCTCAAGCCAGGGCTGCCCCTGGTGACCCACTTAAGCCTCCGCCAAGAGCTACTGGGGCACTGGAGTGAGAAGAGGGGGGTTAGAGGAAACTAGGTACCAAGAGAATGGCAGAAAATGCATCACAGATGATTTTATCCCATATTGATTACTCTGATGCCTATCCCTGTTCAGGTGCTTTGGAAAGTACTATTTTAGCCCCAGGCATTTGCCTGGGTGAGGTGGAGAAAAGAAGACCAAAGGATATAGACCTTTCCTGGCTTATTGTTGTTGTCGCATCTTTAATTTTCCCCACGTGGGATATTATCAGTATTATACCGGAGTGGGTATCCATTCCTAGCTGAAGAGCCATGCGGAGCAGCGGTTAAGAGCAGGGCAGTGGAGGTAGGCCACCTGGTTTGACTAGCATCCTCACAACTTTTTCCCCCCAGCTTTTCTGTATAATTGACAAATAAAAATTGTATATATTCAAGGTGTACAAAGTGATGTTTTGATATATGTGTACACTGTATACATATATAATACATACACTTATATATGAATACATATACATACATTCATGTATACATTGTGAAATGATGTATATAATCAAGTTAATTAACATCTCCATCACCTCATGTAGTTAGCTTTTTTTATGATGAGAAGCCCTAAGATCTTCTCTTTTAGTAAATTTCAGGTATACTATGCATTATTAACTATAGTCACCATACTGTACATTAGATATCCAGAACTTGTTCATTCTGTCTGACTGAATGTTTGTACCCCTTTACAAAATCTCCCATTTCCTCCACTCCCAGCCCCTGGAAACCACCATTATACTCTTGGTTTCTATACATTTAACATGTATATATTCCACATGAGTGAGATCATGCAGTATTTGTGTTTCTGTGTCTGGCTGATTTTACTTAGCATAATGTTGTCCAGATTTATCCATGTTGTTGCAAATGACAAGATTTCCTTCTTTGTAAAGGCTGAATAATATTCTAGTGTGTGTGTGTCTGTGTGTATACATACATATATATATATATACACCACATTTATATAGACACACCACATTTTCTTCATTCATACATTCATTCATTCATTTATTCATCTATAGGCATTTAGGTTGTTTCCATGTCTTAGGTATTGTGAATAACGCTGCAAAGAACGGGGGAGTGCAGAGATTTCTTTGACATACTGTTTCATTTCCTTTGGATATATACCGAAAAGTGGGATTGCTGGATCACATGGGAGTTCTAGCTTTAATTTTTTGAGGATCCTCCATACTGTTTTTCATAATGGCTGTACCAATTTACATTCCCACCAACGGTGTGCAAAGGTTCACTTTTTTCCACATCCTCGCCAGCACTTGTTACCTCTTGTGTTTTTGATCATAGCTGTTCTAACAGGTGTGAGGCGATGTCTCATGGTAGTTTGAATTTGCATTTCTCTGATGATGAATGATGTTGAGCACCTTTTCATATACCTGTTAACTGTTTGTGTGTCTTTGGAAAACTGTTTATTCTGGTTCTTTGTCCATTGCAAAATCAGAATATTTGTTTTTGTTTTTGCTTTTGCTATTGAGTTGTATGAGTTCCTTATATAGTTTAGATATTAACCCCTTATTGCACATATAGTTTGCAAATATTTTCTCCTATTCCATGGGTTGCAAACTCACAGCTTACATGTTGTATAACTTCACATCACCAAATTGCTCTGTGCTTCAGCTTCTTCATGTACAGAGTGGGCCTAATTAATTATCTGATGGAACTGTTTTAGGATTGCATGGGTTAATATATATAAAAGACTTAGATCAGGGCTAATGGTAATTGAGGTATAAGTGTTTGTTGGGTAATATTTATATGTATACAAACCGAAAAAACATTTCTCTCCTTTCCTCATCATTTTCCACTGCTGAATTCATTACATTTCCTGAAGATGAAGAGCCTCCAAACACTTCAGTGGTTACCACAGTTGGTTTGACTGTTACCTAAAAATTCATGTGGAAATTTAGTGGCCAATTGACAGTATTGAGAAGTGGTGCGTTTATGAGGTGATTAGCTCATAAGGCCCCACCCTTCTGAATGGATGAAGGTCATTATCCTGGGAGTGCGCTAATCACCTCAGGAGTGAGCCCCTGATGAAAAGGACGAATTCAGCCTGATTTCCTCTCTTTCTGTCTCACATGCTCCCTTCTGCATTCCGCCTTTCTCCCATGGGATTGCCCTCACCTGATGCTGGCACCATGCTCTTGGACTTCTCAGCCCCTAGAAATGTGAGAAATAAATGGATTTTCTTAATAAATTAACCAGTCTGTAGTATTCTGTTATAGCGGCAGAGAAAGGACTAAGACAGGTTCAGACCCGTTTGGTGGATTAGATGTGTTTATGACTGTGTCAAGGAATCTCAAGAGGGTTTTTGTCAGGACAGGAGAAAAGTTGAGAGATAACTTACCACATGGAAACCAGAGTCTGGCTTGACTAGAAGATGAATTTCTGAGGTTTAGAGAGGAGTAGATTCCAGGTACAGGATGGTGGCTGTACTCAAACCTATTCTGCCTGGCTATTGTGGCAGGGGGAGAAAACCACCTGTTTGTAAACCAAGAGATACATCAGGGCCCAAGGAGTCCTCCTTTGGTATCCCCTGATGGAACGTACTGCAGAGGAAAGGAGGTCCTTCCAGTGTCACAGGGGACTGCTGAGTACTCACAGGGCACTGAGGGCTGAGGGGCTGGTTTCCGTGGTGACCAGCAGAGATGTGGGTCCAGGCTGGGGAAGATGGAGTATCCTGTTGAGCAGTTGAGACCCTCTTGGCCAGCTCAGTTGCTAGCGGTAGCCAGGATGGATTCATGTCATAGGTTGGCTTGTCTGGAAGCAGATGCCAAGATGGAGATAGGTCTGCAGGATATTTACTAGGAATTAACACCTTTGGAAGGATAGAGGGGAAGAAGCAGGATTGGGCAGACAGAGAAGTTAAATAAACTTCAATACAGGCCCAATAATGCCTCGACCAGTCTCTTTGGGAGCTCTGGATTGCATATGCCTGCCAGAGTTGTTCCGAGTGAGCTAATATGGTTGGACCTTTAAATCCACCTCCATCAGTCATTGGGTGTGGGCTGTGCCAGGAAAGGAGCATCTCTCTGTAGCTAAGGCAGATTTGGAAGGAGCTAAGCACTGAGATGAGTACTGCCTTTGGGGGGATCGGGGTGTCACATCTCCATGTCCACCACAGCTCATACAGCCACAGGAGGGGAGTCTCAGTGATGCTGGAGGAGGGGTGGGAACTCTTCCAAGGCCTGGTGTTCCTATATTAGCAAGTAGGGTTTTCAAGCTGATGAAATGTGTGCAATTAATATTAATGTGACCTTGTTCATACCCATGCCCTGGTGAGGTATGGAGACATTTAAGTTTTTATGTTAACTGCACACTTTATAATAAAAAATAATAGAAATAATGAAAGAAATGACCTAAAATCTCACCATCCCCTCTAGTCATTTGCTCCCTTCTAGTTTTTTTTCTTAGATATGCCTGTAACTTTTATAGAGTCTGGTTTTATTTTGTTTTTATGCTAATTCAAAGAGATCAAAAGTCTAGACACTGTGTGGGTAAAGTGGTCTGGGTGGTAATGAAAGGGGTGTAATGTGGACAGCATGGGTGAGGAGACACAGCATACATCACTGCGCAGCCCAGGCATTAGGTAGAGAATCGGATGGAGGAAATAAATTCTCTTATAGCTCTGACCATGAGCTCCACCTCCCTCTTTAGAGAAATTAATCTTTATGATTAAATGGGGGCATTGCTATTGAGAGCAATATTCTTAATATCTTATAGCAGCCTGTTTCTTCTGAGTCATCAGTACAATTTCCCTGAGCTTGTTAGTTTTTGCATGTTTGCCTCATAACAGGCACCTGCATTTTGGGTTGATTATTTGCATTTAAAAAAATAGGCTGCTCACACTGCATTAAATTTTTATAGCTACTGTGTTCATTGATCAGATCACTCTGTTAGCGGTTACTATTCCAGCTGTATGTTTTAATTACACTTGAACAATCAGGCTTTCTTAGTACTTGAGTAATTTGCTGAGTTTAATTTGTCCCTTTGTCTAATTCTGGCTTAAATTATTTCATTAATGTTGGCAGTCCTGGATTACACACCCTTCCTGGTCTTTTTAAGTCAATTTCCTGGGATTTTAATTATGTAGAACAGTCAATAAAAGTTGATGCCAACAAAAGAACTATTGAGGCAAAAGATCATGAAGGATATATGCCCACAAGATAAATTTTTTTAATGAACATCCTTGACATTTATGCCAAAACATTAATTAATTTATACCATACCCTCTATGAGAATGGTCAGTGATTTTAATTTTCATTTAGCTAATGACAAAATGTGGTACAGAGAAACCGGGCAAACTATTGAAAGCTGCACAGCAAGGCAGAGGAAAATGATTAGATATTTCTAGATCAAAGAAATGTTAAAACAAATGAGTTACTTGAAAGCAATCATAATGTATTAGACTCTAGTGAAAACACTGACTTCTGGTAACTACATATTTTGTTTCCATATTCAAGAAATTATAGAAGAAAGGTGACTAAGCATCTAGTTCAGACGTATTATACTATCTGACTGTGGGCTACATTTGACTCACAGAACTGTCTTCTGGGGTCCACACAATTTTAAATTTTAAATTTGAATTTGAAAGCCTTTAAAAGGGACCTGAACTCTCCAGCTGCCCACCACTGCTTATGGTCTTGTATTTGGCCTGCTTTACACATATTTGTTACCTTCCTGATTCTACTTGAGTTTGCTCTACCTGATTCTTGTTCACTGCCTCTCTTTTAGCTAGAAAAATAAGATCCAGAGGGTTGAAGTTGGAAGGTACCCATACAATTACTCATAGCGATGAGTCTAGAACCTTAATTTCATGGATCCAGTCCAGTATATTTTCCATAGCACCACGCAGCCTCTCTAAATTTCCTTCAGAGAATTCAAGCAAGACAGGTATTTCATTACCTCTTTTTGGATTATGGAAATAAGGCCTTTCAGCTATAATATAGACACACAGAGCACACCAGCAGTTTCCCAATGCTTAAAAAGCATGTTAGTTTGGTGTGGCATAGAGAATGTTAGCTTCGAGTCAAAAGACACAGTTCCAGTCTCAGCTGTGTCACTAACTAGAGGCTATTTGACTCCACGGGCTTTAGTTTCCTAAGGGTGTTAGAGTAGATGAGCTTTAAGTTCCTTTTCAGACCTAGGATTCTATGATTCTTTCATGAACTCCAATAAAAGCATACACAGGAGGAAGAGAAAGATAAACCATTCCACTAAAACGCCACTGGGCCAGGCTGTCTGTTTTCTTCTGGGAGCACTTTTGAAACTAAGTTTTACAATCCTCACTCAACTTTTCACTGGGATAAAAAATTCAGAACTATATTCTGTATTAGTCTGTTTTCATGTTTCTGATAAAGACATACCTGAGACTGGGTAATTTGTAAGAAAAAGGTTTACCGGATTCACAATTCCGTGTGGCTGGGGAGGCCTCATAATCATGGTAGAAGATGAAAGGCGTGTCTCACATACAGCAGACAAGAGAAGAGGGCTTGTGCAGGGAAACTCCGCCTTATAAAACCATCTGATCTTGTGAGACTTGTTCGCTATCACGAGAACAGCATGGGAAAGACCTGCCGCCATGACTCAATTACCTCCCACCGGGTCCCTCCCAACAATACATGGGAATTAAAGATGAGATTTGGGTGGGGACACAGCCAAACCATATCATATATCATCTAGGGAAGTACTTATTAGTAAATATATATATATATATTAGTACTTAAAAGGTCTCTGGAAGAAACAAAATGGATAACTGAGAGATCTTCAGATTCTCTGATCCCTTTGAGGAGGGTATTCCTAAACTATGGACTGTCATTTTAACTACATCATGAGTTCCTTGAGTAAAAGGGTTTGTTTTTATTTATCTTTGTTTTCTAGGTGCTTAGGACATCCTCTGGTATATAGCAGGTGTTCAATAAATATTGAATGAATTTCAACATTCAGAGGAGGACCATGGAATCTTAGTGTTGGAAGGGGTCTCAGAAATCGAATCCAGTCTCCTTGCCAATGCAGAAATTCTCTGTACAATATCCTAGGAGGATGCTCACCAGCTGCACCAGTTTACTTGGCCATTTATTCCATGAATATTCATCCAGTGTCCCCTATGTACCAGGAATGATTTTGGGATGCAGTAGTGAATCAAGGAGATATGGTCCCTATACCAAGAAGCCTGCTGCTTCTTCCTGAACATTACCAGTGACTGGGATACATAAACTATGTGTGACAGACCTGCATTCCACCAATGGCCAACTCTTGGCACTAATAATCTATGTGTGGAAAAGAAACCCTTATAAGGTGATGCTAGTATTGGTTCTTGCAGAAACTTTTTCCATGTGTCCCTCCAGATTGCTCTAGGACCTTCAGTATTTCTGAGCCTGTCTGCATTTATGAGAGGATGCCATCTGTTTATCATCCAGCCTTCACCTTGAGCTCAATCTCAGCCACCATTTTACATCTCTTAAACTACTAGGATGTGGGAACTGACCTGTGCTAATGACCACCTACCTTCAGACCAACTAGGGTCATGCATGGGGGAAGGAGATGACACTCTGCCTGATCAGCCAGTAAAATCAGCAGTGACCTGCCATGTTTGGAAAGATTGCCTTGTGGCCTGATCTCCCATAAAGTTTTCTTGCCCAGGTGACAGAGGCGGTTCAGTCTTTTCTCCAAAGCCTCAATATGTAAGTGGTTGAAAACTTATTTTTTGAAATATGAATTAAGAAAATCTGAGTGAGCATGGGTGGGAAGCAATATTGCTGAAAGACAGGCTGGGGCTCAACGCAAAGTTATAAAACATGTCCTGTTTCAGGAATGCTCTGTTCACAATCTTCAGTTGCCACCTGTATTCCCTGCAAATGCTTATTGAGCCGAATAAACTCATTAGCACGGCAGCCTCCATTCTCAATGGTTTGCTTATGACTTGCCTTTCTAACTTCATCTCCTATTAGTTCCCCTTACAGATACTTTGTTTAGTTAAACTGAGCCTCTCACTACTTACTTAAGCATCTTCTATATTTTCTTCCTTCTAGTTTTTGCTTAGGTTTTTCTTTCATTTTAGAATTCCCTTCCTTCTACCTAGAAGACTCTACCCTCCAATCTGTGTGTGCCAAAAGCCTACTCATCATTTAAGGTCCATGAAGTGTTCCTTAATTCATGATGGTTCTTCCTCTCCCTCAACTTCCTCCCCCGCTGGAAGTATTTTCCCTCTATTTCAAGCTTCTGTAGAACTTGAAGTATGCTTCTCTTCCAGTATCTGCTTTTAAATATAATATAATTATAATAGCCATTAAATGGTAATTACGTCAGGTTAAGCTCCTTTGAAACAGTGTCCTTGTCTGATATCTTTGAGTTTTCTACAGGTCAAGCTGAGTGTTTTGCATTCAACAATATTGAATAAATTGAATCAATTACTCTCAGAAGATGCCAAAGAGATGCAAATCTCTAAACATAACCATTAAAAATGGAGTCACTGTATAGGCTGGTCTCAACGCTGTATAACATTAAAAATAAAAAAAAGACACCTGTTTGGAATTCTGAGCCTGTTTGGAATTCTAAAAAACTTGGACAAGCAATTTTAATCTTTAAAAACGTAGTCTTTCCAAAACACAGCAAAACAAATAAGCAAATGAAATACAAACAAAGCCAAACAGAAAGGATTCACAGTCGCAGTGTATTGTTAACCTGTTAAAATAATCTTCTCCCCCTGCCTCTTTAAACATGTCTCAAAGGTGTTCTCTATCTCGGCCTGAGCACCCCACAATCTCCTACCCTCAGCTTTTGCAGGTTTCCCAGGCTCCCTAGTGCCTTCTCTCTGCTCTTGCCAATAGAAACTCAACTATTCTTTTTGTTTTTTCCCGTTTTCCCCGCATCAGTGCCCCCATCAGGGTCACAAAAGCATACCAGTTGGGGGATCTTGGTAAGCCAGAATTCCTCTGGGTGGATGTGAGTCAGGGATTTTGTGGGTAACCCCCTTCCCCACTTATAGAAGCTGTTATGGTGCATTTAAATTCACTAAAGACAGCCTAAAATGGGTGTTCCACTGAGGATTTCTGAGACAGGGAATTGCCATTACTTCCTGGCTAAAAAAGAACATGTAAGAGCTTGCTCTGGGGTTAGTTCCTGACAGCCTCTTTTTGAGTTGGGCCTTTGGACCAAACAACCTCAAACCAAGGTCTGTGGGACAGTGGTCAGCTAAGTGGAAGCCGGCCTTGCTGCTGGTTGGCAGACATCGACTCCCAAGCCACACATGAGAGTGTGAAGAGTCCTCATCTTCAAAACCATTTGTTACCCTCAATGACAGGAGGCTACCCCCTCCCGGGGTATGAGTTGACAGTAAGCATTTTTCAGCTTGTGCTTTCAGAATGTAACTAGTGTAGTATTTTTTATTCCAGTGCTGCTTGACTTGCTTCATTTGCTTTTATGACAGTGCTTGGGTACGATTAAATGACAATTTAATGCGTATAATAACTCATTTAAAGTTTTAGTGAGGGCTTGAATGAAGGTGATGTGGTTTGAGCACATTTTTGAGCAGACTCTACAGTATAAGCCTAAGCTAGGGGGTAACTTAGAAAGATTTCTTATTTTAGAATAACTCGAATTTCTACACCTTTCTCTTTAATTCAGCAATTTTTTCATTGCATTTAGTCCTATATCTCAGTTGTGTAAGAAGGAACTCAGGGGGGTCTGGGCTTAATCCTCCCCTGCTGTTCTTTTATTTCTTCTCACAATTCATAAGACATCTGAAGATTATCTTTGGTCACTGAAGTTCTTCTTAGCCCCAGGCTCTATGAACCAGGAACAGTTTGGAGGGCTTCGAGGTTTAGAACACAAAGGCTCTAGCCTCTTGTTATTTTCCTGTCAGAACGTGAAGAGAATATACCTTGTCATTTATTTGCCACGTATGTGTCTTCTGAGGATGGTCAGATGATGTTTGGTGACTTATTTTGCCACCATCCAATGAGTAGCTGGTGGAGAAGAGGGAGAATGGGAGACGAATGAGTCTTCTGTCCTCTGCAGGAGATCCCCCTGGACCCAGGGACTTGGCAAAAGGGAACAGGCACTGCTACCCCTAAGTGGATGGCGCACCATCCCCCCTAACTGCTGCCTTCTGGGTCTGACTGCTGTGCTTGTGGCCCAGGAAGGGTGGAAAATGATGGAAATCCTCACCCAAGGGCTATTTCCAGCTTTCAGTATCCTCGTCCAAGTGAAAATGGGCTGAATGGGTTGGAGAGTGGCTTTTTCCTAGGATCAAAACTTTTGAACCTTAAGCTTTTATCAGTCTGCTAATGACCAGAAATTAATTGGAAAATTAAAGTTTTTTTTTTCCTTTACCTTTTCCAACTTCGAAATGGCAATTACAGAGCACACGAGCTTTATAACAGTTTATACGTAACTAATAGTAGTTCTCCTTAGGCCCAAAGCTCAGCTTGCTAGGAACCTAGGACGCCTGCTCCCCAGGAGGAAGAATTGCTTAAACTTCAGCACAGACTGAAGCAAAACTGCTGAAATTTCAGAGCCACTGCTTTTCGCTCTAGATGTCCTTAATCCTGATTCCAGGAACCTTGAGTTGTCTGCCCCTAGAAGACGTTTTTAGATTCCTTGTCTCTTCTCAACTGCTTTGTACTGGAGGGTGTCTAAGCTGTGCCAAACTGGCACGGACAGAAATGCTCCAGTTTCTAGAAATGTGGCCTATCACGATGTCTTTTTTCCTTTTAAATTATTACATATTAAAGTTGTGTTTTAATTCTTAAGTTAGTCCTGGGTGTGATTTGGGGGAAAATAGCTTTCTTTCTCTTTCATAACTATCTCTTGCCTCCAGACCAATGAATAATCCCAGTGTAATGACTTTAGCTTGACCACCAGTCTCTGCTTTATTGCCAAGCAGAGTCTTGCAAAAAGGACAGAAAGTCAGTTTCAGAAGCTCATTTCCTTCCTCTTTGAGAGGCATCTGAGCAGAAGTATCTTAGCACAGCTGACTGTGAAGGGGCTGTTGAGGGAGCTCAAGTGGAGTGTGAGTGGGCAAAGAAAATAAGGCTTGGAGTCTCTTACTGGGGAAGCCTTTCGAATCCAACTGGAAATGCACATCTGAATTACAGAAGCTTTTGTTTTATTTGTTTTGTTTTTTCTTATATAAAGACGCAGTTAATTTCCACAAAGCACAACAATCGTGTTTTGCAATGTCAAATTTGACATTCATTTGGTTTGCATTTCAATGCTTATTTTCAAAACAGGTTCAAGAGATCTATTCTACAGCATGATGACTGCAGTTAATGACAATATATTGTATCCTTAAGAAACACCAAGAGAGTGGAATGTTGTGTTCTTAACACAAAATGATAACTATGTAAGATAATGCATTTGTTAACTAGCTAGATTTAACCATTCCACAATGTATACATACTTCAAAACATGATATACATGATAAAAATCATACCTACAATTTTGTATGTCAAAAAATAAAAGAGAATGGATTAAAGACAGACTAGTTTAGAAACGTAAAAAAAAAATTGTGAGAGAACAGAAACACAGAAAAAAGCAACCAACCAACCAAACAAAAAAAAAAAAAACCACACACAACAACAAAATAGGGGCAAAGAGAGTGGTTTGAACATTCTGAGAATAACAGGGTAGCCACAGCAACAGTGGGGATGCCACGTAATAGGGCAATCAGAGGGAGAGCTGAAATCACAACCTCTCATTTATCCACTGGTAATAATGCCCCCAGAATTACAGGGTGTTTTACTGGAAAGAACATTTGTTTCTATAGAACAGGACTAGATTTGGAAATGCATTTTGGGTTAGCAACCCCATTTCCCCCTGATGGGGGGATAAGGGACAGGACCACTTTTGCACTCACTGGCTGATTGTGCGTGTGTTTGTGTGTGTGTGCACCCACATGTGTGGTGGAGGGATGGGAGAGGGTCATGCAGGAGGAACATGAGAAATAAGAAGGAACATAAATATTCTCCCAGTCCTTCAGAAAATGCTTTTGTTCCTGATTTTTACCCTTGGTGTCCAATCCAAGCAGAAGTGAGGAAAGAGAAATGGGCACCAAGTGGGAGGATGATGAAAAAGATGGAGGACCAAGGGGTGAATTTACTCTTTGTCTTTATCACCAGCAACTAATATTTGCCTCTGAAGGCTAAATTTCAATTCTTTAAAAAACATTCAACTTAATTTTAACTTTTATCTTAGAGGACTCAGCTGTATGCCACATATTTAATCTAATCAAGATTGTGCTCAGCACTGCTTTCAGTCCTTGCTGAGAGCTCTATTGAGTCATTTATTAACTCGATGACTTAAATGTTATTCACAGGCCAGACACAAATCTAAGAGAGAGGAGGCTAGGCTCAGGCAGGAAAGGGGAAGAGAGCTGGCTTATTTCACCTTGGTGATAGAAGGCCCTGGACAATGTAACAACGGCCTCTAGACCCAGGAATGTTTATTATGAGAAGGATGGAGACCACTGTTTGCCATAAGCATAGAGTGGATGAATAGTTCATTATTTTATTTTGTTGAATTTTAACAGTCACTTACTTAGAGGCTGCTCCTGATCAAGGAGAGCTTGTCATTTGGAGGATGTGTCTCTTTGTACCAGTGGAAGCCTCTGAAGACAGGACGTTCCCTTCACTACTTGCTGCAGTAGCAATACCTTGTCTGCTCACTGATGAACGGCTCAAATGCTCAACCTAGCCATTCAGGCCTACCGAACAGGGAGGTGTGTCCCAGAAAACCCAGCCCAGTTCATCTCAGACATGAAAGTGATGCTGGGAACTCCAGCTGCTGGCATGTGAGAAGATCTCTGGTTCATACCAGGACAGTACTCAGGTGACTTCTATAGGTCTTATTCTCCTGATAGTTCTTTTCCAAGCCTGTTACTGCTCCTAAACAGTCGGAGGTGGGCACATCTGTATGTCACACTCTCTGCTTTCCATTTTTGGTATCTTCCTTTATTTTTGATGCTCTTCACTGTGTGAAGGAACAAATAGCAAAGCCCCCCTTTTCTGTGATAGGTCTACAGCCTTATCACAATCAACATTCTTCCATGCAGCCACAGTAGCCTGTCTGGATTCCAAGGTGAGATATGATAAACTGGATGTGGTTGTTCCTGAGTCACCCAATCAAACACTCTGGCCCATATAAGTATCTGATTATGGCAGTTGCATTCTCAACATCGCTTTGGGGCCTATGTCCCCCAAAACAGGAGCTGAGGTACTGGATGTTTCTACATTAGTCTGCAGCAGCAGACACATTTCAGAGTGGAGGGATGTCTAGGCTTCAATCCCATCATGTATATTATCCTTCAGTTTCATCTAATCAACTTCTCTTTTAGCCAAGTAAGCGGAATAGTTTTCAGTTTCAGAATGAAATGAGAAATTCACAAACCATTCCCTAAGCTTGGCAGCTGCTCCCTAGATTCATCAACAAGGCCCTCAGACCTGGTTTTAGGTGAGAAGACTCTGGAGATGGGTGGCAGAGTGCAGCTGTCATCTTCTGTGCTGGAGGACAGAGCTACACTATAGTTCAACAGGGAAGAGCAGGGGCTGAAATTTAGTCTGTGTCTCAAGACAATGTCAGCTTTCAGGAGGTGGTGCCTTTTTCCCCCCGCAATTTGCAAAAAAGACACCATCTGTTTGCCAAGCCCTGCATGGAGTGACTTTTTATTTTTTTGCACACAGATCCTATATATAATAGGTCCCTCTTGTTTACAGGAGATATGTTTCAAGATCCCCCAGTGGATACCTAAAACCATGAATAGTATTGAACTTTCTATACCTATATAAACTATTATTTCCTGTATATGTGTGTGTATATGTATGATATCATAAAGTCTAATTTATAAATTAGACACAGTAAGAGAATAATAATAATAAAATAGAACAATTACAACAATATATTGTAAAAAAAATTATGTGAGTATGGTCTCTCTCACTCTCCTTCTCAATATTTCATTATTTTGGACTGTGGTTGACTGTGGGTAACTCGACCTGCCGAAAGCAAAACCACAGATAAGAGGGGACTGCTACATGCTGCATCTAGCATGCCATGGGTCCTAGATCCTTCTGCATCTAGCATGCCATGGGTCCCATTGCACATTGCAGAGCCAGCACAGGGACTAAAGAAAAGGTTTAAGGAAATCCATTAACTGGCAATCATTCAGCTTCCCCCAGTAGAGTCATCATACTTACCGAGAGCAGTGTTCCATTTTTTGAGATCACAAAGAATATTCTAAAAGCCTGCCCCTCCTAGGGGTCACGTTATTTCATTAGCAGCAAAGTATTTGACACAGTTGATTAGGAAGGAATGTAATCATGTTATGGGAGGGCTCAGAGGAAGCAGGACAAGTGGAGGCAGAATGGAGTACTCTCACTTTCCATTTTTCTTTTGTATGCAGCTCTCATGGTTGTCTAGTAAAGGGAGGGATGCTGAGTTACAAAGAAAAGCAGAGTAAATTTTAGGGAATTGATACACTCCCACAAAAAGAAATGCAATGTAAAATGTCCCCAAATGTAAATGTAAAGCGTGGAGTTTGTCTTTGGGCTGTCTTCAAGAAACGCGCTCAAATCCAATTGCTGTGGTTGCACAAGACTCATCTGATCCGCAGGCCTTCAGTTCCACAGGGGCTAGAACTGTTTTGTTTTCAAAGGGGAAAACGTATCTGTTTGCCCTCCTTTGCTTTGTAAAATTGAATTGCAGAGAACTCATGAATAATAGAAAGAACACTAAGGACTGTGAAATTAACACTGGCACGAAACAGAATTTCTTAAAGGGGAAAGTCTGAAGGAAGGCTCACTTCACCCTTCCATAGTCAGGGCTTAAAAACTGGGGCATTTTAGCATGGGAGGGTGGAATAGGTTGTTTAGAGGTCCACTTTGGTTCCTGCTCTCAGAAGGGTGAATATTTTTAAATCCTTCAGGTTGGATTGGTGTTTCTTGTCTAATGAAGATGTTCAAGCGTGGGAACTATGGTGATTTATAACTCCAATGAGAATCATAGATCAAATGATGACATTTGCCTATGGGAACCATCATCTTACTATTTAATAATAAAGATAGCTAACTTGTATGCACTAACTGTGTGCCAGGCACTGTACCTCACACACATTTTCTCGCATAATTTCATAACTACCTAGGGAGGGAGGTAACAATGATCTCCATTTTATAGATGCAGAAAGCTTAAGTCACACAGCTAGTAAGAGATGGGGCTGGGTGCCAACCTAAGCCTGAATGACTATTGATTGCTCTTTAACCAATCACAGCAGCCCTTCATCTTTATGTGTCCTCTTAACCTTTTGTCTGCAAAGCTGTCCTGCAACCTACAGGGAAGACCTAGTGACCTTTCTTTTTCCTCCTTTCTGCTCCCCCACAAGGCAACACTCTGTCCTGTGGATGCTTTGTGTTCCAGATCTTCTCCAGGTTGTCTTGGGGTCCTATAGAATAAGCCGGGGGTGGGGGGTGGGGGGGGGGGAAGAAGCATCCTACAAAAGTGTACTTTTTGAGACAAATAATGCTATGGACTGTTTCAACCGTGAAGTCACCACAGCACATGGGAATGTGCTTAAAAACTGTGAAACACTGCATAAATGCCCATGGAGTCTGAACTTTGGAATCAGACACACCTGGGGGTTTTCATTCATTCATTCATTCATTCATTCATTCATTCATGTGTGGATTGTTAATTGACTACCTGCTATACGCCTAGCACTGCGCTAAATGCTGAGTTTGAATTCCAGATTCACTACTTACAGCTATGGACTTTGGGAGATTTACTCAACCTCTTTAATAAGAAGAATAATAGTTATGTCTGGGTGTTCTAAGCTTAGGAGCTGGCACATAGTAAGAGCTCAATAAGTGCTATTGTCAATAAAAGGATAAAAATTTATGTAGCTGGGCCAGTGCCCGCTTATATTACTTTCCTTTGGGACCATGCTTGCCAAGGTTTCAGCTAGCTCGTGTGCATCACCAGGGCCTGGGAAGTTAATGTGCTAAACTAAGCTATTAGCTTTTGCAAAGGTCTTTTAGAGAGATAATGACTTAGCGCAAAGCACTACCTAATTCTAGGCACTTGGCGGACTCAATGGGAGTCATTTCAGCAAGGGACTTGTGTATCAAACCATCAAAAACCTGGTTGGTTCTTTGCCTTTAGAAACTGCTTTCTCCTGATAGATAAGCAGCTTTCGTGTGTATGATCAAAGGAATAGGTAATTGCTTAGGAAATATGGATACATTTATTTTAAATAACAAAAGAATTTCTGTTTGTCCTTCCAGTGCCATCTCACCTCTATTTAATGCATAGTCTACTGATGTTAAAGCACTTGAGGTTTTTCAGATGCCCTCAATAACACTACTTGGCTAATCTAATGTGATTCGGCTAATGGGTTTTCTATCAGCGTTTATGGACCATCTCATCCATCCACTCTCCTGCCAGAGAAGTGTGTATATGCAGCAGGCCCAAGATATCCTCTCTTCTAAAGCAGTTAAATCTGTTTAAAGATTAGTGTATAGAATTTTGATCTCCATGGCGTGTTCTCTGAAACAGAATAAAAGTCATTTTCCTTTTTCTCACGAGTTCATAAAAGAGTAAAGAATGTCTTGAAATAGTCTTCTTTTAAGAGGAAAGCTGTTTTTTTTTTTTTTTCCCCACCACAAAGGCTAATGGTTACTCATCATAGCTGTTCTAGGATGATTTAAGTTATTAGTAGGAAATAAGGAAAGATCAGAATTAAGGCAGGAAGATTAGACTTGATAAAATAATTCCATTGTAAACCTTTTATTTAGAAATGATACAGACTCACAAGACATTGCAAAGGTAGTGCAGAGAGGCTCCCTGTATCGTAAACTGGTTTCCCCCAGTGATGCTATCTTACACAGAGTGTTCCACTCCTTGGGACCCCAAAGAATATTCTTTTTTTTTTATTTTTTTTATTTTTTTTTTTAATTTATTTATTATTATACTTTAACATCAGAGTGAACAGGCAACCTACAGAATGGGAGAAAATTTTTGCAATCTACTCATCTGACAAAGGGCTAATATCCAGAACCTACAAAGAACTCAAACAAATTTACAAGAAAAAAACAAACAACCCCATCAAAAAGTGGGCAAAGGATATGAACAGACATTTCTCAAAAGAAGGCATTCATACAGCCAACAGACCCAAAGAATATTCTAAAAGCCCGTTTCTCTCAAGGGCCAGGCTGTAGGTGAGTGACTTGCTTCTTAGCCACCATTTCTTATCTGGGTTCACGTGGAGGCCTGTTTAGCAACGTCTGCTTACAATTCAATTCTCAGGACAGCAGCCAGAGCATTTCCTCACTTTACTCCCTAGCAGCCTTCAGTGGCTTCGACCTTACCCAGAGTTCCAGCCAGCCAGAGCTCTGCTCTGGTTGCAGTGCTCTTCCTGGCATTCTTTAACTCCTTTTTCTGCTTTATTTTCCATCTTAGTACTTATCCCTGTCTCACATACAATGTATTTTCTTTTCTCTCTCTCTTTTTTTTTTTTGAGATGGAGTCTCGCTCTGTTGCCCAGGCTGGAGTGCAGTGGTGTGATCTCGGCTCACTGGAACCTCCGCCTCCCGGGTTCAAGTGATTCTCTTGCCTTAGCCTCCTGAGTAGCTGGGACTACAGGTGTGTGTCACCATGTCCAGCTGATTTTTGTATTTTTAGTAGAGGGGGGTTTCATTATTTTGGCCAGGCTGGTCTTGAACTCTTGACCTCGTGATCCACCTGTCACTCATTATGTCTCTAATTTGTTTCTGTCTTGTTCACTGCTGAGTCCTCAGGGCCTAGAAAAGTACCTGGTGTGTAGTTGGCACTCAGTACATACATACCGAATTTGTTTGACCATGGATGGATTCTTTAGTCTTAATTTGTTAAATCCCACTAATCTCACTCTTGGTGTTAGGATAGAACAACAAAAATGATACCTCACTGTTGTATAGAAACTTAGAGGTTCTCAGGAACTTTTGTACCTAAGCTATTGAAAAGCAAATATTCAAAATCTATCCAGAGAGCAGCAAAAGTCTATTTGGGATTCCAAAGAAGTCAAAATTCGGAAGTTGCTGTAAAGCCAACTGAAAGCAGAAATCTACATCCTAAAAGAAATCTACGTATAAATGAAAGGCACATTAAAGACCCAGATCAAAGGACTAAAAGAAGCCCAGGAAAAGAAAGCAATTGGCACTTTCTGACCTAGAGGCACTTTTTGTAACCTCTGGGACTCGTACTTTTTTTTCTAGGGGGAGATGAATTTCCCCTTTCTTTACCTTATCATATTTTATTGTTTCAGTCATTTGCTTTGAGATCCTTAAGCTGTAGCATGTTATTTGTAATGCGCCAAGGAAGGTACGTTGACTCATTTGAAACTTTCATTATTGTTAAAACTAATGCAGTGAAGTTGAGCCCTCTCCTGGGGCTCCCCTATAACCATTGCTTTCTATCGGTTAATATTCATAAATGCGCTATCACGGAAATTAAGTAGAATGCCTCAAAATTACTTTGGGGGCATAAAGAAGGCCCTAAAGAGTGAACTGGGAAGATGCATTTCATTTGCAGATTTGGAATGAAGAAAGTGTTGTTTTTGTCAGTGGATGACGTGCTCTACCCTGGAGAAGAATTCCAAGAAACTCAACAGATTCCTGTAACACTTATGCAGTGGGGGCAGCACTTCCTATCCACCCTAGAGTGGATACCTCTGAAGGGGCTGGTGGCAGCCTCTTAGGAATTCTCATCAGTAAGGACTGTGGCACTGACTACATTTTAGGTTACACTTTCTTAAGACTCCTTGTGCTAATTAGAGGATTTTCTTTAGGACAATACCCACTTACTAGCTCCAGTAGAGAAGGTGCCCCAGTATAAAAAAATCTCATGGAAGCCCAGCCTCATGTGTAGAGTTGTTAAACTAGTGGACTTCTGATGGGACCGTACTGTTAGGGCACATCTTACTGCAGAGTTGAATCATCCCCTCCCTTTCCCTTTTCATTATACTCTGTGGTGAAATCCAGGTTCTGGGGTTAAGGGCAGAATGATTGGGTGATCCGGTGAATTGAAGAAGGTGGTGGGTTTAATCAGAGGCTGTTTCCAGAGACAGACTTCTGTTCTTTAGAATTACTTAAAGGAGAACTATCATCTAGGAAATTAAAAGCATCAGCAATATTTGCAGTTGTGGAACGTCAAGGTCAGGAGAAAAAAAAAGTCTGAGAGGGCACTCTTGTCACTGATTTCAAAGGAGCTAATTCTTAGGGTTATTAGCTGCCTCAATTTACAACGCTATATACTCTTGAACACCAAATGCTCATTATCAAAAATTAAAGAAGCGTGGAGCTGAGATTTGAATTATATTTTAGATAATAGATTTTGGAACATGCTTCATATTGTTAAAATTGACCCGACCTTACAACTAATAAAGGCTTCCAGTGGGCATGGAATCTCAGTTATAACACCTTGTTTCCATGAGTATGAGAAAAACAAGGAAAACCTCCTTTGGTTTTATTTCCAGTGTGGTGCCTAGTAGCAGGCAAAATTGTGTAGGAGGCAAAGCTTGGCTTCTGAATGCACAGTCTGTACTCTCCTTGGGTGCTCTGTCCTCAAAGTTTTAATCATCTACCCCATCTTAATGCTTCCTTAGGACAGAAACAGAAGGATCCTCAGTTCTGAAGAATGGACAATAGCTTATTGGGTGTTATGGGTTGAATTGTGTCCCCCCAAATTCATATTTTGGAGCTCTCACCTCCAGTACCTCAGAATGGGACTGTATCTGGAGATACAGCTTTCAAAGAAGCAGTCAAGATTAAATGGAGTCATGGTGGGGGCCCTAATCCAATATAACTGGTCTCCTTATAAGAAGAGATTAGGACACAGACAACACACACAGAGGGAAGATCGTGTGGAAACGCAGAGAGAAGGTGGCCATCTGCAGGCCAAGGAGAGGGGGCTCAGAAGAAACCAACCCTGCTGACACCTTGATGTTGGATTTCCCAGCCTCCAGAGTTTGTGAGAAAATAAATTTCTGTTTTTGAAGCCACCTAGTCTGGGGTTTTTGTGTTTTGGCAGCCCTAGCAAACTAATACAATAGGTTGATACAGTGTCGGAGAAAAAGTTTCCAACAGTGGACTTTTAGGCTTCTGCTATCTCTGTGGGGGAGTGGGAGGGGGTGGTTACACGCAGAGTTGATGTGTGAGGCTGGCTCACTGCATTCCGTCTCTAGCTGGTTTTCACACCCTTGCTCTTTTACTCCAAGGCAACCAACAATTCTATAATCAAGAGTGACTGCCCATTATATACTGTCACCATCACAGCCCATTTGTCTGACTCCTGTAGTCCTGTACTGACCCTTGAATTCTCTTTTGTTCTGTCAAGAACCTTCTGGATCTTCCATTTTTATTCTTAACAAACACATTTCTCATGATTCCCTGGGCTTTATTCTTCAGCCAAACAAATTATTATCATGTCTTGGACTTGCTTATAATGACTTCTGTGCCTCAGCCCTTGATATTTTACCTCCAAAATGTTTTTTGTCTCCTGTCCCACCAGGCCATGTGTCTTTGCTCAACAAAATTTGTCTTAGAGCTCATTTCTCTGCTTGAAACATTCTGATGGCATCTCTGGAGAAAGAGACTCACCAGCTATTTTTAATAATTTTTGAAATATTTCTGGCCAAAAATGTCTTTAATTTATGTCTAAATTAAAGCCCTTACTTTATGGTTTAAACTCATTTGCTTTCTTTTTTCTTCTTCTGTTTTCTTAGAATTATGAGAAAAAGGCTGCCATCCTCTTCCATTTAAGAGTGCTTCGTAAATTTAAAGCTTGTTATAAAATTGCCTTCTAACCTGTTCTCCCAGCTAAGTACTCTCAGTTAAAAAAATCTTTTTCTTATGGGATGTATTTTCTAAACTTTTAATTATTATCTGTAATTTTCTTTTCATAACAAATCTAGGCAGAAATATTGTATTTCTTCAATTCTAAGATGCATGTTTTGGTCACATTTTAACATACTAAATTTCAACATTTAATAGGATTCATTTTATAATTCATGACATCTTACTGTTATAAATGGCAGTATTGTTTTTTCCTTAGTGATAGTTTAAACGAAGGTGTAGCTTGAATGATTTAAAAAAAAAGTGTATGGGGGGTACTGTATTAAAAAAGACTAAAGAGACATTACAAATGCAATACGTGATTTTCAATGAGATCACACATTGAAAAAAGCAAATAGCAATACAATAATTTTTTTTCATAATTTGGAGGAATATGAATATGTACTATGTATTAATATGCTCTGGCTGCCATAACAAAATACCACAGACTGTGGGCCTTAATCAACATAAATATATTCTCACAGTTCTGAAGGTTGGCAAGTCAAGATCAAGGTTCCAGCAGAATTTGGTTTCTGGCGAGGCTCCCTTCCTGGATTGCAGATGGCTGCCTTCTTGCTACGTCCTTACATGACCTTTTTTCTGAGCAAGTGGGAGAGAAAATAGAGTGGGAGAGAGAAAGAGAGCTGGGGCAGGCTTTCTGGTGTCTTCTCCTAAAAGGACATGAATCCTATCAGATCAGGAGCCCACTCTTACGACCTCATTAATGTCTCCAAAGGCCCATGGTATGAGTGGTTCTAGTAATTCTTAGAGTAGGGAGCACTAGACATTCCCAATGGTGTCACCTACATGACTTCTGGAAGCCAGCTGAAGAAAAAGAGGGAACTTGCTTTCTGGAAAGACAACAAAATATTTAAACACATCTCCTGCACCTGTTGTGTGTACTACTAAGGGAGTGCCTGTCTCAGTCTGCTCTGTGGGATGTTTCTCCTTACTTTATTGTCCCCTGTTCTCAATACCACTCAAACCACCAAAACCCAGTACCCTGTTCCTAGAGAACACCTGCTGAAGCAGAGCTAATCCAGAGGAATGGGTTACTGCAGGGGATGTTTTAGTTATCAGTAGGAAAGAGATTTGGGCCATGAGGTTGGGAATGCGGAGTTAGGAGGAGACATGAGAAGACCTGTTAAGTTCCAAAGTTGTGCCTTCTGGGCAACCTTGTGTTTTAACTATAGTCAGGGCTCAGTCCACCTCTTTCCAACAAACTTCATATATAACTAATTCCTGAAACTTGGAATCAGCATTCATTAAAATTCATATTAAATTGCTGTTTTTTCTCCTTCCTATTTCAACTAGCTCTTGGCTACTTTTTGCAACTGTTTTTCTTTTTCCTTGAAGGATTCTCTCCTGAGAGCCATTTGTGAGCCCAGCCCTGTGGAACACATCATAGACAGGAAGGCCTCACTCTGTATGTTGGAATATTTTTGTACCTCCCCCATTTCTCCTCTGGCTTCTCTTTCCATGAGGCTGACTCACACGTGGAGCTCACACTGACTTCAAAGGGCTCTGAAGTATAGTGAGAAATGACTCACAGACATTTCCCAAAGATATTTTGGATTTATGAAAAAGCATTGGTAATGTTTTAAAAAAGAGTTGAATATTAGTTCTGGAAAATGAGTGAATATTATGAGTGCCAGTGAACCAAAGTCAAAAAATTCTCCTCTGATAGTAGAAAAAAGCTCTTATAAATTAGTAATAGTTGGCAAATTCATTCATCCTTCTGGGGAGAAATTTTTAGGTTTTGTTGTGGTTTCAAAAGCATAAAAATGGAATCTTTTATATCCAATCCCTGCTTTACACATGTCAAATATCTATCACATTACCTTTGTAACATGAATGTAAAAACTATAAACTATTTTAAGAAAGATATATGGTACAAATAATTTAAAGTAGATAGTTTCTGAATTTTTATAAACTTTTCAAATTTCTCAGGAAAATTTACTTTGCATTTCAAGCTGGATCTAGCCACTGGCTAGTTGTGTCTAATGTTGTTTCACAGTTTGGAGAGTATCACACACCTGTGTTAGGCTGCAACTATGACTCACTCAGACATCTTCAGAAAAGAGGAAACTTGTTCTAAAGATACAAGGGTACATGGGGACAGGAACTGGAAATAGAGACAGTGAGGCTCTGGGAACTGACTCTTTGCTGTCTCTTTGAAAAATTGATCTCAAAAACTTCTCTTCTGCTGTTGTTTACCTGCTTTTTCCAAGGTATTTTCCCTCCCACTTGGCCAGTTGGGACTTAAAGAAATACTCTTGTTCCTTCATTCTGAACAAATGTCCCTGGATCTAGGGTTTTTTTTTTTTCTCAAGCAAATTTAATTAATAATTGCCCTTTTAGAAAATTTAGTTTGAAAGTTAGTCATGTATTAATGTCAATAAGAGACTTCATCTTGAAGAAAAGGGTTAGGCTCTGAATATGTCATTGGAGAAAAAGTATCTAGGATAAAGGCTGTCCTCTGAAAGTCAACCTTATTATCTTTTTTTGGTTAGCTGGCAGACATGTCTGACATGTCAATTCAATATTCTTTTTTTCTGTTTTCCGGAATGTTCTATTTCCTCCACTGGAACAGCAACTCTGGCAGAGCAGGGAGAAATGGTGGGTGTCCTGGATGCTCCTCTCAATGTGGAAACAAACCAAAATAGATGACATTGAGAGTAGAAAAGAGAAAAAAAGCCCAGAATTCTTGCCTATGGCAAGGATGATGTGAGAAGAGAAAGCTGGCTTGTCTAGCATGATAAAGAAGTGTCACAGAAGTCAAATAAATAGGGTTATCTGGTTAGGAAGTGAGTAGATGGATATTTTCCTTTGGTCAAAGAGAACCATCATTTCTGTGCTGCCTCAAGGTTGGCATTCTTTTTGTTGGTCATACGTTCAGTCACACTGAATGACCACTACCTGCCCGCACTACTCCACGAAGGAAAAGAAACAAGATGATTTTATGATAAATTAGTCACTGATGTATTTCATTTCCATAAGCCCCTGGCTAGAAGTTCATTGGCAAAGTACACACCTGACCTTGAGCTCCTGAATTAGCAAGTAAGTATTTAGCATTCTCACTAACAGGTATGTAGCTTCATTGGCATATTAAGAAACAATGTTTCACTGTTTTAAAGGGAAGAATACATAATATCTTCCCTGAGTTAAATAGAGAGCATGATCTTCATGCTCTGTGTCTATCCACTCACTAACTCTCCTTCTTATCGGCTATTATATATTCCTGTTGGCAGCTTGATTTAATTGGGCTTGTGGTAACTGATTCAATTGAGTACTTTAATTAGGTAATTATTTTGTTATAAGAGCCACTTTCCAGCTTGCTAGAGAGAGGGAATTTTCCATTTTTCTCAAGCTAAAAATGGAACTTGTATTCTTTTCTTTTATGACAAAGTAGAAAACGATCAGATAAAGAATTAGGCTGAGATTGTGCTGTAGAACGAAGAAAAATAAACTTGACTTGTGTATTGATAAAAGATAAGTGTGTTTTTGAGAAATGAAGGTAGAATTAAAGTTTCTCAGATTGTGAGTACTGCCACCAGGTATGATTATGCTTTTTAATAGAGTGATTACTCATGCTCTACCTCAGTTTCCCTCCAGAAGTGTAGATTTCTTTCTCAGACCCTGTGCAAGAAAATAACTGTCGAGAAAAAAATAAGACATAAATAAATATTCTTGTCATTTTATTCTGAACAAATGTCTCTGGATCTAGAGATTTTTTTCCCCAAGCAAATTTAATTAATTATTTCCCTCTTAGAAAATGTATTATGAAAGTTAGTCATTTATTAACTTCAATAGGAGACTTTGTCTTGAAGAAAAGGCTTAGGCTCTGAAATTATTGCCAACGACTAAGCATCTAGGATAAAAGCTATCCTCTAACTTCCACATACTTGTGAGAGTGAACTTTATTATCTTTTGTTGGTTGGCAGGAATGATTGTAAATAATCTAAGGACACTTCAGATCGAACAAACAATTAGAGTTGACACTAGAAAAGCCAACAAGACCCTAATTAACTGATTTGCTAATAGCTATATTCTATTTACAGACATCAGCCCAAATTGTTTTTGAGCTGTGACAAGAGCCACAAGCTACACATTTTCTTTCTCTAAACTCCTGATTACATGCCAGCTTCCCAGTTTCACCATTAACTAGTCTTAGAAATTTTTGTTTCCTAAAGGGTTGAGGCTAATTCTGGATAGCTTTCATCTGAAACATAATATTCACCTATAAGCTCTTTGTAGAAGGGTCATTCAATATAGTAATTATGTTTTGCTTTGGAATATTTCAGCTTTACCTTTTCAGCAAGGAAGATAGAACAAAAGAAAACATTTGTCAGTTAAATCCTTTAAACAAATGATGTTGCAAGTAAAACCTTATGGTAAGAATAATTCTATTCCAGAAACCCAGGGGCCAGAGAAGGGTTGTGTTCCAGTTATTACTGTGCAATAAACCATCTTTAAATGTAATGGCACAAAACAGCAAGCATTTTATTTTCTGTTACAACTTTGTGGGTTGACTGGGCTCAGCCAGGCTATTCTTCTCTTCTATGTGATGTCATGTCATCTGGGCTGCAGACATCTAGGGACCCAACAGGGCTGAAAAGTGCAAATTTGTGTGCTTACACTGCTGGCAGTAGGTACTGGTCATCTACTTGGAGCTTAGCAATTGACAGGAGTGTCTTGGTTTTCTCCATGTGGGTTTCTTAAAGCACAGTGACTGGGCTACAAGAGGAAATGTTTCAAGAGGAGAGAGGAGATGAGCAGAGGTGCCAAGGAGAGGTGCAGATCTCTGTCTTGAAAGTTACCTAGCTCCCTTCTGCCACATTGTAGCAATCAGAGTGATTCACAGGGCCAGTCCAGATCCAGTGTGGTTGTGCCAGGATGTATGAGGAGGTGTGGTCACTGGGACTGTCTTTGGAGATTAGCTAGCACAGCATCTAATCAGAAACAAGAAAGGGATGGGGAGAGGTTGGTCATCATGTACAAAGTTCCGCTTTAGAATTAAGTTCTGGCATTCTATCACATAGTAGAGTGTCTATAGTCAACAATAAAATATAGTTTACGTCAAAATAGCTATAAGGTAGGATTTTGAATACGCCCATCACAAAGAAATGACAAGCATTTAAAGTGATGGATATGCTTCATAGCCAGATTTAATCATTATACAATGTATATATGTATCAAAACTCACACGATACCCATAAATACATACAATTAATGTGTGTTGACTAAAGACAAAATAAAACTGAAAAGAAAGCAAAAAAGGAATTTCATTGAAGTGTTCTAGAGAAAACTGTGTCTCATTTTTCCTATGTGACTATCTTCTTTGGTTGTTACAGTGACTTCAACTGGAATCAAGGGTATGTATTCAGAGCTATCTCACTCTCTCTTTTTTTTTTTTTTTTTTGAGACGGAATTTCACTCTTGTCACCCAGGCTGAGATTGGTGCAATCTCAGCTCATTGCAACCTCCACCTCCTGGTTTCAAGCAATTCTCCTGCCTCAGTCTCCTGAGTAGCTGAGATTACAGTCACCCACCACCATGTCTGGCTAATTTTTGTATTGTTTTTAGTAGAGACGGGGTTTCACCATGTTGGCCAGGCTGGTCTTGAACTCCTGACCTCAGGTGATCTGCCTGCTTCGGCCTCCCAAAGTGCTGGGGTTACAGGCATGAGCCACCAAGCCCGACTCTCTCTCTCCTTTTTTAAAATTGACTTTTATGGTACATGTGCAGCTTTGTTACTAAGGTATATTGAGGGATGCTGAGGTTTGGAGTATGGTTTATTCTGTCACCCAGGTAGTAAGCATGATACCCAACAGTTAGGTTTCTCAGCTTTTGCTCCCCTCTCTCCCTTCCCTCTCTAGTAGTCCCCAATGTCTATTGTTGCCATCTTTATGTCCATGTGTACCCAAAGTTCAGCTCCCACTTGTAATTGAGAACATGTGGTATTTGGTTTTCTGTTCCCAAGTTAATTCACTTAGGATAATGGCCTCTAGCTGCATCCATGTTGCTATAGAGGACATGATTTTTAAAAAAAATTTTTTATGGTTATGTAGTATTCCATGGTATATATGCACCACATTAAAAAAAATCCAATCCACATTGATGGACACCTAGGTTAATTCCATGTATTTGCTGTGTCTTTTCTATGATTCGGAATGGCACTTTGATGAACATGAGTGCATGTGTCTTTTTGATAGACTGACTTATTTTCTTTTGGATGTGTACCTAGTAATGAGATTGCTGGGTTGAATGATAGTTCTGTTTTAAATTCATAGAGAAATCTCCAACCTGCTTTCCACAGTGACTAAACTAATTTACATTCCCACCAACATAAGCTTTCTCAGGGCTATTTCTTTAACAGGAATAGATTTGAGGTAAAAGTTGTTACAAGATGAAGCAATGTTACCTCTCTGTTGAATTTTCTTATGTATTAAGTAGAGCCAACAGGTCATCTGCACTCTTTTTGTCTAGGAAGGTTTTTCCAGGTACTTCTCCTTTCTCTTTGCTGCTATGAAGGTTGAATGCAGGCTCTGAACTCAAGTTTCTTGGCTTTGAATTTCAGCTCCTTCAATAACAAGTTATGTGAATCTTGGCAAGAAATTGGTACTCACAAGCCCCAGTTTCCTCATCTTTATAATGGGGATATTCATTCTACTGTATAGACTGTGAGAATTGAGATAATGCATATAAAGTGTTTATCATAGTGCCTGGCATGCAACAAGGTTCGGGGAATTGTAGCTGCTATTATGCAATAATGAATGTATGGGAGAAATTCAAGACTAACCTGGCCATAATGGCAAAATCCCACCTCTACTAAAGAAAAAAAGAAAATACAAACAATTAGTTGGGCATGATGGTGGGTGCCTGTAATCCCAGCTCAGGAGGCTGTGGTGGGAGAATCACTTGAACCTAGGAAGTGGAGGTTGCAGTGAGCCGAGATTGCACCACTGCACTCCAGCCTGGGTGACAGAGCGAGAGTCCATCTCGAAAGAAAGAAAGAAAGAAAGAAAGAAAGAAAGAAAGAGAAAGAAAGAAAGAAAGAAAAAAGCAAAGAAAAGAAAAGAGAGAATAGGCAATCTATTTGGTACAGCAATATTTGCTCTTACTTCAAAGATGTTTGGCTTAGAGGATCTCCTCCTATCTGGTTGTGACCTCCCCCTATCCTATGCCTTTATGCTTAACTCCTTGGTATTAGGTTCTCCCAAAGTTCTGGGATTACAGGCATAAGCCACCATGCCTAGCCTGAATTCTTTTAAATGACGTCATGACTCCTGCAAAGAAAAGTTTGGGTATTTGCTACCAGATACTTATCAGAAATGAAGGTGATCATTTCCATGAATTGTGCCATCTGGAAAAGCAAAACTTGCATATTTCATTTTTTCCCCTATTTCCCACATTCATTTGCCACTTACTGTACTGTGTCACAGTGGTTGGAACAGGGAAGCTCACCAAGGATTTGCCTGTCATGGGGATTTCTCCTTTCTTCTGGCCTTAGTGATTCTATGTGCAGGGACCTCTGGCCTCTTGTCTCACCCATTATTTTTTATGAGTTACATGAGTAACCTGCACTGGTCTCTGATTCTTAAGTGAAGAAAAAGACCCTAAATCTTGGAATATGTTCTCTTATTTACTTTCTGCACTACTCTACATAAAATGAGAAAACCCTTGCTGGAAGTGGCATATCTTCCTGCACATGAGCTTTCCGAAGGTCTAGTGTTGGGGTGAGGGGCATGAAAAGGTCATAAATTATTTGAGTTACAGATTGAAAGGCTGATAAGGTTTGGTTCTGTGTCTCCACCGAAATTTTATCTCAAATTGTAATCCCCACGTGTCAGGGGAGGGGGCTGGTGGGAGGTGATTGAATCATGGGGTGGACGTCCCCCTTGCTGTCCTCGTGCTAGTGAGTGAGTTCTTCCAATATTTGGTTGTTTGAAAGCGTGTGACACTTCCTTCTTCACTTTCTGTCTCTCTCCTGCTCCGCCATTGTGAAGATATGCGTGCTTCCCCTTCACCTTCCACCATGATTGTAAGTTTCCTGAGGCCTCCCAGTTCCACTTTCTGTTAAGTTTGTGGAACTGTGAGTCAGTAAAACCTCTTTTCTTTATAAATTACCCAGTCTCAGGTAGCTCATGATAGCAGTGTGAAAATGGACTAATACAAAGGCCAGTCTTTCAATGGGCCTGCCAGTGCTGTACCATAATTATCAATGCATCACCTTTATTTATCCATTGGTCCTAAACCAGGAGAAAGAAGAAAAGGGTATTATGGATTAATTCTGTACAATCCAAATGATGACATTTTCCAGCCTCCACTTGCTGGAGTTATCTGAATGATTGAGACCAATGTGATCCAAGTGAAGCCATATACATTTTTCTTAAAAGAAATGAACATTTCTTTAGTGTCTATATATGAGCAGTAAAAAACTTTTTGTTTTAAAAAACAAACATTTACAGAGTTTTGAAAAAGCATTGCTTCTTGCGTATTCACAGTATCTCAGTCAGTGAGACAGGTATGCTTCTCTTTACCTATTCAACAAATATTTATTTAGCACCTTTTACATGCCAAATACTATCTTAGATGTTGATGCTATCTCTGGGAAGCAAAAGCAGATGAGGCTACGACTCTTCTTATTGATCTTATCTTCTTCTAGGGGAGACAGGCATGAATCTAAAAATAAATAACACAAACTATTGTATATATAAGAACAAGCAGAGACCAGTATGGTGAAGCAACAGTACATGATCCTTTGAGATTGTTTAATAGATGCCCTGGCCTAGACCATGTGTGGAATTGGGAGCTTGGAAAGTTATCTCTGAAAAAATGATGATTGAGCTGAGGATAATCATAAATAAATAAACAAGTGAGTTGAAGTTAACTGGGTATGTATATCTACGGAGAAAAAATTAACTATCTCTCTAACTTTTTATTTTACCATCTGTAGTATTATCTTAAGCCTTTCTGAATATCCAGATATGTCAATGAATTCTACTGTACTTTCCAACTGCCTTGACCAGATTTCCCAAACCTAAAGTGAGAACATATGACCTGTCAGAATATTATTTCCTGAGTTGTCTATTTATTTTTATTTACTCCCTCACTCTTCTTAACTCATCCACCCATCCACTCATCCACTCATCCACCCATCTACCCATCCACCCATTTATCCATCCATCCATCCATCCATCCATCCATCCATCCATCCATCTACCCATCCACCCATTTATCCATCCATCCATTCATCCATCCATCCATCCATCCATCCATCCATCCATCCATCCATCCATCCTTCCATCAATCCATCCATCCAAACACACGTTTATCAAGTGCCTGTATGTGCCCAGCCTCATGCTAGGGAATGACGTATAGAAAGGTCTAAGAATGAAATATTGGTTAATTGACATTAACTGTATCTTTGGGCTTCTACATTACTGTGTTTCTCTCTGCCCTTTCAAGAATTGTGTTTATTAATTTCCATGTCTGTCTCCTTCATGAGACTCAGCTCCTCAGTCAGGTACCACTTCTCATTTATTTTGGGGTTCCCAGTACCTAATATGGTAACTGGTACACAGTTAGTATTTAAGAAATACTTGTTAAATACATGTACTGTATTACTATTATTGAATAACAACATTAAATATCAAATTAATGATCACTGTTTGTAAGCTAACATTTGAGTAACTTGTTTGATGCTACAGTGTAAACTAATAATGTCATATCTTAAAAGAAGTACATGGTTTCTGGTGAGACAGTGACAGGCATGGCCAGGAACCATCCATACTGGTTCCTCTGCTATTCTCCTATCTGATCACTCAGCCAGATACCTTGTTCTCAGTGCCTCAAGTCTTGGAATCTTTCAGGTACCAAAAGCAGTAACCACATTACCCTGCTCCTTGGGAAGGTTAATGACATGAGATAGGTTGAGAGATTCTATTCCTTATACACAAGTGCTGCATAAACCAAGATTTTAAATAACTATAGCAACCTATGACTTGGCCTATCTTAATCACACCACACTACATTGTGTCTCGAGATTTTAGAAGATTTTTGATGAAATAGTGAAAAGCAAAAGGTATTTGAACTTTCATCTTAGCTTCAGAAATAATTTCTATAAATTTCACAGTTGAGTTCTCTTAAAGTGAAGGCTGTTTGAGAAGAGTGAATGAGGTACCTCACACAGATCTCTCAACTCTCAAAATAGACCTGTGAGATTCAGTTATAAAAAGGGACCATAATTTCTTCTCTCACAGGTGCAGTGCAAATCAAATGGTTTCCATTTGTTTTTCTTGTCGTTTTAGCAACCACTATAGCTTTATTACATCTTTGTGTTTCCTTCTTCTTTGCCCTCTGAATTCCTCCTAAGATTTTCCACAGTTCTCAGCTGAGAAGTAAACTTATAAATTACCTGACAGTGAAGTCAGGGGATAAGTAAATCACTATCCAGTCTGATCACAAAATCAAAATGTTTGTGATATGTCAAACCTTTAACAAGTCAATTGCTTCTTTTGAAAAATGTGTCTGTTCTCCTTCATGCTGAGATCAACCGAGTCATTCCACGAATTTTGCTCTGTGTAAGACTGAAGTCGCAGTGTCTTCAGACTACAAATTATGTCAAATACCTAACAGAATGACTAAGCAATATTCATGTCTTTATTTTATTTTTAAGAATCTTCTTTCATAGTTTAATTTCCTAAAATACAGAGTTGAGCTCTGTATCTTTGGTAACTCAAGTAGATAATGTATAATCTGTCCTGAAGTTTCAGGGAGGAAAAGTTTAGTCTACAGGCCCTGAGCCACTTAGGCCCATATATGCTGCTCCATTAATGTCACCAGATGTTTTCCTTCTAACTGGTCTTAAGAATGATGTTATGTATGTATGTATATACATACTATATGTCTATATATATAACTTCCTCCAATCTAAGAATTGTTCATCAGCTCCTAATGTGTTAATGGCTATTGTTCCTATTTGACTTCAATTAATCTCACCCACAGATGACAAACTGGGAAGATTTGTAACACATCTGTCAAAAGCAACCTCTTTCAAAAGTCAAAATAAAGATCAAATTCAAAAGATTTTGAAGTGTTTGGACGTTAGAGTTGAGCAAGCCTTTCCAAATCTGCTGAGTCACTGCAAACTCCAGGAACACTGAGCCTTGAGGAACTCAAACAGGGTTCCCAATTTCCAGGTGAAAATTTCATACTTAGAAAAGTGTCTTGGCTTTTATATATAGAAACCCATTTCTGAGAATGATCAATAAGTGGAGCCTTAGAAAAAGACAGTTTCTTGAAGTCAAAAATGGTCGAAGAAAACATTCCTGAGCCTTTCCAATTAGTATAACTGGTAATCTGAGATGTAGGATGAATACTCTTCACCAAATGTGAAAATAAAGCAAGAAATGTGCTCTCTTTCATTGCTTCATCCTATCTCATACACGCACTTGAACACACACAGTACACATACATGTAGAGCCCACATAATGCTTTTCAAACTTAGGTATAAATTTTTTGGATGGAAGTTTCTAAACAAAATATTCTGGGCATGGAAAGAACTGCAAGATCTTTTATTCTTGAACTTGTTACCACCTCTCATTTTGCTTCCTGTCTCAAACAACTATTCTCTAGGTTACTAATGAGTCCTAAACACAAATTCCATATTTTTGAGTTGTCCAGCCAACTAATAATCATTTATTTTTCTTGCTCATATGTCATTAGACAAAGTTGCGTAATTCTCTCAAAAATCAGGTCCATCTTGACATCTTTTTTTTTTTTTTTGAGACAGTGTTTTGCTCTGTTGCCCAGGCTGGAGTGCAGTGGCGCGATCTCAGCTTACTGCAACATCCACCTCCAGGGTTCAAGCGATTCTTCTGCCTCAGCCTCCAGAGTAGCTGGGACTGCAGGCATGTGCCACCACGCTCGACTGATTTTTTTGTATTGTTACTAGAGACGGTGTTTCAGCGTGTTAGCTAGTATGGTTTCTGTCTCCTGACCTTGTGATCCACCCCCCTCAGCCTCCCGAAGTGCTAGGATTACAGGCATGAGCCACTGTGCCTGCCCTATCTTGACATCTTTATTTTAGCTCTGAATACAAGGTGAAAGATGGGAACCTTCATTGGTTGGAGCCTGGGAGACAAGTAGTCCTGTAACACCCTCCATTTATAGCCTCTATTATCATTTTTCTCCTACAATGAATCAGATCATCTTGGAACTCATTAGCCAGCCCTCTCAATGGCTTGGCCTGCTTCAAATGGACCGCTAGCTGCAGATCATGCATGCTCAAATATCTCATCAATTCCACATAATTCCCCTAATTGAGAAACTTGTACTTTCATTGCATCCTCAAAAAGCAATTTCCTAATGACTTATTAAAATAATGCCATTTGCCAGCTTTTTAAAAAGTACCAGTTTTGCATGGTGTCATGCTATAATTAGTAATACAGTATCAGTGATTAAGCTGAATACCAATTTGAGGCACTTGCACAGCCTTAACAGAGTTATGTCACTAATGGGGTATGGCACTTTGATTATTCCTTGATACCTGAATGCTGCAGCAATATCTAGATCTTGGGATTACCTTGAAATGTTGATTTCAGACTCTTAAAACCATGGCAACATTTGATTCAAATGAATTCCAGAGCTTTAAAGACCAAGATTTTGTTGTTGAATTTCTTTTATTATTTTTTTAACCCCTGGTTCACAAAACTCATGGGAAAATAGTTATAGCCAGACCCCGTATAAATGTGGGTATCCACCCACCTGTCTATAGGAAAGGGTAAAGCACAGGGATGATTCTCTTCCCACAAGGGAAAGGGAAAACTTACGTGTGGACCCCTTAATTGGTGGTCTAAAGTAGCAGTCCCCAACCTTTTTGGGACCAGGAACTGGTTTTGTGGAAGACAGTTTTTTCCATGGATGGGGTGGGGATCAAGGGGGATGGTTTCAAGATGATTCAAGCACATTACATTTATTGTATTCTTTATTTCTATTATTATTACATACTCACCATGATGTAGAATCAGTGGGAGCCCTGAGCTTGTTTTCTGGCAACTAGATGGTCCCATCTGAGGGTGATGGGAGACAGTAACAGATATCAGGCATTAGATTCTTGAAAGGAGCGCATAACCTAGATCCCTGGCATGTGCATTTCCAGTAGGGTTTGTGACCCTAAAAGAATCTAATGCCAACACTGACCTGACAGGAGGCAGAGCTCAGCTTTGCTCACTCACCTGCCACTCATCTCCTACTGTGTAGTTAGGTTCCTAACAGCCCTCTACCAGTCTATGGCCTTGGGGTTGGGGGCTTCTGTTGTAAAAGTTACATGATAATTAAATGGTAATAGAAGGTAGCAAGAAGATAGAATGGTATTTGCATCCACACTGTTGCCCAAACTTCAGAAATTACCCTTCCCAAACCCACTTGGATACCCCCAAATTCTACTGACAAAATGATTTTTGTATTTCTCCCATCCTATTCCTTCTTATTACCACTTCCCTAATCTAGACAAGAGTTCATCAACCCAGCTCCTGCCTGTCACCTGGCACCTTTTCAATCCATCGTCATGTCTGAGTGATGCCTGAGTGCTCTTGCTGCTTGAGAAACTGTGATGGCCCCCCAGAATCAGAATAAAATCAAATTTTTGACATGAATTTGTGGCTGTCTATTCAACAAACCGGCTTGGTCTACCCCTCTAAACTTATCACTCTTTGCTTCTCCTCACACACACAAATTCTAGACATACCAGATTACTGATGTTCCCTGAGCAAGGTCGGTCAACTCTTTTGTTTCTGACTTTGTTTTTCCTGTCCTCCCAGTTCTGTAGCAGGACGAGCCATGGACAAAACCCCTCAGACACCAAGATAGTGAAGGGAGTGGCTTTAATCAGCTGGGATCATTGGCAGGTTAGCGTCTTAAAATCCGAGCTCATCAGGTGCTCAACTTCTGTCCCTTTTAAGGGTTCACAACTCTAAGGGGGTCTGCGTGAGAGGGTCACGATTGATTGAGCAAGCCAAGGGGTACATGACAGGGGCTGGGAGCACCAGTGCTCATAATGAAACAGAACACAATGGGAGTTTTCACAATGTCCTTCCATACAATGTCTGGAGTCTATAGATAACAACAGTTGCTAGGTCAGGGGTCGAATTTTAATGACCAGACTTAGGTCAGGCAGGTCCAGGTCTGATTTCGGGTCTGGTTCCTTGGTTTTGGGTCTGGTTCTTAGGCACTGGGCTACCTGCCTTTAGTTTTGCTTCTCTTTCCTTTTCTGAGTATAAAACAATATAAAACAATATGAGAGGGTCTCTCTCTTTCCTCATTTCCCCCCTTTGAGACTCCCATTTTTTATTAGGGGGAGTTCTCAGTCTTATTTTTGCTACTTATGTCTTCTTGTGCAATAGATTGATAAAGATTCATATAGTACACTTGTGCTGAAGCATTTTGGTGAACTAAGGTAGTGATGAAGCTTTTTATCATTGGAAGAAGTACAGGTAGCAAACAAGGGAGCAGTAAGCAGGTTTCTATTACTATTATAGCTCTTATTATAAGAGTTTTAAATCCTCCTAGTGCTGGGAACCACCTTCTAAACATGGCTTCAGAGTCGAATCCATGCTGCACTTGTACGGGCACATGTGTCATTTTTGTTATATTTCTAACTATGTCTTTAACTACTTGCCTTTGGTTATCTATGCATAGACAGTAAGTAGTAAGGTTAAATTTCTTATAGAACTCTCTTTTAGCTGCTAGCAAGTGGTTGAGAACCAATCTATTTTGATAGATAGCCTTTCTTATCTGAATTTCTTGCCAGGCCAGAATAGTCAAGGCTTGACCGGTTTTATTAGTGATGATTTCTAAAACAGTTTGCAACTGTATGATTCAGTTGAGCATGTAAATGGGGGTCTAGTATCCCCATGAGCTATCTAGTGTCTAAGTAGCAGGCCTATAGTATTGTATAATCTTTTTAGGAGGCCATTCATCATCTATTTAATTACTTATGGCTATGTTTCACTTTTTGCGGGAAGCATAGACAGGGAAGCCCAGGAGTTCACCTGTCTTTATGGGCAGTAGGAAAAAGGTGGTTTAATAGTGCCAATAACACAACTACCTGTTCACTGGTCAGGCAGCTTAGTGTAGGCTGTATGTCTACATATCCAGTATAGCCCAGTGGGGCTGTCCACTCCCAGTGGGATTCTGGGTGAGCCCAAATGGTCTGCAACTTTGGAAATTTACTGAATGGATTTTTATCTGTATGGTTTTAACTCCACCATGTAACTGTTTTTGTGGTACCATTATACAGTTTTTGTCCCAGGCAACTAAGTCATCCTACAGAATGAGTGAATTCTTTCCTTTTTTTTAGCTATGCAATATTGTCTAATAATTGAGATTTTTAGAACCTATAAATGATCAGGGTGATTCTTTTGGGCTGGGAATTTATCAGGAACCAGGTCTGTAGGCACTAATTCTCAGGCTTCTTATGGCCATTGATCTCCTATTACAGTTCTTTCACAAACATAACATTTAGAGACTGGGCTACATTCCTTGGATAGAATAGCATTATACAAACAAGTTTCTTTTAGAGTCCTGGTACACTTATAATAACCATAAAATAATAGGACTGTAGCAATCTTTTGTCATACCTCAGTGACTTGATGTATATATTGGGAACAGTCCTCAGCCTGAGGAAGGTCAGTTGAAGTCCTTACTGTACAAGCCCAAATTTTAAGGAAAATGAGTCCAGCAATGAGTTTTCTCATGCTCTGTGTATGGACCAGTCAGCTTCCGGGTGTGACTGGAGTAGGGCTAGTTATCTGTTTCAGAGTCACTTTGCAGGGGTTGGTGAAGCTGCTCCCATCCACGTACAGCAACCAGTCTACTTACGTTTAAGGATGGTCTTGGAGGTTGGGCCCACTAGAATAAACTGAGTCCAATACTTCTACACAGTTATGTTTAACTGGGGTCTCTGATACCAGGTGCAAGGTGGCAGGGTTTAGGGTGTTGCAAACTTCAATGGTTATGCGCGAATTGTCACAGAGCAAGCTTTGGTACTAGTTAGTCTAGCATGCATTAGCTAATGATGTCCTTTGGTATTTATTGAAGTCACCACAGCATGGGGGGACTTTATGTTTAGGTTTTGCCTGAGCGTTAGCTTATCTGCTTCTTGTGCTAATAGGGCCGTTGCTGCCAGCGCCCTTAGACATGGGGGCCAGCCTTTGGAAATCCCATTCAGTTGTTTTGAGAGATAGGCCACTGGCCTTGGCCAGGGCCCTACAGTCTGGGTTAAAACTCCAACTACCAATTTTTTTTTTTTTTTTTTTTTGGACACATAGAGTGTAAAAAGTTTTGTCAGGTCAGGTAGCCCTAGGGCTGGGGCCGACCTGAGTTTTTCTTTTAACTCATGAAAAGCTTGTTGCTGTTGGTTGTAATAGATGTAGTTTATCTAATTTATATTTTTATTAACTGTCATCTACCAAAATATTGACTTAAATCCTGTAACTATTTGATTTCAAGCTTTAAATTGATCTGGTATTCCTTGCAGGACTCCAGTTGCATCTAAATAGATATGAGAGTTGAAAGACCTATAAGGGGCTTCTCTCACTTTACGATATTCTTATTTTTCCTCCCTCTGGTTGATGAAATGCCAGGGTGAAAGGGATAGCCAATTGGACTAAAGTATAAGTGCCACTCCAGTTATTCGGCAGAGTGCCCAGTAAAGGTCCACCACAATACCACCACACTTTCTCTTGGGGATGAATAAGGGCTGACTGATTGATAAGCTCTTGAAAATTCTTAAGCTCATCGCATCCCTTCATGTCTCCAAGGAATGCTAAGTTTCCTCCCTGTTGTGAGAGACACGAAGTGAACTTAATGTTGGGAGATGAAGGCTGGATGGCCCTCAGGGGCTGACCCGCAGGGTGCCGGACTTTGGGATATATTAGAGAGAGCTTGGCATGACTTATTACTCCAGGCTGTAGAATCCTGGAAAAGAGCTACCATGCAGCCCACGCCTGGTCGACTGCAGGACCACCTTAGTGGAAGGGGGACAATCAGGGCCTCTGGCCTTCCATGTGCACAAGCATAATAATTGCTTTTGTTTAACGTGCAAATGGAATATTTGATCTATTCCAACCAGGCATTTGCATCTTGGTATGCTGTCTTAATTGCCAAAGTTTGTTTTAAGTCTTTAACTTCTATGATCCTCTAGTAAAATGAATGTTTCCCATAGCACCTATTTTTATTAGTTTTTTAGATCAAAGAAAGCTAAACACCATTTGATATTTAACTATGCTTTTTGTGTGATTTTTATACTAGATAAGCTAAATTTTACCTTTATATTAGTGTGTTATTAATGTTAAACTTAATTTTAATAAAACCTTGTAGACATATTTACCTAATTTTTAATGTTCGACCATAAGGTAAGATTTTATAGACTCTTTTTAACCTTTTATAATTTTTGTTAAAGAGCAAGTTGGTGCTTTAAGAAAAACCTGTTGCATTTTTACTTTAGTGTACAGTTCACAGAAAAACTGGATGATATCCTTTTGACTTTAGCTAATATGTTTACATGCAGAATTTTCTTTACAATTAACATTTTAAAACTTGCTTAAACTTTCAAAACAATACTTTTAATGTAGGTAAAAATCCACATTCTTATGCCTCCTTATAATCCTTTTACTAAAGGTTTATTTTACTTTTCTTTACACCTTGCACATAAACTGTTTTTACAATAGTACTCAGGAGGACTTTTTACTTTTAAATTATACAACATTTCTTGCATAAATTCTTTTTTATAACATTTTTTTCTTTCACAACTTTTGCAGACAATTCTTCGACATGTCTCAACTTTCTGACTTCTTACAAACATTTCTTTCTTTAAACAACCAGTTAATTTATTTCAGGACAAGAATTTACCATATAACACTCTTTTTACATAAATTCTGCTTCCCTCCCTTTTTTTTTGGAAGATAACCATTCCTTTTTTTTTTTTTTTTTAAAGTGAACTTTCTTTATGTCTGTGGACGAGATTGTCTAAGGCCACAAGATTAGAAGTTACTATAATACATGTTACACTGTTAACGTTTAGGAAACTTTACTTTTGTTGAAAACCTTATAAGTTTGGGATTTCAATTATCCTTTGCTATTAATAAGACTTTGTTTAGTCTAAATTAACTTAGAATTGGTGTAGATGGCCTTTCTTTCTTTTTTTTTTTTTCTGTTAGCAAAGCAGCTGCCGCTCCATACCTTTGAAACAAGGCTTCCTTCTGATGGCCAACTCACCTCTAATGCTGGCCCGTCTATTTCACACAAAGTTCTAAGTTTTCCTGGTGTCATAGTAACACCGTAAGCTCCTTTAAATCCTTTCTTGAAATTTTTCAACATAGTTGCTAGTGGGGTGCGCTTACTTTGTGCCTGACCCATTTCTCCTCGAGACAAAACACCACACTCACATCACATGCACACTACAAAACAAAGAATGGGTAAAAAGGGCACACACACACTTTTACAGTTTACACCAAACCAGAATCAAAACTAAAATCAGAGTATCAAGAAATCCAAGCCAGGTCAAAACCAAAACCAAAGTATCAAGCAATCCAACTCAAGTCAAAAACAAAAACCAAAGTGCAGGTATAGGCACACGGTGGATGTTCAGGCCACGCTTCCACTCAAATGGAGTAGGCAAGTTCCCAAGACCAGTCCTGTCAAGCAATTTAAACCAAGTCAAAACCAAAACCAACACCAAGGTGCTGATAAAGGCCTGCCATGGGTGATTAGGCAACACTTCCACTCAAATGCAGTGGGGAAGTTCCAAAGACTAGTCTTACCAAGTTTCAGATGTCCGGACTCCAAGTGCCAGTTCCTTCCTGGTGTTCAGCCACTGCATTGATCCTACATGGGGGCCTGCCACACACTGCTCTGGTGACGTGTCCCACAGGGGCAAATGCCTACCTGGGAGCACTCTCAGGATCCATGTCGCTCAGGTTGGTCAGAGTGCCCCACAGGGATGTTCCACAGGGCAGGCTAAAGCCGCCTAAAGACCTGCCTCGACCATCCGTTAATCACCTCGCTTCCTGGTCAGGGAACCAAGAAACATAGCAGGATGAGCCTCTGACAAAACCCCTCAGACACTGAGATAGTGAAGGGAGTGGCTTTAATCAGCTGGGAGCATCGGCAGGCTAGCGTCTTAAAATCCGAGCTCATCAGGTGCTCAACTTCTGTCCCTTTTAAGGGTTCACAACTCTAAGGGGGTCTGTGTGAGAGGGTCACGATCGATTGAGCAAGCCAGGGGGTACATGACAGGGGCTGGGAGCACCAGTGCTCAGAATGAAACAGAACACAATGGGAGTTTTCACAGTGTCCTTCCATACAATGTCTGGAATCTATAGATAACAACAGTTGCTAGGTCAGGGGTCTAATTTTAACTACCTGGCTTAGGTTAGGCAGGCCCAGGCCTGGTTTCAGGTCTGGTTCCTTGGTTTGGGCGCTGGGCTACATGCCTTTAGTTTTGCTTCTCCTTCCTTTTCTGGGTATAAAGCAGTATCAAACAATATGAAAGGGTCTCTCTCTTCCCTCATTTCTCTTAGAGAAAGCCTTTCCTCACTGGGTCTGTCTGATATCCCATCAATACATTTTTCAAGTCTCAGTTCAAATGTCCTCTCCTTCCTAAGTTTCTCTGACATCTCTGCCCCTTCCTCTATCACCCAGCAAAATGCCAGCCATGTTAAATTTCCCTTAAATTGATTGTACATTTCTTCTTTCTGCTGTGTTATGAATTCTTTGAAGACCAGAAACTTGCATTTTTGCTTCTTTATTCCCAGCATTTAGCACAGTGCTTGCCACATGACAATCGCCCAGTAAATGTTTATTGAGATGAATTGAATTGTTGCTAAAACTGATTCTATGTCCATTCCTCATTGATATAGCTCAAGACAAAATGGTGAAAAAGTACAAACTTTTTTTTTGTCTTTTCCATTTTTCTCAGACCTGCCCCTTTTTCACCATCTTAAAATCTACTTATCAGTATAGTTTTAACATTGCTTTTGAAGCTTGACCAGCCATATAGACAGTCCCACTCTATTTGACTCCTTCAAGACAACATCCAAAGTTTTCTCCCAGTCCAAACAAATGCCACAGAAGAGGAGACCAAAGCAAAGGTTAGAGAAGCACCTAAAGACAAGTCTGGGTTGGTATTGGGATACTAGGATTGGACTGAATCCCCCTCAAGGGCCCCGCCTTATCATCCTCCTTACCCCCTCTCCTTTCCCTAATATCCTTGACAAACACAAAATTACATTTCTTTACAGACTGTTACACTCAACAACCCTCTCAGACTCTGTGAATATTCTTTTATCTTCTCCATTTTGGAGAAGTCCTTCCCCCTCCGCTGCCTGGATTTCTGATGCCTCCTGGCAAATAGGTAAGTTACTATGATCACTTGAGAACAGTAGGTGGTCATGGTCCATAACCAGTTATCTGATCTCCAATAGCATCTGAAAATAGGAGAGATTAAACTCCAGGACTACATTTTTTCCCCTTGAAAAGCTGCCTATATATACTTATTAAAGAACCTCAATCATTTCACCCTGAAATCCCCAGTGCGATATTGACCCATCCGAAGGGTCAGAAAGTTGTCCAGCAGCAGCAGAAACTATTGAAAACTCTTCCCTGTTTGGGATTTTTTAGGGCTGATTGACAAAAGGAGGGTGGAGAACAGCAGGCGAAGTGAATTCTGTTTCTGATTGGGGCAGGGGCAGGAGTAGTAGAGACGCTTCACTTGATTTGTTCTTATTCTTTCTTGTCTCTAGGTTTCTTTAACTCTTAAAACCATCTTTTCCTATTCCTAGTTTTATCTTTCCTGCTCATGAGTTCCATCACATTTATTTAAATATTTCTTTGTTATTTCTTGAATTCATTCATTCAATCAATCGTTTCAAACAGATTTAATTGAATACCTAGGATATTTGTCAGGGTAAGCAATGCTAACAATATTCTCAGGAGTTTTGCACAACAAAGGTTTATTTCTTGCTCATTTAAAGCCTAAAGTTCAGTGTGCATGTTCCTGCTAAGGCAGTTCACCTCCCATGGATGAGGCAGAGATTTCATCTCTTTCATCTTGTGACATAGCTATATTCAAGACTGTGGGAGTTTGCATCCAGCCATATGGATAGAGAAAGAGCCTATAAAAGTTTGAGATGTATGATTGCCAGGTCTGTTAGTGCAATATATTACACTCATTCATGTTCCATCAGACAGAACCCTGTCATGCAATTCCATGTTCCAGGTTGGGAGCGAGTGGATGCAGGAGTACAAAAACATGTATTAAAGTTGAATATCAGCCACACGTGATTGCTCATGCCTGTAATACCAGTATTTTGGGAGGCCGAGGTGGGCAGTTCACCTGAGGTCAGGAGGTCAAGACCAGCCTGGCTAACATGGTGAAAACCCATCTCTATAAAAATACAAAAATTAGCTGGGCATGATGGTGGGCACCTGTAATCCCAGCTACTCAGAAGCCTGAGGCAAAAGAATCGCTTGAACCTGGGAGGCAGAGGTTGCAGTGAGCCAAGATCACGCCATTGCACTCTAGCCTGGATGACAGAGTGAGACTCTGTCTCGAAAATAAAAATAAATAAAAATAAATAAATAAACAAATAAAGTTGAATATCCAGGACAAGGAGGATTGATAAACACAATGCCAGGCACTTTGCTAAGTACTGGGAATTAAACCAAGATAAATAATGCTTAGTGTCAGGAGCTCAGAGTCCAGGGGACCAGACACACTGTGGAGACCGAAGCAACTCTATCTTGGATGCTAATCCACCATGCTGACTTTTCATTAACCCCAGTTCTGGGAATGGATCTGAGATTTCTACTTTCACATACTTACCATAAATTCTGCCCTTAGGTCAAACAATCTTGATGTTATCGTAAACACATACTTACCATAAATCCTGCTCTTAGGGAAATGTCCTGTGGTATATAAGCTCTGGGTCTGGAAGGTAGCAATGCGGGAATCCACCATCTCATCTCAAGGCTGCCTGAGACATGGTTTCTGTTCACAAATCGTTATTAAATGTTTCTTTCTGAGAAACTGGATTTGTCAGCCTCTTTCTTCCACTTCTCAGCTTCCTCGGCCTTTGGGGGTAGGTGTGTATAGACCTACTCTCTGTAATACACACATAAACAGAAAATTAAATGTACTACAGTATAAACAAGTATTAGACCTACTCACTGTGGAATACACACATAAACAGAAAACTAAATATACTTCAGTATTAACGAGACTAAATTAATTTATGCTCTTAAATTAAAATAGCTTCATGAGGTAGGTACTTTTATTCTTATTTTTATTTATTTATTTTTTTAGATTGAGTCTCTCTCTGTCACTCAGGCTGGAGTGCAGTGGCATGATCTCAGCTCACTGCAACCTTTGCCTCCTGGGTTCAAGTGATTCTCCTGCCTCAGTTTCCTGAGTGGCTGAGATTACAGGTGCACGCCACCATGCCTGGCTAGTTTTTGTGTTTTTAGTAGAGATGGGGTTTCACCATGCTGGTCAGACTGGTCTCAGACTCCTGACCTCGTGATTCACCCAACTTGGCCTCCCAAAGTGCTGGGATACCAGGCATGAGCCACCGCACCAGGCCATTATCTTTACCTCATACACAGGAAACTGAAGCGCAACAGTTTAAGGAATTTGCTCTGGGTTACACTGCAAACAAGTGACCAAGCCAGGATTGAAACCTGGGTAGTCTATCTCTAAAGTTTCAACACTGAACCATTACATTATATTGTAATGAGGAAGAGATGTACAGAGTGTCCAGGACTGCAGGGGAGACCCAGCTGGGAGTGGGATGAATGAGGAGTATTCTGCAGTTGATAATCTCTGAACTGAGCTATAATGGCCAAGTTGGAGTTATCCAGTTTTGGGGCAGGAAGAATTCTAGCAGAGGAAACCGGATGGGTAAAGGTAGAACAGTGACAAGCATGTTAGTGTTTCCCAGGATCTACAAGTAGTTTGATATCATGGATCAAGGTCCAGGCTGAGAGTGGAGAGAGGCTGGCTGTAGAGGTAGATGGGGCCAGGTCATAGAAAGCATTTTATGGAACAGTGAGGGGCCAAGAATTTATCCTAAGCCATGAGAGCCTTTGAAAGATTCTAATTTGGATAATTTTCATTTAATCTATATTCCACTGGTGGCTATGTGAAAGATGTATTGGAGCAGGCCAAGAACACCGGCTGAAGGATCAGTTAAGAAACTTTTAAAGTAGTCCAGGAAGGTTAAAATTTAAAATATCTTTTTTCTTATGAAACAAATAAAATGTTAGCAAACTCTTGAATATTATTTACTATGTGCAAAGTATAGCCATTGATTTATCCTCACAACCACCATGTGAAAAAGACATTGTTATAATCCCCATCCTATAGATGAGGAAACTGGGGCACAGATTGTTTGTGTAAATGGGTAGTAACTGATGGCTCTAAGACTCAATCCTCTGCAGTCTAGTTCCAGAACCTATACAATGAACCCCTAGTGTAAATGGTCTCCCTATAGGAGGTACTGAAACACTTTACAGAAGATACAAAAAGCTGGGTGAGATATGTGTGTGAGGAAGAGGACTTGAGCAACAGAGTCAGCAAGATGTGAGCCAGTTGCTTGGGTACAGAGATGGCCTCCTGAGGAGCCAGAAAGAGGGGGTCTTGGAGGCAAGGTCAGGAGGTCAGGTGTGCCTCATTTTACAGATAAAAAAATTGAGGCACAGAAAAATTTCAGTAACTCACCTAAAATCCAAATAGCAAGAATGTGAGTCTCAAAGACAGAATATGAAGCAGGTAGTTATTTCTGGGTTCATATTCTTAATGCTTTCTCAATGCTTTAAATTACTATGCATTATTGACCCTATTTGTTCCAGATCCAGTTATTTAGAGTGAAAGGCATTTTTCTGGAGTAGGAGGAAATCTTGGATCAATACAAAATTTAGAATTGCTCCAACCCATTTTCACAAACATCAGTAAACACCTTTTATCAATAACAAAACAGAGAGCCAGTCACGATGGTTCATGCATGTAATCCCAGCATTTTGGAAGGCCAAAGCAGGTGGATCACTTAGGTCAGGAGTTCAAGACCAGCCTGGCCAAAATGGTGACACCCTATCTTTACTAAAAATACAAAAATTAGCCTGGTGAAGTGGTGCATGCCTGTAGTCCCAGCTACTTGGGAAGCTGAGGCAGGGGAATTGCTTGAACCCGGGAGGTGGAGGCTACAGTGAGCCGAGAATGGACCACTGTACTCTAGCCTAGGTGACAGAGCGAGACTTTGTAAAATAAAAAAAGAAAAAAAAATTACAAAACAGAAGTAGCAGTAAAATATATACCACCTTGGTAAGGGTGAGAGCCCTTACCTAGTAAACTTTGTTCATGGTTTGCTATTGAGTTGATCCTCACAGATATTATGAGGTTGTTTTAAATCTATGTACATCAAATCTAGTGGTGTTGGGAAGTGTCTTCATTTACTTAAAGTTCTCTTGGGGTCTCCCTGCTTTCATTTTCTATTATCCTGAAGTATGCCGCCCACACCCCAGGGCTACCATAACAGGGCTGACTGCATAATTTGTGGGACAGAGCAATGCGCAAATGCAGAGGCCCTTATTCAAAAATTAGTAAAGATTTCAAGATGGCAACGACAGAGCATTTGACCAAGTGACTGATCTTGACGCCCTGCATGAGTGCGTTAGGTCACACAACCATGAAGGTGGTCCAGGTGCTGGTCCTGTCCAATACTTAGCTCAGTGGTTTTCTGAAGTCACTGTTTGTAGTTTGTAGTTCTGCTGATCACCAAGTTTATGGTATTCGTGTCTTTAAATTGCTAAATTTGCTCATTGGTGGGCTCCTTATGTTTAAGGCTTTCTTAGTTTCCCTCATTGTCCAGGAGCATACAAGTAAACGACCCGGAAAGAATCCTATTCCTTTCTCTGAAAGGCAATCTGTCCATCTCAATCAGGTCCTGTCTCTGCCTCATGGCATCTGGGTAAGGCTACTGGTCAAAGGGAAACAGAGGCCTTTTTGGTTTTAAAAAAGTGACAAAGAGGTAAGAAAAAAGAGGATATTTTTGATACATATAACTATCACAAGATTAGTTTCAAGAATATATAAAGAACCCCTATAAATCAATAAGAAAAAGACAACATAAAAATGGGCAAAAGACTTGATCAAGCATTTCACTTAAATTATGAATATTTCAATCATCTTATGAAACTATACTCTGTCCATGAATAATTAGGGAAATGCAAAATAGAACTACAAAGATACCCTTTGGTGTTTGTCAGTTGACAAGGCAAAGCTTGTTAATACCAATTTTTAGTGAAAATATGGATCATTGGGAACTTGAAAATTGGTCCAACAACTTTGGGAAAAGATTTGGTTTAGTCCAGTAAAGATGAATATGTGTATATCCTACACACCAGTGTACATCCCTTAGCTGAGCACCTGTGTTCAAAGAGTGGTCCCCAAACCAATAGCCATGGGAGGTGGTTACCTGGATGTTTGCTACAAATGCAGTGTCTTAAGTTCCAGCCCAGACCACTGAATCAGGATCTGCAGGTGACTTATGTGCACACTACAGCCTTAGAGGATCTTCTCTAGGACACTATTTCTTTTACATTCTTGACACAGACTTATGTTAAGAAAGTCTTAAAGTAAGAAATACATTCTAGGACATAACATAGTCTCGCATCCCACAAAGTGAAACAAATGTTTCATGAAACAGTATTTACCAGATGACTCACATTCCATTCTGCTGTTTTAAATTATAGTCTACACTGGTGGTTGAGACTTGCTAAACTGACTCCACTAATGGATGGAGTCTTGTCTGGAAAACACTATCTTGGAGAAACTCTTACACATATTCTCTGGGAAACAGAAAGGAATGTTTGTAGCAGCAATGTACATACTACTGAATACTTATACCCTGGAGTACTACATAGCAATGAAAATTCATGAACCACTGCTCTTTACATCAACAAGGATGAATCTCATACATAATGTTGAGTGAAAAGAAGCCAAAGTTGCAGAGTGCATACGGTATAATCCCTTTATGTAAAGTTTGACAACATGAAAAGTTGCATATTTCTTAGAGATACAATTATGTGAAGCTAGAAAGACAAGCAAGACATTGATTAATGCATAATTTACAACAGTGGTTGAGAGGTTAGGATTAAGGTAGAGCCTGCAGGAGGTGTGAAGGTGATGTTGTAGTTCTTTAAGCAAGGTAATGGTTACATGGGCATTCATTTCATTGTTTTTCTCCATACCTTGCGTATTATAAATATTCCTTTGTACATATTTAATATCAACAACAGCAAAAACAAAGATAAAGAAAAGGCTGAAGATCAAAGCATTTGTAAATACAGCTTCCAAAAAACACATCTTTAGAAAGAAGCTTTTTATTTTTTAAAAAACAAAAGTAAATTTGTTAGAAAAAAATCCACTACCCTCTCTTCTATATGACTTATGTGATAAGATGAAAGCACCAAAGTTGATTTAGAAACCACCCCTGCAACATAAATATCCTTTTAATCACTGTGTTGGTCAACATATTCAATTGTAGTACTTTATTCTTTCATTTCAATGTAAGAAAAACATGGTTTTTCTGTTGGCAATTATGCTCTCACATTACAATGGGGGCAGATGTCTGCACTTAATCCAAGAAATTATCTGCATTTCAATGTTGTGAATATCCTTCATGATAATTAATAACAGGCTGTATAAGCAGACCCTTTCACCTCCCTGACAAATTCAACCAAATTGGTGATACATAACCGTCTACAAACCCATATGCCATATGCTCTATTCAGCATTCCTTTTGGTGCTGGACATTAACTGGTCGGGATTTATTAGGCCCTCATCTTTTTCTGAGTTTTCAATTTCTTTGTTATTTATTCTTTACCAGCCCTGAAGAATAGGGCTTGATTGCTACTTCCATTTTGCAGGGAAGGGAGTGAGAGGTGAGGTAATTTACCAAAAGTGGAAGAATGAGATGGTGGCAGGCCCGAAATGAAAGCTATAGTCCCAGGGGTGAATTTAGATTCCACCACCTTTGTGAGCGGATGCTGGCGATGTGTTTATCACACACTTTCATCCAAGGTTGCTAAAGCATTTCATGAATAGAAATCCTTTTCCTCCTGGTCTCTATGGCTCCTGCAGGATGTATCACACCACTTAGCACCTATATTGCTCTTATGTGCTTCTGTTTTCTTCTTTACAAGTTCCATTTGTGTAAAGGATTTAAGTGTCTGATAAAGTGGTGAGCTCCTAAACAGCAGAAAGCACGTGCGTCTATTTCTTTTGGCATCCTCTCTCCTAATCAGCACAATGTCAGGCGTCTGGGTCAGCCCTCAATAAATATTGTGCTCTGAGCTCCTATTACGACACCTTGTAAATTAGGTGACCAAACTGCAGGATTCCAATTTGCATGACAAAATGAAATTTTTCTCTTACCAGGAGAGATTTGTGTTTGGACTACTTTTGAGATATGACTAGACTTAACAAAATTCAATGTTGACATCATTCCATATGTACACATTCAGCAGGGTTGGTATATGGGATAATCACCGTAGGGGATCATTTGCTATGTAAAAAAAATTATAGAAACCATGCTCTATGCTCCCCGTGAACATTTGCTTGGGAAACTGGAAATGTGTAGGGGACCAGCACATCCTAACAATTCAAATCTTAAGTTACTTATTCAATTAACTGTGCATGGTCTATATGATTTCCAGATTTGTAAAAATAAATAAATAAATAAACGGATAACATAATTAGACTACTTGTCAATGAATGGAAGACATAAATGATTGTGAAAAAATGTTAATCTTGAGTTTGAGTTATGTTAAGATCACTCTAAAAAGATGAGTTATGTAATAGGATCTCTCAGTCCTTCCTTCCTCTGCTTTCTCCTCTCCTTTTCTTTGAACTGTTCCATTTTGTTTGCTTTGGAGACTCCTAAGTATTGAATCCATCTACCCCACCCTGACAAATTGCACAGCCATCCCTGGCAGGGCTGATGTGCACCAGTTCCCACCGACAGACGTAACAGCTGGCATCCATTCTGAGTTGTCAGTCGCTGTACTATACTGGTTGTTAAAGATTTTGACTACTGCCCATCCCTTGCTTTATGTGATATGAGCTGACTGCATATTTGGATTCTCTTCTATCCAAATGAGCTTTTCTTTTGGATAGTTCTTGCTGAACTTTTCTTTTCAGCTTCACTTTGGGTTTCCAAAGTTGAAGAAAAACAGGGTGTGGTGAACCTTTATTATTTTTACCTGCCCGGCATCTACTGACTCTACTTCTGGTAAGAGCCCCCAGATTTTGTTTGGGGCTCATTCCTCTTCATCTCAGTCTGTGAGGTCCCAGGAGAGCTGACTTCATCTCAGACATGTGTTTCAGACCTTGCCACATTGATTCAGGAGCATTTGATTACATCATATTCATTAGAGGCCCTAAATTATTTCCTGGGACCACTGGCCTTGAAGTAGATTTTCATTTCCACTGGTCTTACAGTTGTGAGGATGGAGGGTCTGGGGCACCTGAAGCCACTTTGCTAACATGTGGAGTCTGAGAATGGCGTCAGCCCAGAAACAACAGCACCAGGAGATGGAGAATGAGAGAAACCTGGCCTTTGTGATGTCAGTTGAATCCCTGTATCCACCTATTTCTAATTCTATATCTGGAATTTAAAAAGTTTTAATTTAAGATTTAAATCAAATTGAAAAAATTGTCATCCTTTGCTAAATTATGGCAACAACCTCCCAAACTGATCTCTCTAATTTCAGTCTTATCCTCACTCCAATCTTTCCTTCATTATCAGCCAGAGGAATTGTTCTGATTTGCAAAACAGATTATATCACTCCTGTGCTTAATCTGTGTGACCCTCTCCCATGATATACTAGTGTTGTTGGGATAAAAATCCAATTATCTAACAAGGCCCATACGCTTGGTGATCTAGTCTCCTTCTCTCAGCACTCCTTTGTTCCAGCCCCACTAGGCTCTGTCAAGTCCATGTCAGGTGTGGGACCCATGAGTCTTTGCACATGCTCTTCTTTGCCTTGAAGACTGCACACCCCAGCTTCTTTCTCCTTTCTTGGCCAGCTTTCCCACATCCTTTATTTCTCAACTCAGATATTACTTCCTTCAGAAGGCCCTGCCTGATTCTGTAGCCAAGGTTAGTTCTCTCTGCTGTATGTACCCTCATAATATGTCTACTTAGCTTTCACCATCACACTAAATTGTTGTGATATTCTAGCGTCTCTCTAGGCAGCCTTTGATGTGGACCACTCTTGGAACCAAGCCTCAAACTTAGAAGTTACAGGGATAGGTGGATGGATGGCTGGGTTGGAGATCCTAGACCTACTACACGGAGGTGGGGATAAAACAAGGTGAGCTCGCCTGTAATCCCAAAACTTTGGGAGGCCAGGGCGGGTGGATCACGAGGTCAGGAGATCAAGACTATCCTGGCCAACATGATGAAACCCCGTTTCTACTCAAAATGCAAAAATTAGCTGGGCATGGTGGCGCATGCCTGTGGTCCCAGCTACCGGGGAGGCTGAGGCAGGAGAATCGCTTGAACCTGGGAGGCAGAAGTTGCAGTGAGCTGAGATCATGTCACTGCGCTCCAGCCTGGTGGTAGTGAGACTCCATCTCAAAACAAACAAACAACAAAAAACCCAAGGTGGGCTCCAGAGCTGGGGGGAGGGGCAACTAAGGGAAAGGAAGAGAATACAAAACTCATCAAGGAAGCAGCAAGGAAAGAAAACGTTGTCTGGTAGCTGCATTTATGAGTCTCTCTGTGAGATGTGTTTCTCCTGTGAGGTGCACATAATTTTCATTTTCCATAAAAGGTTGAGGGATGTGAGAAAATTACCCAAATCTAGCAATTAGCAAAAGGCAATTAGCAATTGATCAAGTTGCCAGATTTAGGAAATAAAAATACAGAACACTAGGTTACGTTTGAATTTCCGATAAATGACTATATTAGTCCATTTGTGCTGCTATAACAAAATGCCACAGCCCGGGTAATTTATAAGAATAGAAATTTATTTCTCACAGTTCTGAAGGCTGGGAAGGCAAGATCAAGGCACTGGCTGAGGAGGGCTGCTCTCTCAGCTTCCAAGACAGTCCCTTGTCTCTGCAGGCTCCGGAAGGCAGGAACACTGTCACCTCACATGATGGAAGAGCAAAGGAGCAAGAGGGCCAAATTCCGTGTGAAGTCTCTTTTATAAAGGTCTTAATCCTATTCACAAGGGAACCCTCATGACTGAATCACCTCCTAAAAGGCCCACCTCTCCAACAGCACCACAATGGGAATTAATTTTAAACATGAGTTTTGGAAGAGGCATATTTTCAAGCCATAGCAACAATGAAGACTTTATAAGTATGTCCCAATTATTCATTATCTGAAATTCAAATTTAATTCAATGTCCAGAATTTTATTGAGCAACTCTAAGAGGTGGGCACTCTCTATGATACTAATGGCAGGGAACTTCATGGTCAGAATAAATCATCCTAGACAAATCAGTTGTTGAGAATATTGAATAAGAGAAAGCAGTGGGCAAGCCAAGGTTGTCAAGGTGGCAGTGAAACTGTAATTCTCACGTCCTTCATGGCAGTAAAAGTGTCCTGTCAAAAAACCGTGAGGTGATATGTTTCCAGAAGAGTCATACCCTCTAACTTGCATTACGATTCTGAGAATTTTGTAAAACAACCACCTTAAATCCCCTAGAAGAAAGTGAGGTGTCAATTAATCATTAATTGATTTCTCAAGGAGATAGTCTAAAATACAGAAATGTTTTTGAAAAGATGCTTACAATTTGTAAGTGCATATACTCCTCTAAATAGAAATAACACTGGATTAATGATAATATCCACTCCATAAAATATTTTGCAGCTGTTAAGAATGATGATTTCAGATTTTTTTAATAAGATGAGGAAATGTGTATGCTACAAGATAGAATACATAATAATACAGGATGATCACAACTGTTTGAAAGGAAATAAGGGAAGAAAGAATGAAACCCTGTACTTAAGAAAAAGATTGTCAAGCAATACACCAAATGTTGAAAGTCGATTTGTTGGAGTGGTTGGTGATTTTTTTCCCTTTTCAACTTTTCTATATTTTTCAAAATTTTTATCAATGACATATCTTACTTTTATTGTAAACTACCAGTATTTTATTTTAAAAGAAAGGAAGTAGATACTAATATCATTTGTTGTAACATCTGTTTTCTCTAGTAGATATAAACTTTTAGTATTGTATTTGAGTGTCTACCATGTGTACATAGTAGACACTCAGTAAATACTTAGTGAATGAATAAATGGGAACTAGGACTGTGTCAGTACTATTTACCATTGTATTCTTTATATTCAGCCAAAGAGAACTGAATGAATGGGAGATTTTAGTTTCTCGTGGTTTTGGATAAGCCTCCTTGTCTCTCTAGGATTCAGTTTCATCACCCACAAGCTGAGAGCTTGGATTATCATCTCTATGGTGGTCTCCAGAAACTGAAATATTTTGTGATTATTTGATTATATAAGCGAGGTTCAGACTCAGGCAGCAAGGAGTAGAAGCCAGTTGCTGATTTGCTGATCTTATAATTCCAGGCCACTTCTTAGCTCTAAGTGTCTCTACTTTAGGATCAAGCAAACCTTTTATGATGGACTATTTAATAAGACTTCAGAATTGGCCAATTGTACAAAGATCATTTATGATTAAATCCACTGCTTTCTGCACTTCAAACATTTTATTTTACATTGCTCCAAAGCTTTCTGAATTATTGCTTTGTTCTGTAATGGTAGCAGTTTCTGGCCTATTTTAGGATTGCTGGCAGTTGTTGTCATCTCTCTAGAGCTGGCTGGACAGTTTGGCATGCCAGTACTGTATCAGAGAAATGGCATGTTGAGAGGACCAATTTCTTCTATTGTTAATATTGGTTATTTTGTGTTTGGACAGTCAAAGAGATATTTCATACAAAAGCAAATTACCAAAAAAAGAGGAATTCAGAAACCCTTTACGTTCAGGGTTCTGTTTACCCGTTGGAAGCACATTCATAGATGAAATGGAAATGTGCTCAGCTCAGCTGGTTACATTAGGAGGGTATTTCTGTGTTCAACAACTTTTATGATGGGCACAGGTCTTTCTTGTTTTTAAGCCTTTTGCTGTTGCCATCTCCAAATATTTTTTTCCCAGTTCTTTGCTTATTTTCAGAGCTATTTAGCAGGTATTTACTACCTTAGGTCAACAGCCTGTAAAATATATTCTTAGTTTTAAATTACAGATCAATTTTTTAAAAAATACTTTAAGTTATAGGGTACATGTGTACAACTTGCAGGTTTGTTACATATGTATACATGTGCCATGTTGGTGTGCTGCACCCATTAATTGGTCATTTACATTAGGTATATCTCCTAATACTATCCCTCTCCCCTCCCCACTCCCCACAATAGGACCCAGTGTGTGATGTTCCCCTTCCTGTGTCCAGGTGATCTCGTTGTTCAATTCCCACCTATGAGTGAGAACATGTGGTATTTGGTTTCTGTTCTTGCAATAGTTTGCTGAGAATGATGGTTTCCAACTGCATCCATGTCCCTACAAAGGACACAAACTCATCCTTTTTTATGGCTGCATAGTATTCCACGGTGTATATGTGCCACATTATCTTAATCCAGTCTGTCACTGATGGACATTTGGGTTGATTCCAAGTCTTTGCTATTGTGAATAGTGCCGCAATAAACATACGTGTGCATGTGTCTTTATAGCAGCATGACTTAGAATCCTTTGGGTATATCCCCAGTAATGGGATGGCTGGGTCAAATGGTATTTCTAGTTCTAGATCCTCGAGGAATCACCACACTGTTTTCCACAATGGTTGAACTAGTTTACAGTCCCACCAACAGTGTAAAGTGTTCCTATTTCTCCATATTCTCTCCAGCAACTGTTGTTTCTTGATTTTTTAATGATTGCCATTCTAACTGGTGTGAGATGGTATCTCATTGTGGTTTTGATTTGCATTTCTCTGATGGAGAATGATGATAAACATTTTTTCATGTGTCTGTTGGCTGTATGAATGTCTTCTTTTGAGAAGTGTCTGTTCATATCCTTTGCCCACTTTTTGATGGGGTTGTTTGTTTTTTTCTTGTAAATTTGATTGAGTTCTTTGTAGGTTCTGGATATTAGTCCTTTGTCAGATGAGTAGATTGCAAACATTTTCTCCCATTCTATAGGTTGCTTGTTCACTCTGATGGCAGTTTCTTTTGCTGTGCAGAAGCTGTTTAGTTTAATTAGATCCCATTTGTCAATTTTGGCTTTTGTTGCTGTTGCTTTTGGTGTTTTAGACATGAAGTCCTTACCCATGCCTATGTCCTGAATGGTATTACCTAGGTTTTCTCCTAGGGTTTTTATGGTTTTAGGTCTAACATTTAAGTCTCTAATCCATCTTGAATTAATTTTCATATAAGGAGTAAGGAAAGGATCCAGTTTCAGCTTTCTACTTATGGCTAGCTAATTTTCCCAGCACCATTTATTAATTAGGGAATCCTTTTCCCATTTCTTGTTTTAGTCAGGTTTGCCAAAGATCAGGTGGCTGTAGACGTGTGGTATTATTTCTGAGGGCTTTGTTCTGTTCCATTGGTCTATATCTCTGTTTTGGTACCAGTACCATGCTGTTTTGGTTACTGTAGCCTTGCAGTATAGTTTGAAGTCAGGTAGCGTGATGTCTCAAGCTTTGTTCTTTTGGCTTAGGATTGTCTTGGCAATGTGGGATCTTTTTTGGTTCCATATGAACTTTAAAGAAGTTTTTTTCCAATTCTGGGAAGAAAGTCATTGGTAGCTTAATGGGGATGGCATTGAATCTATAAATTACCTTGGGCAGTATGGCCATTTTCACGATATTGATTCTTCCTATCCATGAGCATGGTATGTTCTTCCATTTGTTTGTGTCCTCTTTTATTTCACTGAGCAGTGGTTTGTAGTTCTCCTTGAAGAGGTCCTTTACATCTCTTGTAAGTTGGATTCCTAGGTATTTTATTCTCTTTGAAGCTATTGTGAATGGGAGTTCACTCATGATTTTTCTCTGTTTGTCTGTTACTGGTGTATAAGAATGCTTGTGATTTTTGCACATTTATTTTGTATGCTGAGGCTTTGCTGAAGTTGCTTATCAGCTTAAGGAGATTTTGGTCTGAGACGATGGGGTTTTCTAAATATACCATCATGTCATCTACAAGCAGGGACAATTTGACTTCTTCTTTTCCTAACTGAATACCCTTGATTTCTTTCTCTTGCCTGATTGCCCTAGCCAGAACTTCCAACACTATGTTGAATAGGAGTGGTGAGAGAGGGCATCCCTGTCTTGTGCCAGTTTTCAAAGGGAATGCTTCCAGTTTTTGCCCATTCGGTATGATATTGGCTGTGGGTTTGTCATAAATAGCTCTTATTATTTTGAGATATGTTCCATCAATACTGAATTTATTGAGCATTTTTAGCATGAAGGGCTGTTGAATTTTGTCAAAGGCCTTTTCTGCATCTATTGAGATAATCATGTGGTTTTTGTCTTTGGTTCTGTTTATATGCTGGATTACACTTATTGATTTGCATATGTTGAACCAGGCTTGCAACCCAGGGATGAACCCACTTGATCATGGTGGATAAGCTTTTTGATGTGTTGCTGGAATCGGTTTGCCAGTATTTTACTGAGGATTTTTGCATTGATGTTCATCAGGTATATTCTAAAATTCTCTTGTTTTGTTGTATCTCTGCCAGGCTTTGGTATCAGGATGATGTTGGCCTCATAAAATGAGTTAGGAAGGATTTCTTCTTTTTCTATTGATTGTAATAGTTTCAGAAGGAATGGTACCAGCTCCTCCTTGTACCTCTGGTAGAATTCAGCTGTGAATCTGTCTGGTCCTGGACTTTTTTGGTTGGTAGGCTATTAATTATTGCCTCAATTTCAGAGCCTGCTATTGATCTGTTCAGGGATTCAACTTCTTCCTGATTTAGTCTTGGGAGAGTGTAAGTGTTCAGGAAATTATCCATTTCTTCCAGGTTTTCTAGTTTATTTGCTTAGAGGTGTTTATAGTATTCTCTGATGGTAGTTTGTATTTCTATGGGATTGGTGGTGATATCCCCTTTATCATTTTTGATTGCGTCTATTTGATTCTTCTGTCTTTTCTTCTTTATTAGTCTTGCTAGCGGTCTATCAATTTTGTTGATCTTTTCAAAAAACCAGCTCCCAGATTGGTTGATTTTTTGGAGGGTTTTTTGTATCTCTATCTCCTTCAGTTCTGCTCTGATCTTAGTTATTTCTTGCCTTCTGCTAGCTTTTGAATGTGTTTGCTCTTGCTTCTCTAGTTCTTTTAATTGTGATTTTAGGGTGTCAATTTTAGATCTTTCTTGCTTTCTCTTGTGGGCATTTAGTGCTATAAATTTCCCTCTACACACTGCTTTAAATGTGTCCCAGAGATTCTAGTTTGTCGTATCTTTGATCTCATTGGTTTCAAAGAACATCTTTATTTCTGCCTTCATTTTGTTATGCACCCAGTAGTCATTCAGGAGCAGATTGTTCAGTTTCCATGTAGTTGAGTGGTTTTGATTGAATTTCTTAGTCCTGAGTTCTAGTTTGATTGCACTGTGGTCTGAGAGACAGTTTGTTATAATTTCTGTTCTTTTACATTTGCTGAGGTGTGCTTTACTCCAACTATGTGGCCAATTTTGGAATAAGTGCGATGTGATGCTGAGAAGATTGTATATTCTGGTGATTTGGGGTGGAGAGTTCTGTAGATGTCTTTTAGGTCTGCTTGGTGCAGAGTTGAGTTCAATTCCTGGATATCCTTGTTAACTTTCTGTCTCGTTGATCTGTCTAATGTTGATAGTGGGGTGTTAAAGTCTCCCATTATTATTGTATGGGAGTCTAAGTCTCTTTGTAAGTCTCTAAGGACATGCTTTATGAATCTGGGTGCTCCTGTATTGGGTGCATATATATTTAGGATAGTTAGCTCTTCCTGATGAATTGATCCCTTTACTGTTATGTAATAGCCTTCTTTGTCTCTTTTGATATTTGATGGTTTAAAGTCTGTTTTATCAGAGACTAGGATCGCAACCCCTGCTTTTTCTTGTTTTCCATTTGCTTGGTAGATCTTCCTCCATCCCTTTATTTTGAGCCTATGTGTGTCTCTGCATGTGAGATGGATCTCCTGAATACAGCAAACTGATGGGTCTTGACTCTTTATCCAGTTTGCCATCTGTGTCTTTTAATTGGACCATTTAGTCCATTTACATTTAAGGTTAATATTGTTATGTGTGAACTTGATCCTGCCATTATGATATTAGCTGGTTATTTTACTTGCTAGTTGATGCAGTTTCTTCCTAGCATAGATGGACTTTACATTTTGACATGTTTTTGCAATGGCTGGTACCTGTTGTTCCTTTCCATGTTTAGTGCTTCCTTCAGGATCTCTTGTAGGGCAGGTCTGGTGATGACAAAATCTCTAAGCATTTGCTCGTCTATAAAGGATTTTATGTCTCCTTCACTTACGAAATTTAGTTTGGCTGGATATGAAATTCTGAGTTGAAAATTCTTTTCTTTAAGAATGTTGAATACTGGCCCCCACTCTCTTCTGGCTTGGAGCGTTTCTGCCAAGAAATCTGCTGTTAGTCTGATGGGCTTCCCTTTCTGTGTAACCTGACCTTTCTCTCTGGCTGCCCTTAACATTTTTTCCTCCATTTCAACTTTGGTGAATCTGACAATTATGTGTCTTGGAGTTGCTCTTCTCGAGGAGTATCTTTGTGCTGTTCTCTGTATTTCCTGAATCTGAATGTTGGCCTGCTTTACTAGGTTGGGGAAGTTCTCCTGGATGATATCCTGCAGAATGTTTTCCAACTTGGTTCCATTTTTCCCATCACTTTCAGACAAACCAATCAGACGTAGATTTGGTCTTTTCACATAATCCCATATTTCTTGGAGGCTTTGTTCATTTCTTTTTACTCTGTTTTCTCTACACTTCTCTTCTTGCTTCATTTCCTTCATTTGATCTTCAATTGCTGATACTCTTTCTTCCAGTTGATCAAGTCAGTTACTGAAGCTTGTGCATTTTTTACGTAGTTCTTGTGTTATGGTTTTCATCTCTATCAGTTCTTTTAAGGACTTCTCTACATTGGTTATGCTAGTTAGCCATTTGTCAAGTATTTTTTCAAGGATTTTAGTTTCTTTGCGCTGGTTACATAGTTCCTCCTTTAGCTCTGAGAAGTTTGTTTGACTGAAGGCTTCTTCATTCAACCTCAAAGTCATTCTCCGTCCAGTTTTGTTCTGTTGCTGGCAATGAGCTGTGTTTCTTTGGAGGGAGAGATGTGCTCTGATTTTTTGAATTTCCAGCTTTTCTTCATTGCTTTTTCCCATCTTTGTGGTTTTATCTGCCTTTGGTCTTTAATGATGGTGACGTACTGATGGGGTTTGTGGTGTGGGTGTCCTTTCTGTTTGTTAGTTTTCCTTCTAGCAGTCAGGACCCTCAGCTGCAGGTCTGTTGGAGTTTGCTTGAGGTCCACTCGAGATCTTGTTTGCCTGGGTATCAGCAGTGGAGGCTGCAGAAGGTAGAATATTGTAGAACAGTGAGTGTTGTTGTCTGATTCTTGCTCTGGAAGCTTCGTCTCAGGGGTTTACCCAGCTGTGTGAGGTGTGAGGTGTCAGTCTGCTCCTAGTGGGGGATGTCTCCCAGTTAGGCTACTCACAGGTCAGGGACCCACTTGAGCAGGCAGTCTGTCCATTCTCAAATCTCAACCTCTGTGCTGGGCGATCTGCTGCCTCTCTTCAAAGTTGTCAGACAGAGACATTTACCTCTGCCAAGGTTTCTGCTGCTTTTTGTTTAGCTATGCCCTGTCCCCAGAGGTGGAGTCTACAGAGGCAGGCAGACCTCCTTGAGCTGTGGTGGGCTCCATCCAATTTGAGCTTCCCAGTGGCTTCGTTTACCTACTTAAGCCTCAGCAATGGTGGGCGCCCCTCCCCCAGCCTCACTGCTGTCTTGCAGTTAGATCTCCAACTGCTGTGCTAGCAATGAGGGAGGCTCCGTGGATGTGGGACCCTCAGGCCAGGTGTGGGATATAATCTCCTTGTGTGCCGTTTGCTAAGATGCTTGGTAAAGCGCAGTATTAGGGTGGGAGCTACCCAATTCTCCAGGTGTTGAGTGTCTCAATTTCCTTTGGCTAGGAAAGGGAATTCCCTTCCCCCTTGAGCTTCCCTGGTGAGGTGATACCTCGCCCTGCTTCAGCTCTCGCTGGTCAGGCTGCACCCACGGACCAGCCCCAACTGTCCAACATGCCCCAGTGAGATGAACCCGGTACCCCAGTTGAACATGCAGAAATCACCTGACTGCTGTGCTGCTCATGCTGGGAACTGGAGGCTGGAGCTGTTCCTATTCAGCCATCTTGGGTGCGCCCAGATCAAATTGTTTTTACATTTTTCTCGAAACCACTTGATTTCCTTAATGAAAATTATTTCAATTATTATGTGAATAGTTTATTCTATAAGGAAAACAAGAAAGCTTGTAAACGTGGGTAAGTTAATTCTGTGTATAGCAAGAGTCAGCTGAAAAGGCATTGGTCCAAGGTTAAGTCAACTGTGGAAATCTCAGGAAAGTTGAATATTTAAAGCAAAATGTTGTGTATGTTCCTTCTTATTTACCAGGATTTATACCCTATCTCCTCCAAGAGAGGCTCAAATAGAGATTAGGGTGCAGAGAAAAAGTAATAATTACATGAAAAGGCAATGAAATGATGGAAAACAGTTCTCTAACCTTCCATTTAAAACACTTATATTTACAGCCTATAGACAAAAAATTCCCAAAACACGAGCATTGGATGAATCTTATAAGAGCAGCAGCCTGTCTTTTGAGAGAATGTTGCCATCAACATCAGCTTGCCCCCTCTAATTAGCACCTAACTTTGTAATGTGTTCAGCTTTTTCCCCTCACAAAAGCTTATTGATTTTGTCAAAAATGCCATCATTTCAGAAAAAAGAAGAATATCAGATATTGAACGGATATAAACATTCATACAACTGGTTACTTGTTTATTCCAGTCCTCGCTCTCCAGTTATTGGGATTTGGCTGCAATTGTGAGAAACTGAATATAAAGGAAGAGGAGGCATCAATACCTATTGCACAAGCAGTTTCTTCCAATCTCGTCACTAGCAAATTGAGGGGAAAAAATAAAAATGAAAGACACCATTTCTCTTATAAGAATGTGGATTTTGAATTTAAATTCATCCATTGGAGAAGGAATAGTTGGCTTGAGAAGAGATGGAGAGTAAAGTGGAAGTACATTCTTCAGTTCAATGAGAATACTACAAAGCCCACAGGTTTTTATAGAAAAAAAAAACCCCAACAGAATAAAGAGCAGATAAGAGATAGTATGTTCTTTATTTAATAGGCCAGGAAGCAGAGCAGCAATTGATACATATATTCATAATTGTCTCTTTGCTATTTGACTTTAGGGTATCTGTCCACAGCCTATCTTTCCCTACTGTTACCCTCTTCCCTGATACACCTGTGTGTGCTAAGAACATTGTTCTACTTGATTCCACAAACATGCCACCTGGTTTGATTTCTTAAGCTTTGCATATGTGATTCTCCATCCCACTGTTTCTACTTGCCCATCTCCAAGTCATACTTGAAGGGTTGGTTGAAATATCACTCTTCTGTGAAGTTTTTCAGATACCTTTCGACAGAAATAATTTCATGTAATCTGTGATCCCCACCATGATTTAAATATATATATATTTAAAGACACTCATCAAATTGTAGCTAGATATTTGTGCCTATCCTTTCCACTAGACTGTGAACCTTCTGAGAACATGCAAGTATGTTAATTAACTCCTTTTCATAAAGTGCTGGGTACAAAGTAGGGAACTAACTTCCTTATCTTCCATTTTCTTTCTGTCTATACATGGCAGGATGGGATTTTTCTCCCCTATCTTCTTGGTGGCAAGAAGATCTTTGTTAGTTGCAGTAAATAAACAATGACTTTGCATAACACGCATTCAACTCAAGTTGTAAGAGTCATTCAGTATTAGCAAGATAAAGATTTATCTCGTTGAACTCTAAAAGATATAAAGAAACTAAGCTTTCGCACACAGTGAACTGTGGGATTCCTCCTCTACCTGACAAAAACAGAGCCTTGAATGGCATTCATGGAGTCAAGGACATTGCAAATTATATCCAAGATGGAAATGAGATAAAGATGGATCTTGGGGAGTTGAAGAAAATGAAAAAGATCAAGGAAAAGCAGGAACTCCTGGAATTTCTTCTGAGGAGACCCCCATATGGAGGGAAAGATGATTCAGAGGAAAGACCAAACAGATCTTTTATACCATCCTCAGGACTTTGTGTGTTGATGGTCATCTACAGGGTGGATTGTTTTCTTTGGAAATGAGCTAGCTATGCTTTACATGGGAGTCTCCCTCTCTGGTGCCCTTTCCTCTTCTTTCTACCACCCCATCATACCAAGATCCCAGCTTTGTCTTTTCCATTCCTCTCCTCTCCCCTAGGGTCCAACTACATCTTCAAGGATCAACTCTGACTTGGTGGAGGAAGAATACCACTGTGCTTTAATAAGTAAGCATAAGTCCAGCTGGTATGGACCGATATCCTCGCTCAGCTGCTCCATATCCCTGACACTAGAAAAAGAGACAAGCTATCAGTCCAGGGAGAAAAGGCCTTGGAGTCAAAAAGCAATTTGAGTTATAGAAAATATAGTAGTTTCTTGCACACTTGTGTTGGTGGACCATGATTCATACTTGCTAGCTTTGTACATTTTTATTTTTTTCATTATATACATATTAAGAATATAGAAAAGCATAAAAATGCCACCAATAGTTCTAACATTATTTTATCCAATTTTTGAGGTACAAAAAGTAAATAAATGGGACCGGGTGCCAGTGGCTTAAGCCTGTAATCCCAGCACTTTGGGAGGCTGAGGCGGGCAGATCACTTAAGGTCAGGAGTTCGAGACCAGCCTGGCCAACATGGAGAAATCCCGTCTCTACTAAAAATACAAAATTAGTCGGGCGTGGTGGTGCATGCCTGTAATCCCAATTACTCGGGAGGCTTAGGCAGGAGAATCTCTTGAACCTGGCAGGTGAAAGTTGCGGTGAGCCAAGATTGCGCCATTGCACTCCAGCCTGGGCAACAAGAGCAAAACTCCATCTCAAAAATAAATAAATAAATAAATAAATAAATAAATAAATAAAATAAATAAATGGACATTTCTTTCCTCTACTCATACCCTCAATTCATAACACCTTGCCATCCAATCCATAATTCTTTTTAATCTACTTAAATATAGAAATGATATAATATGTTTATTTACTTCTGTAATTGAACAATTTAAAAATATTATTTAAGTACCATGAGTATGGGGTACTAAAGTGGGCTGCAGGAAGTGCGTGTGTGTTTGTGTGTCTAAAGGTAAACTTAATTCTTACCCTTGAGGAACTGATTAAATTGATTAACTACGTGTCAGAAATACAGAAATGAAAAAGACGAAAATATTCTAAAAAGAAATACATGACTACACATAAACAGGTTAGCCTAAATAGAATTATTTCTTAAAAATAGGTTAAGTTTTGGGGATAATAAATTATCTTTTTTTCAAGGAATGAGATCATGTCCTTTGCAGGGACATGGATGAAGCTGGAAGCCATTATCCTCAGCAAACTAACACAGGAACAGAAAACCAAACACCACATGCTTTCACTCATAAGTGGGAGCTGAACAATGAGAACACATGGACGCAGAGAAGGGAATAAGGCACATTGGGGCCTGTCGGGGGTGTCGGGGGAGGGAGAGCATCAGAATAAATGGCTAATGCATGCGGGGCTTAATACCTAGGCAAAGGATTGATAGGTGCAGCAAACCACCATGGCACATGTTTACCTATGTAACAAACCTGCACGTCCTGCACATGTATCCAGGAACTTAAAATAAAATAAAATTAAAAAAAAATATCTTTTTTTCAAGCCCTCCAGTGACATTTAGTACTTTACTTATTATACCTTTAAAGTGACTTGCATTGAGTCATGCACTCAGAAATTGAATCATCTTAGATAGTATATGGCTTTATAAAGAAAATGAAAAATACCGTTTTTTCTAAGGCCAGCTAGAGCAATCACCTCTTATCTTTTTGCCCCAGTCTGCCTTCCAAGAAGTACTGTGTGAGGCCAAGCATGAAGAATGATTGGGAAAAACAAGGCCCTCCATGGTACTGGTGGGAAGTGAGTAAATACAGCAGTCTTTCATTTTATAAAACTAAATAACCTTTCCTTGCTCCTTCATGTTGGTTTAGGCTTGCTTGAGCATGAAAGGGGAATTTTCTTCTTCCTTTCAGAGTAGCATTTATGAACCTCTAAATGGAAGTCCCTCTCTGCTTTTTCACTCAGACGAGGGACATTGCTCCCATATCCTCAGGGTGTATACTACATGGACCACAGACCACCAAGTGGGAGACACAATCCTATTTCTGGCACTGCCTCCAGACTTGCTGGGTGACCTGATATCAATCACTTACACCTCTCCATTATCCTGACCACAGGACAGCCACTGGAACATTCTCTCCTGTCTCCAATGTCACAGCCAGTCTCTTGCTGTAGGCTGGAGAACAGGACAGAGTTATGTCACTTTCAGGGGAGTCAGGCACTCAGTGACTCGTTTGCTCTCATATGATTGAATTGCCTTGGAGAAATCTACCGCAGGCTCAGAAGCAGATGGTGCGATTTTTACTTTAACCAATTAAAAACAAAACAAAACAAAACAAAATCCTGAACCCTACAACATCTCCCCAAAACACTGAGGTAAAGTTTTGTAAAATTTTAAGAGTTAGACTTTTGCTTCTCCTGGTAATACATTTTTAGTGTGAAATAAGAAAATTTTGGAGATACTTGGAATCATAAAACTTTCTGGTTAGAATACATTTTGGAATTAAGAATCAGCCAAAGAATTTTAACAAGAATATACATTCTCATACCCCAACCAAAATATGTTAATCCAGGAGGCCTAGGCGTCTGCATATTAAGAAAACTCCTCAGAAAATTCTGATGGTCAGTTAAATTTGGCAATGATGCATCAAGTACGCTAAATTAGACCTGATATCTGCTTTCAAGGTATTTGAATATTGCAGAGTTGGGGAAATCACTAGTTAGAGAAAGAGTAAATTCTATTTTGGAGGTGCTTGGGAAATGATCAATTATTATCTCCTTTGATGAAGAACGAAAACACTACTGTACCTCAATTGCTACTGGTAGGTGATAATATGTATTGGTTGCTCTCTGTGTCACAGATACTCTGTTATGGGGACCAGCTATCCTGGTTTGTCTGGTATTCTTCCAGTTTTAACACTAAAAGTCCTGCATCCAGGGTGGTTGAGCATTGAGGCATTTTTCATACACTGTCCCTGTTAATTCTCAAAATCAAACTAGGAGATAGATCCTCTTACTGACCTCATTTAACATTTCAGAAACTTGAGGTTCAAGTAGATAAATGAGCTTGCCCGAGTTTACTCAGCATGCAAGTTGAGAATTGGGATTAGATTCTAGAAAATTCAACTCAAGAACCCTTTTTCTTAATCACTATTCATTCCCCCATTCCTTTCAAGAGTCATTCTTACATCTTCAGTTAATGGCAGAGTCACCGCTGTTGGTGCAAAAGGGTCCTTTCAAAGGGTCTTATTTGGGGCTCTCTGTTGGGACCTGTTTAATACTGACCTTTCTGGGTGACAAACTTTAGTCTTGCTATCATGCTCTGGGAATTGATATAGGGTCTTCCTCTGGATTTTTTATTCAGCCCATACTTGTTTGTAAAATAAGTATTACACGTAATGGCCTCAAAGGAGAAGATAAGCCACAACGGAGTAACTTGAGGGACTGACGTTGAGGAGGCAGGAGGCGGTTCTGCCTGGCTGTAGACTGCAGGCTGTTGGTTTAGAAAGCGTTTCTGGTGTAACTGCATATGCACTTCAAGGTTAGCTGTTTTATTTATTTTGCTACTGCTGTTATCTGTATTCTTTACCATCTATTAGTAGAACTCTCAGCTTGTCTTCTGTCTTTTGTCTGACCCTTATTGTTCCAAGAAATACTCCAGATAAACTTGAACACTGACTGAATATTTTATGATTAAGGAATTATTGCTACTTTTTGAGATAGGATAATGATCTTGAATACAGGATTCTCTTAGAGATTCATACCAAAATACTTATGGGTGAAATAATTTTCTCTGTGAATTTTCTTTAAAATAATCCAGAGGAGGAAAGGAGAAATAGCCAGGTATGTAGATGAAGCAAGATTTGCTATATATTGATAATTCCTGAAACAGGATGATGGCTATGTGGTGACGTTTTGCTGTTCTTGCTACTTTTGGTTTGTTTAAAATTTTTACAATAAAAAGTAAAAGACAAGTCCCCAAAGGAGGATCAGAGAGGAGTCCTGCTATACCTCTGGGTAATCACATTACATAATGTCACTCCAAGTGTTTTTGCTTTGATGGTCCACTTGAGATATTTTCTTTACTTAACGTGACCTTGCTCATACTGAAGAGACTTTACAAGACATTACATTAAACATGATTTTATTTTTTTTAAAGTCTATCCCATGGACATTTCCTCTGTGTGCAGAAAGTGCCAAGCCCTAGGGAAGGGGTCCGGGATAGGCTCACAGCCTTCATCACTGGCTTCTGGATTAGGACAGTGTTAGGCCAGGAATGGGCTTAACTTGAGCCAGATGGGGATGGAGTGGGGTCTAAAAGAAGGGACTTTGCTTCCGGTGTGATTTGATTTTGCTTTTGCTCAGCCTCAGGCAGGACTCCCACATCAGATTTCCCATTCCTACCTACGGCTCATCTCATCTCTGCTTAGTAATTTTCTCTTTTTTCCATTTCTTAAAAAGTTCCTTTGCTTCGGACACCTTATTAAAGCAACTCTCTTCTAGCTGTTAGCGTTAAGAATTTGTCAGCGTTTTCTATTATACACCTCTCTCGGCTGACACTCTATTCTTAATTGGCACTATTGTAGTGGAAAAAAGACAAAAAGCTTTAGTTAATGCTGGGGACCAGACTAGGGTTTCAGTCTTAACACTGTGCATTCTGGATTAGTAGGTTTAAGTTAGTCCTGTAATTTACTTGAATATCTTTTAGTCCCAGGGAACGTCTCTGTTATTTGCAGTGAGTGCTTTGTCTACACACACTGGGACATTCAATAGTCTTGTCAGAGTTCTCGTCACTGCCTCTTTGGGACAGTGTACACTACAGCAATCACTTTAACAACTGCTTTCTGTGTTAACCAACCAAAGGGAAGTCCCTTTGCTGGGGTGATTAGATTCTTCACCTAAATTCAGCCCAAGCTCAATAGTTTTCCAAGCGGGCCAATTCTTGGAAATATTGGAGGAAATACAAATCCTTCCAATTGGCATATTCCACAGGATAGTAACACTATAGAATATACCAACTGGAAGGATTTTTAGAAATTATATTGTCTACTACCTTCATTTTATGGATTGTAAAATAGGCTAGGATATTTGAATGGCTATTCCAAGTCAGAAATCTAGTTAGTACAATACAGTCTCTTGACTTCCATTTAGAAATGGATTCAGCCATTAGTATTTTTAAAATTCACTTTTTAAATAAGGATTTTCATCATAAATTAATGTGGGAGTTGAAAAAAGATATACTTCTTCAATATTTATTTTACCTTAAAACATGTGAAATATCCCTTCATTTGCAGGTATTTTGTGAAAGCTGTCCTAATTGGATAACCATAAGTATCATCTTTAATTTTCACTTTCTTTAAAGGAACTTGAGTGCACTAAAATGTGTAGACATTTGTTAAGCAATCTGACTGCAGAATTCTAAATTTTTAAGACTAACTCTTTTGCCATTTTGTAGTTAATAGCTAACTTAGCAATATTTTTAGCAACTCATCTTTATTGAGTCTTTCCAAAGAATTCAAGCTGCTTCTATAGAAAGAATAAGTTCTTCTCTTTATATGCTCATATTTTATCAGTTACCTTAATATTTAATTAAATTATGGAGTTAAAATTATATGTACCCAGGTGGTGACAGGTTTAGAAACCAGTATTATTGGTTCTTGATAAGCGTGGTAGCTGAGGGACCCAAAAGTGTAGGTGTATACCAGGGAATTACCTATTATCCACAAACAGGCTTTACTCAGTAGGTTTGCAAAAGTAATCGAGAGCTTTAGTATATCTGGCTGGATGGTTATGTGGTGGCCATTTAAAACATCGTTTGAAAAATAAGCACTTTTCCTACTGATTTGCTTTGTGGGCTAACGTAGGAGAACTGGTTCCAGCTTCCCCGTCTCCTGGAATCTTTGCTACCTCCCTATTCCTGGTCCTAGGGCACGTGTCCAGGAGCATAGCTTTGTAGAAAGACTGTGGGATTAGCTTACACTTCCTGCTCTGTGAAATCTCTTTCTGCTTTTAAGTACCTGGATATTTCTATTTCTATATTTCAAACTCAGTTATGTATGCATTACTTTTTGGGATCATATTTTATCCAGAACATCTATCTTTCTTTTTGGAAAGGAGAACCTATTCCCATCAGCTTAGTTCAATTGTCAGCAGTCTTCTGGAAGACCTTCCTAGTCCAAGTAATATGGATTCAAGAAGAAAGAGTTGTGACTCTTCTTGTGAAGTGTTGCAGTGGGGTCTTTGTTTGTTTTCAAGAAGGCAGACACAGGCTTCCTATCGGGGGAGTCTCCTTTGCTTATGCCCACCCAATATTAGGGGTGTCTTTGCTCTGACGTCCTCCCTAACCCCCCACATTACTCCCACATTGCCTTGGAAGTAATCCAAGTTATCACTGCTTTTTGTCTCCCTGGAAGCCAAGTTTTAATTCCACTTCCTATTATCCCATCAGTCTGTCTCCTGGACATTCTTCCTTTGATACAGAACTGTCAGGCCCCTTTGTAAAATGTAAACTTATTACAGTCCCTTTACTCACCCCGGCACTAATGTCTTGACTTCAAATAAATGTCCCGAAGCTCTGTTGGCTGGCCTTTACGGAGCAGCACATTTTAAAGTTACTTTCCATCTCCTGTCCTCTTTTACTTTGTTTAAGATGTAAAATGAGGGCAAAGAATCAGGGGCTTAACTGATGGTCTGCAATTTCCTGCTGTCTCTATACCTTTTTTATGACATTAATTCATTGCCACTTCTCTGACCTACTGAATCTCTTCTGGATAGAAATGACTAGGAGTTAAAATAAAGTTAAAAAAATACCAATTTGATTCAATAGTCTTGTCAGAGTTCTTGTCACTGCCTCTTTGGGACAGCATACACTACTGCAATCATTTTAACAACTGCTTTCTGTGTTAAAACATATATCTTAATTACTCATCTCCTCTACCTGAAGGTTACAGTTTTGATTTAGCTTCCTTTGGTTAGAAAATAAATGACATACACTTAAAAGTACTTAAAGTCATGTAAATTTCCTGCCTCTACTGACTTCTCTATTTTGTTAATTTTCTCCAAACAGATCATTATGGTACAAGTACCAAGAAAAACAACCAGTTTGAGTTTTTTGTTCTCAGCATTATCATTTGATATTCCACTGTCAGAGTTTCTCAAATGTGTAGGTAGGTTGTTTGGGCTGTAAATAACAGATGCTGATTCTAGTTCATTTAAACACACAATAACAATTTATTGGTGGATATTAGGTGCTCTGAAAATCAAGGGGAGGCCTTCAGGAAAGGGGCGGTGTGTTAATCAGTTATTGCCACAATAATGTTACATAAAAAACCACCTCAAAATTCAGAGGCTTGAAACAAGGTTGACTGTGGGTTGGTGGATCCTGGATGGGCTTGGTTGGGGTGGTAGGCTGAGTATTTGCCTCCCAAAATAGGTATTCTTGTGACATGAGAATATAACCTTAAATGGCAAACATGTAATAATTAAGCACCTAGTGATAGAAAGATTATCCTGGATTATCTAAGTGCGTCCTAAATGTATCATAACTGTCCTCATGAGAGGGAGGCAGAAGCAGATTGTCCATGGAAGGCAGCTGTGTGAGGTACGAGAGAGAGATATTTGAGGACGCCATGCTACTGGCTTTAAAGATGGAAGAAGGAGCCATGTGCCAAAGAAGGAAGCTCTACAAGCTGAAAATGGCAAGGGAACAGATTCTTCCCTAGAGTCTCTGGAGGGATCATGGCCCTACCCACACCTTGGTTTCAGTTTGGTGGAACTTCTTTTTGGGCCTCCAAAACTGTAAGAGAATAAGTTTGTGTTATTTTGAGCTACCATCTTTGCAGTGATATGTTGGAGCAGCTGTAAGATACTAATACAGCTGTGTAGCTCTGCTTTGGGTTGCAAGTTGGCTGGCTCAGCTCCAGGCTTTGAGTTGGGTTTAGATGTGCTCCATGTGCGTACTTCCGGAGACCCTAGGAGAGGAAAGACCTTTCCTGGGCCATGCTTTTCTTGTGGCAAGTCACTGGAGCATACACATTAAGTCAAGCCACACAAGCATCTTTAAGGGCTTTGTGCATCCTCTTGTCTAATTCCTTTGACCAAAGCAAGTTACATGGCCAAGCCCAACGTCAGTGGGGCAAGGGAGGCATGGTCAGCCTACAGTGGAAGGTAGGGGTTGAGGAGAATAGATGTTAACTGAACTATAATCCAGTCAATTACCAACAGGGATCAAGTGAATTGGCAGACTTGAACCATAGCCAGGGTGATCTACCTAACACAAGGTCAGCCTCCTTGTAGTTCTTCTATATTGGGGGCTGCTACTACTGGCTCTTGGGCACAGGAGGCTGTCATTACCACTTAAAGAATTCCAAACTGCTTCTTCCTTTTTTATTTTGTTTAAATCACCTATCTAGTGTCAATGTCCTAGGTACAAACATTTGATTGGCCAAATCTAGGTTATAAGTTCAGGGAAAGCAATTGTCTCAACTTTTCAACTTCTGTGTCGGGAGGTGGGGTCCTGCGTATTGCATATGAATTTTGGGGGGACACAAGCATTCAGACCACAGCAAGCAGTTTACGTTTATGCCAGGGCAGCAAGTGTTGAACATCCACTGCCTGGGTTCTTCTGGGTGAGGTTCAGGTGATGAGGGCTGGTCTTCTCCTAACCTCTGACCTTTATCCTCTTGATCTGGGTTTTGTACATTTGTGTTTTCCTTTTCTCCTTCTATATGTTAAGAAGTTTGCTCCTGCAGTGAGACCCAACATTGTAAAGGGTAGATGGGTTTATTCCATAAAGAAACTATTAGAAAACCCATTTAGGGGAAGGTTCAAGTGCAGTCTTGAATCTGGTGCTGCCAGACATTAAACTGATATTTTGATATCTAGTTGACCTATGTGTCTATTTCTTAACTGATTCCAAATTTATAATATGAGGGGGTGCAATTGGCAACCTCAAACTTGCCAACATTACTTTAAAGGGAGGCAAAGAATAAAGCTTGAAGTAGAGAGTTATCAGACACTCTCAACTCTAGTCCTATCTTATTGAGCTTGTTTCATGTTCTATAAAATAGTTCATTTTTATATACATGAATGGCTAAATGCCAAATGTCAAAAATAACCTGAGAAGGCAGATGACAAATAGTTGAGTGGTAACCACAGTGATGAGCAACCTAAGCATTTGTAGCCCTGTGAGTGGGCTCAGAGAAGCTGATTATGACAGTAGCACATTATTGGGAGCTGGGACAGATCAGTTGCTGACTGCCACCCATGTGTTAAAGTTTCACTACTTTTGGATTATACATTATATATTTCTGGGCAGTGCAGAGGTAGCTGAGCGGACCTCACTCCGGCTCTTTCACCATCTGGGTGCAAGGACTTTCACAGCAAGTAGTCTAGAGCAGGAAGTCATTATGGTCTTTTCAAGGTGTTAATAGTTATTTCTTTTCAGAGCAGCAGGAGGGTGGACAGAAGAACCATCAATTCAACGGTAATTCTTTCCTTTAATTTCTCCATCTTGACCCAGTCCACACTTCTTTTCAGATTTGAGTATCCTGGACAAGTCTAAGATGAAGCTCCACTTTTTTATGTGTTTGTAGAGGATGAAAGATATGAAAGCTTATCCTGAAGTGTACTTCCTCTGTAATTCAGAGAAATTAGACTTGAAAATAATTCCTCAAGCTTGTATAGTTATGTAGACATGTCTTTAATAGGACTCTTCCAAATCAATTTTTGTAGATCAAAGCAAAGATGCAACCCAAGATTAAAGACACCTAAATAGAAAGTTAATGAAACCTTGATACAAATTACAGACATATGCAGCTACATTTATATGAGAGTGGCATGGGCACTGGATTTTATTTCCCACCCAGCATCATTTTCCAGTCTTCTGATACTAGTAATCTCATTTTTCTTAAGTGAAATCACCCCTCCTCTACCCTCATTCTGTGTGATTTGGGTGGGACTGAGTCTACTTTTTGCATATTGAGAATTGCTGCATGACCCAAATTGATCCAATGAGCTAAAATCTCATGGATTTTGATAGGACAACTGGAGGTCCTGTGTGTGGAAGGAGCAACAGAGATAAGCAAAATCAAGAGATAAGGAGAGTAACAACTAAGTACTAACAATATAAGTTGAATACCTGTGTTCAGTCATGCCTGAGGCTCTGCTGCCTCTGGACTTCTCAGGATATTTGAGCCAATGAATCCCCTCCTTTTATTCAAATTTGGTTTGGACTTTTGTTATAAATTAAGGAGCTCCCACTCATATAAAGAGCAGGCAGAAGATAAGAAAAATAAAAGCAGCCTGAAATAGCAAGTGGAAAGAGCACAAGCCTGGGTTATTAGCCCCAGTTCCATAACTAAACACTTCTGGGACTTTTTCTTTACTTGTGAAATGAAGCTAAAGTTTTTTCAATGTTATTTGTTTAACTGAGGATCAAAATGATTACAGAGCCATTCAGCTAGTTTCTAGCACAGTCCTATAAGGAACAGCTGACCTATGTTCTCATTTTAGGGTTCTGTTCACAAGATTTTCTCTCACGACTAGTTTCCTTTTATGGTATTTGATTGACACTCTCCATGACCTTTGGGAATTCACATGGATAAAATGGTAATAATAGGTCATGAATGAATATTTCTTTTATGGCAGAGAAACACTTAGTATTAGATACAAGAAAAGGCAGTGAAACACTGACCCACACTTTAGACCAAGAATTGATGCATTAGAGATTTTTCTTTCTCATTATAGTCTTTGAGAAGTGTTTGAGAAGGATTTAAGTCAATTATTTATTAGATTCCCATTGCCTGGTAGTGTGCCCACTTCACAGTGAGTAGTCAATACGTGTTTAGTAAACAGTTGAATATTTGAGATTATTTCTGCTTGGATTACAGAGTCCTTCATTTAAATCAATAACATTTCCCCCCCAAAAAAAGGAGCTCCCAGAAGTCTATTTCCTTTTTTATTATAAAAGAACGTTTAAAAGTGGTATTTTCTTATTTATGGCCACACATTTTTTAAAAGGGACTTTATGTGTGATATAGTTATTGCATCTTTTTCTGTAAACGTTTACATTTGGTCCCTTATTCATTTTCTCAAATTTGTTTGATTTACTTTTCATGTTTCTTTAAAAGATTAACTTTCTTCTTTCTAAAAAAGTCAATATTAATGAGATCACTTGGACTCGGGAAGGGGAACATCACACACTGGGGCCTATCACGGGGAGGGGGGAGGGGGGAGGGATTGCATTGGGAGTTATACCTGATGTAAATGACGAGTTGATGGGTGCTGACGAGTTGATGGGTGCAGCACACCAACATGGCACAAGTATACATATGTAACAAACCTGCACGTTATCCACATGTACCCTAGAACTTAAAGTATAAAAAAACAAAACAAAACAAAAAAAATAAGGTAAACTATTTTAAAAAAAAGTCAATATTATTCATGGTTGAAGTTGTATTTTCTTAAATGTTAGCACATTCTACCCCCTTCCATCTTATTTGCCATGGTAGTTTCTTTACTGCACAGAGAATCTGAAATAGATTTAGATATAATTGGGTCACAGATTATTAAATAACCAGCCTCTCTACTTAGTCCTGTAAAGTTTCCAGATGAAAATATATTTCCTTTTTATTTGTTCATCACTGCAGAGCATTTCTCACCTCTGAAATTAATTGAGTGGAAATTTGTTCATGATCTGAATTTATTCAGTGGTCAGTATCTCTTATTTGTAACCCTTGTTGAGGTCATTTTTAAGTCCTCAAACCGGGTTTATAAGTAGTTTTCCTCTTTTCAGCTATTTATTTTTTCATATTCCCTTCCTCTCTCATACACACTGGCCTTGAATATCTTCAACCATTCCATTATTACAAAACTAACTTCCTTCCTTCCTTCCTTCCTTCCTTCCTTCCTTCCTTCCTTCCTTCCTTCCTTCCTTCCTTCCTTCCTCCCTTTCCCTTCCTTTTCCTTCCCCTTTCCCTTCCTTTTCCTTCCTTTCCCTTCCCTTCCCTTCCCTTCCCTTTCCTTCCCTTTCTCTCTCTCTCTCGTCTCTCTCTCTCTCTTGCTCTCTTCCTCCCTTCCTCCTTCCCTCCCTCCCTCCCTCCCTCCCTCCCTTCCTTCCTTCCTTCCTTCCTTCCTTCCTTCCTTCCTTCCTTCCTTCCTTCCTTCCTTCCTTTCTTCCCTCCTTCCTTCCTTCCTTCCTTCCCTCCTTCCCTCCTTCCCTCCATCTTTCCTTCTCTCCCTCCATTTCTCTCTGCCTTCCATCCATCTTTCCTTTATAAATTCTAATAAATGCTTCAGCACTGATTTACTATTAGATGCCTTCCTTTTAGAAATTCTTGGCCACTCGCTTGGGTCCAATGCACAGGGATCCATTTCTACCTTTTGCTTTTTACATTCTCTTTGTTCTCCTCTAATTTATGTAGCTTTAGAACTCTGGGGTTTTCTTTTTTGTCTTTTCTGCAAGAAATAACAGTAACATAGAAATACAATCTATCTTTCAGGAAGCAGAATTATGAGATTACTGTCTTGTGTTCATAACTGGCTCTGAGATGTATTTTCCTGGCAGGTTAGCCTTTCTGTATGTTGAGCAGAAACAGAGGAAGAGAGAGTCTAGCTCTGTGGTTTAGAGCAAGGGTCTGGTTACCAGCTGTCTGGGTTGAATTCTGGCTTTGCTATTTATCAGTGTGTGACCTTATGTAAGTTACTTAGCTTATTTGTTTTCAACTTCCTCATTTTAAAATGAGAAGACACCAACAGTACCTAATGGATTAAAATATTAAATTTAATCCTATTGGATTAAAACCTCCATGTGACATGGAGGTTTAAAATCAATAGTATATGATAAACTCTTGAAAATCTCCCATACATGCTAACTGTTATTATTAAGTGGAAATTACAATGAATAAAGATGAATAAAGAACTGTATAATTTTTTTTTCTTTTTTAGACATGGTTTGGCTCTATTCCCCAGGCTGGCGTGCAGTGGCGCGATCTTGGCTCATTGCAGCCTCTGCCCCCCAGGCTCAAGCCATCCTCCTACCTTAGCCTCTCCATGCTTGGCTAAATTTTCCTTTTTCCTTTTTTTTTTTTTCTTGTAGAGATGGTGTTTTACCATGTTGCCTAAGCTTGTCTTGAACTCGTGGGCTCAAGCCATCCATCTGCCTTGGCCTCCCAAAGTGCTGGGATTACAGGTGTGAGCCACCATGCCTGGTCCTCAGACTATAATTATTCTTTCTGTGTTAAGGAAAATATTATGGAAGCTTATTAAAAGATTCTGGATATGTTTATATATTGAGAGAAGGGATATTTTACATATCTATTGCTGCATAACTGTCACCTCCAAATTAGAGGCATCAAAAAACAACCATTTTATTTGCTCATGAATTCTGTGGGTGAGGATTTTGGACAGAGCAAAGAATGGATGATCTTGTTTCTGCTACATAATATTTGGAATTTCTACATTGTATGAGTTCCTGTCACTGTGTTTATTATGAGTAGGTTTTTAAATGAAAAAATTAAATTTCAATTAAAACAACACATGCTCATGATAAAAGTTGAAAATACACAGGTGCATAAAATTTTAAAAAGAAATCTACTTCCTCAAGCAAATCTGAGTTATTGTCTATAACTAGATATATAACTAACATTTTTTTGAAAATAGGATTTTAGTTTTTTTTTTACAACTTTTTCCTCCTTGACATTAGTAAATGTTGAACGTTCACTTCAACATTTCTAGATTTACATAATTCCTTATCCATGTTTTCTGATATTTGATACTATAAATATGCCACAACAAACATCTTTGAACATGAAAACATTTTTGCATGCTTGTAAATCATTTGTGTAGGAGAGACCTAGGAATGAAAATATGGGTTTGAAGGATGTCCATTTAACATTTTGATAGATAATGCTGCATTTGTAATAATTTGGTTAATGGTTGCATAATAGTTTCACATATAAACGCAATTTCATTTGCTTAATCATTTCCCAGAATTGCAAACTTAGGTTGTTTGCAGTTTTTCCCAATGATAAATAATGCTGCATGAATATCCTCATGTGAAATCTTTGCCAGCATTACTTTAGGATTGAATTTTTACAAAGGAAATTAGTTGGTATACCATACAAATATTTTAAAGACTTCTGACTTATATTGCTAAATTGCTTTTCCAGAAGTATTGTATCAGTTTACATACCTGGTACCTGCAAACCTTTGAGCTTGAGATCAGGCTAAAATGTTGCTATAAAATGTTATGGCTGGCTCTTAATTTCCCATCCTTAAGGTTAATAGTAACTGGTAAGAAAAAGGCCAGCATTTGGACAGAGAATGAATACTTCTCAAGTGATTCATATATTACTCCAAATGCCATGGAGTTTCTATTAATAGTGTCCTTTGCTGTCCCTTGGCTATCGCTTCCTATTGTTGCACAATTAGGAAGTCTCAATATGTATTAGTGGCCATCAGATCACTTACCTCATGAGTCTGTCCTATACGAATATGAAGTAGAGAATGCTCTAGAGAGCTGCAGATTCTCCACTTCATATTCATATAGGATATGGCCTATTTGTCTCTCTAGGTTTAAAAAAAAATGTTAGAAATAATCCCTAAAAATTGTTCCTGTGATTGCAACTAGATTTCCAAAACTATTAAAGTTTCTATTTGAGTATTTTTTGTTCTTGTCCTTAGAGTTAAAACAATACCCCGAAGCAAGTGGCTTTTGGATCTATTGGGAAAAATGCTTTAAGTTCAGCATAAAATTAATACAGGACTGGATTTCCTAATCACTCTAAATCTTGGTTTCTCTTTCCTTTATCTCAACAATTTTTCACTTCTCATTTAGTCCATATTGCTGGGTATGACTAATTTTATTCGGTTTGTCTGTATATTTATGTTTAAATTCAAAATTAGATCCTTAGCTTTGCAAACACAGTAATTATTCCCTGTATATCTTTGTATCCCCTGATAGTGCTAAAAAAGCTCTTTGAACACAGTGGATTCCTCATTCTCTTAGACATAGTCTCAGTGCTCGTAAAATATTCACATAGTTCCCTGTATTTTTCAACCAACATTGCAGTTGGGCCATGTGACTGGTTCTGACCAATAGACAGGGAATGTTTATCTGAGCTGAGACAGTTAGGAGTGAGTATGCTCCTGTTCACAATAGCAAAGACTTGTAACCAACCCAAATGCCTATCAATGTTAGACTGGATAAAGAAAATGTGGCACATATACACCATGGAATACTATGCAGCCATAAAAAAGGATGAGTTCATGTCCTTTGCAGGGACATGGATGAAACTGGAAACCATAATTCTCAGCAAATTAACACAGGAACAGAAAACCAAACACCACATGTTCTCACTCATAAGTGGGAGTTGAATAATGAGAATACATGGACATAGGGCAGGGAACATCAAACACTGGGGCCTGTCAGGGGTTGGGAGGCTAGGGGAGGGATAGCAATAGGAGAAATACCTAATGTAGATGACGGGTTGATGGGTGCAGCAAACCACCATGGCACTTGTATACCTATGTAACAAGCCTGCACGTTCTGCCCATATATCCCATAACTTAAAGTATATATATATATATAAAAGAGTGAGTGTGGTGCTACTACTCTCCCTTACCTTGATGTCGCAATGTTGGAAGCCAAATATTGAGATAATATATCACAACATGGAGTCTAGATGCCTGTGTCACTGGATGGAGGAGCACTGGGGCATTCCCATGATCCACCTCAGACTTTGTGTGAGTAAAAAATAAACTTTTGTTGCTTGAAACCACTGTGCTTTTCAGGTCTATTTTTTCCACAGCAAAACCCATTCTATCTTGAGACACTGCCTTTAAGCAGTTCACAGTCTGTGTGAAGTAAGCACATGTTTGATTAATTTTGAGTAGGTGGCTGGGAGATAGAATGACCTGTGGACCTTGAGGTTCTTTATGGAATGAGAGTGCAATCCGATTAGTTCCTCTGAGTTTTGGACTCTCACTATGTAGGAGTTGGAGGAAAAACAGCCTCACAGGGCCACAATTTCCTCATTTATACAATGCAAGGATTTGCCATTTTTCCTGCTCTAATTCCAGCTCTGTTTATAAGCAGCTGTGAGAGTAAAGGAAACAGAGACCATAAGGACAGTCATATCTTTACAAAAAGAAGTACTTTTCTGTGATTTACTGGTTAGGCCCTCACAACACTACACTTGAAGTAGCAGATGGAGGCAGAAAGGGCCATTATCTTCTAACTCACACATAGATCTTTCATTCTGTCTTCAGGGAAGCCACAAAAATTTGTTGCAACACGTTTATTACGATCAACAAGGATACCTTTTCTTTAGAAACAGAATACTTATAACACTGTCAAACTCCCATTTAACCTTCCACACTGGATATTGCATCTTAGGGCAATTAAAAAAATATCTTCTCATCCTCTGACACAAATGAAGTTAGTCACTACCTCCCACATGCTATCTCTGCGTTCTAGACACACTTGCATTATTTATTACATGGTATTTTGCTATTGTTTTTTAAGTAGGTGTTTCTGTTCTACTGGATTGCACACTTCACAAAAAAAAAGGCTTTTGTTCATTATAGCCCTAGAGTCTAACCCAGAGCCAGTCTCCCATAGCCACTTAATAAATGTTTCTTAAATAGCTGATTGACAAGCAAGTGGATCTTTTGTTGTAACTTAATGCTTCAAGATAAATTGGACTTGGAAATGGATGAGACAGTGCTGGTACTCAAATCAATTTGCTGGTATCATAATCTCCCTCCCTCTCCACCTTTTCTCTTTTCAGAGATGGGCCATTTCTAGATGACTTGTTATGCAGTTATGTTACAGAAATCATGTTTCAGCTTTAGCTTCTTAGCTTGTTTTGCAAGAGAATTAGGAGGTTTAATGCATCTGTGTTGCTAAAGAGCTTGAGATCTGCTTAGGAAAGTCACTTTAGAATGCCTAAGTGCTAGTATCATAATATTTATTGAGAATTGATGAATAGAATTCCTAAAATAGTCTTATTCATTGTGGTATCACTGAAGGCATGCTATACTAAATCCCATTTGTCTTGGATACAGGATTTTGGGAAGAGGAATGAAAAGAGGAAATTGGTGGATTTTGGAATGGATTGTATAAGAATGAACAATTTCTATAAAAGTCCCTTTTCTTAAAGTGACAAATGTTAGAAAAATGCCTTTAGCCATACCTACATGAGCTAGGTAATTACAAGTTTAAAAAACAGATAAATCCCACATGTTGCCAGATGGAGAATATGAGAAGCACCTCAACCTTGAAGTCTGTCCTGGGACAGGGCAGAGGATATGCAGAGTCACTCCAGTCTAGAATCCATAATGTTAGGTATGTCATTTTTGGTTGTATCCATTTTCTGCAGGAGGGGAGGCTTTATTCTTTTGTTGTGTGAAGTTTGACAGCCTTGGTACTCACGTCAGGCATTGGTAAAACAACTAAACCAAATATGTCTTCAATGCTAAGAAAGGATTTAGTGGTCAGAGCAATTGCTGGCTAATGCAGGACAGTCATCTTCGTTGGGGAGAGCTTGGACTGTGACTCTCTGCTGTGGTTTGAATGTCCCTTCCAAGACTCATGTTGGAACTTGATCCCTGATATGGCAGTATTGAGAGGTGAGACCTTGAAGAGACGATTGAATCATGAGGGCTCTTGACCTTGGACTTCTCAGCTTCCAGAACTTAAGAAATAAATTCATTTTCTTATAAATGATCTGGTTTTAGGTATTCTTTTATAAGCAACAGAAAATGGACTACGACCCTCTGGAAGACAGTGAGAGGGAAAATAATGCAACTTTACTGATGATGCTAAAAATTCCCTGAAGTATGTATCAAACATTGAGTCTAAAACACTGCCTTTTCTCCTCCCAAAGAAGAAGGCAGTGCTGGACTTAGGCTCTTCTCATTCCACTTCATTGCACTGCTGCTTGGTTACTCAGTTTTCTCTACAAAGGTCCTTTTCATAGTCATTTAAATCTCTCATTTTATTTCTATAAAAATATATAGAAATTCTTGCCTAATGCCCCCAAAAGTCCTACCCTCTATCAATTTTAAGTAATGAACATTCCAAAACAGAGAAACTAGCCCAGTTTTTGCTCTAGGGGAGTAATCACAACTATCATTACCAACAAACACTTATAGATTACCCTTTCTGTGTCATATTAGTAGTAACAGTTATTGAAAGCTTACTTAGAGGTGCTGACACTAGAAAAAATCAGGGAACTTTCAGAGTTATCATGTAGCAGAGGCAAGAACACACTTCAAGACATATAATTTAGCCAAGAACTGTATCTAAATGACAGCTTGATAGCCATCCATATTTAGCACTTCTCTCAGAAGGGTAGGTTTTTTTTTTTTTTTTTTAACTTTTAGTTTCAGGGGTACATGTGCAGGTTGGGTATATTGAAAAATTTCATGTTGTGGGGGTTTGGTGTACATATTATTTCATCACCCAGGTAATACACATAGTATCTAATAGGTAGTTTTCGATCCCTATCCTTCTCCCACCCTCTACCCTCAAGCAGTCCCCAGTGTCTATTGCTCCCTTCTTTGTGCCCATGTGTACTCAGTGTTTAGCACTCACTTTTAAGTGAGAATGTGCAGTGTTTGGTTTCCTGTACCTGTGTTAGTTCACTTAGGATAATGGCCTTCAGCTCCATTCATGTTGCTGCAAAGGTCATTATCTTGTTGTTTTTAACGGATGTGTGGTAGTCGATGGTGTATATGAACCACGTTTTCTTTATTCAGTTGACTATTGACAGGCACTTAGGTTGATTCCATGTCTTTGCTGTTGTGAATAGTGCCACAATGAACATATGCATGCATGTGTCTTTATGGCAGAACAATTCATATTCCTGTGGGTGTATAGCCAGTAATGTGATTGCTAAATCAAAGGATAGTTCTGTTTTAAGTTCTTGAGAAATTGCCAAGTTGCTTTCCCTGGTGGCTGGATTAATTTACATTCCTTCCAATAGTGTATAAGTTTTCACTCTTCTCTGCAGTTTCACCAGCATCTGTTACTTTTTTGACTTTTTAGTAATAACCATTTTAATTGTTGTGAGAGGATATCTCATTGTGGTTTTGATATGCATTTCTCTAATGATTAGTGATGTTGAGCATTTTTTTCGTATGCTTGTTGGCCACATATATGTCATCTTTAGAAAAGTGTCTGTTCATGTCCTTTGCTGACTTTTTAATGAAGTTGTTTATTTTTTGCTTGTTAATTTGTTTAAGTTCTTTATAGATTCTGCATATTAGACCTTTATCAGATGCATGGTTTGCAAATATTTTCTCTCATTCTGTGGGTTCTGTTTACTCTGTTGATGGTTTCTTTTGTTGTGCAGAAGCTCTTTTGTTTAATTAGGTCCCATTTATCAATTTCTGTTTTAGCTTCAAATGCTTTTGGCATTTTTGTCATAAATTTTTTTGCCAGGGCCTATGTCTAGAATGATATTTTCTAGGTTTTCTTCCAGGGTTTTTGTAGTTTTGGGTTTTACATTTAAGACTTTAATCTATCTTGAGTTTATTTTTGTCTATGGTGTAAGGAATGGAACGAGTTTTAATCTTGTGCATATGGCTAGCCAGTTATCCTGGCTCAATTTATTGAATAGAGATTCCTTTCCCCATTGCTTATTTTTGTTGACATTGTCAAAGATCAGATGGTTGTAGGTGTGCAGCTTTATTTCTGGGCTCTCTCTTCTGTTCCATTGGTCTATGTGTCTGTTTTTGTGCCAGTACTATGCTGTTTGGGTTACTGTAGGTTTGTAGTATAGTTTGAGTCCGGGTAATGTGATGCTTCTGTCTCTCTTTTTTTTTTTTTTGCTTTGTATTGCTTTGGCTATTTGGGCTCTTTTTTGATTTCATAAGAATTTTAAAATAGTTTTTCTAGTTATGTGAAGAATGTTATTGGTACTTTGATAGCAACAGCATCAAATCTGTAAATTGCTTTGGCAGTATGGCCATTTTAACAGTATTGATTCTTCCTATCCATGAGCATGGACTGTTTTTCCATTTGTTTGTGTCATCTCTGATTTCTTTAAGCAGTGTTTTGTAATATTCATTGTAGAGATCTTTCACTTTCTTGGTTAACTGTGTTCCTAGGTATTTTATCTTTTTTTGTGGCTACTGTGAATGGGACTGCATTCTTGATTTGGCACTCAGCATGGATGTTATAGAAATTCTACTGATTTCTATACATTGATTTTATATCCAGAAACTTTGCTAAAGTTGTTCATCAGATCTAGGAGTTTTGGGGCAGAGGCTGTTGGGTTTTCCAGGTATAAAATCATATCATCTGCAAACAGAGATAGTTTGATTTCCTCTCTTTCTATTTGGATGCTATTTATTTCTTTCTCTTGCCTGATTGCTCCGGCTAAAACTTCCAGTACTATGTTGAATAGGGGTGTTGAGAGTGTGCATCCTTGTTCTAGTTCTTAAGGGGAATACTTCCAGTTTTTGCCCATTCAGTATGATATAGGCTGTAGGCTTGTCATAGGTGGCTCTTATTATTTGGAGGTATCTATTCCTTCAATATCTATTAATAGTTTGTTGAAGGTTTTTAACATAAAAGGATGCCAAATTTTATTGAAAGCATTTTCAGCATCTATTGAGATGATCATGTGGTTTTCATTTTTAGTTCTGTTTATGTGATGAATTCATTTATTAATTTGCATATGTTGAACCAACCTTGTATCCCAGGGATAAAACCTATTTGATTGTGATGGATTAGCTTTTTGGGGTGCCGTTGGATTCAGTTTGCTAGTATTTTACATCTATGTTCATGGAGAATATTGGCCTGAAGTTTTATGTTTTTGTTCCATCTTTGCCAGGTTTTGGTATCAGGATGATGCTGGCCTTATAGAATGAGTTACAGAAGAATCCATTCTCCTTAATTTTTTGGAATAGTTTCAGTGGGAATGGTACCATCTCTTCTTTGTACCTCTGGTACAATTTGGTTGTGAATCCTTCTGGAGTTGGGCTTTTTCTGGTTGGTAGGCTTTTTATTACTGATTTAATTTTGGAAGTCATTACTAGTCTGTTCAGTTTGAATTTCTTCTTGGTTCAGGCTTGGGAAGTTGTATGTTTCCAGTAATTTATCCATTTCTTCTGGGTTTTCTAGTTTGTGTGCACAGCAGTGTTCATAATAGTCTCTGAAGGTATTTTGTATTTTTTTAAAGGGGTCAGTGGTAATGTCCCCTTTGTCATTCTGATTGTGTTTATTTGGATCTTCTCTCTTTTATTCTTCATCAATCTAGCTAGCAGTCTTTCTCATTTATTCTTTTCAACAGCCAACTTCTGGTTATGTTTATCATTTATATGATTTTTCTGTCTCAATTTCCTTGAGATCAGCTCTGATTTTGGTTATTTCTTGTCTTCTGCTAGCTTTAAGGTTGGTTTGCTCTTGTTTTTCTAGCTCTTCAAGGTGTGATGTTAGGTTATGAACTTCAGAACTTTCTAAATATTTGATGTGGGTGTTTAGTTCTATAAACTTTCTTCATAACACTGTCTTAGCTGTGTCCCAGAGATTTTGGTATGTTGTATCTTTGTTTTTATTAATTTCAAAGAATTTCTCGGTTTCTGCCTTAATTTCATTGTTTATCCAGAAGTCATTCAAAAGCAGATGATTTAATTTTCATATAATTGTATGGTTTTGAGCAATCTTCTTGGTATTGATTTATATTTTTACTGTGTGGTGGTCCAAGAGTGTGGCTGGTATGGTTTCATTTTTTTTTTAATATTATGAGAATGTTTTATGGCCAATTGTGAGGTTAATTTTACAGTATGTGCCACGTGCAGAGGAGAAGAATATATGTTTTTGGATGTAGAGCTCTGTAGATGTCTGTTGGATCTATTTGGTCAAGTATTGAGTGCAGGTCACCAACTTGCCACTCTGCCTTTTAATTGGGGCATTTAGCCTGTTTACATTCAAGGTTAATATTGTTATGTGCGGATTTGATCCTGTCATCATGTTGTTAGCTGGTTGCTGTGCAGACTTGATTGTTGTAGTTCCTTCATAGTGTCAGTGGTCTATCTACTTAAGGTGTTTTTGTGGTGGCCTGTAATGGTCTTTTGTTTCCATATTTAATACTCTCCTAAAGACCTCTTGTAAGGCAGGTCTGGTGGTAACAAATTCCCTCAGTTCTGGGGTGAGCTCAGGCTTTATGTTCCCTCCTCAGCTTGGAGGCAGCAGGGACAGGGACCTTGGCAGTAGCAATGGCAGAAGGTCTTTCACTTGTCTCTTGGGGCTCCACCCCAGAAAGACGCAGGGCTGCTACCAATCAGAGCATTCTGCCAAGGGTTGGGCACCTGCACTTTGGGCCTAAGTCGGGGGGCCCTGCCTGGTGATGAGCAGAAGGGTGAGGGGAAGATAGACGAGTCCCTTTTCCTTAGGGAGACTGTGGCATGCTGGAAGTGTGAGTAAAGCACTCAGGGCCTTTGTTCCTTCCCAGTCTGAGGGCAGAAAGGGCAGTACCACTGCAGTGGCTGTGGCAGAGGGACTTTCAGTTGCCTCTGGGAGCTCCGCTCCAGAGAAATGCAGATCTTCAGCCAATGAGAGCGTTCAGTCAGGGAGTGGGGCAGCTGCACTGTGGACCTGAGCTGGCAGCTCTGCTTGGTGAAGAGCAGGGGGTCAGATGCACACAGGGAAGAGAGACTGGGCTCTTTCCCTTATGGTGACTGTGGTATGCTGCAGGCACAAGTAAAGCCCTCAGCCTCTTTGTTCCTTCCCTAAGGAACAGCAAGGGTAGAACTGCTGCAGTGGCAATGGCTTTGGCAGTGGCAGTGGCAGGGAGCTGTCAGTTGCCTCTGGAAACTCCACTCCAGGGAACCAGAGCCACTAAAGGTGTGAATGCTCAGTTGCTGGGGTGGGGCAGCTGCTCTGCGGTCTGATGAAGAGTAGTGGGTGGGGGCTCACCGGGAAGACGGACTGGGCTCCATTCTGTGTGTTGGCTGCTGTGAGCTCCTTCCCCAGCCTGAGGGCAGTAAGGCGGGTACCACTGCAGCTGCAATGGGAGTGGGTCTGTTGGTTGTCTCTGGAATTTCCTCCCCAGAGAAACGTAGAGCCACCACCAACTGAAGTGTTCAGGCAGGGGCAGGGTAGTTGTGCTGGGGGCCCAGGTCTAGAGACTTTGCCCAGTGAGGAGTAAGAGGGCCAGGACCCATGTGGAAAACTGGCCACTTTTCTGTAAGGCAGAGGTGCTGTGCTGGGGCCCACATTAGTCAGAAAGAGATGCTTCAGTGCTCCTCTGGTCAAAGGAAGAAAAATTTTTCCACCCAAAGGGAGAGTAAGAAGTATGACTGATGTGGGTGCAGATATAGTTTACACGATAGTGTGTAGAGTGTGTATGGGAAATGGTGAGTAGAAAAACACTTTAATTGGATGTCATTGACCTTATTTTCTCCGAAGCAGAAGTTGGAGTTTTTTGCTGTGAGTGAATGAAGGTAGTGGCTTGAGGAATGTGATTATTACTCAGAGTACTTTGTAGATTATCAGATGATGTGTCTTCAAATCATAACAAATGTAAATTGCAGGAAATGACAGAACTTAGTTTTATTCTTCAACTCTATTATGATGATAAATCCTCCAATTAGAGATGATAAAGGCTCTGTGTCCATGACTTCATCCGACAGCATCTATGCTTACGGAATAGCAGAGAACTGGCTGATATTGAGATGTCATTTTTAAAGTAGTATTTCATGTTGCGTTGGACTGCGTGGGACCTAATACTACCTGCAGCTGGAGAAACTGGATGAAGACCTCCCCAGGCCTCAGTGAATTCTCGTGAACTCTGAGAAGCCAGATGGAAGACAGGAGAGGCTGGTACTGTCTCCCCACACCTCTGTGAGTGTTCCCCGTCATGCTGCTTTCTCTGTCTCCTCAGTTGTTCCAGAAGAACTGGGCAGGGTATCTATTCAACACACTTCATAGAACTTTGGGAATGATTGAATCAGAAAGGAAACAATTTTGTTTTATTTTTTAATTGTGTGGGATTTTTCTCTTTTGGAAAGATTCACATTGAAAGGATTCTTTTTACGTGGCTTATCTGTTCACAGTGTTAGCAGTTTGTCGGCATTTTTGTTCTGATTCAACTATTACCCCTTAGAAGCTTTTCATGTCATGTTTAAAAAAAATGTATTCTCCTCTCCACAGCCATAAAAAAAGCAGAAGTAGATAATGATATTCAGTAAGGAGTTGGTATCATTAGCTCAACACAACAAAAATCCTCTGAATACAAAAGAATTTTTTCTGAAATGATATAAAAATTAGAGTATTTAAGCAAAGAATACCATTGTCATACGCGTTTCACTCCAAAAGAATTCAAACCTTTAATTTCTCACTTCTTTTTCTTTTTTTTTTAAAGCATAATTTCCATTTGATTTTTTCCAGAGGATAGTTTTCTTCAGTCTTTAAGGACTCACTCAGCTCCTCACACAGGCTTTGCTAGACATTGTGGGGTAGCAGTAGCAGCTCTAAATCTGGATGAGAAGATGTTCAGTCCTGCTGACTTCAGGAGATTCATTCCTGAATACCTTGCTGTAGCCACGCAGTAATGGAGCTCCTGACAGTTTGAGAAGCACATGGGCAGCTAAGATCCTTGCTTTGGAAATGTCCCTGACAGTGGTGGCCTCTATTATGCCTTGAATAAAGAACTTAATGACCTTGTCCTTGGGCACACATTGAATGCAGTTTGTGCAGTGAAAAGGCTGCATGTGGCTGCAGCCCTTTTTGGCTCTATCATTGTTCCTTCTCTTCTTTGTCATCTTGGAAGTGAGGACCCGAGAGAGGCTCACTTCTCTTTTTTCTAAAGTGCTAATCAGAGACAGTTTAGTGTCAATACTTATAAAAGTACATTTTCCTTACTAAAGCAGCAGCATGGCCTTCTGGGTAATAAAGCAAATTAAAATTTAGGAGGACTGGGTTCTTAAAAACTCAACCTGACCTTGGCTATGCTGTTTACGCTCACCTAAGCCTCAAGTTCCCCATCTATAAAGTTGGACTCATAATGTCATAATGGTCTTTCATTTACACACTCCTTTGAGGATGATAAAGGGAAGGTACTATATAAACCACGAAGGTTTTATTCTTTATAGTTTTCAACTGAGAGTATTACTAACTGGGTTCAGAGCAGATCAATGAGGGATGAGGAAGCAGGATTTTTAAAGAAAGGTTAAACTAAAAGTTGTGCAGAAAGCAAATGTTTTTATATTGACTTACTTAATCCCATGAGCTTCCAATATGTGTTTGGAAATGGTTTTATAGGAAAGACCAAATGGCTCAAACTCATACGAAGAAATTTCACTTGAGAATCTTGATACTCAGCTTCAGAGGGAATTTTGCATTTGTCAAAAATATAGCCAAATTATATTTAATTCCCCTACATGTTCTAGTAAGATGTTAGATGGCCATGCTGTATGATCCCACATATATATGAAACATTCGTTAGACATGAATTATCTCACTGCATGTCTGATTAGTAGAAGTCCCCAAGAAAGCATAAAGCGGTGTACTTTTTAGAGTAGATATTAATTATCATTATTTGTCATAATAACAGCCCTCTCTGATGTCCATGGACGTGATTCCCAGAACTAGACCAAAGGATGTTTCCAACAATGGTAATGTCGATGAAACCAGCAAGAGGCAACTATTGCTTCATATCTAAAATAGATTACTGTTTACATTAACAAAATTGACCCAAACTAAGTGTGATCAAGGTGTTGTTTGGAGGAGAACAGATGAACTGAAATAAAAAAGTTTTAATAAGACCTTCTGGGTTATATGATTGTGAATTGCAAACAGATGCTCCAACTTGCTCTCTACTCAACAGTTAAGGGCAAGGAATAGCACTAGATGCTGGGATGGTAGCAACTAAGCAAGCCTTCTGTATGTACAAAGAATTCTCTAAATCAAAGAAAAAGGTAAATAAAAGAAGAAGAACAATTATAAAATACTAATTTTGGGATTAAATATTTTGGGGTAGTAGGACGACTCAAGCCTTTGAATGAGTAAAGTATGTGCAGAGAGGCACTGGTTAGAAGAATAAAGCAAATTATGGAAGAGAGGAAAGGAATGAAAGTGAACAGAAAAAGTATTAAAGTTCATTGTTTATGAAGGACTGACAGGACCATATTGATGAATGATTTGCATTACCTGGTGATGGAAAAATGACTTTGAATATGCCTATTATGCACTTATATTTTCTACTAAAAACTTCTGGAATTTCCTTCCCAGCATTTTAAAGGGAAGGTTGTAGAGATGTATTCTGTCATCAGAGGCTCCAAACATAAATGATGACTCAGCTTGAGGCATTAGGGAGTGGTGGAGACTGTGATGAAGTGTCAGTTGCTAATTATATTAGAGATAACAGCATGGGCTTTATGACCCCTTCAGTTCAAAGTTCTTGGATATAAGTAAATTTCTTTACACCATTTTTCAGGACAAAATTAAATTTAGCCTTCTTGACTAATAGATCACTCTAGATAAGTTTATCTCACGTGAACAAAGATATCTCAAAATCTAAAAAAGTACAACTCATTCCCGCAGTGGCACTTTCTATATGAGCATTTGGTGCCCTATTGCTGATTCCAGGCAGCATAAACTTTGTACAGCTGACATTTTCTGACTCAACTCCTGCTATAATTGAAATTACTTTATTAAACAAGCTTGAATCATTTCAATTACTTCGTGGCCTGGAGTGCTGTTGGCGTACATGATGACTACATGCTGATTAAATTAGAGCTCGTACACCCCAGAAAGATGTGCATACCAGCAAATGGCTTTCTCTTTCTGCAGTATAAAAAAAAGCTCTCTCTAATTCATATTCACTGGATAGATCCCTTTGGGTTGTATATTAATATTCATAAGATAAACCACATAGCTAAAGCAGAAGATTAAAGTCAAGTCTCTTAATAAAGAAGCAAGAGTAATGACTACAGTAAAATCTCCAAAAATGCCATTATCCCCCTGAAGAGTGAACACTACTACTGTACATGTGTTGAAGCTGAGCAAGAGAACAATAAAAAGTGAATTATTGCAGTGATTTGGATTTTAAAATCCACTAGAGAGGAATGAGCAAACACAAACACTTAGACTAGTAGAAAAGGATATCAGGATCAGATGGTTGTACAAAGCAACAACTTAAGAGTAGAGTTCACAGTTCTCCCTTTTCTGATAAGAGAATAGATTTGTGCTATAGGAGATAGCACTAAAATTATTTCACTTAAATAAACTACATGCTTTTCTTTTGAATTTAGTACTGAATTCTGATGATTGGGGTAAATTAAATCAGAGCTGCCCAGTTAATTCCTTCTAGGTTATCTACTATGCTCTTACTCTTCTTTGGCCATTCTTATTAATCTCTTCTTGATGAGATGAGAAAATTACACCTTCATATATGTAGGTGTTGAAGATACTTGCTTTAGAAGTGTCTTTGGAAATATCACTGCTCCATCTTGCTCCCTCCTTTCCTTTCTCCCACAGGAACATACTGAGTGCCCATTTAGTGCTGGAAGCTTTCTTAGGAGCTAGGGACCCAGTAATTGGCAAAACTCCTACCCTCATGAAGTTTATATTCTGGTGGTAAACAACAGTAAACATCTAAACTAATTACAAATAATAATTTCTGGGAGTGAGAAGTGCTATGAGAAAAGAAAAGCTGATAAGGGTATGGAGGTGAACTGTTTTTGATGGGGGAGGTTATATTATTTTAGACAGGGATATCAGGAAGGGCCTCTTTCTAAGGAGATGACATTAGAGAAGAGAACAGTTGCATATTAATACTATACTAGTAATAATTTATTTCGGTATCATGCCTTATAGTTTATAGGGTACTTTAAAGCAAAATATATCATTTAATCCTCGTATCAATCTTGTGAGATCATAATTATGATCTCAATTTTCTAAATGAACCTAAGAAAGCTTAAGTGACTTGCCCCAAATTATATAGCTAGTTTATGGCAGGACTTAGGTCCATGGCCTATATTAGAAAGACGATTTTACTACGACAATGAAAATTCAAGGATTTAAATAAATTTAAAACCCTGCTAACTACAAAAATATTATTTTTTCATAGCTTCTTTCAGTCCATATATATGCATGAGTGTATGTGTAGTCATTCAAAAAGAATTGCACTCTTTCAAAAATGTGTTACTCAGTAACAAGGTTGTACAATAAAATTTGATCAGAACCAATTTATAAAGGAACCACAATACTTATTTCTATAATTTACAAATAATAAAGGAGGTATACCCTTCATGTAACAAGGCATCCATTAATCCTGCAGTCCAGCTCATTCCAAGCACATTTTAGCATGTCACGTTTTTAGTTAGAGGGTAAAATGGCAACCTTATTGCAGTCCTTCATGTCCTCATGGCTGTGAGGAAGAGGACTACAAAACAGGGCTTTTGATACAATTTACTTGCAGACTACATATTTCTATAATCTGGCTGGTTGAACAATATAATTTTAAAAGCATTCAATTCTTTTTGAATTACCCTATGTTTTGCATCATGGCAATCAATTTCTACTTTTGTGTATTTTAAATAAGCCTTACATGCCATAATTTGCTAAATGGTTTGATTGTCAAATCTGGAGTTCTTTTACTCCAAACTATAAGCACAGTTTCCCCTTCTTAAAATAATCTCCTCACCTTAAAAAGCTCATTTTGCTTCTGCCAGAGCTCAGAGAAGCTGTATATTCATTTTTGTTTTCTCCAAGGATGTCCCAGGTAGAGGAAACAGCACACATGAAGGCCTGGAGGCTGGCACTTAGGGTGTGAAGAGTACAGTGACAAAGATGATGATGCAGCCGCAGGTAGAGAGGCCTCACCTGGAAGGGTATAGATGCCACAGGGAGTGTAAGCTTTGTCTTTGGAGTGATGGAGAACCATGGAGAGGCTTTAAGTAGGATGTGGACACATTTACTTACTTCCTTACATTAGTTTGCAGGTGCCATTGTCTTTTTAACTTCTTGTCCTCTAAATTTCATGAGAAACTGGCTGTGTGTACTATGTGGGAAGGAGTTTTGTGCTCAATCCTGAAGTCTATTAATAGACACAACTGAAGTAGTTTCCTGCTTTCCTTCTGAGCATAGTTTTTATTGTTCTGAGGAGTGTGACAGGCCCTAAAAATATATATTCATGTTTTCAAAAGTATTTTTCAAATATCTAGGGGTTTAGTGCATCCACATTCGTGTGTTTGAGAGTGTTCATTCCATCATCTTAGAAGGCTCCATTGTGCCCGCTCTAGTTTTCCCATTTCCTTCTCAGAAAGCAGCAATTGAGTTCTCAGTGCTGTACCAAACTTAGAAAGCAACTTGGATATCCTCAGTATTATAATTTGGAGTCACACTGTTTTAAGCCATAGTCTTGAAGAAGATTGAAAAACTGGATTTCAGGATTGATCGCTGACTCAATAATAGTGGAGATTAATATTTTGTTCTGTTTGAGGAAAAGAATTGGACTGAGTGCTAGAGGACTTGATTTCTTGAAATGTTATAATGGTGTTACTATATAATAATAGCTATACAGTTGACCCTTAAACAACATGAGTTGGAACCATGCAGGTCCACTTCCACATGGATTTTTTTCCACCTCTGCCACCCCTGAGGCAGCAAGACCAATATTTTCTCTTCCTCTTTCTCCTCAGCCAACTCAATGTGATGACAATGAGGATGAAGACCTTTACGATGATCCACTTCAACTTAATGAATAGCAAACATATTTTCTCTTTCTTATGACTTTATCAGTAAGGTTTTAGGCTTTTCCTTTGAACAAGACAGAAAATCATTAGAGAAATCTAAGCAGAGTAGCGACATAATATGCCTTATGTTTTACTTTGATAGCAATGTTAGGAATACACAGCAAGAGTGAAAGCTAGGAGATACATTAGGAGGCTGTAGGAATAAACGTGACAGTTTTACAATAATGATGCAAAATCCAGATAGTTTTAACTAGGTGGTAACAGTGGAAATGGTAAGAAGTTGATGGATCTTGGATAAATCTCCAAAGCCAAGCTGAGATAATTTGCTGATAAATTAGTAAGAGTAGTACATAAGAAAGGGGGAGGAGTAGAAGGTGACAGCAAAGCTTTTGGCCTGAGCACCTGGAAGAATGGAGTTGATATTTACTGAGAAGGTAAAGACAATGGGAGGAGTAAGTTTGGTGGTGGCGGTGGGTTAGAAATCAATAATTTCATTTTGAGTATGTTAAGCTTGAGAAAGTTATGACATAGCTAAATGGAGATGCTACGTAAGAAGTTGAATAAGTGGCTGGGAGTCAAGGGAGAAGGGAAGGTGTAGAGATAAACATTTAGGAGAAAATAGCATATGTATGCTATTTAGAGACACACACCTGGATGAGATCGCCCAGGACGTGAATGTTGATAGACAAGAAGTTCAAAGATTGAATGCTGCAGCATGCCAATGTCTGAGTGTTTGAAAGGCAAGAAGGAACAAGCAAAGGAGACTGATGAGGAGCAACCAGTGAAGTAAAAGGAAACTAAAGAGGGTGACTTGGAGCTAAGTGAAGAAAGTGTTTCAGAGAGGAGATGTGTGGAATAAGGTGAGGACTGGGAAGTGACCATTGGATTCTGCATTATGGAAACAGTTGATAGCTTTGACAAGATGGCTCCTGTGGAGCATTAGGGTTTAAATCCTGACTGAGGAGGCAGATTCAAAAGAGAATGAGAGGAGACAGAATGGTTAGAACTTTTTGAATTTTGCTGTTAAGAGAAACAGAGAATGGGGTGGTAGTTCTAGGGAACATATGAGGTCAAAAGAGAACTTTTAAAGATGGGAGACGGTACAGTATGTCATATGGTGATGAGAATGATATGATTGAGAGTGAAAAATTGATGGTACAGGAGAAAGAGAGAGAGAGAGAGGGAGGGAGGGAAGGTGGGAAGGAGGGAAGAGAGAAAGGAAGAGTGAGAAACACAACTACAGAATGTTGCTGAGCAGGTTAGAGAGATGGTCTGAGACAGGCAAACAGTCAGACAATTCAGGGGCTAATTAGATTGCAGAGATTGGGGGGGTCTATCGAAAAGTCATATGATCACAGAGACGCCTATAGTGACTGAGTGAAGAGACTGCAATAGCTGGGGCAGCTTTCCGTCTTTGATGCAGAGACTTCTGTATCCTCCTTGTGGAGCCCAGAAGTCTAGTCCTAGGATGCAGCAAGCTGAGATGTCCAGGGGTCAAGGCAACACGGAATATTTGATTATAGTCAGGAATACATGGGCAAGAAGTTAGGTTCTTTCTGAATCCTTGCTGTCATGCTGATAATGCATCAAGACCCATCTAGTCAGATGGCATCTTTATTCACTCTTCACTAACTATTTCTGTGTTTCCTGAGAGCAGAGACAATACCTTATACTTCTTGATACCCTCCTCTAGTGCTTACAGTGCTTTGTACACAGTGGCTGACAGATAAATGTTTATAAAATTGAATTGAAGATACTCCTCAGTACTAAGGATTTATATTAGGCCAACATAACAAATTGATAAGTAGAAAACTGAAACTTTCAGTCTTTGACAGCCCACATGATTGATTTCTTTGTAATCAGCTGAATTTGACTCATGACTGGTTTAGTTATCTAGAAACATGAGGTTTCAGGAAATGAGGCGTCAGGAAAAACTGCATTGAATGATATATTGTGCATCCCCCAACCATTTACCAAGGGGTATTTGAAAGCTTGCTTTCCACCTTCTTTATATTTCAGGGGAAACAATGTGCTTTTACTCCCAAGTAACAAAACACTGTTGGGAACAGGTCCCCAAATCTGGCCATAAACTGGCCCCAAAACTGACCATAAAAAAATCTTTGCAGCACTGTGACATGCTCATGATGGCCATGACACCCACGCTGGAAGGTTGTCGGTTTACCGGAATGAGGGCAAGGAACACCTGGACCACCCAGGGTGGAAAACCTCTTAAGGCATTCTTTATTATTATTATTATTATTATTATACTTTAAGTTCTAGGGTACATGTGCATAACTTGCAGGCTTGTTACATATGTATACTTGTGCCATGTTGGTGTGCTGCACCCATCAACTCATCTGCACCCATCAACTCGTCATTTACAACAGGTATAACTCCCAGTGCAATCCCTCCCCCCTCCCCCCTCCCCATGATAGGCCCTGGTGTGTGATGTTCCCCTTCCCGAGTCCAAGTGATCTCATTGTTCAGTTCCCACCTATGAGTGAGAACATACGGTATTTGGTTTTCTGTACCACAAACAATAGCATGAGCGATCTGTGCCTTAAGGAAACGTTCCTGCCCCAGATAACTAGCCAGAGTCCATCCCTTTATTTCAGCCCATCCCTTTGTTTCCCATAAGGAATATTTTTAGTAAATCTATAATCTACAGAAACAATGCTTATCACTGGCTTGCTGTCAATAAATATGTGGGTAAATCTCTGTGTGGTGCTCTCAGCTCTGAAGGCTGTGAGACCCCTGATTCTCCACTCCACATGCCATATTTCTGTGTGTGTGTCTTTAATTCCTCTATCGCTGCTGGATTAGGGTCTCCATGACTGAGCTGGTCTCAGCAAAACATTTCTGTTTTATTTTCCAAATCAGGCCAATTGCTGTAGCTTCTACCAATAGCATCCTAAATCGGGGAGGAGTCAGGAGGAGGAGAGAAATACAAAGCAAAGAGTTTGAAGAAGGAACAGAGCCCTAGATAGGAGCTCTCTCTGCTTATTACTAGCTGTGAGATTTAGGGCAAGACCCTTAGGTTTCTGAACTTCAAAATCTTCTTTTATAAATAATAATACCCATCCTGTTGACTTTGCAGATTACTATGAAAATCAGATGAAAATGCCTGGAAAAAGATAAAGCAGATGCTTCTTTCCTGGGGTAGATGAACAGGCTTCAGGTGTGTTTAGGATTTCCCTGAAACTCAATGGAAAATTTTGCATGCTTACATTTTTGCATTTTCTTCCTAGATTCTCCAAGGTTTGTCATCAGATACTCAAAAGGTATTGTGACAACATTGCTGTAAAGCAATAATATTAAAGACAGTAGAGTTGAAATTATTTGTTCTGGCCAAGTGTGTTATACCTAAATCACAATAATGTTTTCTGTGCTCAAATGGGATTTAAAAACAACATTGCATACAGCAGTGGTTCTTCAACTTTAGTGAGCATCAGAATCACTTGGAGGACAGGTCAAGGTACAGATTGCTGGACCCCAACCCCAGGATTTCTGATTCAGTAGTTAGTTCTCAGGTGGGGACTGTGAATCTGTATTTCTAACAGATTCTCAGGTGATGCTGATGTTGGTCTAGTGTCCACACTTTGACAGTCACTGGCATACTCATAGTTGCTACATATGCCCTATAAGTATTTAATAGGTAGGCTACTGGAGAAGCTTTGATTTTCAGGAAATGGATAATATTCTCAAATATACAATGGTAATGGTATCTACTTTGGACCTCTCTATTGAAAAAAGAAAGATAAGTTTCTTCACATTTAGGGCAATCTTCTAGGGTTGTCATAACAAAATACAACAGACTTGGTGGCTTATACAGGATAAACTTGTTTTCTCATTGTTCTGGAGGCTAGAAATCTAAGATTAAGGTGCTAGAAATTTGATTTCTGATGAGATCTTTCTTTCAGGCTTATAGATGGGTGCCTTCTTGCTGTGTCCTCACATGATCTTTTCTCCATGTGTTGAGAGAGAAAAATAATGATCTCTGGGTTCTCTTCTTCTTCTTATAAGGATACCAGTCCTGTGGGATTAGGGCCAACCATTTTGACTTAATTTAACCTTAATTACCTCCTTAAAGACCCTATCTCCAAATGCAGCCACATTGGAGGTTAGGGCTTATCTTAGTCTATTTTGTGCCACTATAACAGATTCCCACAGACTGGGTAATTTATAATGAATAAAGATTGATTTCTTATAGTTCTGGAGGTTGGGAAATTCAAGGTCAAGAGGCCTGCATCTGGTGAGGGCCTTCTTGCTGCACTGTAACATGACAGAAAGTATCACATGGCAAGAGAGCGCACAAAAGAGCAAGAGGGGCCAAACTCACTTTTACAAAATATCCACTCCCATGGTAATGACATCAATTTATCCATGAGGGCAGAGCCCTCATGACTTCATCACCTCTTGAAGGTTCTACCTGCCAACACTGTTGCATTGGGTATTTAAGTTTCTAACACATGAATTTTGGGGAATACAGTCAAACCATAACAGGGCTTCGACATACAAATTTTGGGGGAACACATTTCAGTCCAAAATGGGCAGTGTTTGTGAGTTCCTTACTAAAGCCGATTGTCTTCTTTCTTGAACAGCATGCTCTTAACATCCCTTTTGAGGGCCAAAATAGTGCAACATTCCATTTGACAATATGCCTGCTATTTCCTTGCTAATCTCAAAGAGTGGCAATGCTTTGCTGTCTAGAGCCCAGCAACTGGCAATGGTTGCCATTTGGGCTGAACGGATGCTTTAATTGAGGAAGTCGCAGGGTTCTCTATAAAGCCTTTCCAAGAATTTGAAAATATGTTTTATTTTGAAAATGAAGGAAAAAGGCTTTTGGAAATAAGTACTTTCTGAAGATGTTTCCATCAATGGTGAGAAGGGAGTAAGAAATAGAAATGTAAGTACCGTTTGTAGTAGTCTGAATTCCGTCTTTTAATTTTTTTGAAATTTTTTTTGCTGTAAAGCATGGTTCAAAGCCACCTGCATTGTTCTTTCCATAGGAAAATGATGCACTCCCATTTTACATGGCCGTCTTGAGCAGTTGCTAATAACATGGTGAATAGCATAGGAATATAAGTGCTAACTAACAGCATTCAGAATGAGAAACACTTGAAGGGCTTGTCTTAAACACTGCAGAAATTGTACTCTATGATACATGGAGTTGAGGATAATTTCATTTGTCCCTCACAAATGCCATTTTTCAGAATCTCACTTCCTTGCTATTTTAATTTTCTTTTTCCTGCCCTCATCTTCATTTTCTGTTTGCCCTTAATCCTTTAATACTTTCTTCTTATCTTTACTTGACTGTTCAGAATACTTAATGTTTGGAGAAACTCTTTTTCAATTAGGTCTGGTACCTGTCAAGGAACAGTAAATAAGCATAGTATTATAGATTAGATTTTAAAAAGGCTATTTAAGTCACATCACTGTGAGCCATATTAATATTTGAGATGCCAAGGGGCTTTTACAGCCCTGGAACTCAGAGGAGACTGAAATGTCTTAATCCTTAAAATATGGAAGAGGAAAAAGGAGAGAACGTTTTCACTTTTATGTGAGCAAAACTTGTCTGACCAAGGGCATGCAGAGGCTTAGAAAAACACAAAGCAAAAGGAGCTGGCAAATGGTTGTCGTTTGGGGGCAATCTTGTCTGTTTGCTTGTCCAAATTTCTTCATCGCCCTCACCCCTATCTCCTTTAAAATCAATTGGGACTTCCTCAAAACACTTGCAAACTATTTTTGAACAAGTCAGGCGCAGAGTATTAAAAACAGTGAATAGCTGTAAATCCTGGAGAAATAGCATATGGGTAAAACTGCAGATATTTATGTAGTAGTTTTGGTTTCAAACATCCCCATTTCTCAAGGCATTTGAATGTTTTTGGTTTACAAAATACTTCCGTGTGTTTTTTTAATGTTAGAAGTGTCTACATTTTTATAACTCCTACTAAGGTGTCTTATGTTCATTACTGTCTCCATAAAAGTTAGTGGTTTGGTGGCAGTGGTACACTTTATGAGCTGTCATGGGATATACTACATATTATGTTAAGATGAAGAGGGAGAAGATGACAAACAAATCATAAAGTTGTCTGCTTTCCTAGACAACTTTACATTTGTTTTCCTCCTTTTTTAAAGTTTTAAATGATATATACATTTGGCAAAGTAAAATGTTTGTGTTGTTTTTTCATGCTCGATACATTTAAAGAGCTGCGTTCTGATCTCTATCTATCTATCTATCTATCTATCTATCTATCTATCTATATATTTTTTTAACCAAAGACAGTGACGAAGAGACTTGAATGCTCATTTCTGGTTATGCTGTGATTGACCTCTGTCACTCTGAGTCTTTTCTGAGATTCTTTCCCTGTTAGAAAGTGAAAGAAACAGGTCCAGATATAATATGGTGATATGCTTTGGCTCTGTCCCCACCCAAATCTCATCTAGAATTTTAGCTTGCATAATTCCTATGTATTGTGGGAGGGACCCAGTGGGAGATAATTGAATCATGAGGGCAGTTTCTTCCATACTGTTCTCATGATAATATATAAGTCTTGTGAGAGCTGATGGTTTTATAAGGGGTTTTCCCTGTTGCTTTGCCCTCATTTTCTCTTGCCTGCCACCATGTAAGATGTGCCTTTTGCCTTCCACCATGATTGTGAGGCCTCCCCAGCTATGTGGAACTGTGAGTCCATGAAACCTCTTTTTCTTTATAAATTACCCAGTCTCAGGTATATCTTTATTAGCAGCATGAGAACTAATACATATGGACTCTAAGCTATAACACAATGGGGCAAAGTGATTTTTACATCCCAAATTGCCCGTGTGGTATTTGTGTTACTGCTAGGGTGTAGTCCTCATTGTAAATTAGTAAATTCATATTTTAGTTTATAAAGCCATCTATGGAAGTTTGGTTAATGCAACACAATTCCACTTGCACCTTACCACTCTTGAGATGATTGGGTGCTAAGCTAAAGGAACATTGTATGCAAAGGCAAATCTAAAGACTTATTCAAATGTGCAAGTATTCTATGTGCTTGCATATAAATGATCACCTTAATCAAAACTAAAAGGCAAATGATAAATTGGGATAAAGTACTTACAACGAAGATGATGGCTAAATGATTAATGGTTTTACTGTATAAAGAGATCTTCAAAATCTATAAGGAAAACTCTCAAATCACAATAGAAAAAAGAACAAAGGACATAAATAGGCAATTTACTGAAGAATAAAATTAATGGCCAATACTAAAAAAAAGTCAAATTTCATTAGTAACTGAAGATATACATGCTAAAATCAAACACTATTCATCTTTATCAAATTGACAGATTAAAATTATGATATTTAACACTCAATTATTCATTTAATACAAACGACTGCACTTGTACTTTCAGGATGGCCCTGATATAATAAAAGATGAAAAATTTCCTTGGACAGTATACATTTTAGAAAGTGAATAAACGTGATATGTTATTCTCTTGCTGGACAATGAAGCAATGGGGAAGGCGACCAGACTTTGGATGCAGGTACCCAGGTTAGATTTCTAGCACTCCTACCTTCAATTTGACCTTGAAGAGATTACTAGTTTCTTAAGCTTTCTGTGCTGCTGGTTTTTCTTTTATAAAGTGAGGGTAATGCCCACTTCGCAGAGTTATTGTGAAGATGCAATGAAATTAAAAATGCTTCCAGAAAATGTATCTGCTTAACAAATGCAGCTGTTACATTGCTTTAGACTACTTCCTACAGTTTCAAACACAACATTTCAAAATTTGTATTGTGAAAGGCTTGACCATTTAGTGTATGTGTGTCAGATATAAATATTGGGCAAGAGCTGGCTCATCATTGAATCCCAGGCAACGTTGTGCTATGGGACATTTGACAATGTGACTCTAGGTGTCACTGACTTTTCTATATGGGAAATCTTTTTCCAGATAATAGGCAGCCTGAAACTTTTTTTCTTTTCACCAAAAATCCATATTTGATTTTGTGGCATGGGACACTAGAGTTACGAGGAACAGAGTGAGAGAGACTAAGCAAGAGACAGAAAGAAGCATCATGCAAAAAGAGAAAATCTGTTTTCTGGGTAGCAGGCCCGTTGTCCTGTGCGGAGAATATACAGACGAACCAAGTCTATTGCAAGAACATCTGCAGAAGCAAATCAGGGAATGAGTATGTCTAGAGTTGGAGAATTTCAGTTGATGAAGCTGCTGTACTTAAAAAGGAAACACTGAACAGCTGAAGACAGAGAGACTGAGAGAAAGGCTCTGATACCAATAAGCAGCCTACAAATGTGGTTGTGGAAGAGCTTGGAGTACTGAACAATAGGCTCAGTCAAGACCAAGTGAGAAAAGCTACTGACAACCTCTGCCAGGAAGAGGTTTTTTAAACTGCATAGTGATGAGCAATAGAAATTAACAGAAAATGCTGAAAAATATTTATAGTTGATTTGATATAGATATAGCTCCCATATCTACTAGCTCAATATTACCTCATGAGAAAAATAGTAAGACTTTAGATCTTCCCTTATCCAAAATGCATCCTCTCCCTTATTTTGGGGAGTCTTTCCAGATTGACAGTCAGTTGATTGAGGTCACTAACATCCACTTCTTATATCCATCAACTTCTTCCTCTGAAAGCTGCCTTCTACCTGTCCATACCTGTTGCAGCAGACCCTTTGGCGAAGTATTTTTGCTATTCTCTGATGTCATGAGAATACTGGTGTTCACACGGAGGGTGACATCTCTGCACACTCCCAAGGCTTTTGGTTTTGGGCACCAGATCTGAGTTTGAGTCCTAGCAGAGGCAGGGCATAGAGCTTCCTTCTCATCTCAGTCATACTGTCTCAGGTTCCTGACATAGATCTACTTGTGCCCATCTTTTTCCTCTTTATGGGGACCCAAAACCTGCCCAAGGAATCCCAATGGGCTCTGATCAATGCCTCTTCTATGTCTTCCTTTATAGTATCTTCCTCCATCAAAGTGTCCTATCTCCTGTCTCAGGTACAACCATTGCACTCCCCTCTCCTCATCCCAAAGTGGTCCTGCAGGGGACCGGAGATACCTGATGTGAGTGGAGAGTGTGTTCTGCAGCCTCCATGCTTCCATACCTCAATCTAACCTGCTCCTGTGAATTCTGAGGGAGGGTCTCATTTACTCCACAAGGTAAGAAGCAGCCATTCTCAATCCATCTCTTTCTTGCCATTATCAAGTTTTCAAGGAAAGAACCTGCACTGTACCAGCACAAAAGGAGCAAAGCCCAACTGGAACATTCTGTTTTCTGGAGCTGGCTGACCAGTTTGGCGGGTCCCCGTCCCTTCTTGAAGGGGCTGAGAAATCTTGCTTTGGGCTGAGTGTGCTGCACACTCTCTATGCTTCTGAATAGCTTATGCTTCTTGATGCTTCATTTTATCAGTGTACAATTTTCCTCGGATAACACCAAGAAATTTCTCATTTCCTTTCTCCTTTGATGTACGATCTTTCAAATATTCATAGACGTTTTCCCTGCCTTTTTTGTTGTGAACCTGGGATATTCATCTTCAGTCCTTCAATCACATCAGTTTTACTTTTCTGAGTTTTCACCAAATGTGTGACAGCTGGAGGTTTCTGAAGCCTGGCTCTCAGAGTGAAATAAAAAGGTAAAAACATTTGGATGAACGGTCTTCGGGCTATTCAGTCTTTCCGACTGAAACTGACCTGTGTTTCTCTGGGTCAGAGCCTCAGTTTAGGTTTTCCTGCTCTTCCTACACCAGAAAGAGAAAAACCATAGCACCTAGGGGCTATAGTTTTCAGTGGGTGGAATGACAATGTTAAATATAAGAGGCTGTTTGTCCTTTTCTGGAGTAGAGCGGCGTTCAGGTGTGGGCATAATAGCAATGAGGGCATGGAGCTGCACAGAGCTAGTTTAGTAGCCTTGGGTAAGTGACTTAAGGTCTCTAACCTCGGTTTTCTTAACTAAAAAATGTTGATAATTTTTGAGGCTAAAATGAGATGTTTAAACATGGCTCTGACTGTGTTCAGGACACAGTAGACACAAAATAAAGAGATTTGCTACTGTGACTCACTTTGGAGCCAGAGAAACTCAGCTTTAAATCCCACTAATGGTTAAGTGCCCTTCTGCCAGGGGTCAGCAAACTTTCTGTAAAGGGTCAGCTGTAAATATTTTGGCTTTGTGGGCCACATAGTCTCTGTTGCAATCATTTGACTCTGCCATTGTAGTGTGAAAGCAGCTACAGACTATACATAAACAAATGGGCATAACTGTGTTCCAATAAAACTTTATGTCTTCATCTGTTTGGGCTGCTATTACAAAATACCATAAACGGAGTAGTGAAAAAACAACAGTAATTTATTTCTCACAGCTCTGGAGTGTGGCAAGTCCAAGAACAAGGCTCTGGCAGGTGCAGTGGAGCCTCTAGCTGTGTCCTCACGTGATGGAAAGGACCAGCTAGCTCTCTGGGGCCTCTTTGTATAAGGACACTAATCCCATTCGTAAGGACTATGCCTGCATGAACTAATCACCTCCTCAGGGTCTCACCTCCTGACACCATTACATTGGGATTAGGTTTCAACCTGTGGATTTTGGGGGGACACAGCGCTCAAAATATAGCACTTTATCTATAGGCTTGGAATTTCTCCTCATGTTTACATGTCAACAGATATTATTTTTGATCCTTTTTAATCACTTAAAAATGTAAAAACCATGCTCAGCTCTTAGGCCAAACAAAAACAGATGGTGAGCTGGATTTTGCCTATGGGCCTTTGTTTGCTGACCTTCCCATGAGTTAATGCTTCGTTCCTCTAACTCTCAGTTCTTTTTCCTGTGAATTGGGTTGGTATGTATTTCAGTGAGGTAGAGTGAGTGGTGTCTTTAAGTTTTCAATAAATTGCTGTCATTTGTTATGATTCTTATTAACATTAAAAAGTGGAGATCTATATGCTGCGATGGTCTACATTTTTTAGTTGAATATGATTACAGTTAAGAAAAAGTTTTCAGTTTAATATCCTTTAGAGCTTGCCTTATCAAGAAGGTGGTTGAAAGAAAACCATTTCAAAATGTCATTTATAAGCTTCCCATCTGTTGTATAAACAAACAAACAAACAAATATTGTTTAGTCTTTGTCCCGGGCTCCTGGGAGGGAGTTTTTAAAGTCTTGGAATTTTCCAAATGATAGAGATCTCTTTGTTATTCGTGGGGACCACAGGCAACCACACTTGAGCTTATGCTCATGAGGCGACTAACCTTGGGCCACTAGTTTCAGCAGTGGTCCTGGCCACGCCAGAAAGACCAACCCTATGATTAGAGGGTCGGGCTTTGGGCCAAGTGATATCAGCTGAGCCACCTGACCTTGGGAAAGGGAGGAGGGGCTGGAAGTTGAGTACATTCTTGTGGCTAATAATTACGCCCAGGCTCTGGTTAGGAATCACACGTCAGCATCTCAGACTCTCCTGGACCTTGCCCAGTGCATCTCTTCTTTTGATTTGTCTTGATTCGTATCCTTTATAATAAAAGTATATTTTTAAGTCTAGCACTTTCCTGAGTTCTATGAGTCATTGTAGCACTGAACCTGTGGGAATAGTGGGAACCTTCAAGTCTGTAGCCAGTTGCTCAGAAGTGTGGGTGGCCTGGCAACCCTGGAGCTTGTGGCTAAAGTGTGAAGTGATGGCAGTCTTGTGCAGGACTGCACTAACTTGTGAAGTCTGATCTAACTTTTGGTAGTTAGTGTCAAAAGTGCATTGCATCATCTAAATCCAAGACATTCACATATTAGTGCAATCATTCAGTGAAAGCTATGAAATAATGCAAGATTTGAAGTGACTCTTTGAAGCTGGTGTCTTGGAAAAGTATAGCAACAAGGATGATGCCAGACTAATTTCAAAGATGAATTCTGCTCTGAAGACAATGTAAACTATTCCAACTATGAGGACATATATTTTATGTAGCGAGTCTATGACCTAAGAAGAGATAAGTGTGTGTGCATATATACTTATACTACTTGTCTAGGGTTGCCAGAATTAGCAAACAAAAATACAAAGGGCTCAGTTAAATTGGAATTTTAAGTAAACAACAAATAATTGTTTGGTATAAGTATGTTCTAAATATTCCATAGGATCTGGTAAACTCAATGAAGGGGGAATGTTGCCGCTTTTCATTCCTTATTTCGGCCTTGCCCCATAAAGGAGAAGCAATCCATCCAGAGCCCCCTGTGTCTGTTCCCATTATTAACTTCACTCCAAGGTTGGAGGCAACACAAATGGGAACTATGCTCTGTTTGTGGGTTGTGTTTCTGCATTTTGATATCATAGGATGATGCAATGAACTTCCTTCATGTCCTGAACCCAGACGCTGCTGACCCTTTCCCACTTTCCCTTACACTGCACCCATGTTGGTGGCAAGGTGATAAGTGGGGCCTGGCTTTTTGGGCAGAAGGGCAGGGAGCCTTTTGATGCAGGAAAACAGAGCCCCTCCTGCCCTCTTAGGTGATATGGTTTGGGTTGCATTCAGCATACCACCCACTTCAGATTTTTCTATAGTGCGGTATCTGTGCTGCCAAGTCTGTTATAAAAAGGCACTTAGTTTTGTATCTGGCTGAACCCCTTGTGTACATACTTCCCTTGGCCAGACTCCAGAGGTGATAGGGTCAGGATGGGACATAGGAAGGAATCTGCCTCAGTCCCTTGACACAAATCTCTACGAGCCTAATTTCTAATTTTTGAAATAACATTGCAAACTAGGAGTTATGTGATCTTATTATCCCCTTTTACAGCTGAGGAAAATGAAGTTCAGAGATACGGAGGGAAGAGTTATCATGTAAAAATTCACGGCTCTTCCTGCATATCAGAGAGATGACTCAAAGCTTCCCATTGTATGAACTGTTGCTTTACTGCTTAGTGTAGGTCGTCCTCCTAACCCAGAGTAATTGTTATAATAACAAAATGGCTAACACATTTATTATTTACTATTTGTTAAGCATTGTTTTAATTATTATGTTTGTGTATATGTCAAATTAACTTAATAATCATTGATGATCGATACTATGCTTCTTCTTTTTTAGGTGAAATAACATAGAGGCACAGAGAAGTTCAGCAATGTGTCTTAAATCGCATAACCAAGAAGTGGTGGAGCAAGGATTTGAACCCAAGCAGGTTGGCTGTGGAGTTCATGCTCTTAGTCATGAAACTATACTGCTTCTTAAAAAAATTGTGATAGCACCCAGCAGATTGGGGACAATTGCTATGTGCCAGGAATGGCACATGCCTGTCTTAATCCTTCCTTTGCCAGATACTATTATTAACATACTTTATAGATGAAACCAAAGTACAGAGAAGTTCAATACTTGCTCAAGGTCAGAGTTAGTAAGTAGCAGAAGCAGACTTTGAATCCAATACCACTGCTTAGTAAAAGAATCATCAGAGTTCTCTAACTTGCCTCAAGAAGAATATTTAGGGGATAAGACTGGTGACCAGAGGGTAGACTCCACTCTGTGCCTCCAGGCTGGACATTGCTATCCTTTGTGGAAAGAAAGTGAGGGAATCAGGCAAAGGGACTGCAAAAAATTGCTCCCATAAGCTCCTAAGAGACACCGTAAGTAACTAATAAATGGGGAGAAAGTCCCTGAGTTCCCTATGGCCAGCAGAGTGGCATCACAATAGGACATGCCCCATCCTCAAGAGAAAATGTGTCAAGAAGCCCCTTTTCAGCTTATGGCTCTCAAAGAGTTGTTGATTGGTCTGGTGCTTTTCTTGTTTCTACGAGGCAGAGAAGAGGCAGATTGGCCTGCATTTTTGCTAAAGCTGGCCATTTCGAAGGTTATTCAGACACGTGACAGTGTATTTTGTCCTCAAGTCATTATATTGAATTATACTCTGCCACGTCTTTTTCACTTTCACAGCCTCTGCTTACAGATCCTAGGGGATCAAACCTTACTTTTACAAAACTGCAATTTTCTTGACAAGCTTTTACTGTAAAGGGCAGAAACAAACCCTTTATGTTGTTGTTTTAAAAACGTCTTTAATTGTTTCATTTTGGGAGCGAAAGAATAAACTATAAATAATTTTTACATGAGTGTGTGCATGGGTAATTATTTCCCTAAAAAGAGTAATAGACAACAAAGGATGCCCAGTGGGGTGCACAGCAGTGTGCTGGAAATATTGATCAGGGGCCTGGAAGCTTGTTATCAGATGAGGAATTAAAAAGGGGAACCTCACAGCTCATTCATGCTCCTGGTGAGCACATTGCATCTGTGCTCTGGGTTCTGCACTGGCTTCCCATTTGCTTGGGGATACAATTCAAGGTGGAGATTGTGATCTATGGGGCTTGCAGTGATTGGATCCTCACTTCTTAATTGCGCCCCCTCTCTTTCTTTGCAGGGACCATTGACAGCTGAAACTAGCTGAAGTCCTCCTGGAAAGAATTCTATATTGGGACTCTTCAGGCAGAGAGGTTCCAGGAGAGGGCCATCCATGGTGGAATAGCTGTCCTGTTTTCCTGTGGCAGCCTGAATTTGTTGAATTTCTCTGGTTCCTGGCAGAGCTTTTGGCACTAATGTTGACTTAATGCTGACAGATCCAGAGTGGAGGAAGAGGGTGAAGACCACATTGACAGGGATTGGCTCGGCTTCCTCTTTTCTCTTGTTCCCACTCTTACTCCTCTTCTCCTGTTTCCTTTCACTGTTAATTTGCTAATTTATCCCAGGGCCACCTGTGCTGTTGCCCCAGCTGGGAACCCTGGAATCATTTTCCAGTTTTCTTTATTTCTCATGTCCAATTTGCCATCTCAGCCTGACATTTGACCCTGGCAACATTTTTTTCAGAAGCGACCATCCCTTCTGTGAACGAGATCTACCCTAGATGCACTCTGCTTGCATTAAGATAGCTTCCTATCCGATTTACTCTGCCATCAGCGTGGCTCTCTCCAATGTAATAAAAAACACCGATTCCAAATAATTTTTATAAAGTGATGGATCTCAAACTTTGCTTCATATCTGAATCACCCAGGGAGTTCTTAAAACATTTGATGTTCAGATCATGGTTAACACCAATTAAATCAGAATCCCTTGGGATTGGCCTCTGGCAACAACATTTTTTAATAACTCTCCAGATGAATCCAATGTGCAACCATGTCTGAAATCATTGTTCTAAATCACATTTCTGGTTCCATTTCTCATGCTCAAAAGCCCCATGATGGCTCCCCATTGCCTGTGGAATTGAAAGCCTGTACTCCTTAACTTGGAATTTCTAGTCCTTTACCATATGGCCCTAACCAATATTCTTAGTCCTATCTCTGCATCATTCTAGTTCTAGATCTAACTGATTGTCTTGGTTTCTCATGATTCTTTATATATGCTATGCCCTTTCTTGCCTCAGTGATTTTGTTCATATTTTTTTCTTCTTCAAGATTGCTACTCTGTCATCCATTGATTCAGATCGTATTTTTACTGTCTGTTTGCTATTTTCAGGCAATGGGCTAGGTGTACAGTGGTAAGGCTCTGACTTTCTAACATCAGCTCAGTGTCCAACAATTCAATTTGATTCTGACACTAACTTCCAGAAAATGCATGGACCACACAGGGTAAGGGTTCAGGTCCTCAAGACTGTTCCTACTTTAGATGCTAGTTGCAAGTCCCAGGAACTACCTGTACTTCTGACTAATCAGCTATAAATCCAAGGATTCCCACAACTTCCCTCTCAGTTTTGATAATTCTGTAGAATGACACACAGAACTCAGGAAAATGCTTTACTTATGTTTACTGGTATATAATAAAGAATACAACTCAGGAATGGTGAAATAGAGGAGACCCACAGGGCAAGGTGTAGGGGATAGGTGGTGACAGAGAGTTTTTGTGCCCTCTCAGGACACAGCACCTCCTCTGTTTAGCAAACCAGAGGCTCTCCAAACCCTGTGGTTTAGGGGTTTCCATGGAGATTTCACTAAATAGGCATGATTGGTTAAATCACTGGCCAGTGGTGATTGAGCTGAATCTTCAGGTTCTCTCTCTTCCCTGAAAGTTAGAGAGTGGGCCTGGAAGTTCCAACTCTCTAATCATGAGTTGGTATTTCTAGGGACCAGCCCCCATTCTGAAGCTATCTAGGGGCCCCTACAGTGAATCATCTCATTAGCATACATAACACACTCATCCTTCAGCAGATTCCTAGGGTTTTAGGAGCTCTGTTCCAAGAACTGGAAATAAAGACATAATTTATTTTGTATTATACTACAGTGGCAAAGGGAGATTCTGTTCTTGGCCTCTGGGATCTTATTGATCTACTGTCATGGATGCCACTGACTGGGGCTGGTGTCAAAGGCAGTCCAAGAATTTATCAGGACAGTCATAGATAAAGAAAGGCAAATGTATTAGAGAAGGTATGAATATACGTTGCAAGGGTGCAATGGGCAGCATAGCAGAGAAGTGGCTGTCTGCAAAGAGGCAGGGGCTGGAAGGAAGTTTTATAAGATTATCCTGGAGAGGCTACATGCAGAGTGAGGTATTTGGGAACAGGATGTTGTGCCAGCAGGTTGTCTCTCATTAGCCATTTCTCAGAAGAGTTGTTCTCCCCAACGTGGAACTCTGTCTTATTAGGGCTCCACAACTACCACAGATGTAAGACTGAAACTGTGACAGGTACTGTAAAGAAGAGACCTATGATGCCAGGAGGGCTCCTGGTAAGGGGATCTGACCTAGTTAGAGAGGTCAGTGGTCTCTCCCAAGGAAAAGATGCTTGAGATCCTTGGGGGTTCTAATGGCTGCAGAAGTCAAATAGACTCTCTACCTTGAGAAAAAAGGACAGAAAAGTTGTGATTGTAATCAGAAACACTTCTGGGACAAATTATCCAGACAGAGGGAGCCTCATGAGCAATGGAGGCAGCAGAGAGGGGCGTGGTTAGGACAAAGACTGAAAGAGGGCTGGTGGCTTGACCAGATGGAGCAGGGGAGAGTGCAGTGGGTATGATGAGCTTGGAAGGGAGATGAGGCTTATCCTTGGATTCAAGCACCTTGATCCCAGGAGCAATGGAAACCTATGGAAGGGCTTTCATCAGGGGAATGTGGTGTATACCACTGACTTGGGCTTTTGTTTTGTGAAGATACCTCTGGAGGCTGGTTGAAGAATAGACCAGAAAGGGCTTAGTAATTGTGGATAAATCAGGTGGTAGTTAGTAGTTAGGCCAACCAGGCCAGGGAGGTGTAACTTAAAGGCCCTGCTCTAGTGTCACCCGCTCTGTGAGGTGAGCTCAGCCAAACGGAGAGAGGCACAAGGATGGAAGTTGGACTGGATGGTCCATAAGTTTTATTCTTCCTACATTACAAATCCCCCAGATGGTGAGGTCCTCCTGGTCCCTGGAGCAAAGTGAGTGATTCATTCTATAGGCATCACAGCCTTTGTTAATTCTGCTGCCCCACTGGACCATGATTTCATGCCTGTAAAGCAGGCATGAAATCCTGCTCATCGTCAATTCATGAGCATTCGATGAATGCTCACCAAAAAGAGAAATAGTCTGTGGGACTTCTGGAGCCAGACAGTTTGGATGAGACTTCTGACTCTATCACTTTCTAGCTTTGTGACCTTGGGTAAATTACCCAGCCTCTCTGTGCCTCAGTTTATTCACCCACCTTAAAGGGTCATTGTGAGCATAGATGGAGCTCATAAAATGCACTTAACACAATGCCTGGCACATGGTAAGTTTCATATATGTGTTTCTATTATTATTATTGCTCTTATATTTAATAGGATCACTCATCTCCTTTTGCCAGAGTCTTGTTGCTTTAGGAATGGGTTAGAAAGAAAGCACTAACACCCTTAAAGTTTCATCAAATCCCCTCTTCTCCCCCATGATCTACAGGGTGTTCATGTAGGGAGACTTGCTACTACTGGAACTTGCCCAGGGTATTAGGAGATTGTATTGGTTAATTTATGTGTTAACTTGACTGGGCAATGGAGTGCCCAGATATTTGGTCAAACATTATTGTTGATGTGTCTGTGAGGGTGTGCTTATGAGACTAACATTTGAATAGTTAGACTGAGAAAATCAGATTGTCTCCCTAATGTGGGTGGGCCTCATTCAGTCAATTAAAGGTCCGACCAGAACAGGAAGGCCTCCCCTCCCCTGAGTAAGAGGGAACTCCTCCTGCCTACTTGCTTGAACTAGAACATTGGCCTTTTCCTGCCTTTGGATTTGAATGGAAAAAGTTGGTTCCTTTGGGGTCATGAGTCTGCTGGCTTTCAGACGGTAACTACAGATTGGCTCTCCTGAGTCTCCAGCTTGCTGGCTGCAGATCTTGGAACTTTTTAGCCTCAATCATCCTGTGAGTCAATTTCTTATTTTAAAAGAATCTCTCTCTCTTGCTGTATATATTTCTCTTCATCTCTCTCTCTCTCTGCTTTTCTCTCTCTCTCTATATATGTATATGTATAATATCTATATATGATATATATATAGAGATATAGATAGATGGAAAATATCATTCTATATAGGAAATATATATATATCTCTTCTCTATTCTCTGTAAAACCCTGACTAATGCAGAGATGATTCGGAAAGGGTTTCCAAATAAGATTTTATTTTTCCCAGTTGAGATCCCTAGAGAAAGCAGTCATGATCCAAGCTAATGGGTAAAGACATCTAGTTAGTACTCCTTTGGTATTTACTCACCTTAAAAAAAATGTCAATTTCAATGTCATGACCACAGTAAGAAAGGTCTCTAGCAGTGTGATGCTATGCTTAATTGTAGGTGCCTCATTCATCACGCCCACAGGCTGCTTTCTAGCAGGGGCCATCTCAGGAGCCATTTCCCCCCTTGGTTTAGATGAAGCAAACAATGTAAGAGTTAGAGGTGTTTCCCTTTCTCGTCTCATTCTAATTTTCTGCCTCCTTTTCCTGCCCTACATCTATCTTCACGTGGCAGAGTCAGAACGAATGTCTTATTTCTTTCTTAAGTTATTACAGCATTTAAGAAAGCAAATGAAATTACTACACCTTATGCTTACTGGTCCAGGATGCTTCACCTTTCCTGTTGTACTGCCTTCTAGCAGAATGCTGTGGCTCTCCTTTGTCCAAAGTCAAACTGTCAATCCACTTACTTTATAACAATATCGAATGAAACGAAAATCTCTGAAGTTTCTCCTCTCTGACGCAACATTTGGTTGAGAAAAATGAAGTTGCCATTGTTTGAGCTGATGAAGATTAAATGGACTGCCTCTGGATTTAATTGAGTCTCTGTTTGAATAATATCCATGGTGGGTCCTACTGCAATGTTTGGTGATTAATAGTGAGAACGAACAACAGTAACATCTGGACCCAAAGCTGTTCTTGGCTTAAAAGGTGTTCATTCCTTTGAGAAAAAGGATTCTCTGCATCATTGTCCAAATAATCATTAGCAGATAGATCAGCTGAGACATTTTAATTAAAATTTCAAAACGTAGGGAGAAGAAAGGTTCTTCACACTCTTATTTTGTGTATCCAAGTTAAAATAAAAACTCTGTCATTAAAAAGGGAAATATGTTTCTATTTCCTCAGAGGAAGAGAAGGAAAGGTGAATTATGTAGTAGCATTTGTTTGCTCACAAACGTGTAAAAAGGAGAATTTGAGCATAGGATTTTTCCAGTCAATTGTTTTAATTATCGTTACCAAAAACATTTAAGAGAATTTTGAGGGATTGTTTAGATTTAAAAGATAGTTTTGCCTGGATTTCATTATATAAATTTTTATAAACTAAATATATTAAAATAGTAGTGATGGAAAGTATTATGAGTAATTAAAATGATATAAAAAAAGCACAAGAATTTTTTGGAAGATATTATTTCTAAATGTTGACTAGCTATACTGGAATTCTTACAAAATATTTGGGTAAATGAAAGGATTCTGCATCTGTGCTTGCTATAGTAGGATTTCTGTGGAGTGACTCTGTGTGGAGGGGAGACAGATAATCAAATATATCAAATATGTTAACAAATTACATGGAAAAGTGTATCTTAACTGAAGTTTTATTAGTCTAATCCTCTGCTGATAACACAAGAAATAGATTGAATAGATCCAGCTGCTTAGAAGAGACTTAAACCCAGGAGATGGTAGATCTATTATTATAAAACAATAAACACAAATAGACAAAGGAATAAAGATGTTATCTTTATTTGATAGCAACATCCAACTTTAGAAGTTTCATTTCACAACATAAAAAGGCATCATTGGTCAAAATGTTAATAGTCACTAGAGAAAAATAAAACAATAGATGTGAAAAACAATTGTGTTCACCCAAGTCATTATTTTTATTATTATCGTTTTGGTTACCTAGCTTACTCTGTGTCAGAATGGGTATACATTACCATAATCACAAGTAAATGGATTGGGCTTAGGCCTTCACTAACATTGAAAAATAATTTGCATTATAAGGAGTCGGTGTGTCTGCCTTAATGTGTGAAATCTTCTCACCTACATGATAAATATTTGTCTTTTTTACTTTGTTCCTGTTATATTGGAAAACCTACATATTTTCTGCTCAAGGTGAAAATACTTGGTTTGCACAGAATGACAAGTTCAACGATTATCTTAGTAGAAATAATACTTTAATAAGATAGGAATATGTTTTTGTGGAGTATAAAAATATATTTAATTACTTTATAGGGTTGATATTTGTTGTCAATTTAGTTATTCAGCAAATGGTTTTGAGCTTCTGCTGTCCATAGGTGCTATGCTTAATGCAAAGTATAAAATATAGATCTAGTCCTTGTTCTCAAAGAGCTTACAATCTGGTACGGGAGTTTTAAAAATTTAGAGTTCAAAGGAGAATATGGTAGGCATCGCTGTGGGTTGGCAGAGAGCCTCTACTCATTAGAGTCACACAGTGACTCAGCATGATGGAGCTTCGTCATCTCGAATGCTGCTGCTTACCGAATGCTGAGGGACAAGGGTACCCAAGCATTTCTCACCACACTGACAAATGAATGTTAAGCATAGAAATCCCTATCACTTCCACTATCACTCAAGGTCCAGAGCAAGTCGTAGGGCCTTAAGTCAAGCAGAAAGTGCAAATCTACCATGTGCAATGCTACCTGGAACTGGAGATGAGTGGCAAGCAGCATTCATGATGATTCCAATAATTAATCCTATTGTGTTGGAATACCTAGATGTCCTTATTTTGTGGGATGAGATTTAACAAGAAGAATATTTAGCAGAGATAATTTGACTTTAGATTAATAATTGCAACATATATCCAAATATGTATGTTGATGGTGTGGGTAGTGGTATTTCATATCAAATAATAAAGAGTCCCTCTCTGTAGACTTGTTATAAGAAAATATTTTTCTGTCTGTTCTCAACCCACAGAGTGAGAGAAAATCTTCACAATCTATACATCTGACAAAGGACTAATATCCAGAATCTACAATGAAGTCAAACAAATCAGCAAGAATAAAACAACCCCACCAGAAAGTGGGGTAAGGACTTGAACAGACAATTCTTAAAAGAAGATATGCAAATGACCAACAAACACATGAAAAAATGCTCAACATCACTAATGATCAGGGAAATGCAAATCAAAACCACAAAGCTATACCACCTTACTCCTGCAAGAATGGCCGTAATAAAAAAATAAAAAAACGGTAGATGTTGGCATGGATGCATTGATCAGGGAACACTTCTACACTACTGGTGGGAATGTAAACTAGTATAGCCACTATGGAAAATAGTGTGGGATGCCTTAAAGAACTAAAAGTAGAACTACCATTTGATCCAGCAATCTCACTACTGGGTATCTACCCAGAGGAAGAAAAAGAAGCCATTACACAAAAAATATACTTGCACATGCATATTTATAGTAGTACAATTGCAATAGCAAAATCATGGAATCAACCAAAAATGTCCATCAATCAACGAGTGGATAAAGAAACTGTGAGAGATATCTATCTATCTATCTATATATAGATATATATATAGTAGTATTCCATCATATGTATATGTATGTGTATATATACATACATACATACATACATATATATATATGATGGAGTACTACTCAGCCATAAAAAGGAATGAATTAACAGCATTTGCAGTTACCTGGATGAGACTGAAGACTATTATCCTAAGTGAATTAACTCAGTAATGGAAAACCAAACATTGTATGTTCTCACGGATATGTAGGAACTAAGCTATGAGGATGCAAAGGTATAAGAACAATACAATGGGCTTTGAAGTCTTAGGGGCAAGGATGGGAGGGGTGAAGGATAAAAGACTGCAAGTATGGTGCAGCATTTACTGCTTGGGTGATGGGTGCACCAAAATCTCCCAAAACACCACTAAGAAATTTACTCATGTAACCAAACACCACCTGTGCCCCAATAACTTATGGAAAAAAAAAGAAAATATTTTTATGTCTGTTCTGTTGCTTCCCTCTGTGATTGCAAGGGGCAGCAGTAACATTTAATCCACAGCAAAGGACTTTAGCAGAATGACTTGCTCGTTTCGTTGTTCTGACCAAGAAGGTGTCTGTTGGTGGGTATATATCCAAAAAAATTGAAATCAGTATGTCAAAGATGTATCTGCACTCCCATGTTCATTGCAGCATTATTCACAATAGCCAAGATATGGAATCAACCTAAGTATCTATTAATGGATGAATAGATAAAGACAATGTGATTTATGCTATTTAGTCTTTAAAAAGCTTGGAATGAAAATGAGATACTATCTCACACCAGTCAGAATAGCTATTATTAAAAAGTCAAAAAACAACAGATGCTGGCAAAGTGGCGGGGAAAAGGGAACACATACATTGTTGGTGGGAATATAAATTTGTTCAACTGCTGTGGAAAGCAGTTTGGAAATTTCTCAAAGAACTGAAAACATAACTACCATTTGACCTAGCATTCCCATTACTGAGTATATATCCCAAAGAAAAAAAACCATTCTGCTAGAAAGACACATGCACTCATATGTACATCACAGTACTATTCACAATAGCAAAATCATGCAACTAACATAGGTGCCCATCACTGGTGGACTGGATAAAGAAAATGTGGTACATATTTGTCATGGAATACTATGCAGCCATGAAAAAGAATGAAACCGTATCCCTTGTAGAAACATGGATGCAGCTGGAGGCCATTATCCTAAGTGAATTAATGCAGGAAGAGAAAAGCAAATACTGCATGTTCTCACATGGACATAAAGATAGCAACAATAGACACTGGGGACTACTAGAGGAGGGGGAGAGGGAGGAGGGCAAGGGTTGAAAAACTAACTATTGGGTATTCTACTCAGTATCTTCGTGATGGGATCAATCACATTCCGAACCTCAGCATCACATAATACATCCACATAACAAACCTGCACATGTAGTACCTGAATCTAAAATAAAAGTTAACACTATTCAGCCTTAAAAAAGAAAGAAATTCTATAATTTGTAACAACATGGGTGAATCTAGAAGACATTGTGCCAAGTGAAATAAGTCAGTTACAGCAGGACAAATACTGCATGATCTCACTTATGTGTGGACTCTAAAAACGTTGAACTCAAAGGAGCAGAGAGTAGAAGGGTGATTGCTGGGGGTGATGATGAGGGCAACGGGGGTAAAGAAAATTATTCAAAGGGTACAAAGGTTCAGTTAGACAGGATAAATCAGTTCTGGTGATCTCTTGAACATCCCGGTGATTATAGTTAACAATAATGTTTGTGTACTTGAAAATTGCTAAGGGACCTTAAATGTTCTCACCGCAAAAAAAAAAAAAAAAAAAAAAAAAAGTGAAGTGATGGATGTATTAATTCGCTTGATTTAATTGTTTTATACTGTCTAGATATATCAAAACTCATTGTACACTATTAATATGTACATCTTTTATTTGTTAATTATACCATAAGAAAGCTGGGGGAAAACATGTTAAGCTCTCATTTTCTAGGGGAACAGAAGGTTAAGTAAGATCACAAGGAGATTTCCAGTTTTCTGTGCTTTTTGGCTTTTTATAATATCTGATAGTGTTGGCCCCTTTTTTAAATTACTATACTTTAAGTTCTAGGGTACTTGTGCACAACGTGCAGGTTTGTCACATATGTATACATGTGCCATGTTGGGGTGCTATACCTATCAATTCGTCATCTACATTAGGTATATCTCCTAATGCTATCCCTTCCCCTACCCCCTCTCCACAATAGGACCCAGTGTGTGATGTTCCCCGTCCTGTGTCCAAGTGATCTCATTGTTCAATTCCCACCTATGAGTGAGAACATGTGGTGTTTGGTTTTCTGTTCTTGTGATAGTTTGCTAAGAATGATGTTTTCCAGCTGCATCCGTGTCCCTACAAAGGACATGAACTCATCCTTTTTCATGGCTGCATAGTATTCCATGGTGTATATGTGCCACATTTTCTTAATCCAATCTGTCACTGATGGACATTTGGGTTGATTCCAAGTCTTTGCTATTGTGAATAGTGCCACAGTAAACATACATGTGCATGTGTCTTTATAGCAGCATGACTTAGAATCCTTTGGGTATATCCCCAGTAATGGGATGGCCTGGTCAAATGGTATTTCTAGTTCTAGATCCTCGAGGAATCACCACACTGTTTTCCACAATGGTTGAACTAGTTTACAATCCCACCAACAGTGTAAAAGTGTTCCTATTTCTCCACATCCTCTCCAGCACCTGTTGTTTCTTGATTTTTTAATGATTGCCATTCTAACTGGTGTGACATGGTATCTCATTGTGGTTTTCATTTGCATTTCTCTGATGGTGAGTGGTGATGAGCATTTTTTCATGTGTCTGTTGGCTGTATCAATGTCTTCTTTTGAGAAGTGTCTGTTCATATCCTTTGCCCACTTTTTGATGGGGTTGTTTGTTTTTTTCTTGTAAATTTGTTTGAGTTCTTTATAGGTTCTGGATATTAGCCCTTTGTCAGATGAGTAGATTGCAAAAGTTTTCTCCCATTCTGTAGGTTGCCTGTTCACTCTGATGGTAGTTTCTTTTGCTGTGCAGAAGCTCTTTAGTTTCATTAGATTCTCATTTGTCAATTTTGGCTTTTGTTGCTGTTGCTTTTGGTGTTGTAGACATGAAGTCCTTACCCATGCCTATGTCCTGAATGGTATTCCCTAGGTTTTCTTCTAGGGTTTTTATGGTTTTAGGTCTAACATTTAAGTCTCTAATCCATCTTGAATTAATTTTCGTATAAGGAGTAAGGAAAGGATCCAGTTTCAGCTTTCTACTTATGGCTAGCCAATTTTCCCAGCACCATTTATTAAATAGGGAATTCTTTCCCCATTTCTTGTTTCTCTCAGGTTTGTCAAAGATCAGATGGCTGTAGATGTGTGGTATTATTTCTGAGGACTCTGTTCTGTTCCATTGGTCTATATCTCTGTTTTGGTACCAGTACCATGCTGTTTTGGTTACTGTAGCCTTGTAGTGTAGTTTGAAGTCAGGTAGCATGATGCCTCCAGCTTTGTTCTTTTGACTTAGGATTGTCTTGGCAATGTGGGCTCTTTTTTGGTTCTATATGAACTTTAAAGCAGTTTTTTCCAATTCTGTGAAGAAACTCATTGGTAGCTTAATGGGGATGGCATTGAATCTATAAATTACCTTGGGCAGTATGGCCATTTTCACAATATTGATTCTTCCTATCCAGGAGCATGGTACATTCTTCCATTTGTTTGTGTCCTCTTTTATTTCACTGAGCAGCGGTTTGTAGTTCTAGTTGATGCAGTTTCTTCCTAACATCGATGGACTTTACATTTTGACATGTTTTTGCAATGGCTGGTACCTGGTATTCCTTTCCATGTTTAGTGCTTTCTTCAGGATCTCTTGTAGGGCAGGCCTGGTGGTGACAAAATCTCTAAGCATTTGCTTGTCTGTAAATGATTTTATTTCTCATTCACTTGTGAAACTTAGTTTGGTTGGATATGAAATTCTGGGTTGAAAATTCTTTTCTTTAAGAATGTTGAATATTGGCCCCCACTCTCTTCTAACTTGGAGAGTTTCTGCTGAGAGATCTGCTATTAGTCTGATGGGCTTCCCTTTGTTGGTAACCCAACCTTTCTCTCTGGCTGCCCTTAACATTTTTTCCTTCATTTCAACTTTGGTGAATCTGATAATTATGTGTCTTGGAGTTGCTCTTCTTGAGGAGTATCTTTGTGGCATTCTCTGTATTTTCGAATTCGAATGTTGGCCTGCCTTACTAGGTTGGGGAAGTTCTCCTGGATGATATCCTGCAGAGTGTTTTCCAACTTGGTTCCATTTTCCCCGTCACTTTCAGGCACACCAATCAGACGTAGATTTGGTCTTTTCACATAATCCCATATTTCTTGGAGGCTTTGTTCATTTCTTTTTACTCTGTTTTCTCTACACTTCTCTTCTCGCTTCATTCCATTCATTTGATCTTCAGTCGCTGATACTCTTTCTTCCAGTTTATCGAGTCAGTTACTGAAGCTTGCACATTTGTCATGTAGTTCTTGTGTTATGGTTTTCATCTCTATCAGTTCTTTTAAGGTCTTCTCTGCATTGATTATTCTAGTTATCCATTCATCCATTCTTTTTTCAAGGTTTTTAGTTTCTTTGCGCTGGTTATATAGTTCCTCCTTTAGCTCTGAGACGTTTGTTTGACTGAAGCCTTTTTCTCTCAACTTGTCAAAGTCATTCTCCATCCAGTTTTGTTCTGTTGCTGGCGATGAGCTGTGTTCCTTTGGATGGGGAGATGCGCTCTGATTTTTTGAATTTCCAGCTTTTCTGCACTGCTTTTTCCCCATCTTTGTGGTTTTATCTGCTGTTGGTCTTTGATGATGGTGACGTACTGATGGGGTTTTAGTGTGGGTGTCCTTTCTGTTTGTTAGTTTTCCTTTTAACAGTCAGGACCCTCAGCTGCAGGTCTGTTGGAGTTTGCTTGAGGTCCACTCCAGACCCTGTTTTCCTGGGTATCAGCAACAGAGGCTGCAGAAGATAGAATATTGCTGAACAGCGAGTGTTGCTGTCTGATTCTTGCTCTGAAAGCTTTGTCTCAGGGGTGTACCCCGCCGTGTGAGGTGTGAGGTGTCAGTCTACACCTAGTGGGGGATGTCTCCCAGTTAGGCTACTCAGGGGTCAGGGACCCACTTGAGCAGGCAGTCTGTCCGTTCTCAGATCCCAACCTCTGTGCTGGGAGATCCACTGCTCTCTTCAAAGCTGTCAGACAGGACATTTACCTCTGCTGAGGTTTCTGCTGCTTTTTTTTTTTTTAGCTCTGCCCTAAGCTGTTCCCAGAGGAGGAGGCTACAGAGGCAGGCTGGCCTCCTTGAGCTGTGGTGGGCTCCACCCAAATCGAGCTTCCAGGTGGCATTGTTTACCTACTGAAGCCTCAGCAATGGTGGGCACCCCTCCCCCAGCCTCACTACTGCCTTGCAGTTAGATCTCAGACTGCTGTGCTAGCAATGAGGGAGGCTCCATGGGCATGGGACCCTCTGGGCCAGGTTGGGATATAATCTCCTGGTGTGCTGTTTGCTAAGACCCTTGGTAAAGCACAGTATTAGGGTGGGAGTTACCTGATTTTCCAGGTGTTGTGTGTCTCAATTTTCTTTGGCTAGGAAAAGGAATTCCCTTCCCCCTTGCACTTCCCAGTTGAGGTGATGCCTTACCCTGCTTCAGCTCTTGCTGGTTGGGCTGCACCTGTGGACCAGCACCAACTGTCCAACATGTCCCAGTGAGATGAACCGGTACCTCAGTTGAAAATGCAGAAATCACCCATCTTCTGTGTTGCTCATGCTGGGAGCTGGAGCCTTGAGCTGTTCCTATTCGGCCATCTTGGGCGTGCCCTCCAGCCCCTTTTATTCTTCTTATCAGTTGTTTTTCTTGGCTCTTCTTGTCTGTTCCAGCATATGAATGTCAGAATCATTTTTGTGCCTTGTGGCTGATGATAATGTATATTGTCACATGTATAGAAAATAGAAGTAAGCAATAATAAGCATAACAAAATAACACAAATAAAAGAGTTAAATGGGAAACAAGGGTTAATTATGTCCAAATCAATAGTGAAAATTGCCAGTAGTAGAATAGATTGATTATATTCATTGTCACTACTCTTAGTCTAGAGATATTTATCATCACTACTCTTAGTCTAGAGATTTCTATATTTATGGAACTCATTTCAGAAAGGGATGATCCTGTTGGGAAGTATAAATAAAATGTGTTGGTGAACTTTGTGAAAGTTATATCTGTAAGTGGCTTCTGAGACAAATTAGAATATAGTCCACTTTGAAAGATAACCTACGGGAGGACAAGCAAGACCTTATAGGACATTACTGATTCCTAAATTCTCCAAAGTCTCACCATGACAGAGAGAATAGGCTTTATTAGCATCATTTGAAATGTTTGTGCTAAAGAGCTTTGCTCTGTAACTGTGGAGGGGCTTTGACTTCTCAAAACCCCACTTCTAATGAAGAATGCAAATTGCCAGGGAAATACTGTGTCTGATGACCAGACAAATATTCTAAAATATGGGAAGAGATTGAGATGAGATTGATTACAGAAAGAGGGTTAAAGGAGGCAGCATTTATTAAGGACTCCACGTCAGATTTTTTTTTACTTATGTTATCTCATTCCATCCTCTCAATAAAACTTTGGGGAAGGTTTATTGCCCCCAATTTATAGGTGAGGAAATTCAGATTGAGAAAGCCTTGCCAACTAGCTTTGAACTGGGATTCACACTCTGAATCATTTGGTTAAGTGAGGAAAATAGATGGAATAATGGAGAAATGGAACCAAGAAGATATTAGCCAGTGCTGATATTTTAATCTACTTTTCCATTCTTCCCCATGGCCTTTCAAACCTTTTTATTTTTGACCTTTGTGCTCCAAGTCTATAGATGTATCATAATTTTGATCTGAGGAAAAAATATGAATTGGGCTCTAGAGTTATTCTATTTTCTAATAATCCTAAGGGCAAATTCAGATTTGCATAGTATTCTGTAAAATGCTTTTTAGGTGCTCTGTTACTTTGCAAAATCATTTGTCTTATCTCAAATTTTAAATCAAATTTTATATTTTGAATACTTATGATTTGTTATGTTTATATGTTTTTGAACCATGTGAAGTTTAGAAGAAAAGGTTTTCTTCTAAACATGCCAGGTGCTTTCAGCATAGTTACCTCAATCACTGGACTCTTATTTCCTTTTCTGTGATAGATGGGTCCTTTCAAGCCATCTTGATGATACAGAGATGCCCAGGGCCTGGTTTGGATTGTCCAAGATTAAGATTTCTTTGGAATATCAGAAATGAAAATTGCTAGTGGTTTCTGGTCAAGGACAGAGTAAATAGCTCGCATTAAAATCAAGCTACAGTGTCTTAGAGTGAAATGGAAGCCACACACAAGAGTAATTAAAGCTGCTTTTTCTTAGGAAGTGCCAGAAATGAATCCTGTATCTGTGTAGAAAATATTCCCACAGAATAAGCACATTTCAATGTAAAACAAGTGATAGCACACATTTGCATGACATTCTTCAGTTTATAAAACATTTTCTCATAATGTTTCTCCCTGAGTTTAATAGTGATTCCATGCGGTAGTGTTAGCATGATAGCCCTCTTAATTCATGAGAAAATGGAGACTTAGAAAGTGTAAGTTACTTGTCCAGGCTTACATATTGGATTTAGAATTCAGATCCTCTGAATTCAAATTCAGATGCTCTGAATAACAAAGGACTCTATCCACAAATTTGTATGAGATAAGGTTTCAGGGTCAGGCTCACTTGTTCCAAAACAACACTTCACTGCCCACCCTTGATAATGGTAGCTCTTATTCTGCCATTAAGTTTTGGATGATGTTTATAAAGCACATGCTTCTGTCACAGTAAGACTTTGGAGAAGGAGACAGTAATAGCCCAGAAAGTCTTGCTCATCCCCCTAGTTCACTGCTAATTTTCACTTCAGTCCCATGGTTGCTCTCAGACAGCATTTCCAAAATTGTGCAGATGACACTTCCTAGCTGTGGGATCTTGTACAAGTTATTTAAACCCTCTGGGTTCCTTCTGTCTGTAAATGGGGATAGCATTAATTCCAGCTGCATTGGGCTGTGGTGAGCATGAATGAGTTGCTATATTTAAACCATTTAGAATAGCATCTGACTTATAGTAGCACTCAACGAATGTTGGATGTTGTTATTATTGCATGTGAAGTGCTTGGCACCTAGTATGTGCTCAAAAAATGTGAGTTAAAAAAATTAAAGAATAAAAAAGAGAGGAAGACAAACTATACTGAATTCACAGTTCTCTGTGTCTATACAAACTTATAGACACAGTTACTTTAGTATAGCTGAACACTATATAGCACTATATAACCTCTTCTGATCCCAAACTCTGCTAAAGTTTATCACCATCCATCAAGAAAATGCCGACAAGCCACTGAGCTGTGATTCATGTTGCCCATCAGAGCTGGCACCAATAATGACCTCTGTTGCTGCCTCTTTGTATGTGGTTGGAACCAGTAAACCCAGCCATTCACCTGCACATTTTTCAGTACTTTGGACCCCTGCTATAATGAATAGACTCATAGGCACTTTTCTCAGCGAAAATGACAGCAGTTGCTTTTAGGAAGAATGTTCAAAAGCACATCCACAAGTATGTTAAGCCAGGCGTGTAAGTAAATGTGAATTAAGTCATCACATTCTGACTAATCTCTAAAGAGAATATGCCTGCCTTTCAGCAGCTAAGAAAAAGAAAAAAAAAAAAGGATTAAATTATTTGCATGTAGACCAACTAAGTTTGCCTTTAGGACAAAATGTTTATATTACTTCCTACGAGGTCTGCAAAGAAGCCATTGTGCTCTGGGCTAAGAAGATTAAGTGTCCAGCTACCTGGGTCCTCAGAACACAGGTTCAAACTGGTCTTTGAAGAGGGAAAGGCTCTTACAGTTAGGATATGGACAACCATAAGGAATAGCAGTTCTATGCCTTATGTTAGCACTTTGGGTTCTGCAGTGAGAATTAAATAACTAAGGATGACTTGCTTTTTTCTAAAAGAATGTACTGCAGAAAACCAGGGACTAATTAATTCTGTGGTAATCTACTCCAGAGCGGTGAAAGCAGTCAGAAACAGGTAACTATAAATAGAAAAAATCATGCCTGGGTCTAGCTCCTTGAAAACACCAAGTTCCCCATTCCCTGTCTAGGGTTTGACACAATTCTTTCTCATAAAAAATGAAACATGGGTTATTTTGACTTTCCTTAGAGCATAATTGGAGATTACAAAGTACTTTAAAACAAAGTGATGATGGCAACCATGCATAGACATTTCTTCTTTAATGAAAGTGTTGATGATTATGGGTTAGATTCAGAATGAAGATAGATGATACTCACTGCTCCTCAATCCCAAACGTACCTTGATGTGCTTTTCCATTACTCCAGCTTCTTGTAGGGTATAGAAATGTGTGACACTACTAGTACTCTAATAATAAAGAAAATAAGAATAGTTAAACTTATGGAGTGCTTGTTTTGTGAGAGCACATTCCCTTATACATATTTCATTTATTTCTTGCAAAATGCTTAAGAGCTAGATGTTTTTATTAACCGCATTCTAAAGATGTAGAGAATTTAAATAACTTGCTCAGTCTAATTCAGCTGGTAAGTATGGAGTTCAGACCCAACACAGCTCTTAACTATGACTATTGTCACTGCTACTACTACAACTGCTATGATAATGACTACTACTTCTTAGCTATTGCTATTACTGCAAATACAACAGCTACTACTATTGTAATTGCTACATCAGCAACAGCTACTACTACTATTATTGTTACAGTAGGTAGCTAGTCAGGCATGAGCCAGGCAGGAGAGGGCCCCCCTCCTCCCAAAAAACAAAGCAGGAATGTCAGGTGACCACCAGGTGATGGTCAGGCAGTTGTTAACTTTCTCTCTAGAACAATCACTGGTCACAGGCAGTTCCAGGGAAGGGCAGTCTCTCAACAGACAGAAACACCTGAAACTGGTAATCAGCAGCTTCCCAGCAAGATCTCAGGGGTTGGGTGAGTGGGTTTAAGCCTATACATTAAGAGGTAAAACGGTGGAGTTTAATTAGTATATGACCTTCCTGTAAGAATGCTAGACCGGAAAGGGAAGAATGCCTCAAGTGAGCATATGCACAACTCCAGTAAACACACTGCACGTGCTCCCCTCCCAAGTGCTGGCAGGCCACTGTGCTTGTGGACAGCCCATCCCAAGGGAAGGATCAGGGGACAATAATACAAGACCCTGGAAGTACACCAACGTATAGAACACCAAGTCAAAAGGTCAAACTGTGCACTTGATCTCTCAAGTCTCTTACTTGGCCGTCTTCCAAGTATATCTTACTTCCTTTTGTTCCTACTCTGAAACTTTTTAATACACTTTCACTCCTGTTCTGAAACTTGCCTCGGTCTTTCCTTCTGCCTAATGGCCCTCTGTCAAATTCCTTCTTCTGAGAAGGCAAGAATTGAGGTGGCTGCACACCTGTGTGGATTCCCTGCTGGTAACATAATGACTGTGACAACTACAACTAGTACTACTATTGATCTGACTACAACAGCAACTATTACTACTACTACACTGCTACTACTAGAAATGAACACTTATCCATCACATTACTTAAAGCTTAGTGAGAAAAATAATTCAGAATCAGATCTGAGGCTCTATTTGTGGGAAACCCTAATAACTTCTCATGCTTTTCTTTTGAAGTAGCCCTAATGACAGGTAGAAGTGAATACAGAGTTCTAGAAGACTAGAATTTTCTAAAAGTTTGACATTTTTTTCCTTAAAAAAAGATGAAGAACATCTCAAATATTGCTTTTTTTCCTGCTATAATAAATCTCTGTTGGCTTCAAAAGAATAAACATTTTTCCCTAAAAGATTTTGACTAAAACTGACAGCACGGAAGCTGTGCCAAGCAATCTAGTGACTTTGTGTTTTCCCAGTAAACTTAGGTGGGTGAGTTTGTGCACACTAGGTTGGAAAACATTGATACATGATGGCAAATAATTGATTGGCTGCCATAAATAAAAGGTTGGAAGTTAATGCCAGCTCAACCCTGAGCTCTCAGCTCAAATGCTCTCTCTTTGAAAAGTCCTCTCTGTTTCCCCTTGTCTCCACAACTAGGTCAACCCCTGTGCCTCAATTTTTCTTAACCATTACTAATCCTCAGTAGCTCTTAAGACTGTTTTAATTTTATGAAGAGTTAAGTATATGAGGGCAAATATGTCTAGCTATTTTCCCACAGTTAAATTCCTGGGTATAACACAGTGCTTGGCACATAGTAGAAGCTTAACATTATTTACGGAATGAATGAATGAAGAAAGGAATGCATGAGCTTGCTGAAGCATCAGCCCTTCCCTGCTGCAACTGGGTGCAGATATGAGCAGGCTCTCTCAGCGTGGCAGCTTCCCTCCATCCAGTCACAGCCAGTACAACTGGCACCTCATTCATTGGCCACCTTAGGGGCAAGAAGTGGTTTTTATATGTGATGTTCCAATATAAAGGGAAACAAGTGTTTAAGTTTTAAAACATGAAAACAACAGCCATTTAGACGAGCGTGCAGCTGGGCATCCTGCACTGGCTAACACCACTTTTTTGGTGGAAGGCTCTGTGAGGAGGGGCAGTCCCAGTTTTTGTCAGAGCACGTCTTTACTTTGCTCAGAAAGGGATGAAGTGTGATGGAACATGGATAGGTAGAGTGCAATGGTTCCTGTCCATCTTCTTTAGGAGCTGACTGTACATCCCTGCAACACTTACCTTCCTCGTGGGGGAAGGATACGCTTCACCTATGTGCTCTTTGGGAATTATGGGCGGGTGCATTTGCCACTCTTTTGTACCGAAATTGCAGGGGAAAGAGAATCTTTAGCAGGTCTCTCTCTGTTTCTTTGGCCTTGCACTATTTTGGTCAGCCCCTGCTGGGCTGTTTAAATAATACTGTGAAATTCTCACTTATCTAGCATGATGAGGGATAGAGGTGTTCCACCTAAGTGGATTTTCCAGGTAACTGAAACTTATCCTGCTAAGTTGCAAAATTAAAAAAATTACATTGTGTTATATAAAGCCTTCTAAAGTATATGATATTTTTCCCTGCCTGCCTTTTAAATGAGAATATAGTGAATATATTTTAGCTTTATCTTGATGGCTCAGGGGCAGAACTTTGAACGTAGAATCATAGGACTTTAGAGTGGGGACGGGGACTTGATGAAGATTGTCTGGTTCCACTCCCTCACAATAGACAGGAAGAGAAGGAGGTCCAGAGAGCTGGTGTAACTTTTTGAAGACTGCACAGCTAGGCAAAGAGAGATGCAGATAAAAATTCAGCCTTCAGCTTTTAGCTGAGGTGCTTCCCTTTGTACTAGATCAGAGGTTCTTCACTCATATAGTGTTTTTCATCCCTTCAATAAGTAGCTCTAAACTGCCGTGCTTTTAACTTGTTATTTCTGATTTTTATATTTTTTCCTATATCCTACATTCAGGTTTCATTTCATCTATTTGCCTCTAGTGGTACCTGGTCTTCTTATTTGGGGTGCCTCTTTAAAAAAGGGGGTAGTGGTGGTGATGGGAGCAGGGACTTTTAAACTTTTTTGTATCTCCCATAATTTTGCACAATGTCTTCCTGTGCATACTAAACACTTAGTAAAACAGTTGTTGACTGGTTGATTCTATCATCTATGGGTTGGGGAATTAAGTAGCCAAGGCTATTAGAAGTGTGTTTTAAATAATGGTACTCTGAACCATAACCAGGTTCTAAGAGACAGCCTATGGGGCCATATTATAACAGGTTTGTCAGCTTTGTGATAATAACCTGGCTACTCAAAGAACTTGCTTACTTCTTTCTAAATTTTCAGGCAGTTCTGAATAATGAAAGCTATTGGATAAAAGCAGCATAACTACAGTAGCAATAATAACAGAATCACAGCAAAAATAACAACAGTAATAATATACTGTTATTATAACAGTAATAATTAACCCCATAAACAATGATTTACAGCCAGAATTGGGAGTTAGATTTTAGATCAAGTTCTGCTGCCCATATGGGGTTAGGTCATGTTTATACTTGTCACTGTAGTTTAGCCCGAGCGCTGGTACTATGGTTTGAATGTGTCTCCCAAAGTTCATGTGTTAGAAATTTGATCTCCAATTTATTGGTGTTGGGAGGTGGGGCCTAATGAAAGGTGTTTTGGTCATGGGGGCACCACATTCATGAATGAATTAATGCTGTTATCTTGGGAATGGGTACCTTACAGAAGGATGAATTCAGCACCCTTTTCCCTCTCTCTCTCACACTCTCTCTGTCTCTTGCCCTCTAGTGCCATTCCACTTTTCTCAATGGGATGATGCAACAAGAAGGACTTTGCAAGATGCTGATCTCTCGATCTTGGACTTCCCAGCCTTCAGGAATGTGAGAAATAAATTTCTGTTCATTATAAATTACCCAGCTTGTGGTATTTCATTAGAGCAGCACAAAATGGATGGAGACACCTGATGTCTATCACAGTCCTCAGTTGTACCCCAGTGACTAGTACAGTGTCCTTATACAGAAGGGGCATCTAATGCTTAGAGGAGGCAACGTCTGACCTAAAGCCTGAGAACAAATTGGAGGTAATCAGTCAAAAGGAGGGGTTGCATTAGGAAAGTACTTTTGGCAGAGGAAAACTCAGTTACAAAATCTATTAGTGGAGAAAATTCCTTTGAGAATGAGGGGAGGGTAGTCCAAGGTGAAACCAGAGAAATAAGCAGAGACAGTTCATGAAGGAACTTAGAAATTTGCTAAGGAGCAGGAATTATATCTGGAAACACAATAAGGCATCACTGGAGCATTTCAGGTTGGGAAATTACATGGTCTGATTTGTTTTAGAAAGATCCCATAAGCTTCATAATGGAAAATTTATTCATTCCATGGATACACACTGAGGATCTGCCTTGTGCTAGGCATTCTTCTAGATGAAGCTCTGAATAAGTCCCTGATCTCGAGGAGTTCCCATTCCATTGTGTGTTTGTGTGTCTCGTGGTGGCAGAAGTGGTAAGGAAAAGTAGGTGTACTTTAATTTCAGAGAGTGGCAAAGAATCTGAAAACAACACAAACAGGGCTTTAGAAGTTGGTGGGGATGACTGGGCGCTTTGGCTCATGCCTGTAATCCCAGCAGTTTGGGAGGCTGAGGTGGGTAGATCATGAAGTCTGGGGTTCGACACGAGCCTGGTCAATACGGTGAAACCCTGTCTCTACTAAAAATATGAAAATTAGCCAGGTGTGGTGGCAGGTACCTGTAATCCCAACTACTCGGGAGGCTGAGGCAGGAGAATAACTTGAACCGGAATGTGCAAGTTTCAGTGAGCTGAGATCACACCACCAGCCTGGGTGACAGAGCAAGACTCTGTCTCAGGGAAAAAAAAAAAAAAAAAAAAAAAAAGGTGATGGGGTAAGGAGAGTGTTTGGATTGGATGATTGGGAAATGGCTCCCTGAGAAGTGACACATTGGGGACTGAGAGTAGAAGACCAGTTGGGAGACTGAATTAGCAAATGAGAGTTGTATGTTACTGGATCAGAGTTAAGGGAATGTATACAAATTATGGGGAAAGGCTATTTCTTACTCCCACTTCTCTTCACACTGCTATTAGGTGGCCAAGACAATATGAAGAATGGAAGAATAGGAGGAGTGGCAGATGTTTCCTTGTTCATTCAATACGTACGTACTTAGTACCGATGATGTGCCAGACATTCTTCTAGACACTGAGCACTGAGTAGGGAACAAAATAAACTCCTTGCCCTTATGGCACTCATTATCATTTCACATAAACAAATAAATATGCAATATTTTAGGTGATAGTGAGTGCTAAGATGGAAAGTAAAGTACAGTAAAGTGATGGAGTGTGACAAGGCAGGCAGGGGATGACTTATAGGAAATTTGGGTAAATTGGACACAGTGACATTCCAGTGGAGTTCCCTATTATGTGCCTAGTGTCTAGAGGAATGCCTGGCACATCACAGGCACTGAATTATGAGAGGCAGTGAATCTTCTAGATATCTGGGGAAAAAGTGTCCTAGGCCAAGGAAATAACAGGGGCAGATGTCTTGAAGTGAGATTGTGCTTGGCATGTGTTTGGGGTATTGCCGGGATGAAGTCGCAGCTGGAACAGAGCAGGCCAGTGGTAAGAGAGGACACCAGAGAGACTCTGAGGACTCTGTGGACCTTGAGAGAACTGTGGCTTTCATTCTGAATGAGAATGTGAATCTCCAGCAATATCTTGAGTAGAGAAATGACATGAATGACTAACATTCAGAAAAATTATTCTGGTAGCTCTGTGAAGAGAGAAATGTAGGGGGGCAAGAGTGAATGTGGGGAGCTAGTTAGAAAGCTGTTGCAAAATCCAGATGAAAGATGTTGACTTAGATATATTAAGCTAATGGCCATGGAAGTGATAGGAAGTGGCTGGATTCAGCTATGTTTGAAAGGTAGTGTGAACAAGATTTGCTGCTGAACTGAGTATGGATAAAGAGCTAGAGGGTCAAAGATAATTTCAAAATTTTTGGCATGAGCAACTGGACAGATGGGATTGATTTTTTTTTGAGAGACGGTTGACTGTAGAAGAAACAGATTAGAGGGAAAAAATTAAGCACAGTTTTTGTATATGTCAAGTTTGAGATGCCTGTTAGATATCCAAGTGGTAGTGTCTGCTTGAAGGTTGGAGATACAAGGCTAGAACTTGAGAAGAGGTTACAGCTGGATGGATCAACTCTAAAGTTGCTAGTTTATATTTTGATCCTTGTCCTAGAGGTCAAGTGAAGAAAATGTTTCAAGGAGAAGGAAATAATAAGCTGTGAAATATATGCAACTGTAAGAAGTTGTATGGAACTGAGAAATGACCACTGCTATGATGGAGACTAAGGACAGTAGCAGTGGAATGGTGGGACAAAAGTCTAGATCAAGAGATAATTTGCAGAGAGGAATTTGATACTGCAAGTATAAATAACTGTTGTTTCTCTTAAGATTTTCCATAAAAGTTAGCAAATAATGGTTGTTGGAGGAGACTGTGAGGTGTGGGAGGGCTTCCTTATAAGATAGGTGATCTCATAATATGTTTTTATGTTTATGGGCATGATCCTAAAGAGAAGGGAAATTCCATGATGTAGGAGAGAGGAGAGAAAGAGCAGAAGGATCCCATGTGCAATAGAGGGGTTGGCCTCTGACAGCAGTGTGAACAGTTCACCCATTTTAACAAGATGGAAGAAAGAGTATATGAGGAGAGGTGCTAGCAGGCTTTTGGCTGTGGGAAGATGTGAAATCTCTTCTGACTGCCTCCATTTACTTACTGAATAAGGATCTAGGTCATAACTGAGAGGAAGGGTAGCAGAAGGGGTGTTGGAAATTTAGGAGAGAAAACAAAATATGGATTATTCCTCTGGAGAGTGGGAGACTGAGAATGAATTAGGGAAATATAATATGCATGCCAGGAAGCAGCAGGATCCTGCTTGGAGTTTGGAGTCATAAATTTGAAATGAAACCAATCAGCATAATTACGTGTTCATCTATCCAGTGGCTTGGGTGTCTGTGATTCAGGTGTCAGTTCAGAGCGGGGTTTGCGACGAATTAGGGTTGGGGGAAAGGGAGGTTAGGCCATGTGCAATGCAGTGATCAATAATGATGGGCTCTGGAATCTGGGTGAGGGTGAAGAGGGACAGCAATCAATGGATTATTGGAGTTGAGGTACTATGGAGTGAGTCAGAAAGATAGCAGATGGAGCTCGGAGAACGGGATGCTTGAACCTGAGCCAATGGAAGTAGAGCAGTCATTTGTAATGACAGTGTGTATATATAGCAAAGAAGGAGGCTGGAGAGTGTATGGTGGAAGATCAGATCATTGTAGCTGAGAATGTGATAAAATTGAAAGGCCAGGATATTGGAAGGAGTTCTGAGTAGACATTGAAATTACCAAGTGTAGTGGCGGAGAAAGTGACAGTGAGTCAGAGGCTACATCTTTCAGGGGTGATTAGAAGTAACCACTTGGTCTGCAGGGAGGATGAATGGGTGGTATAAGGTTGATAGTGTGACTTTACAGAGCAAAGGGAGAAATATTTCAACCTCAGATAGCACCTTGTGTGCATTGGCATGATACTATCTTATTCTACATTTTGTTTTAGGTTGTGACCTTATTTTTCTCTTTGGCAAGCCCCATCTTCTCATTAAACTGAGAGTTCATTAAAGGTAGGGACTGTGTTCTCCTGATTTTTGGCTCCCACAGTGCCTAACATAGTGTCTGGTCTATAGCAGGCAATTATTATGTGTTGAATTAGATTGCACCAAATGCGGAAATTTAAAGATCAAGTAGCTAACAACCTTAGATGCAATATTGAAATGAAAATTACAGCTAGATGTATTGTGTGTACTAAAAACATAGCACTGTCAGCTAATCATGTAGTTCCAATTGTTTCCAGAGATCTAAAGGCATTAAAAATATAATTTGATCATAAATATTGCAAAGAAAAGCCTGGGGCCATTCTATTTGCATGGAAAGGTGCTGTTTCCTTGTTTCTATACTGCAGGAATAAAAAATGTCTGGAAAAGGGCACCATATACCAGCTTTGACTATTTCCTGAACCCCCCAAATATTTGTTCATCCAAAATTGCACTTTGCATGCTAAAGAATAGTTAATTTTTATTAGTAAAAGAAGCTGTACCCCTGCCTTAACCAGACCTAAGGCAAACTGGGCGATGCAAAAATATTATTCTTTTAAATCTCCTCTTTTTGCACAGGCATTGTATGTGATGAATAATAAACATCACAAGAAAAGAGAAATTTTGATTGAAACTGTAAACTCAACTTAGATTTGCTTCCATAACTTACTTCTGCAGCATCTAAATGTAAATTGTAAGGATGAAGAACTGTTTTACGTGATGTCCAAAATTGCCTTTTGAAAACCATGATGCAGTGTCAGCACTGCACTTCTACCACTGACAGAGGTAATGGAGAAAGGGTATTTCCTAAACACTACCCACGCTTTCCGTGGGTAATTCACATTCTTCTTGTGTTTTTCAATTACCACTGGCAAAATGCATAAGTAATCAACTTAGATCAAAGATGCTTGATTTGTACCCTTTCTTTCTCATCTCTGTCACCTCTTGCTCTCCCTCTTCTTTTTTTTTCCCTCTCTCCTCTTTTCCTAGACACTTATAAACCAGAATCACTTAAAGATAATAGCTCCTTCAAAAATGCAACTCCACAGGATTTAATTAAACCATAAGTCGCAGACTGGCCTGGGGAGGCTGAAGTAGTTAATGTGAGATGAATCTTTGTTCAGAAAGAACATGGGATTTGTCTTAGTCCATTTTGTGCTGCTATAACAGAGTACCTGAGACTGGGTAATTTATAATGAACAGAAATTTATTTGACTCACAGTCTGGAGGCTGAATGTAAGATTGAGGGGCCACATTTGTGAGGGCGCCTTCTTGCTGCATCATACTATGGCGGAATGCTGAAGGTTAAGAGAGTGTGCAACTGAGAGAGAACAAGAGGGAGCCAAATCCGCTTTTATAACAAACTCACTCTCATGATAATGACATTAATCCATTCATAAGGGCAGAGCCCGTATGGCCTAATTAACCCTTAAGGGTCCCACCTTTTGACGCTTTTGTACTGGGGATTATTTCAAACCCGTGAACTTTGGGGGACACCTTCACGCCATAGCAGGATGCCAGTGGCTTCAAGGTGTCAGGCACCAAGGACATTAAGAGACAGATTTGGCTTGTCACTGATTATGTGAATTCAGTGAATTAAATGATGGGCTAGAGAATTTGCAGCCCTTAATGTTGTGTGGCCTTGGTTATGGCAATATCCTTTCTTTCTGCTTCCTTATCTGTAAAGCGGACTTGGAGTAGCAAGCTTAAACTTAGTTGTTGCTTGAAAAATAACTTTTTAGAGCTTGAGTCCCAATATTTTGCCTTCAGTTTACATACGAGCACTTTGGGAGGCCAAGGTGGGAGGGTCACGAGGTCAAGAGATCAAGACCATCCTGGCCAACATGGTGAAACCCCGTCTATGCTAAAAATACAAAAATAAGTTGTGCGTGGTGGCAGATGCCTGTAGTCCCAGTTACTTGGGAGGCAGAGGCAGGAGAGTTGCTTGAACCCGGGAGGCGGAGGTTGCAGTGAGCCAAGATTACAACACTGTACTGCAGCCTGGTGACAGAGTGAGAGTCCCTCTCAAAAAAAAAAAAAAAAAAAAAAAAAAAAAAAAAAAAAAAAGGTTAGATAACTATACTGGGGATATTTCAGTTGTTGCAGATATTTAGGTAAACATGTCAGGAATTGTTTTGTTAATGGGTAACTCATATTCCATCATATCTCCTAGGGTTTTGGAGGAAGGTAAATTAAACTACATAAGACAAAAGTTGCTATACTCCTTCCTTAACTGTACCTAGGGCTAATTGTTCATACAAAAACACTGTTCTTAAAAATTTCCTGGCTAGGAGAATTATTATAATAGCTAATTTTGACATAAAGCTTACTATGTGCTAGGGAGAGAAAGAGAGAGGGAGGGAGGGAGAGAGAGAAAGAAAGAAAGAAAGGAAGAAAGATTTATTATCAATAACGAGACTTACATGATTTACACAATTATGGAGGCTGAGAAGTCCCAAAAAGTCCTGAGATCTGAAGCCAATGGTATGGCTCTAGTCTGAGTCTGAAGGCCTGAGAACCAGGAGAGCTGATGGTATAGCTCTAGTTCAAAGGCTAGAAAAAACTGATGTTCCAGCTAGAAGGCAATTAGGCAATAGCAGTTCCCTTTTAGTCTACGGAGGGTCAATATTTCTGTTCTATTTATGCCTTCAACTGATTAGATGAGGCCACCCCCACTAGGGAGGGCAATGGACTGATTCAGTGTTAATCTCATCCAAACACACCTTCACAGACACATCTAGAATATAATTTGACCAAATATCTGAGCAGTCTGTGGTCCAGTCAAATTAACACATGAAATTAACCACTACAGCATGGAAATGCTCAGCCAGGATTTGGGTCCAAGCAATGTAGCTCCAGAGTATGTGCTTTTGGCCAGAGTATAGTCTGTCCTTTGTATCTCCGGGGATTGTTTCCGGGACCCTTTGGGGATGTCAAAATCTTCAGATGCTCAAGTCCCTTATGGCAGAGTACAGTTTTCCCTCTGTATCTGTGGGTTCTGCATTTGCAAATTCAACCAACCACAAGTGAAAAATGCATACTGTTGGTCCTCTGTATTTGCAGGTTTTGATCCATGGTTGTTTAAACCCCAGGACACAAAACCCATGGAAACAGAGGGCCAACTGTCTGAACTTATAAACTCTCTAAAGCCTTAGCAATTGTTCCTGTAACTTACTCAACATGAATGTCAAGCAGTGCTCCCACCTGAACTTTGACAAAGATTTTGTAATTATCAAAAGTACAAATATCTAACATCTTCTTATAAACAACCTCACTCCTCCAAGGGAACTTTATAAAGAGAAAGAGTTTGCTACTAGAGTGTTTGACCTTCTTCCCAGGAGACCTTATTTTGTCCCTTAAAATTTTACAGTAACCAAATCTAGATCCTCACTTGCCTCATACTAAACCTCAAATATTATAAATCTGATAATTTATAAACCATATAAGGGAAACAGACATGCTTTACTTTTTTCTTCCTAGATCTTGATACATGGAGAGTGGTAACTAGGCTGCAGGTTTGATGGCTGGGACTTCCTGCCTGATTCAGCTCTTCCAGGAATACAACATTGAATGAAAATGGCAAAGACACTGCTCTCTTACTTAACAGTGAGGGGATACAGTCAATATATAAGTAGGCAAATATAAAAAGATACAATGGGATGTCGGTTAGCTTTGTGACAAAAACGGAGGTGAGGGAGTGGAAGAATAGAGATGGAAGATGTGAGTGAGGTGACTACACAGGGGGATCAGGAAAGTCTTCTCTGGAGCAGGTGCCATCTTAGCAAGGATTTGAATGAAACAAAGGAGTGAGCCATGAGGTGGCCGGAGGAAAGAACCCTCTAGAGGGCAGCTGCTTGAGTCAAGGCCCTGAGTGTGGAGCCTGCTCATTGTGTTTAAGGAAAAGCATGGTTAGAGCAATGTGAGCCAGGGGAAGAGAGGAAGCTGATGACATCAGAGAGACAGCCGCAGCCAGGTGATGTAGGGTATTTAGGTTTATGGAAAAGGCTTTGGATTTTGTGATGGGAAGACACTGGAAATTTTTGAGTAGGGAAATGGCATGATTTGACTCACATTTTAAAGAATGTCTTTGTTTACTACAGGGAGAATAGTCTCTTGGGAGAAAGCGTGGAAGTGTGGCAGCTATTGCAACAATCCAGGTGAGAAGGGATGGTGGCAGGAGCAGGGCGGGGTGGCAGGGGAGGTGGTGGGAATTATTTGAAGCTGGGGTACATTTTGAAGGTAGTGGTAAGGGGCTTTGTTGATGGATTCACTGTGTGATGTGAGCCAATTCTGTTTTAATATCAGACCTCTGTAAGGTGATCTTATAACTCAGCAGATTTATGTGCAGGAGAGTCGGTTGGACTAAATAGTATCTAAGGTCTGTTTCTCCAACACAGTGATTTTAATCACATTTACTACAAGCTCCCTGAGATATAACAACACTCAACTATTTTATCAGCTGCAGTTAAATTTTATTCTTCCTGTATCTGAAGCTCAGCATATCTTCTTTTGATCCAGAGGGATTTTTAATAGCAACATTATTAGTTCACAAAAACAAAAGCTGGTGAAAGAAAATAGATGCCTTTCCTCATTTATTTTTTGTCATCTTCATACAATGGCAGGACAACATATAAAAATATTACAGGAAAAATTTCAAGAATGTGTATCTATTAAGTAAATATGGGGGAAAGAAGCCCATGCAGAAGAAAAACAACTCATAACGCAACACAATATTAAATAGCCGTCAGTGAAGGACCAGAGAAAGAATTACTTTATTTAGCTACATCAGTGAAAAATTGCCTGGCTTTATATCAGAAAAAAATCCCTATAATCCACTTTGAAAAGTGCTTGCTCCATATTTTATGCATGACATTTCCATGCTGCCAAATTCCTGATTGAGCTGGTGATTAGAGGACAATGCCGTCGCTCCTTTTCTTTGTCTTCTTTTCTTAGAAGCAGCCTTGCCTCTGCTTCTGCTTCCTCTGAATGGCTCATGAAAGTCAGAGACAGAGAGAGCAATGAGAGAGACATGCATCAAAGCACTGATTTCGTTAAAGAGGAATAACTAGCGGGAATGTGCAGCAGCTAATGCAGGAAGTGTTGGCAGAGGGGAGAAAGGGAATGAGAAGGGTCAGCAAAGAGCGATTTTACCTGCAGTGTTGAAGGTCAGAAAAGTGTCAGGTATTAATTGCCCCCAACTCCAAATAAAATAAAGTTTTGTTTGATTTGCCGGTAGCTGCGAAGAGAGATGGCTCATTTTCAACCTGAATGTTTATATCATGCTACTTAAATGGCCTATTGAGGCACGAGGGCTGCCGTGAGGCCACAGTGGGAAGAGGAGGAAGTGTTGGGATGCATGTGGGATAGAGTTAAAAGTGGTAATTTATTATGATTGCTTTCCACGCTCGCCATAATAGACTACTTCTGAGCAATCAGGTTGTGCTCCTGCAGGACTTGGGGTGGCACAGGTAGGCATTATTTAATTCATCTGTGTGAAAGTGAGCAACAGAGGGAGATAAAGTGGGTATTAATCAGGATTGTATGAGCTTTGTGTTGGCTGCATCTAAATCAATCCACAACATCGTCTGGGAAATCAACTCCCTGTTTTCAGCTGGCTTACACTTCTTTTTTTTTTTTTTCCTGGTGGGGGGATATTAGAGGCTTTTTTTTCCCCACTCATTTCTTCCCAGGTTGGTTCATCCTAATGAGCCCCAGAAAATTCATAAGTCAGAAGGAATTTGCTCTGACTGGAATTTCATTCCACAGTCTCTGAATAATGATGACCTGTACGCATTACTGGGACATTATCTGATAGCCTGGGGCTCTTCTGAGTTCATTTCAGGCACTAGCAAGGATTTCTCAATAGCTCCTGAGACACAGTATGTATGTGGCTATGCCAGTCCAGAAGTCAATACAGATGACAAAGCATACCTTAAATGGGAGCTAAAACAAAGAACCAGGAAAGAAGTGTGAAGGCTGTTGCTCTGGTCTTAATAGACAGTATGGAGGCTAATTAATTCATGAACATTTCCCTTGATTTTTGGTTACAGAATACAAGAGATATTATTATTGGCCTTGAAAAAATATTTTGAAGAGGAAATATGTTAGTGTATAATATATTGAGATTGAAGAGTAAGAAGAGAAATGCTGTCCTTCAATCCTTAGCCTTGGATAACAGCTGTGGCCCCTATACCTGCGAAGTTTTTTTTATTTCCATGGGACATTATCTGATAGCCTGGGACTCTTCTGAGTTCTCATTAAAAGTTACCTGCCACCACTTTTGGTCATTCCTACTTGGCGGTACTTCGTTGTAAGGCTGCAGCCGGATTTTTGAAATATCATTAAAATAAAACATGACACTAAATAATCATGAAACCTAAAGATGACTAAAAACATATCCTTGGGTTCCCAGGAGTCCATCAGGAGAGGCACTGAGCTGTAGGATTCCTCTAAAATAAATCCTGCGGTAAGTACACTACTCCTTGGGAGTCATTAGGTAGGATCTCTGGTAGGCAAATGTGTTCTCTTAGGTCTCCTGAGCACTATGAGCTGATGCTCCACTGCACTTAATGCATGCCCTCCTGGTGTTCCCATCATTTTCCATCCTCTTTTGTTCCAGGGGATCCAGAACAACTAATAAGCCATCTTAGATGGCTTATTATATATAAAACATATCAGGGCTAAGGATATTGTTCCAGGATTCAAAGCTTTGGAAACATGGTCTCAAACTAACAAAAATACAAAAATTCAGGTAAGACAAAGCACTTATTTATTTGAATATGAAAACTTCTAATCAAGGGAATAGTAATAAAGCCCAGATTATGATATTTGGTTGCTATGTCCCATATCCCTCTGTATTAGTCTGTCCTCATGCCACTGTGAAGAAATACCCAAGACCGGGTAGTTTAAAAAGAAAAGAGGTTTAATCGACTCACAGTTCCCCATGGCTGGGGAGGCTTCAGGAAACTTACAATCGTGGAGAAGGTACCTCTTCACAAGGCGGCTGGAGAGAGAATGAGTGCCAACAGGGAAAATGCTAGATGCTTATAAAACCATCAGATCTCATGAGAACTCACTCACTATCATGAGAACAGCATGGGGGAAACCGCCCCCATGATTCGATTACCTCCCACCTTGTCCTGCCCTTGACATGTGGAGATTATTACAATTAAGGTAAGCTTTGGGTGGGGACGCAGAGCCAAATCATATCATCCTCCCGGGACCTGAAAGCACCTCTTCTTATGTGATTTTTAAAAAAATTTGTCTATCACTTTTGGCAGGTGCGTTTTTCACAGACATGAGTAAAGATGGTTAAGATGTATCAGTCAGTATATATTTTTGTAAATGCGTTTATTCTGAAAAGATGCATTGTTTTCCCCCAATGCAACATCTCTGGCTTTGTATAAATCAAAGTTGACTTGTATGCTATTGACTTTGTTGGCTGCTGGAGATTTCAATGGACCTGTAAGCTCTGTTGGGTTCATCTTCCCATGTTTAAAAAAGGAGAGAGAAAGAAGGAAACCCGTTTGATCTCTACCTTACCTGGGGAGAGGAGAATGAAAGAGAAGTAGAAGTAGAGGGCTAAATTTGCCTTTCAAGAAATGTAAGCAATAGAAAATATTAGATGTGGCTCCAAGCCTCGCAGAATCACTGGTTTCTACTGTGGATGGGCTAGGGAAAGAGAAAAAAATGGTTTACTCAGTTGCTTTCACAGGTCTGCTTTCCTTGGCACTCTTTCTCTGGGGATTCAAATGTTTTGTCACATATGGAAGTGCAAGTGCCATCCTGGGTGTGTGTTAAGGCAGAATTAGTCACACTCCTTGTCCAGTGGCCCCGGTCTCAACTAATCAGGCTGGATTCAGACCCAAGGGAAGTTACACAGAGCACACTTGAGGGTAAACATGGGAGGCTGCAGGAAGGAGAGCTCTGTCAATGTCAGACGGCATCAACCTAAAAACCCACTGGACTAAAATAAAGCATGAAAACTGGAGCTGATGTTCTTCCTTCGGGCATAATTGCTGTTCACCCAATTCTGAGCTGTCACTGTGTCTGCTGAGTGCATTTCCATTCCCTACTGTGTGGGGTGCTGGCTCATTCTCATTGCAAGTCCATTTTAAAGACAGGTCTTTGCATGACTCTATGTTTCTTGGCTAATTAATAATATTAAAAACATTAATAAGAAAAAATAATAATGCTTTTAGACATATCACACAGCAGGACATTAACAAGAGGAAGGCTTCATTAGTTGAATTTTTATTTTCATAACATCCATGAATAACTGAACTCAGAATGAAACTACTTTTTCATTATACTCAGAGCTCTGAGGAGATGTAACATGTCCTCCGGGGGAATCTACTCACATTAAACTGCATTTTAAAAAATTCTACTGGTTCTTTTGATCTACATCTTTTGCAAGGAATTTTGAGCTCATTCTTTTCTTTCTTATTCTGGGTTGTGGAGATAGAACACAGTTCTCAAATTCCATCACATGTGACCAGCTCCCATTTTAACCACCTGGAAAATAGTTACTTTGTGGGAATATTCACTGGGACAAACAGGAAATGTAAGATTGACCTCCATTTGCCATAGGGGTGCTGCCACACTCTATTCTCTTTGCCATTGTGATTTATCTTCAAGGAAAATGTAAACTGATCTTAATATTAATTGAATAAAAATTATAAGCAGGAAAGTAAATTCTATGCAAATACTAAAATGAATTCCTAAGGGTATATATACAAATTGCATATTTTCAGGAGTTTGGATTCACTAAACCATGATTGCTCTTCCATAGCGCTGAAAAACAGGACACAATTCAATCAATATATATTTAAAATTGAAATGTTTCCAATTTCTTTCCTCAATGACCTAAGTGAGTTGGTATCCTAGCTAGAAGTGCACATTTTAACAAGAGTTAATAAAGTCTGTTGCACTGACACTTTGCATACAGAATTATTGACCCCATTTACTCCCAATGTGTTACTTCAATTTAATTAATTATCTTAGGAAAATTATCCAAACTGAAAAGCTATTTAGAAATCTCTTCACTTGCTGAATTGGTGAGACAACAAAACAAGATAAGATGTGTTTTTATTACGTAAAAAATGACCAAGACAAGAAGACTTCCCTGGATTTCATAGGATCACAATTGTAATTGGTGTTTAATTTTGTGAGTGTGTGAAAACTCACTTGGTCTGATAACTTTGTCATTCTATGCTTAAATTGTTGCAATGGCTCCCATTGCCTGGGATAGGCTGAACTTCCCCTTTTTCATCTGACCCTTGGGCACTGACTTTTTATCATCCTCCTTCTTGCACTTGATATCTTAGCCTCAAGGACCATGTAACATTTGCTAAGTTTACCATTTTTGTTTTGCTCTTGGAGTGTTTTTTTCATCTTAATCCTTTCCTCTAGCCCTAGAATTCCCCGTTTTCTCATTCTATCCACTGAAATTTTACTATATGACCCACCTCAAGTATATACAAAAAAAAAAAAGATCAATTTTCGTACTTGAATTGAATTGTTTTCTTTTCTTCACTCTTTTAGCACAGTGGTTCTCTATCTTGGATGCACGTGAGTATCAATAGGAAGTTGAAAAAAATACTGATGCTTGGGTCTTTCCTCCACACCTCCATTCTGTGCACAGAATTTTCACTTTAATCTGAACAATGACCAGCAATAACTTTCCAAACTCTTTCCAGACACATATGGCTAATATCTCCTTTCAAGCACATCGACGAAGGAACTTGCTGATATATCAAAGGGAGTTTGGATGTAATTGAATGGGGGCAGAACACACCCTTGGATCCAGTGGTGGTGGGAGAAGTCTTCAGTGCAGCTGCCCTCCCTGCCACTGTGGTACCAGCCAGGTGGACTATCCTTGTGTTGTCATCTGTGAGGTGCATGAAATATTCAGGCCACCAGGCAGTAGGATAAGTGGGAAACATGGGAATTAATAGGTAGTTATACATGACAGGTGTGGGAAATCAAGCCTGAGCAGCCCTGCACTAGAGCCTATGGAAATTAGTCTGAAAGCTCTTGCTACAGTGATTTTTGTCATTCACCACCTGTAAGTTAGTGTCTGCGATTATTTTATTTACATTATAATAAGCTCGCTCATGTTTTCTTGTTCATATACAGTGAAGCTCACAATTCTACCACATTGCTTTAGTTGATTTACTCTCCCACTGTTGCTGGTGGTTGTTTTACAACATTTCCTTTCTCTTCAAATTTTCATTACTTCCTCCACTCTTCTCACTCATGGTTGATGGTTTTGCTTTCTACTTTCTTGAGAAAGTTTAAGGCAACAGAAAAGGACAACTTCAATCTTTCACCACGTAATTTACCAATCCACTGAATCTGTACTGTGGACTTTGTTTTCTGTCCTGAACCCCTGTCCCATTGAAGGTAAAATCCTTCACTCGTGTGGCTGATTCTGTCCCTCTTTCACCTTTTTAAAGACTCTGCATCTGCCATGGGCCCTCTCTACAGCTTCATATTTATGATCCTCTCTCTAGGTCACCCCAACATTCCACAGACAGGCTGTGTCATCTTTCATCCTACGTAAAAATATTCTCCCTTGACCCTTCATTTTCTCCATTAACATGTTGTGGTGGCCTTCCTGCTAAGGAAAACATCCTACTAAAGGGAGCATTCTTCACCCAGGGCTCCAGCTGCTGTGCTTTGGAATCTATTCTCCCTTTGTACTGAGGCAATGCTTTCCGCAGACTACTCCCTGCCAGTGGCTGAGTTAGGTGGTAATACTAAGACAGAGCCCTTCTTGGGAGACACAGGACTCCTTTGTTGGCCGACTCTGGCTCGAGAACTGATGACTTTGTCAAACTTTCCATGAACTGCATGGCAGTCTAGCCTGCTTCCACTCATTCCTGTCTTCCTTTCTCCTCCACTAAGCCCACTCAGCCTCAGACTTGCATTAGCGTCCGACAGCTCCCCCACCTCTTTTTACATAGGCATTTCCCCGTAATAAAATCTTTACATGTTTAATCCAGGCTTGGAATCTGCTTTGTGAAAGACCTAGACAAACATACCTCTCCAATTTCTTTGCTTTCTTTCATAGCACAATTCCTCTTAGGAGTTGTCTGCCCTTTCTCTACTGCCAAATCTCTCTTAACCCTCTGTCATCAAGCTTTTACCCTCACCACTCAGCAGAACTGCTCTTGTTGAGTCATCAACAACTTCCATGTTTCCAAACCCAACTATTGGTCCTCATTCTTCATTTTTCTCATGTACCAGCAACTGCTGACATTCCCCTTTTGAAGCACCTTTTCCAGTTTGTTTTCAGGATGCCACCCTTTCCTCCTTTTCCTTCAATCTCATTCTAAAACTCCTTTAATGGCTTCTTCTAATTTCTACCCCTAAGTGCCACAGTGTCCTTCAATAAAGCCTCAGATCTCCCCTCTGTCTACTCTCCCTTGGTGATCCTCACTGAACAGGATAAATGATATGTAAATATCATTTATACATAATTCCAAAATGAATATCTCTAGCTTTAATATTTTCCCTGAAATTCTGGCTTGTGTACCCATCTTCTTTCAGTTGTCTAATATGTGCTTTCAATTTAACATGCATATCTTAAGGTGGCCCTCTGGAAAGTAGAGCTTGAAGCCAGCATAAGATGCTACTGCTTTATTTTAAATGTGCAAGTCCAGGTTGTAGAGGCAAAGATGCAAGGGAAGTGAAACAAGGAAGATGCAGGGCTGGCCATGAGATGCATTTCTGCTTGGTCCTAGTGGTGAACCAAGCTATGAAGAAACACAGCATGTGGCCCTCAGGCTTGTTTACTTCACACATAGGTTTCCTATAGGATTGTAAGGAAGAGCTGCCCTTTAGAGTAGTCTTAAAGAAAGATAAAGGGAGGGAACTTTATTTGTCCATTTCCCTCCCATTGTGCATTTCTTATTGATCAAGTTTCACCCATGGAGAGCTAACTTCCCCGGCACTTCTGGGTTGTCCTACAGCCTCAGTCATGCCATTTGGGAAAATAGATTTTATTACCCTTAGTGCTGAATTTTACCTAAGTTCTAAAGTGGAGGAACTGCCTGGCATAGGTGGGTTCCAAAGTAGAGAAAAAGAAATAGGCAGTGATGGGGATCTGAGTTGGTATACAGGGGGTGTGATCCCATACATCATCCAAAAGAGAGCTTGGATTTCTTTTCCCATCCCCAATTAGTCTCCTTGCTCCCACTTTGCCTTCTGATACTATTCTCCAAATAGCAGCCAGAATGAACTTTAAAAAATCAGATTGTATATTCACTCGCTCTAATCCTCCAATAGTTTCCCATCAATAGCTGTAGATAGAACAAAATCCAAAGTCCTTCAAGTGGTCTACTAGACTCTCTGGCTTCCTTTCATGTAGCTCCCCCCACATCCTGCAGTTCCAGTCACCTTCCCACCTGTGCCATCCCTCCAATACACCAAGCTTGCCTCCACCTTAAGGGCAGTGCACATGCTGTTCTCTCTGCCTGGAACTCTCATCCTAGATTTTCCCATGGGTCATTCCCTCACTTCACTTCTTTGTCTCTTTCAGATCACCTCTTTAGTGAGGCTTTTCCTAGCTAACCTATTGAAAGTCAGAGCCATTTCTGTGTCCGTTCTTTCTGCTCTGTGTTTTCTTCTAAACATGTATATACCCAATATTGTGTTATATATCTTTCTTTGAAGTCTGTCTCTCACTAGAGTGTTAGCTCCGTGGGAGCTGGAACTTTGTCTATTTCATTGCTGTTTCCTCAGTGACCAGAAAAATGCCCAGCATATAGTTAGTACTTGGTATTTATTGAGGGGATTAATTGTGGAATATGAAGTTTAGGTGCCAGAGGATTAGAGAAAGGGGGAAAGGAAATGGCATTTACCATTTATCAAAATATGTCACCACTTAACTTTCTTCTTTTTCTCTCTTTTGGATTACAAAGATCTACTCACCATAAACAGAAGAATGTTCCACTATACAAAAATGAACTGTATAGTTCTAGCCACATGCTTACAGGGCCAGTTTCCCCCAGTTCCTCATTAAGCAGCTTTGTGCAGCTCTAGCCTCCTAGGTGCAAAAGGACACCATGAAATTTACTTTGAATAATGTGCAGGAGGGGCTGGGTACTGAGCTTACCTGGCAGTCCAGTTCTTGGATCTTGGTGGGCTGCTTCTGGTCTGGCTTTTTGTGTTGTGTCAGTGACTCAAACCAGAACTCCTTGGTCACCCACAGGTCCTGTAGAATATGGCACACCCAGCCCGAGGTTTCTTAGGCAGTCCTGCTATGTGAGACTGGAGTGTGAGGAACACAGCTTTCTGCTGGCGAATGAAAAGAAAACATTCTAGTAAGGACTCACATTTGCAACATCTGTTTCATTTGGATAATTTTAGATGGCTAAAACCCACATCTCAGAATGATGAGGGCTCTTATCATCTTACAAATGATTGCTTCGACATCGCTAAGCACCCACCGCAGTAATTAATAGACTGTAAGGGCTGAAAAGAAATAGGGCCCTTATTAAGCTCAGGAAACAGCATCCCTCTGGGCAAACTGACATAGAAGAAAACAGCGTCATGGTTTCTCTCTCCTAGAAAAGACAAAAAAAAAAAAAAAAAAAAAAAAGAGTCTCTCTCTCTTTCTTAAAAACATGTAGTAGTGAGTTAAGGATTTTAATATTTTTGTTAACCTTTTCTTATCCAGATAGCATTGCTTAATCAATCCTACCAGCTCTTAAAAGAAAAACAACCTTATTCAAAGAACTTTACAAGGATAAAAATTGAATTTTAAAGGTACCAACCAAATTCTATTGTTACCAAAATATTTTTTTCAAAGATAATAGCAGAAATGATAGCACTTTTATTCATAGTATTTATGGGTGGAAACATGAGAGAGATTAGCAGCTGTTAATTGCATTGCACAGATGATGAAAATGAAGGCCTGTTTAAAAAATATGTTGTCTACTTTTCTATCTCTCACAGCACTTCCTATAGTACTTCCAGCAAGGGCATGACTATAAATGTAGACAGTAATGACAAAATAGGAAATGTACTTTCATTTTATAAGATGTGGATGTCCTTTAATCCAACACATTTTATTCTTTTTAAATATCAAATAAAGCCCCTCCAACTGAAAGCAAGAAGGCAGAGTAATAACTTTAAAATTTATGTGAAATTAAGTACAATCTAACTGGGCTTTTTGTCGAGCCTAATTCCTATTTGTGTAGCTCTGTGTGCTAAACAGAACACTTTGGCATACATTATCCTATTTGATCTTCAGAATAGTCTCTTCTGAATTGGATCCCAAAAGCCTTCTCAGACTCAGAAAAGGCTTCAAAACACTTTATTACCATCTGGAGGCTGATACCACCCAGCACATTGAGATGAAACATTCTTTGGGAAGAAGCGGTTTGCTCTTCATGACCTTCCTGTCAGGTATTGGTCTAGGGTATTCCGTTTGCTAAAATATGTTGAATATATGTCAATACATTGAAGTGTGATACTGCATTGTTATGTTAATCATGATTGGATAAGTTATGCTGTAGTGACAAACAACCCCCATATCTCAGTAGCTTCACAGAAGAAAGGTTTGTTTCTTGATGACAAAGTTGAATAAGTCCAAGTGACTTTCTGGGGATAATAAATGCTCTGTAATTGCTCCATTGGGAACCTGCAGCTCCTTGGTCATCACGCAGGGATGGACTGTGTTAGGGTGTTTATTCCAGCAATTAAATGCTTTGCCCTGGGAGTGACACATATCACTCAATTCTGCTCACTTGGGCATGAAAGTATAATCTTCATATGTGCCAGGAAGGAGAGGAAAACCAGATGTGGGTGACACAGGGATTTCTACTACATGAGATTTTTCTTTTATCAGTCGACAAAGACATACTAAGTTTTGGTGATAACCCAGAGTAAACTTAGCCAAACTAGTCAAGGTCAGCGGCCTTCATCCACTAAAAGTATTACAAGTATTACTTTGTAATGGCAGAGGGGATACCTTTTTGGAAAAAATATGTTTGACCTCAAATTTTCCCTAATATAGGGCTATAGTGATCTTAATAGGATGCCAAAGCCATTGAATATGTTCAATGAATTCAGGGGGAGAGGAAAATTGGCCTGCCAGTTTTGATAGTGTGTAGAATAAATAATGAGCTGATTGTCTGCAATATTCATTTTCCAGTGCATCAGTGAACACTGTGAGAAGTGCGTTTTGGTTACATCGTTTTCTTTCAGCAACTGTAGAAAACAGTTACAGGGATTAGGAAGAAGACAGAAAGGCCGAATTTTGTAGATCATACCGTTGAGGGTTATAACTTTGTGCTTGAGACCAACTAGCCATCTCTTGCAAATGTGATTTTGTCCTCCTCCAGGTTGATCTTACATGGGCTAGAAAACTTGGTTTAAAAAAAAATCACTGGTTACTAAAAGAGAGTGTGTTTTCTCTACCTAAGAGTGAACTCCCTCTTGATTGCCTTAGTCCAAAATACAGGGATGGGGTTTTAAATTTGGTGCTCATCATCATAGCTTGTAAAATTCAAATTCCAGGTCTCTACCCTCAACAATTTTGGATCAGTGTTGTGGAACTTAGGAAATCATGTTTTTAACAGGAATTTCAGTTGACTCTGATGTTTGCTGGCCCACAGACCATGTTTTGAGAAACACTGAACTAAAGAAAGGACATGGATGGCTTGGGAAATGGTCAGAATCTTGTGAATTCTGAGCAGACCTCAAAAATATCCATATTGTCAGGTAATTTGCTCAATATTCTATACAAAGGGCGTGGGAAACAGTCTGCATAGTAAATGTACAACAGGCTTTTCAAGATTTGACTGCTAGAGACTGCTGTAAATTTTCCAAATAATCTGTACAATGGTTTTAGGCATTCCTTTTAGTTAATAGTGAGGGCTTTCCACCCACCCCATTTACTAGTGCCCTTTAGGACTGCAGAAAAGAACGCTTGGCCCTCGATGAGGACAATGGAAAGCAAGTTGAATGAATCCCTAAATGGCATATTTTACTTGAAAAACATGCATTATGCTCTTTTCCAAGTAAACTGCACAGAAAAATGTAAATGAAGCATAAAGCTCTTATGAATTAGACCCTAAGCGTTTTTCTTTTTAGCATATAAACTGCCACTAAGGATGTGATAGGAATGCATTTTCTACTATTTTTCAAACTGTAATTACATTTCCCTAGTAAAACTCAAATACTTGATCTGGTCCTGTTGCAACTGTACCAGACAGGTAATAATTGGAAAATTTAACATAGAGCTTTATCTCTTAAATGCTAAAAGGTAGGGCTACTCACAGCATACAGAAGAGGTGGCATTAGATTCAAAAGCCGTGAACCTGATGATTCTCTATAATATTAATTTTGCATCTGGAAATATGTTCCAAAGCTGTAGCACCCTTTTAAATACATAAGAATCAAAAACAAGTAATTCCTCCTTCAATCTTTACCTAAAACATCCTATAATCTCTATCTAGCTTTCAATAGTTCCACTTTTTGTTCACATCTCCTGTATTTCAGGTTGGAATGTGATGCATTTAAGTCTTAGAGCAGTAAATTAACTTATTTAAGTAGCAATGGAATAAAAGGTAGCAAAAAAGGGGGAAATTCTCTAAGGAGCATCGTTCAATTGTGTATCCAAAGATCATCAGAAAAGGGCACACAGTAAAACTTGTATAGAGAATTAAAGATTTGAGCAATGCTCTTCCCATCTATCAACACAGTAAACATTGTTAGTCAACATTTTAAAAAGTTATTCTTTTTTTTATTCAGCAGCTCTAAGACTTACACTACATTAAGCGTGCATACACCTACATGGAGAACAATGAAAAGCTCTTTCAGACATCTATGTGTTTTGATAATACTTTTCTGGGGACAATGCAAGTTAAATAGTTTCCACATAGGTACATCCTATGCAATTTCTATGGGAAAACTGTGGATTCGCAACTTTAGGACAAAGCCCATCATTGTCTATGATATGATCGTACATAGTAAGATGCTTTGAAGAGCAATGACGTAATTCCTTAGATCTCATGAAATCTTCATCCTGACTTTGCATTCTCAGCTGGGGAAACTTGGATGTTTTTGAATGCTTATGAAACCAAATTCCATGGGCCTTTGACTTACTTGAATTTTTTATAGGTTTCACCCAGACCTGATGCATCTCGTTTTTGTGTCTTTATCAAAAAAAAAAAAATAATTTATTTCCACACGTTTGATTTCACTGTTTATTACTGTGCACATTTGATTACAAGAGATTTGCTGCAGCACAACTTTGCAAGTGTGAATTAAAGTTAAGATTTTTGGAAGGATTTATCAAGTTTGAATGCATAAAAATAGTATAACTAAAAATAGTACAACTTTAATCCCCAAACTAGAGATCACATTCAGTATCCTCCAGTAATTCAGATTGGAAATGGTCTCATACAGTGGAGACATGTAGCTTCTGACAGTTGGAGAAGCAATGGAGCATAAGGATCAATAGCTCAGGTTTTTGAATCAGACAAGTTCTAAATCTCTGCTCTACTATTTACCAGCAGGCTTGACCTTAGGATTATGCTCTCTGAGCTCAGTTTTCTCCATGTGTAAAATGGATAAGACAATAGTTATAACACTTAGGGTGGGTTAACTGCTATATCAGACTCCTAAGTATATAATGGTTCAAACACAATAGAAATGAGATTTTTCATTAATAGTACTTGGTAGTGACCAAAACGTTTCTTCTCCAGTTAGTCATTCAGAGACTCAGGCTGAAAGAGGTTTTACTATCTTTAATATGTAGTTTTCAGGGTTGCTTTAGAGTAGTAGTTCTCAAATATTTTCTCATTATTTCTCCCCTAAGGAGAAAAATTAAATTAATTAAACCCAATTAATTTAAATTAATTAAACCCAATTAATTAAATTTAACTTCTCCCTAATAAGAGAAATTAAATGCTAAGAAATAAGATTTTACTAGGTAGATATGAGCTTTGAAAGGCCACATACCATTGCAATATCAAAGATGTTTTTGCTCCCCCAAGCAACAATGCTCAGTTATTGGGAGCCATATTACCCACACGGAGAATGCATGTGTTGTAAGTTATCTCCATTTTAGCATCTAGAAAGGAAAAAGAGAGTGAAGGAGTACACCTGGGAGATTTTTATGGGCCAGGCCTGGAAGTAGCACCTTTCACTTTTGTTTGTGCTCAATTGGCTAGAACTCAGTCACATGGTCACCCCTAAACACAAGGAACATTGAGAAATGTGATCTAGTTGTGTTTCAGGAAAAAGAGAAGACGTATTCTTTGGTGAACAGTCAGTGGTTTCTTTTACTATTTTACCTGTTTGTGTGATGTGTGGTGAGAATTTAGTTAACACTTAATAGGAATTAAATGTTTAGCATTATACCTAGTACATTGTTAGTACTGAATAAAAGTTTTTGAATTTGCATAGGAAAAAAGGCAAAACTGAGAAATGTCCTCTCTCCATCATTTAATCTATCAGGAAATGAAAAGAAATAGAGTTGAAAGGAGCCTTAGAAACCATGCAGGCTGATCTTCCATTGACAGATTTCTGTTTGAGCATTTTTTAGTAAAACAGAGGGAGTGCATTTCCTGGTCATAGCTTGAGTTACTTGAAAGTTTTCATTCTAGGCAAAAATCTGTATCCTCAGACCTCCAACTGTCCCACTCTGCCCATTATTTGCTTTGCCCTCTGAAATTGTTTACTCAACAAATGTGTATTGAGTGCTTACTGTATGACTAGTAGCACGCCTGGCTTTGAGGAATCAAAAATAAATGTATGCTCCTTCCTTTTAAAGACTTGAAGCTTTCTATCCTTCAAAAGGCAGGAAATGTGGTCTTAGTCATTACTATGAAATATACCTTCAGCCCCTAGAACAGTGTGGACATTTAGCAGGTGCTCAATAAATAGTTGAAAAAGTGGGTGTGATGGTAAAAATAGATAAGAAAAACAGACAAGGTCAGTATAAGAAAGTGAATTATAATAAGGAGGCAAGGATCTTCTTCTGGGAGAACAGCCAAAAGCATATGAGCAAGGAAGCATATGAGAATTTACCATGTCAAAGAATGGGGGAGGGGGTTTTCTAGAAGAGGAAATAGCATGTTTGAGGCTATTTAAGCATGTAGAGGTGAGGGTTTGTCAAAGTGTGGTAGACCAGTTGAATAGTGCCTTTCAAAAATTCATGTCTACCAAGAACCTAAGAATGTGAGCTTATTTGGAAACAGGATATTTGCAGATATGATGGTTGGGAACCCAGAAGTTAAAGGAGGCAGGGGAAGATTCTTTCCTGGAGCCTTCGGTGGGAACATAGTCCTGACACTTTGATTTTGGACTTCTGACCTCCAGAATTGTGGGAGAAAAAAAGAATTTGCTGTTTTAAATGCCTAGTTTGTGATAAATTGTTATGAAAGTCCTCGGAAACTAATACAGGAGGTTTTTATCAAAGTATAGTCAATGGAGGTTTGGGGAGTGGGCAGTAACACTGTCCCACAAGACTCGTGGTGGCGCTGTTGTTGTAAATAAAGTAGGAACGCTTTAAACTGGTTTACCAGATGAACTGATATTCTTAATGTCCTCTGTACAGGATACTGATGGATACCCATGCTTGACTGAATACTTTGTGCTGGCAGATGACTCTGTGGTTTGCCCAAATCCTACTTTCAGGAGTTGAGCTGTATGCTTACCAACAATCAGTTGTGTTTGTTCCCAAATCTGTTTTTGTCAATTGCACTGGTAATTTTGCAATATTATAATAATATATATTTAATGAGTAAAGTATGAGTGTGGAAGAAGAGTTATTTATTTGCAAAATAACAAAATATTTTGCGAAGATTGGAGTTTGACTTAAAAACATAAAAATTAAGAAAGTTTATGCAGTCAGATTGCTTTTAAAGTGTCCTAATGTTTTGCATATTAAAAAAATTGAAGCCACCAATTGTAAAGGAGGCATTTTGGGAGTGGTTTATGCAAAAATAAACTTTAAGGAAATTTAGATAGTGCCTGCTCCATTATATCTCAGAGATGGACACATGAATGTACACTTACATGTTTGACATTGAAATAAAATATTTAAGGTATGTATTTTAATAGTTTTTCACTTGAACCAACTTTTATACTTAATTTTTTCGACTGAATTGAAAAAGAAAGTTTTTTTATTGCACAATGCTAAGAAAGATTGGGTAGAAAGGCTAACAAGTTCTCTCTTCAGGCATAATAAGTTTTCTTTCAATCACAATGAGTGTGGAATAAATTTCCTTCTAACGTGACAGTGGCTTTATAACTTTAGAAGCTGGGATTTGTGTTCCTGGGGAAGGGGAACTCATGTTTCCTAAATAAACAATATCTTAAATAGATCTTGTTTCACAGACCTGGGAATCTATTTATCTCAAGGTCATAGAGGCTGCTATAGAGAGAAGCAGAGATGGAAATAGGTTCTTCTTTTACTCTGTCATATTCTGTACAATGTGCTTCACCAACACAAAGGGAATTTTACACCAGCCACTTTTCTCTTTCTTTTTACTCCTCCTCTTCCTCCTCTTGTTACTTTTTCTCCTCCAGAATGTGTCTTTCAAGTTCTAGTTCTTAGTGTGCATCTGCTCTGTCAGAATGTCATCTATTTGCAAGTTGGAATTGTCTTGTATGTATATTTTTAGTATATTTGAGTTTCAAAGTATGTGTTGCTTGGATAAACATTAGTATTTGTTTACGTTCTTTGAACAATAACCAATTGATTATTGAGGATGTGGCCTTGACATAGGAAATAGGCCAAGAGATAGGGAAATTTAGCCTGATTTGAAATTTTGTCATGGATAATTTATTAATGAATAATTATAAAACTATTAATCTGTCAGCAAACATTTTTTAAATGACTATCATATGCCAGGCACTGTGCTAAGTGCTGTGTAAGATAAACGTGAATAAGAAAGACTCCATCAGTCTTTTAAAACTCTGAAGATTTTATATTAGCATCTCTTTCTTCTGAGATCAAAACCAAGATTGCCAGGGACAGTAGTTGTAAGCCTTAAAACCTTGTTGGAATATTTAGTACCATATAAAATGCTCTCAATGGGAGAGAGAGTGCTAAAATTTAGGTCTGAAGATACAAGAACATGCTTTCCACGTTTGAAATCACCAGTTAACTATTCAGGAGCATATAAAGTGCCTGGGCATAATATTCACTTTGAGTTCGTGTGGTGTGTTGTAAAGAACATGAGAGAGAGAAAAAGAAGTGCTAATTTTAGCTAGTTTTAGCTCATCCAGTAACTGGCTCTGTGACCTTGGGCAATTCACTCTGATTCTCAGGTCCCCATATTCCCCTTAGTACTGATTGGGTGAGGTGGGATCTACAGTCTCTTCTGGTTGCAAAAATCTCATTTATTGTAGAATTTCAAGGCTGTTTGAAGGACCTAGAGCACCCTTTATAGACTTTCTGAACTACTTCATTACCCTCACCACATAGTGTGATATTTGAAAGTATAGTTTTTGTCACAGAGACATTATATGATTTAATCTGCCTCTTTCACTTTATTTGTGCTCTTGTTGGAGAAGGAGGTGAAAAGAGGCCAGTATCTGCCTGGTGATTTGACAAATAGTTGAAGGAATTAGAAATTCTTAGCCTGAACTAGCATGACTGATATGGTTTGGCTGTGTCTCCACCCAAAATCTCGTTTTGAGTTGTAATCCCCATAATCCCCATGTGTCAAGAGTGGGACCAGGTAGAGGTAATTGAATCATGATGGGGGGTCTCCCTCATGCTGTTCTTGTGACAGTGAGTGAGTCTCATGAGATCTGATGGTTTTATAAGTGTCTGGCATTTCTCCTCCTTGCACTCTCTCCATCCTGCCACCCTGTGAAGAAGGTGCCTGCTTCTCCTTTTCTTTCTACCATGATTGTAAGTTTCCTGAGGCCTCTCCAGCAATGCAGAACTGTGAGTCAGTGAAATCTTCTTCCTTTATAAATTACCCAGTCTTAGGTATTTCTTCATAGCAGTGTGAGAACAAACTAATACAGTAAATTGGTACCAAGGTAGTCGGGTGCAGCACAAAGATACCTGAAAGTTGGAAACAACTTTGGAACTGGGTAACACACAGAGACTGCAACAGTTTGGGAGGCTCAAAAAATGTGAGAAAGTTCGGAATTTCCGAGAGACTTCTTGAATGGCTTTGACCAAAATGCTAATAGTGATATAGACAATAAAGTCCAGGCTGAGGTGGTTTCAGATGGAGAAGAGGAATTTGTTGGTCACTCTTGCTTTGCTTTAGCAAAGAGACTGGTAGCATTTCATTCTTGCCCTGGAGATTTGTGGAACTTTGAACTTGAGAGAGATGACTTAGAGTATCTGGTGGAAGAAATTTTTAACCAGCAAAACATTCAAAAGGAAGCAGAGCATAAAAGTTAGGAAAATGTGCAGCCCGATGATGCAGTAGAAAAGAAAATCCTATTTTCTGGGGAGAAATTCAAGCCCGCTCCAGAAATTTGCAAAAGTAATGAGGAACTGAGTGTTAATCACCAAGACAATAGGGAAAATGTCTCCAGGGCATGTCAGAGACCTTGGGGCAGCCCCTCCTGTCTCAGGCCCAGAGGCCTAGGAGGAAAAAATGGTTTTCTGGGCCCAGGGCCTATCGGGGGAACCCACCCCCGATAGCCAACGTGGGTTTTTTTTCTATTTCCCTATGCATTGGCTGGTCTGAGAAATAAAGGGAAAGAGTACAAGAGAGAGAAATTTTAAAGCTGAGTGTCCGGGGGAGACATCACATGTTGGCAGGTTCCGTGATGTCCCCTGAGCTGTAAAATCAGCAAATTTTTATTAGCAATTTTCAAAAAGGGAGGGAGTGTACGAATAGGGTGTGTGTCACAGAGATCACATGCTTCACAAGGTAATAAAATATCACAAAGCAAATGGAGGCAGGGCGAGATCACAGGACTACAGGACGGGGTGAAATTAAAATTGTTAATGAAGTTTCAGGCACGCATTGTCATTGATAACATCTTATCAGGAGACAGGGTTTAAGAGCAGACTACTGGTCTGATCAAAATTTATTAGGCGGGAATTTCCTCATCCTAATAAGCCTGGGAGCGCTACAGGAGATTGGGGCTTATTACATCCCTTTGTCTTTGATAGTAAAAGACAGCTGCCCCTAAAGCGGCCATTTTAGAGGCCTACCCTCAGGGGTGCTTTCTCTTTCTCAGGGATGTTCTTTGCTGAGAAAAAGAATTCAGCGATATTTCTCCTATTTGCTTTTGAAAGAAGAGAAATATGGCTCTGTTCCATCCGGCTCACCGGCAGTCAGAGTTTAAGGTTATCTCCCTTGTTCCCTGAACATTGCTGTTATCCTGTTCTTTTTTCAAGGTGCCCAGATTTCATATTGTTCAAGCACACATGCTCTACAAACAGTTTGTGCAGTTAACGCAATCTTCACAGGGTCCTGAGGCAACATACATCCTCCTCAGCTTATGAAGATGATGGGATTAAGAGATTAAAGTAAAGACAAGCAGAGGAAATCACAAGGGTATTGATTGGGGAAGTCATAAGTGTCCCTGAAATCTTCACAGTTTATGTTCAGAGACTGCAGTAAAGACAGGTGTAAGAAATTATAAAAGTAATAATTTGGGGAACTAATAAATGTCCATGAAATCTTTACAATTTATGTTCTTCTGCCATGACTTCAGCCAGTCCCTCCATTTGGGGTCTCTGACTTTCTGCAACAAGGGCCCCTCTGCTCTGTGCAGCCTCAGGACATGATGCCCTGCATCCCAGCTGCTTCAGCTCTAGCTGTGGCTAAAAGGGGTCAAGATACAGCTCACACCATTGCTTCAGAGGGTGCAACTCCCAAGCCTTGGCAGCTTCCACATCGTGTTGAGCCTGTGGGTGCACAGAAGTCAACAATTGAGGTTTGGGAACCTCTGCCTAGATTTCAGAGGATGTATGGAAATGCCTGGATGTCTAGGCAGAAGTTTGCTGCAAGGGCCGAGCTCTCATGGAGAACCTCTGCTAGAGCAGTGTAGAAGGGAAATGTAGTGTAGGAGCCCCCACACAGTGTCTCCACTGGGGTAATGCTTAGTGGAGGTGTGAGAAGAGGGCCACTGTCCTCTAGACTTCAGCATGGTAGATCCACTGACAACTTGCAGCATGAGCCTGCAGAAGCCACAGACATTCAACACCAGCCTGTAAAAGCAGCCAGGAGAGGGGCTGTACCCTCAAAGCCACAGGGGCAGAGCTGCCCAAGGTCATGGGAGCTCACCTCTTGCATCAGCGTGACCTGGATGTGAGACATGGAGTCAAAAAAGATCATTCTGGAACTTTAAGGTTTAATGACTGCCTTATTGGATTTTGGAGTTGCAAGGGGCCTGTAGCCCCTTAGTTTTGGCCAATCTCTCCCATTTGGAATGGGTGTATTTACCCAATGCCTGTATCCTCCTTGTATCTAGGAAGTAACTAACTTGCTTTTGATTTTACAGGCTCATAGGCAGAAGGGACATGCTTTGTCTCAGAGATTTTGGGCTTGGACTTTTAGGTCAATGCTGGAATGAGTTAAAACTTTGGGGACTATTGGAAAGGTATGATTGTGTTTTGAAATGTGAGGACATGAGACTTGATAGGGGTTGTGGTGGAATGATATGATTTGGCTCTGTGTGCCCACCCAAAATCTCATCTTGGGTTGTAATCCCCATAATCCCCTTGTGTCAAGGGCTGGACCAGATGAAGGTAATCAAATCATGAGGGCAGTTTCCCCCATACTGTTCTCATGATAGTGAGTGAGTCTCATAAGATCTGATGGTTTTATAAACATCTGGCATTTACATTGCTTGCACTCACTCTGTCCTGCTGCCCTGTGAAGAAGGTGCCCACTTCTTCGCTTTCCTTTACAAATTATCCAGTCTTGGCCATTTCTTCACAGCAGTGTGAGAACAGACTAATACAATGACCAGGGGAGAAAGACAAAGTAGCATGGAGTATTTGAAGGTGTGTCATTAAACATAAGCACTCATGATTCAAAGAATGTGACATGTGTTTTGTCTCCCAGAAGCTACATTTGGTGAAGGAGACAGACACATGAAAAACAGGTGATGAGTCTCATGTGATGAGGCAGGAAGGATTGGGTACTAGATGACCCCAGTAGAGATAAAATGGGAGTACAGGAGAGAAAGTATTTTTTTTTTTATTCCTTAGAGAGCAGAATGCTAATAGATGGATCAAAGTTACAGGGGGCAGATTTTTACTCATTGTAAGAAAGGATTCTCTAATAATTTGTGATCCAGCATTAGAGGGCACACTTCTTGAAAATAACTGGGAGACTATCTTTGCTTTCCACTAATCAAAAAGATGCTGGATGCATTTATTAGAACCTGTACCAGGTGGGAGGTTGGATTCAGTGATCTCTAGCTTATCTTTAGCAACTCAAACTTTGTAAGACAATTTTTGATTGATCAAACAGCTTTCTTTCATTGGATTCATCCTATAGGAGGCCACAGGGTAGATTTCATGTTATTAAATGAAAACCATTGCCACTACCATCACAACAACAATAGAAAAATTAGAATATCTTATTGAAAAGGAAAGCCATTATTTCCATGGGCATTGCTATTCCCATTAAATAGTTCCTACTGTCTATGGGCAGAATGCATGATCCCAAACCAGGGTAAGAGATACAGAAAAAGTCCAAGAAAATGTAATTCCTGAGCAAATAGTGGACTCCATGACTTCTGAAAGGGGGGATGCTGGAATGCAGCTTGCATAGAAGGTGGCTGTGATAGGATTTACTCCAAAGTGCTAAGCTAAGATTTCCTTTGAGGCTGTTGCCTTTAAGCTGCATGACTCACAGGCAAAATTCACAAAACAAAAATATGATCACTGAGGATTATGCTGCCGTTGCTGGTAACATGCTGGCAATGATCGTAATAGGACTTGCCAAGCACACATTGACCCTCTGAGTCACATTGGTTCCCATGGAGATTAACACCATCAGCAGTGGGGGCAACAGCCCAGAAGTGCGATTGGTGTTAGACAGAGAAGAGAAAAATGGCAGTATGATCCTCTAGAAATGCAGCAATTGGAATGAAAAAAGAGCATGGGCTGGCGTAGCTCAGGAGAGAAAATGACTTGTAATGGCATAGCAACCTACTTCTCTAGCTCTTCCTGCAAATGGCTGGAGAAAAAGTGTGCTTCCCGGCAGATAGGCTACAATCTACTGTTACTTATCTGGCTATTTCCAGCAAGTTCTCTTCTTATCCTAGATAGTTTATCTCTTCAAAGGAGTCTGTCCAAGTTGAACTCACCATGGGCCAAGAGGTCCTGACTCTGGGACTACACATCTGATTAACATTTTGGGGCTTAGGGGTGGGAAGGGCACAGTTTACTTAGATATATATCTTGGTTTAAATTTTCTTTCTGGATACAAATATCTTTCACTTCTTTTAAAAAAAAAAACCCATTACTTCAATTTCACAATTTATGTAGTTATTTCATGTATTTTAATAGGGCAATTGGGTTTCTAATAATTATAATCTATTTTTCCTTTGGAAGTTGTCATGGGAGCATGTGCTGGACTGATGCCCCACTCTCTCTTGTCCTTGGCAGCCAGGTCTACTTGTACATTTTTATGCAGGCTGCAGCAGTCTTGTGTATAAGTTCATCCCTCTGTTGCTTGAATTTCCAGTCCTGTCCCATACAGAGAGGGGAAAAAGTCTGAAGACACACATATTTCCCAAATTCAATATCATGAGTAGCTGAATCATGCCCAGCTCAGATGAATCAGGGTATGTAAGGTGAGCTGTACTTTTTCTTGTCTCTTTTGTATCTGCAGTTGTGGAAAATGCCTGTTAGTTGCTGAATGATCAGATGTAAGAAGAATAACTGGTTCCTACCAAAATCAGATTAAATTGCCTCAAAAGTAACCAAGCTAAAATGACATGTCACCCCGGAAAAGAAGGAAAATAATGGCTTTCAAAGGAATGAGAAAGCACTTTTGGAGAAAATTAGAGTTAATAAGATATCTGAAGATGGAAAACATGCCATCATCCTTCCAAATGTTTGTTGTTGATGACTGTTCCATCTAGCGGGAGATGCCACTTGGCATAGAGAAAAATGCCCTGGGTTGTTCATAACCATGGTCTCACTTGTACCACTGACTGTTGGTGAGGTGTTGGGTACATGTTCCAAATTCACTGAGCCTCGGTTTACTCATCTGTGAAATAAGCACTTTTACACACACAGTCCCAGAGCACTGAACACTGTACCTGCAAGGGGGGACACTCAGTGTGAGGTAGAGAAGATGATGATGATGATGTTGAGGGTGACCACAATGATGATGGCAATGTGATGATGACACAACGAGCATCACATTAGTAAGGATTTTCTAGAGAAACAGAGCCAATAGAATGTCCGAAGATATGCAGTTGGCAAGCTGGAGACCGAAGAAGAGTCAATATTTCAGTTTGAGTCTGAAGGCAGGAAAAGACTGATGTCCCATCTCAAAGCAGTCAGGAAGAGGGAGTTTCCTCTTGTTCTTACTCAAGCAAGGGTGAGTCTCTGGGTCCTACTCAGTTTTTTGACCTATTGGACGAGGCCTGCCACATTTAGGAATGCAATCTGCTTCACTCAGTCTCTCTATTCAAACATTACTTTCATCCAGAAACCCTCTTATGGACACACTTAGAATAATGTTTGACCAAGTATCTGAGAATTTCATGGCCCAGTAAGTCAACACATACAATTAACTACCACAATTATGATCATCAAGGGATCTTGCTCTTTAGTTCCAAATTTGGTGATTCGAAAAAGTGTACTTTTTTTTGTAAAGCAGTTTTCAAAAACTTGCTTTTTATAAAGGTTCTGCCTTATAGGAAGCTCAGAGTTTTGTATTCTTTTGCTTGGGGAAGCAATTTGAAAACAGAATCTTATGCTTTCGGAACACGCTTTTCAAAATCCTGTTTTCTGACCTCTGTCTTAATGACACCCAATCTCACTGTGCTACATTGTGTACATCGGAGAAGCAGCCTAGCCTAGTGCCTAAGAGCTCAAGAACATTGTTATATTCTTGCTCTGCCACATACCAGCTTGTGCAATTTTGGGCAAGGTACTGAACCTCTCTGTTTCAGTTTACTCACCTGTAAAATGGGATGGAAATAGTACCTATCTTATAGGATTGCTGTGAGGATGACATATGTTAACACGTGTAAAGTACATAGACTAGCACCTACCTGGCACAGGGTACACACCCATTAACTATCAGATAATATATATCCTACTGAAAAATTAAAGATTTACAGTGGTACCACATTTCAATCCTTTTCATTTATAAATTAATCTGTTGTGAAACTTACCAAAGAATAGCTTTAATTGATGGTATTTTGTAGTTGTCAGCTCAGCTTCTGGATTTGTTCTCGAGTCTTCCTTGAAAAGCGTGTGTGTGTGTGTGTGTGTGTGTGTGTGTGTGTGTGTGTAAAAAGCCTCTGCTAATGAACGTTGATGCAGTGCATCTGCCCACCAGATGGCGCAGTGCTCCTGCCATTCCGAGGCTCAGCGACCCTGAGAGAGGCAGGGAATTTTGATCAGCGTCTGAAGAATCACCTCATCTCTTCCTGCAGAAGCACAGGGCACAAGATTTCACATTATGTCAAGTACATGTCTCTAGCTCTTGCTTGTGATTTTGTAGGAACTCGTAGACTATAACATTTTTTGCAAGATATTTGTGTTATAGCAAAATGATTTATAAATTAAATAAATTAAAATGGTCATATATATGTATGTATGTATATATACACACACAGACATAAACATGTACACAGGTCTAACATAGGTTTTCTCTCTGCAGCATCTCTTGCAAAAGCCCAGCTCATAGAGAGCAGGAGCCTTCTCAGACTGTATCAAATTACCTCAGGGATGGAGAGACTTACATGGCACTAAAAGAAATCAAATGGCAGAGCTCAGCTTTCTGGTAAGAGCAGGTCCTGGCTCCTTCCTTACATGAAGACCTGTCCAACACTGCTTGCTATCTCCTCCTGTGCCATCTGAAATCTGTGCCTCAAGCCGACCAGCAGCCTTCTAAATCTCTTTATTTTAAATTTGGCGCAACCTTCTTTCATCTGTGACTTTTGGAGTCTTCTGCTGCAATACCCCATGATCCAACTTCGAGTTGGGAGCCGTTTCACTGACTTACCAGCTCTCACCATAAAGAACCTTTTTTAGCCTCCAATGAGTCTGAACAACAGACCTTCTCCACACGGAAATGGTGAATTGATTGCACTGAAAACTATTTTGAAGTCAAGCAAGGCCAGCTTATGTCGCTCTCCTGCAGCAGAGAATGACTTTCACTTGCTCACTTTCACACTTGCAACTTTCCATTTTCCACAAACTGTCTCTGTGATCTGTTAGAAATATAAATTATATCATTTCACTCTTCTCCCCATAAAACTCTTCATAGATTGCACATTATTTATTCCTAGCATGTTTTGTACACTCATTTCAGAGTACTAATGGCATTTATAATACTATTACTCATTTATGTATTTTATATCTTCTCACCTACAGTGTAGGCTCTAAGAGTGGGAGCTTTGTTGCTCTTGTTCTCCATTGTATCCCTCTGAGCTAATGCAAAGTTAAATACAGGAGACATTCAATAAATAATTATGGAACAGCACTGTTCTTTCAGCTGCCTGTCACTTTTCATGATTTAGAGCCCCCAAAGTCCATATCCAAAGAAAATTACAAAGTGATGATAATGAAAAAAAAAGAATGATCATTTATTGAGCACATACTATACACCAGGCATTTCATGCACAATAACTCTATTTCTTGAATTTCCAAGTGTGCTATTATCATTTCAATTTTATAAATAAGAAAGTTAAGGTGAAGTAATTGACTGTAAGGTACATGGAGCTGGGATAAAACCCACATCTATTTGGTCTCAGAATTGTTACTTTTTCTATTATTCTAGGCTCTGTCTCTATCACACTCTCCTTACATTTCCCCCTGACTCTGAAGTTGTTATTAATGTTTACAACATGGGATATAGTGACATTAGATAAATGTAGCATATATCCGCATGTTTTCTATCTTGACTCTAGACACAGATATATCAGAAAAAAGCTCTTTTTAAAAAATTAGTAAAGCAACTATGTCACTCTCAAAAAATCTTTCAAACTCTACAATAGCTTGTAGGCTGGTCTAGTGGCAAGCCCCTGGGGTCCAGAAGGAAGTTTTGGGCAGTGTAAAGCTTCAGATATATCCCTGACATCGCCCTCGTTTCATCTGGGTTCTGGATATAGAGAAGATTGAATGTAAAACAAATCCAAATTTATTTATTTATTTATTTGTTTATTTTTTGAGACTGAGTTTCTCTCTTATTGCCCAGACTGGAGTGCAATGGTGAAACCTTGGCTCACTACAATCTTCGCCTCCCAAGTTCAAGCGATTCTTCTGCTTCAGCCTCCCAAGTAGCTGGGATTACAGGTGCCCACCACCACGCCTGGCTAATTTTTTTTTTTTTTTGTATTTTTTAGTAGAGACAGGGTTTCACCTGTTGTTGAAACCTGATCTCAAGGTTGGCCAGGCTGATCTCAAACTCCTGACCTCAGGTGATCCACTTGCTTTGGCCTCCCAAAGTGCTGGGATTACAGGCATGAGCCACTGCACCCGGCCAAATTGATGGTTTTTTTTTTTTTTTTCTTTTTCTTTCTTTCTTTTTTTCGAGATGGAGTCTCACTGTGTTGCTCAGGCTGGAGTGCAGTGGCATGGCCTCAGCTCACTGCAACCTCTGCCTCCCCAGTTCAAGCTGTTCTCTTGCCTCAGCCTCCCGAGTAGCTGGGACTACAGGCACGTGCCACCATGTCTGGCTAATTTTTGTATTTTTTTAGTACAGAAGGGGTTTCACCATGTTGGCCTGGCTGGTCTCAAACTCCTGACCTTGTGATTTGCCCACTTCAGCCTCCCGAAGTGCTGGGATTACAAGAGTGAGCCACAGCTCCTGTCCTGATGTTTTCTTAAGAAATGAGAGACACCAAGGCACAAGCATTCCTGTTTTGATGACCTGTTGGAAAGGTACAAGTGCCCCAAGTGGAGAGAGTGACTTTCCTCCTACAATCTCTACTAGTACTTCAATAATGCAAAATGCAGGGGGAGCAGCACAGTAGCTGAAGAGCAACTAGAGGCCAGGAGGAAATGCAAGGGAGACTGCCAACAGTGATGATGCCCAGCCTATGTGGCAGCACGCAATGAAAGTCTAGTGCCCAGCAAAGGTGGCAATACTGGGCAGATACAGAAGCTGCCAGCAGATCTGGCAGCTGTCTCTTCAGGATCCATGCCTAGCAGAAGGGACAGTGATATCTGGCAGATGCAAGAGGCATCTGACCAATGGGCTTTGTACATGTGCAATCTCTTGGTGTATGTTTCAGTGAGCTGATTTTCCATTTGGTCTCATGTACCTTTCTTTTATCTTTGCTGTGATTTCTTCGATTTATTTACATTTTTATATATAACTGCATTCATTCTTGCTGGTTGATTCAAATCTTTGGAAGTGGAGTGGAGTGAGTGAGTTTGGAGTGACAACCCCTCTGAGAGGCATGGAGATAGCCTTGGAGACCCAGAGGCAAAGATGGAGAGATTTTGTCAGGGCTGGGTTCTGTATTAACTGATGATGGCAGGATGCTTACTGAGGATGTAACACAATTTGCACTCACAGACTGGTTAAGCTTGTTTTAGGGCACACATAATACTTCTACCTTATCAGATAGTTGTGAGGACTGAATAAGACCACATACATGAAGTGTTTGCTCAGTGCCTGGCATACCATAGGTGATCAAAAGGGCTAATCTCCTTCCCCTTCCTTATTGTATTCTCTTGGAATTGTAGACTTCCTTAATGCATTGTACCATTGCAACATTCCTATCTAAAAGGTACTTTTAAGAAGGAGCACAATTATTTGAATAGCCCATTAAGAACACTAAAATAGAAATCCACCTGTATATTTTCTACACCAGAATAAACCGGAATAATACTAATGCAGAATCTTTGTGCCAGGCACTGTTCTGAGCTCTTTACATACATAAAGTACTTAATCCTATTAGGTGTGCACTTTTACTATCTTCGTTTTATAGATGAGGAATACATGTGCAAAAGGTTAGGTAACTTTTCCAAGGTCACACAGTTGGCAAGTGGCAGAGCTAGAATTCACATCCAGGCAGGGACAGACATGCATAACCCCTGTGTTTACTGCAGAGGTATGTTTACGTAATAAAGAAAATATTGACTGAATGCTTTCTACAAGGAAGATACTATGTGGCATGCTGCAAACTGCATTGCTAAGCCCCAGAGGGGCATCACTCACCATAGTCTAGTTAAATGCAGTGCACAGGCTGCACAGCTGTACACAGCAACTCTAGAGTACGCCAAGATGTGACCCTTTGCCTGAAGTAGGTCACTCTGTAAAGCTTCCATTATAGAGAGCAAAACATGTAGGAGCAGAGAGGACTGAAAGATTAATTTTGAGTCTTTTATCTATTTAAAAAGCACAGAGTTATGGGATAAGTTTGTAGGTAAATAGTTTCAGACTCATAGATTTCCCTTTATGGGTGTCAGCAGGAGACATGTCTCTAAGAGTTTAGTGCCTGGAAGCATTGCTTTCTTGGGAAACAGGTATTATTTTATTTTATGGAGAATGTGTCTCCTGTAATAGATTAAATAATACTTTTTGGATGCATAGAAACTCAGAACCACATTAAGATTCCTATTTTTATAACTATGTGCAATCTCTTCGCATATGTTTCAGTGAGCTGATTTTCCATTTGGTCTCACGTACCTTTCTTTTATCTTTGCTGCGATTTCTTTGACCTATTTACATTTTTATATATAACTGCATTCATTCTTGCTGGTTGATTCAAATCCTTGAAAGTGGAGTGGAGTGAGTGAGTTTGGAGTTACATCCCCTCCGAGAGGTATCAGGTAGGCTCTTGTGTACAGAATGACCAGGTACAACAAATTGTGCACCAGTCAGTGTTTGATGTACATGTTTCCTGGCTATTTTGGAAGGAAGAATATTTTTTCTGCTCTTTGTAGGGAAAGTGTTATTGTTCTTGTGGTTGATTGATTGGTTGTATGACGACAATCCAGCTGTAAAGACCATCACTTTGACACATTTAATATTACTTTTGGTCCACTGAGGGCTGGCTTGGTTTTGAAAACAAAGAGCTGAAAGGGAAAGTCTACTTTTGATAGGGCAGCCATGGAAGTTTTTTACAACAAGAAAGCAGGTGGTACTATTGGAGTAAAGATCAAGACAGCAGCATACAATTCCCCCAGGTCTAGTCTGTTCTCTTTATGTGCCATGAGATACCACATTTAACATCTGCCAGGCTTGGGACTTGGTATCTATTTCCACTGGAGAGGAAAGAAAAATACAGAAAAATGTTCCAGGAGATTTCCATTTTGCTTAGTCTTTATTACAACCTCAAAAGATAATCATTTCTAAGATTTTAGTCAATAATAGAGATGGCAAAGCTTCGGTGAGATTAAGGAAGGTGCCCAAGGTCACAGAAAAGTTGGAATTAGAAATCGGATAGGTATGACCTCAAACAGGATCAGCAAACTCCTATTAACACGCAGTATAGTACTTGCCTTATAGCAAAACAAAATCATTTTCCACAATATCTTTGCTTATTGAAGCTATGAACAAAGAGGGGAATCACAGTACTTTTCGGGAGAAAAGTAGTCCTGTAGTTCTGTCTGCTGGTGAAATTCGTGTACAAAAATACATCAAATCTCCTTGAATCCTGAACTGCTTGTCAGTCTCCAAAGGGTCTTTGAGGTGGCTTGTATATTGATTGACTGAAGTTGCACGTATGGTATGTTGTTGTCAAAAGGCAAGGTACCAACAGGCCACAGCTGCCATTAGTGCTGCCAGAGGATAGCCTACTCAGACAAGGAAAATAATCCATTGCTTGTTGCAGAGGAAAATGCCTTTGTTCTGTGCTGCCTTCTTCTGACTGGGTTAGGAAGCTATCAGTCCAGAAGATAATATAACGTGACTTTGTTTTTCTGATTTGGTGTTATTATTTCAGTCATTTAGGGCATTGTACATTTAAAAAAATCCACAGTGTTCAAAAAGTATATAGTTTTATTTTCTAAAGATGAATCACAGATACTGCTATTCCTCTGAGAAAGCAGAGGGCTTAACTGCTATCATTGACCTTGGCCTTTCAGAATCCTCTGTGGCCATTGTGGAGAAAAGAGAGCCAGCATCATCTGTTCTAGATTAGAATAGTGTCTGCAAGTCTTAGAGGGCACCTTGATGCTTTGGCAGTCTCAATTCGCCACACGGGGTGAGAAAAACCTCTGTATGTCATGGGGACAGGGACTAGATAAACAATGCAAACAGTGTGTTTACAGATATGCAAATAAGCATGCAAATTAGACTCCTATCGGCTTCATTTAGAATGTAATTTAAAATTAATTAAAAATTAAGAGGTAAATTAGACGCTAACATTCAACACCATATGGGAAAATATACATATTTATCAGAATGGCATATATGTATACTGCACGGGTGGGAGCTAATTGTGATGTGTGCAAAACTCCTCCATTTTGATATTGCATAAAATCAATGTGGGGAAGCCCAATATGTTGCAAGAATTATTTTTGTAGTACTCTATGAATTAAAATTCACTCTAATTTAAGGATTAAATGAATATATTTTCTGTATATTAAATTCTCTGCAAACTTACACTAGCAGACATAGAGTTTCACAATTGGAAAGTGAAATGATAAATCAGGTACAGTTTACCTCCATATGCTATAAAATATTTGTGAAACTCATTTTTCTCAAATGGGGTCATTGAGCACATTCACCCTGGCAGGCCTTTTGCATATTGTTAATATGCGATCTATACTTGGAAAGTAATGATTTCCCTCTCTCAGCCACTGAGGAGTTCTGGGTGATTAATGAGTTAATGGCTGCATCCACACAAGGCCAAAACAACTCATTGAAAAGTGAAAAATTCAATCACTCTTCTGACTGTTTTGTCTACAAAGCAACCAAACTACCTCTGTGATTGATTTTCTTTACACTGAATTGATTGCTATTTTTTGGCAACTTTGTTGAATTAACCAATTGTTTGATCCAACCAGAGTGCAGACCTTCTGTGAAGGTAGCAAAACATTTTCATACTAACCTTTCTCCCATCCCTGAAGATACACATTAGCAAGTAATCAACATATATATGCAGTACCTGTGTAAGAAAATTAGAATTATTCCATACTTTCACTATCTTGTATAAAATATTTAATTTTATTCAGATGGACATAGTTCTTTTAAAATAATGACAAGTAATGCGAAGGATCTTTTCTCATTTGATTTCAAAATCTTCAGAGACAGGCTCTGAAATAAACCCAAATAAAGTGACCACAGAGTAGGCATATTATAGAGACAAAGGAAAACCAGCAACAATAATGAGACAAAAATAAAACCAAACACCTGAAAAGACTGAAAGAGGTTTCAGAAAACAATGCAATGAATGAGCAAATTAGGAATTTTGAAACACATTCTGAGAGCTAGAATGGCCAGTGTTAAAATTAGGAAATAGGTGTGGGAAGTAAATAAAAGATTTAAGAAAAAATGTGTGTTCTTGGCTGATATATAGATGTACATACTGCCCTAATATAATTGAACACTCTGGACAAAAGTAGCTTCTTGTGTTCATTTACCTCTGTTAAATGTGATTGCTTTATTTTTAATAATGCTGGCACACTCTGGCTAATGTGATGAAAAATATTATTATTTAAAATGTTGGAGTGGAGAGCAGGTTAAAGCACACCTGTTAAAGAGCCAATTAAAATTTGGAAAGGAAAGAAAGCAACCTGTATTGTTAGAAGCTTTGCTTTTAATTCATCCTAATTTGGTGGTACAGCAGGTGTAGAAAGAGGAGAGGAAAGTTCTCACTACTGTTTGCCTCAATTGAAAACAAAGAGTCGTGTTTAAAAAGGATAGAAATTTATTGAAACAAATGGTATTAGAGTAGAAATGAGTTCTGCCATCACTTACTTCAAACCTTCTTAATTTATAGATGAGTCTTCTGAGGTTCGGAAGAGTGAGATGACACCTTCAAGGTCACGTGGCTTATTTGTGTTGGAGTCAGAGGTTTCCAGATTTCTTGACTTTTAGTCCAAGGAGCAGTCCCTGTGCACGTGTCAGAGATGAACAAGCCAGGTAAAAATTTTAAAGCTGAGAGAAAAAAGTATGAATTCATTTCAAGAATTGCATTTGAATAGAGACTGCAGTAGCCAGAGGTTCTGATACTAAGACCTAAGAAAGTTGAGGCCAGGTGGGAGTCCCCTTTTTGAGTTGCAAAATTGTGTATAAAAGGGGCTCCCAGGTTCCAGGAGAGCAGATGGTCCTGGAGAAGGTCTTCCTGGCTGGTGTGAGAAGTGACACAGAGGAATAAAGTGGGGAAGGATGAGATGAGCTTCTGAGTTTGGAAACTGCATTGATGTTGAAGATGGTCTCAAAGTTGTGTAAGCAAATTTCCATTTTTTTGAGAAAAAAGAATTATAGTAGAGGAATTTTTAAAAAGCTAGCGCTACAAGTACTATAGTGCTGAGGGTAAAGGTGAAGGCAGAGAAGAATTCAGCTCAGGTGAAGCCAGGTGATGTGGGAAACCACAGACTGGGAATGGTTATGGTTGAATTTGTGATAGACAGAAGAGGAAAGGTCAGATGTGCATTTGACTAAATGCCTTTTGACAAAGCATCCGTATAACTCTGATGCTTCTCTTAGGAAAATTGACAGCTTGTCACTAGGCATTGAAATTCCATTGTGGCATGATGCATTCATATTCAGGAGACACAACAGAGGTGTTTGCCTACCATCAGCCTGAACCAATGGCAAATAAAACAAGGCAGGCATAGTTTTATTTAAAAGGAAGAGCTGCTTTTAATTAGAGAATTGAAAGAATAATATTTTTCATCAGAGAATTTTCACAAGATCACAACGTGGCTTATATATTGACAGGATAAAGAATCATTTAGTAAAGACACAGTCAGCTGGGGAGGGGGCTAAAGATGGGTGCTGGTTTAGCACTTCAGTTGAGCTTTCTGTTCCAAAAAAGAGTGGGAAGACGTAGGACAGAAGAGAGAAAGAAGTGAGGTGGTCAGTGTGTATTTTTCCTGTTCTGTTTTTTGCCTGAGGGTAGGGAGTAGGAAGACATATAAGATATCCTGTGAAGATAATGGGTTTTTGTTTTGAGATTCTGGGAGGGGCCAACACTAACCATCATGGGATAGGCCCACATAGTTAAGAAGGGAGAGCAGTTGGTTGGAGAAGAAGAGAATCTAACTGGCACACTGAGGGTCTCTGGTTTCCTCTTAATGGGGATGCCTAGTCAAAAACCAACAGGTCTGATGTTGCAGCTGCGGGACACCTAAGCCCCCTTCCCCCTCCCCCCCCACACTCACTGCCATCATCGTGAGAGAAGCAGGGTAAGAGGAAGGCTGTTCGAAAGAGCATTTTATTCAAGAGAGACTGGGTATTCCCTAAAGCGGCTGTTTAAATTATTGGATCAAGCTAAAGTTAAACCAGGTTAGACATTTAGTTAATTTATTTTTCTCTAACCAGCAGGTGGAAGTTCACAGAAAGACAAGATTATAGACAAAATAAAGGCAGTACATTTTCTCTGATAAAAAGTCTCTTAACATTTTCATATCCTGTTGGTTTTCCAGGAAACATAGAAATACTCTGTAAGAAATAATCTCAAAATTGATGTGATGGATTAAAGATGAAAAAACATGCCTTGGAATACCTAATGGGAACATTAGTCTATGTCTACACCCAGATCAATGTGACTGAATATAGCTTTCTTCAAAAAGCAGTTGAATTTAACAAGGCAATTATTTTATTGCTCAATAAGACTTAATATTTGGATTGATTGAGTTTCCTTTGCTTTTTATTTTGGAGTCTATGTTCATAACCTCAATACAAGAGTGGAAATTTTCACACAGAAACAATAGTAATCTGAAAAAGAGCCAGATACAAGACATTATTTTATTTGGAAATATTCAAGGGAGTGTTTAAGCAAGGGATGTCTTGTGATAGAGACGAGTACAGTCTAACTTGACAAATGTTGACAGTGCCCCATTAAGTGTGGGCCCTTGATAGGCACTGAGAGCCAGAGGCCATGAGGGATGGAGGGGAGCACCCTGAGGAAACAGAAGTCATGGAGAATAATTCTGATTGAGGAAGTCAGGAGGCCTTCACAGAGGAGGAGACCTTTGAGCTGGGCCTTAAAGAAAGACTATGATTTACATAGGGGGAGATTTTTCACAGGAAGGGCATTTGAGCTGAAGAAATATGGACAAAGGAATATAAATGAATCAGTGCCCTTTGGGCTTATAGTCAGCCCAACAGTCTGATGTACCTGGAGTGTAGGATGGGTATAAGGTGGGGTAGGGGAGGGGTGGTCAGGAAATAAAATTAGAAAGAATGGTTGGGGCTGAGGAATAGAGGGACTCAAATGGCTTGTCATTTAAAAACAACTCGTTGGCTGGGCGTGGTGTCTCATGCCTGTAATACCAGCACTTTGGGAGGCTGAGGAGGGTGGATCAGGAGGTCAGGGGTTTGAGACCAGGCTGACCAACATGATGAAACCTCATCTCTACTAAAAATACAAAAATTAGCCGGACGTGATGTCATGCACCTGTAATCCCAGCTACTCAGGAGGCTGAGGCAAGACAATCACTTGAATCCGGGCGGCGGATGTTGCAGTGAGCTGAGATCATGCCATTGCACTCCAGCCTCGGTAACAGAGCAAGACTCCGTCTCAGAAAACAAAACAAAACAAAATAAAAAACTCTTTGTCCGGGGGGATTTAGAAAGAAGGCCAGCACAACCCACTTCATCTGACACTGCCTGGACTTGGGAGATGCTGGTATCTCTGTGACTGGGGCCAAATGCAAAGATTCAGAGCCTGTGATTCTTGTTCTGGGGCCTGCAGTGTAGAATAAGTAGCCCCAGGTTTGTGTTGCTTGTGTGACTGTTTTGATGGGATCCATTGCCTTGGACTGACTGGATCTCCTATGCGTTATCAAATTTGCCCAGGAGACACCTGTGAGTTGCCACTCAGGGACCATGGACAGCAGCCACTGGCTGGCGGATCAAAGGAAACAGAGGAAGACTCAGTAAAGAGAAATGCAGTCACCAACACGCCCTCCAATGCCCATATTGGATAGAGGTGGCAAAGCCTCAAAATAACCATAAACCCTGTTTTATGCATGAGGTTCACAAAAAGCAACAAACTCTTGCGGGTATATTGCAAAATCTCTCTGAGGGCGGGTGTGTTTAATTTGTTATTTGAGTGTAGCACCTGTGTTGGTTCATTCTTACACAAATTCCTGAGGTAATTAGTTTCACAGAATATTGCCAGGTTGGCACATCTCCCCTGCTCCCATCACTTTTGGGAATATTGGAACTAGAAGACAGGTATTCTTATCGCAGAGTTATATTAATAAATTTAATTAACATAAAACAACATTAATTCAGCGGCTGGTACCTGAGGCTGGAGAGCTCCCCCTTCTTCCACACCACCAAATTGCTGATCTTGTGAGGGTCTGCCAGCTAGCAGTTTTTTTAAAGTCAGAGTTATTGAGGTATAATTTACATCTAATAAAATTTCCTTGTTTAGGAGTACAGTTCCAAGAATGTTGACAAATATATAGAGTTGTGTGATCACCACAGTAAGGACAAAGACTATTTTCATTATCCAAAAAGCCCCTCATGCTCTTTTACAGTCAATCCCCTCCACTCCCGTCAGCTCCTGGAAGCCACTGATTCCTGTCAGCATAGTTTTGCCTTTTCCTTAATGTCATATGAATGAAAGCATGCCATATGCAGTCTTTTGATTGTGGTTTCTTCCACTAGGCATAATCTGCTTTTTGGATTCATTCATGTTGTGGAATGGATCATTTTGTTTCTTTTTATTGTTAAGTAGTTTCCCATTGTACAGCATAATGTGCTTGGGTTTGTTTATTCACTTGCCATTTGACAAATTTTTGGCTTGTTTCCAGTATCTGGTGATTAGGATTAAAGTTGCTCTAAAAATTCACCTACAGGCTTTTATGTGTACATATGTGTCAAATTCTCTTGATGACCTAGAAGTCAGTCATACGAAAAAGGGTATGCTTACAGCCAACAGACACATGAAAAAATGCTCATCATCACTGGCCATCAGAGAAATGCAAATCAAAACCACAATGAGATACCATCTCACACCAGTTAGAATGGCGATCATTAAAAAGTCAGGAAACAACAGGTGCTGGAGAGGATGTGGAGAAATAGGAACACTTTTACACTGTTGGTGGGATTGTAAACTAGTTCAACCATTATGGAAAACAGTATGGCGATTCCTCAAGGATCTAGAACTAGATGTACCATATGACCCAGCCATCCCATTACTGGGTATATACCCAAAGGATTATAAATCATGCTGCTATAAAGACACATGCACACGTATGTTTATTGCAGCACTATTCACAATAGCAAAGACTTGGAATCAACCCAAATGTCCATCAGTGACAGATTGGATTAAGAAAATGTGGCACATATACACCATGGAATACTATGCAGCCATAAAAAAGGATGAGTTTGAGTCCTTTGTAGGGACTTGGATGCAGCTGGAATCCATCATTCTTAGCAAACTATCGCAAGAACAGAAAACCAAACACCGCATGTTCTCACTCATAGGTGGGAACTGAACAATGAGATCACTCGGACTCAGGAAGGGGAACATCACACACCGGGGCCTATCATGGGGAGGGGGGAGGGGGGAGGGATTGCATTGGGAGTTATACCTGATGTAAATGACGAGTTGATGGGTGCAGCACAGCAACATGGCACAAGTATACATATGTAACAAAACTGCACGTTATGCACATGTACCCTACAACTTAAAGTATAATAATAATAAATAAATTAAAAAAAAAAAAAAAAAAAAAAAAAAAAAAAAAAAAAAGAAAAAGGGTATGCTTAATTTAATAAGAACTTTCCAGTTCTTTCTGAAAGCGGCTGCACCACTTTGTACTTGTACTAGCAATGTATAAGAGTTCCACTTGTTCCTCATTTTCACCATTGCTTTTTATTTTCAACATTTTTTGTTTGAGACAGAGTCTTGCTCTGTCACCCATGCTGGACTGCTGTGGGCCATTTCAGCTCACTGCAAGCTCCGCCTCCCAGGTTCACAACATTCTTCTGCCTCAGCCTCCTGAGTAGCTGGGACTACAAGCACCCACCACCACGCCTGGCTAATTTTTTGTATTTTTAGTAGAGATGGGGTTTCACTGTGTTAGCCAGGATGGTCTCGATCTTCTGACCTCGTGATCAGACTCCCAAAGTGCTAGGATTATAGGCGTGAGCCACCGTGCCTGGCCTCAACATTTTTTATGTTATCCATGCTAACAGGTGTATAGTGGAATCTCATTGTGGATTTAATTTGTATTTCCCTAATGAGAAATGATGTTGGGCATATTTTCATGTGCTTATTTGGCATTCACATTTTTTCTATGGTGAGACATCTGTGGCACTGGTGAAAAAATAGGCATGTAGATTAATGGAACAGAAGAGAGTCCAGAAATAGTCTACTCATATATGGACAATTGATTTCCTACAAGGTACCATAGTAATTCAATAAAGAAAGGATAGTTTTCTCAACAAGTGTTGTGGAGAGCATTGGACATTGGTCTAAAAGAATGAACCCAGACCTATACCTAACACCATATACAACAAATTAACCCAAAATGTTTTATAGACCAAAAGGTAAAACCTAAAACTGTAAAAATTTGAGAAGAAAACCCAAGAGAACATGTTTGTAATGGTGGGTTAAACAAAGCATTCGTAGATAGGACGTAAGCAGCATGGACCCTAAACAAGAAAAATTGGTGAATTAGACTTCCACAAACTTAGGAACTCTGACACTTTGAAAGACACTGTCAAGAAAATGAAAAGACAAACCAGACTGGGAAAATATATTTGTGAAATACATATCTTACCAGGACTTACATGTAGAATACATATAGCACTCTCAAAAGTCAATAAGAGGATGGGAGTGGTGACTCACACCTGTAATCCCAGCACTTTGGGAGGCCGAGGTGGGCGGATCATGAGGTTAAGAGATCGAGACCAATCTGGGTAACACAGTAAAACCCTGTCTATACTAAAAATACAAAAAATTAGCCAGGCGTGGTGGCGGGTGCCCGTAGTCCCAGCTACTTGGGAGGCTGAGGCAGGACAATCACTTGAACCCAGGAGGCGGAGGTTGCAGTGAGCTGAGATTGCACCACTGCACTCCAGTCTGGGGATAGAGCGAGACTCCATCTTAAAAAAAAAAAAAAAAAAAGGAAAAAACAACCGGGTAAAAAATGGTCAATAGATTTGAACAGATCCTTCACCAACTAGCTTTTGAGGTTGAATGTGTGACTTTTTTTTCAAGCTTCCTGAGCATTGGTGCTGATGATCTTGAGCTGGATGTGTTCATTCTTACCTACTCTCTGCTCTTGCAGACCCTGTGCGTTGTCGCTGTCCACCTCTGCGTGCTGGCCCCGCCTCCTGCGTGTCCCCAGCAAAGCACCTCTGTGCCTCCAAACACCAACTTTCCTAGACTACGTAACACCTCATCTTCACACAGACCACCCTCTTTCTCTCTCCTTCCTCCTTCTACCTTTTTTTTCCCTAACAGAAAGAGTATCAGTTTCGGTTCTGACAGCTTTGTCCTACTACATAAGAAAATCTTTTTTATACTGTGAAATTTTTAGTATAGTCAGGGAAATGTGGGGTCCAGCTTCAGTGTGGGGTGAGTTGAGTGTCATGTACTCTGTAAGAGAGTAAACCTCTTCTAAAGTGTTCCCTTATTTGGTTAGATCCAGAACCGACGGGGCTAGAACAGCAACTCTAACACCCAATGTTTCTGATTACTATACTTTCGGGGTTTATTTTTCTGTTGTGTCTCCAAGAGAAGAGTAAAGAGAAGAACTGAGAAAGAGTTGTGAGAGGCTTCACGCTGACACTCTGAGTGGCACAATGCTCAGCTTGTGGTTCACAGTGGGCTCCATCTTGGTGAAGGCACCTCCAGAACTGGGTGGGACCGTTCTTGTGGTCCTCCTGCAGCCGGCCGGTGCAGGGAAGCAAGAGAGGTCTGCTGGGCCCCAGGAGCAAGCTGCTGTCGAATATTTCCTGCTGCCATCTGCCTTTCTAAGGGCAGGAGAATGTTGGTTTTACACAGCTGGCAGATCTGACTCATAAAAATCACTTGACCTGGTATCTTAATTGCCCAGAATCCAGGTTGCTGCCTCAATTTTTTTTTTTTTTCCTAAGATGGGATTTTGCTCTTGTTGCCCAGGCTGGAATGCAATGGCCAATGTCGTCCCACTGCAACCTCTGCCTCCCAGGTTCAAGTGATTCTCCTGCTTTAGCCTCTTGAGTAGCTGGGATTACAGGTGCCCACCACCACACCTGGCTAATACTTGTACTTTTAGTAGAGACAGGGTTTAGCCATGTTGGCCAGGTTGGTCTTAAACTCCTGACCTCAGGTGATCAACCCGCCTCAGCTCCCAGAGTGCTGGGATTACAGGCGTGAGCCACTGTGCCCAGCCGCTGCCTCAATTTTTTTGTAAAGCAGAACTAGTCTGGAGCTGTAATTCTCCTTCCTGGCAACTCCTCAGAGCAAAAGCCAAGAAAACAGCCTTAGGGTCGACTGAACCGTATTATGGGCTGGCAGATTAAAATAAGAAAACTTGGCTTTTTAAAAATAAGTATTTCACACACATTAGAGATGAGTGTGAGGGAGAGAAGGGCGTTGTGTGGGGCCCAGGTAAGGAAACAGACTTCAAAAGGACAACTTCTAAATCATCCTTCTGTAGCTCATGAGCTTATCCATTGATAGTGGCTTATTGCAGTTATGGATTTTCCTCCTCCCCAATTAGAAATGCCCCAAAGATTCTGCTGGCTTGTCACTGACTGCAGCTCATTGTAAGGGCTCTTTGTTCTACGTTTAATTGTGATTGCTTTTAGCACTGAATTTCAGATGGAGTCTGTGTGTGTGTCTGTGTGTGTGTGTGTAAAAAGCTTTCATCTGAGAGCTTTATTTCTAGGGAACTTTGTGATTAAGCCCTGAGCTGTAAGATTTTAAACCCTTTTAGTAGAGGATCTTTCTTAAAAAATAAAAGCTTGTCTTCTGCTAACAATCACATTTCTGTTATCTGTTGAGTAAGAAAATGCAAAAAGATTCCATGACTTCAGTATGTCAAATTAAAGAGAATCACACCAGCAATTAGAAGTGTGAGGCAGGACTGTAGACCCTTTCACCCTAACTCCAAGGACCCTCAAATGGGGTGAGCCCGCAGGTTGTAGAAAACGGATGGGCTGGCGTGACATTCTTATTTTATTTTATTCTTTTCTTTGCTCCATTTATTTCTTTTGGAGCACTTATACTGCTGGCTGAGAGTACAAAATGAAGGTCATGGATCATAGCATGTCGTGGCTGGAAGGAATCTCAGGCATCCTTTAGCCAAGGCACCTCATTTTACGGATGAAGAAATTGAGTCCAACAGCGGGCAAGTACCTTGCCCAATTTCAGGCAGCAAATCTTGTGATGGAGCCAGGAGTGTTCTTACGCCTCTCAACTGCCACTTTTTTATTTTTTCTTCTTTAGCTGTGTGGAGAATGGCTGCTTGTCTCCCTCGTCTGAAAATGCACTGGATTCAGCTAACAGTTTGTAACAGCCTAATGCACCTATTCACAGATTCTTGTAGTGTTAGAAATCTTGTTTCTCAAGTTCAGTTTATTTAAAGTCATATTTCAAAGGCTTTGTTTATGTGAGGGGGCAGCTTAAACAAGACTCTCTCCTGATTCGTTGCTTCTTTCCTAATGTACTGGTGCCTGGAAGAATATTGCTCAAGGACAAGACCTTAGGCAGCGTCCACCTGAAAGCAGATGTGGCTTTTCATTCCTGATCTTTCATCCAAGGTCTGCCTCCAGAGTGCAACTTGCTGCCTTCCGAAGCAGCAGTTGTCATTCCCAGAGCACCCTGACGAGGGCAGCCTTTACTTTCTTGTGTTTTATTGTTGCTGGAAAAAGCTCTGGTCTTTACCTGGAATGGAATGGGCTTGTTTGTCACCTAAGTGCAAATGTCATTTTAGCACTTCGCTGGTCACAACACCCTTTCTGGCCTTTATAGAAAATGACATATTCCTGTGTTCTTTGTCTCCAACACATGCTTCAGAAAGGCCTGGTCAGTTATTATGCTTTAAAAGGTTGGAGAGAAAATGCAGAGACCTGTAGGCCAAATACCAGGGAGCACAGAGAACACAAATAGGCTGTGGTGTCACCTAGGTCTCCTGGAAAGTAGAGAAAAGAAAAGATTGGCTCTGTGTCCTGTTGCTATTAGCAAGCTTTCCACTGTCATTTCTCTTTCTGGGGTCAGAAGGATATGAAAACAAGATGGGGCACTCCCACAGCCACTGGCTTCCTTGCTTTCATCGCTCTCACTTCCCTTTCCCTGCTGCCCCCAGTCTCTCCTCCCCCTGACCTCTTGTCAACCTGGGTTGTGTGGCCCTAGCACTTAGGTCTCTTTATCAGTCCCTTGAGCTGTTCTTGGCATGGGTGCAGCAGCAGAGAGGTGCTGCTGAAAGCGCGCCGAAATTACTAGCAACAGCAGGTGCCAGGGAGGCATCGATCCGGCAGCATGTGACAACTTAGGAACGGAAGGTTAGAGCAATTTTATGGCCTATTACAACGTTGCCTTCTCACAAGGCAAAACCTATGACAAGCGGCTCCATCCTACTTGGGTCTCTGAGACACTGAAACTTGCTTTTAATTACAATAATTACTGCTCCCAGCCAGGCCTGGCCCACGGTGGCCAGAAATACAGGAACATTCTTCATTAGTTGGTTTTCCCTCTTGGCATTTCCCCTTGTTCTCATCCTACAAGACTTCCATCCAACATCATACTTGGATAATACTGTTACTAAATAAACACCGACACAGCACATCACAAGCCAAGCATGCCCTATGTGCTGTACTCATGTTACTTTATTCAATTCTCACCTCTCAACACTCCTTTGAGGGAGGTAATATTATAAGCCTTGTTTTTTAAGATCAAGAAACTGAGACACAGAGAGGTTAAACACTTTGCTCCTGGTCATGTAACTAGTGATTGGCAGAGCTGGACTGAGCTTGGAACCCAGGAAGTTTGGCTCTCCTCCCTGTCTCTAAGCACCATGTTCTGTTATCCCCATAGTCAGCCGCAAACTCCCTTTCTATGAGCAGAGAGGAAAGTTTACCTTTAAGAAAGTATAAGAATGTTGTGCTGCCTTAGTTTCTCCAAGATGTTCTGTCTTGAGAGGGAAAATGGATTAAATGCAACAGATGGCAGTAAGCATTGGCATTATTAGCCTCCCCTTCCAGCAGGACCACCCCGATTTGCTAGCTGTGTGCCATTGACTTGTGTGCCGTCAGTCACCATGCACATTGTGTTATTGGTTCCTCATCAGAAACAAAACTGCCCATCCTCATCTGCCTGTGGGGACTACTGAAATGCTTCCAAGAACAAAGACCTTACCTTCAAATCAATTTATTAAACAAATACTGATGGTGTGTCTACTACATGCCAGCACTAGACTTGGTTCTGGGGATATGGATATTCATAAGGCATGGTTTTGCCATCTGGCACCACATAGTTTGGAGCAGGAGACAGATAAGTAAGGAGTGAGGAGTAAGATGACCAGGAGTTTGTCTCTTTGCACCCCAAGGCCGGGTTCAAGGAGATGGATGCAAAGTTCTCGCAAGTTGGATGTGACCCAGAATCTTAGTAAACAGAACTGTAAGTTGTGGACTAGAGAAATTACCATATATGCCAAGGAAACTGTCCTGAGATGTACTAAACTATACTTCATTATAAACTCCCAACAGCAAGGAGAGGAAGTTATGACCCATATATGAACTGGCTGGACAAAGCTTTAATTTCAAAAGCATTTTCCACTGCTCCTTTATCCATACCACTGGCAAACATTTCCATGGAACATGTCTGCTATGCTTAAGTTTCATCAGGTTAACCTTGTAAATACAAATCTGTCCCTTGGTTTGGAATCCTGACATTTTGAGGAATATGCCTCTTATTTTCCCATCATAGCTCACATATGCCACCAAGAAAGAAGAGAAGAAAGAAGATGACATTGGATGTAAACATGGAGGTGAAAGTTATGATGATGGAAGAGAAGCAGAAGCCATGAGAGCTAAAATTCCAGAAAAGAGGAGCAGAGCAGGCAGGGCTGGCTGAGACTGTGACGGGAAACACTCCAGGGTGCCGTGTCTGCCCTTGCTGCTGCCTAAATACATATTGTTCTACCGTTTACACTGAAGCCTATCAGGAATGAGCTATTATTATGTCCACTTCATAGATGAGCAAACTGAAGCACACAGTGGATGACTTTTCTTACGGAACATAATAAGAAAGTGGTGGAACTAGGATTCAAACCTGGAAATCTGTTTTCAGATCCTGGGCTAATAGCCACCCAGCACCACATTGCCTCTGCAAGTAAAGATGAGCTTTACAAGCTGCATATTATGACAGTGACAGCAGTGAGATAAGCACAGGTAAACACGAGGATGCTTGGCTGAAAATCAACTGAAATCATGAAATGGTCATGCTCTGTAGGGCTGGCTTCGTTTTTCTATCTGGGCAGTGGCTGTGATTTAGCCTGCCCTTGGAAGGTTCAGCTTCAAATTCAACTGAGTGCCACAGATGGCCAACTGTTTGGGTGGCAGGCAGGAGGCTTGGATCCTGGTGAATGGGACTTGGCTGTGACCAGGTCCACTGGCTATGAGCATGTCAGCCGAGGATTACTCCCTCTTTTCAGGCCAGAGGAGTCCACTGACAAAAAGTCCTCATGCACAAATCCTGCCAGGGCTCTCTGTCCAGGCAGGAAATGGAATTCAGTCCAGAGTTTCATGGTGCTGACTGAGGAGGGAGGGCTCTAGGGGAACCACAGGCTGATCAACACAGGAGAGGGAGGGGATATTTTCTTTGTAAGTGATTCAGTGAAGCTTGTCCTGACTTCTACTCCATTCCACACTCCCCAGAGTATCTTTCCTCTATGGTATAATAAGGCGCTACAGTCATTTAGATGTCTTCCTCCTCCAACTGCCTGTGATTCTAAAGTAGCAGACTGTACTTTCTTCACCTTAACATTTCTGGAGCCTGGGATGGTGTCTATCTAATCGCAGGGATTCGAAAGTACCAATTACATGAGTGGACAATTAAGGGATACATTTCTCTGTTAGTCCAAGAAGTGACATGTACAGCAAAACACCACTGTGTATTATGCAGATGAACTTTGTATTTTTTAGCAAACATTCTGCCTGGGTTCTTAGAGAGGAGAGAAGTAGGTGTGAGAAGAAGTGTAGACTGTTATACATGCAGCATGCATCCTACACGTGCACGTGCGCGCACACACACAGACACACACAATTGTATTCATAATGTTTATTCCTATGCTGTTTTGGAATCTGGGAGGGAGAATGTCACATCAGGTGATTGTGCTTTTGAATGTTCTCCAATTCAAGAAGGCTGCCATGCTTACAGTTTGCATAATACCTTGTTCATTAAGACCCATAAATTAGCACTGTTTTAATTGATTCCCTAGAGGCAGTAAATAAAATGACACAAACTGACATGAAAGGGGGAGAAATAACACTAAGTAAGTGTCTGTCTTCTTGCCCTTAATGCCTGCTTTCTCCCTCCCTATATTGTGTGAGGTCTGACAACGCTCGACTTCATGCACTCCTTGGCCTGGCCTTCATTCGTTGAAGAAAGGACCAATACCCCGAACAGTTTCTAGGGCTCAGAGGGAGCCTCACCTCCTGTGTTTGGTCTCATGAGTTGCCAGGGCAGGCTGGGCATGCAAAAGGAGTAGGTATAATCAGATCGCAAACTAGGGGTGGCAATTTTGTTAATTATGGAAACACCTCTAATTGTGAAGTCAAAGTCTCTATCCCTTATTAAAGCAATTTCAGCCATTATGTGCAGGTGTTATTAGAGTCACCCTAGCTCACTGGTCTCTGGCCATAAACCAGGATGCTTTGGGAATGACAAGGAAGCTCATGTTTACTGAGGCCTGACTGGGCACAATCATGCTCTAGGGGCTTACACATGCAATCTTGCTCTATAATCCTGATAAATTGATATTGATTCCTCTATTTCTCCAGAGGAAAACACAGAGATTCGGAGAAGTTAGTTATCTTACTCTAGGTCACAGAGTTTGCAAGTAAATGGAGTTATCTTTAAACCCCTGTATTTGTAGCTGCAATGTGCGTGTTCTTTCTAAAAAATTATGTTGTCATAATAACTTTTGTGATTTGACCACAGGAGAGTCAAAAGGGCTAGAGCTGCTCCTTAAATAGTTCCCCCTGTCTGCCTACTGATGCATGACTTTCACAAAAAAATTGATGATATGCATGAATAATTCAATGTTTATGTAAATCTGTGTTACCTCTCAGCAATATTTGCATTCAAAGGAAGCCCTAATTGTGGAATAAAAATATTTGCCCCATATTTTAATGTTTTGTTTGCTGTTCTATCCCCAATGCCTAGAACTGTGCCTGTTGCATGGTAGAGGTTCAATACATCTTTACTGAATAAAGTAAAGCATTGTAAGTCATTATGGATGTTTTGGAAAATAATTTTGGTAATAGAGGAATGTAGAATTTGGGTGTCTTGTTTCCTGGAATGCTTGAAATAATGTGCCTTAGGCTCAGTCTACTCATAGATAAAACTGAATTTGTGTCTTTAAGCAGTGCTGAGAGGAACTTCAGCAGCAAGCCCAAGACATAGACAGAAATATGCAAAAATTGAAGTAATTAAACATAAAAGAAAGAGTAACAGGAGGGAAATATGTAAGAGAGAAAATGGGAAAAGGATGCAGAACTGTGAAGAGCAAGATTATGTCACAGTGTTTCCAGAGTCTGTCCATACTCTGCAAAGTTTATCATACTCTGCAAAATATCAGTCTTCTTTTGGGGCAGTGGAGGACCCTGAAGGGTTAATGGGATGAGGTAAGGAGGCTGTAGGGCTTCCAGGATGCTATACTTTTCAGGCAGTTGCTGCGTATGACCAGTAGAGGCCAAGAAGTCTCATTCTCACAGGTGCCTTCCTCACCAGCTTCCTGGGGCAGCAACGGAGAGGGCTGTACCAGTGCTGGAATGGGTAAGAGATCTGAGAGAAGGGGATACTACTGATGATTTTGGAAGGCAATAGAGATTGATGGGAATTTGCAGTTAAATTATTGTAGTTCTTAAAGGTGAGTTGGACAGAGTGTAGGCAAAAATATTTCATGGTTTAGATCCAGTAGACTGTGAGTCCAATGAGGGCTGATTCTGATGGCAATTTTTATTTTTTTAAGTTTTAAAAAAATGTAGTAGTATTTTTTTACATTGACAGATAAAATTGTATGTATTTACCATGTACAACATGATGTTTTGAAGTATACATACATTGTAGAATGACTAACTCTAGGTAATTAACACATGCATTATCTCACACAGTAATTTTTGTGGAGAGAATGCTTTATAACCACTCTTGCATTTTTCAAGACTACAATATATTATTAACTACAGTCACCATGTTATGCAGTAGATCTCTTGAACACACTCTTCCGGCTTAACTGAAAGTTGGATCCTTTGACAAAACAGATTTTCAATTCCTCCTTCAACTCATAACCACCACAGCTTGTAACCACCAGTCTACTCTCTCTTTATATGAGATCAACTTTTTTAGCTCCCACACGCAAGTGTGATATTTGTTTTCCTGTGTCCAGCCTATTTCACTTTACATAATGTCCTCCAGATTCATCCATGTTGCTGCAAATGACAAGATTTTCTTCTTTTTAAAGGCTGAATAGTATTCCATTATGTATATATATATCACATTTTCTTTATCAGTTCATTTATTGATGAACATTTAGGTTGATTCCATATCTTGGCTTTTATGAATAATCACAATCAATTAGCTATAAATGCATGAATTTATTTCTGGGCTGTTGGTTCCATTGATCAACGCATCTGTTTTTATGCCAGTACCATGCTTTCTGGTTAATACAGTTTATGGTGTATTTTGAAGTCAGATTGTGTGATGTCTCTAGCTTTGTTCTTTTTCTCAAGATTGCTTTGGCTATTTTGGATCTTTGGTTTTTCCATAGGAATTTTAGGATTGTTTTTTCTATTTATGTGATTAACATCATTGGTATTTCTATAGGGATTGCATTGAATCTGCAGATCACTTTGGGTAGTACGAACTTTTTTTAATTTAAAAACTTCTTTAATTATTAATTTTTGTATATACATAGTAGGTGTATTATTTATAGGATACATGAGATAGTTTGATACAGGCATACAATGTGTAATAAGCACATCAGGGTAAATGGGTTACCCAAAACCTCAAGCATTTATCCTTTCTTTGTGTTTCATACAATCTGATTATACTCTTAATTATTTTAAAGTGTGCAATAAATTATTGTTGACTGTAGTTGCCCTCTTGTGCTATCAAATACTAGATCTTATTTAGTCTAACTACATTTTTGTGTGCATTAATCATCCTCACTCTCTGCCCCCCTGCTTGGGTAGAATGAACATTAACAATATTAATATTATTTTTTTCAATCCACAAACACAGGACATCTTTCCATTTATTTGTGTCTTCCTCGATTTTTTCATTAATGTTTTGTAATTTTCAGTGTACAGATCTTTCACCTTCTTGGATAACTTTATTCCTAACTATTCTTTTAACTGTTATAAATGGGATTGTTTTCTTGATTTCTTTTTCAGATAGCTTGCTATTAATGCATAGAAATGCCACTGCTTTTTGTATGTTAATTTTGTATCCTGCAACTTTACTGAATTTATTTATTAGTTCTAAAGTCTTTAAGGTTTTCTTTACATAAGAATATGCCATCTACAAACAGATATAGTTTAATTTCATCCAATTTACTTTTTCAATTTGGATGGCTTTTATTTTTTCCTCTTGCCTAATTGCATTGGCTAGGACTTCTAGTACTATACTTTGGGTACTAGTAACAAGAATGGGCATCTTGGTCTTTTTCCAGATCTTAGAGAAAAATCTTCCCACTCTTCTCCATTGAGTATGATATTAGCTGTTCGTTTGTCATATATGACCTTTATTCTGTTGAGGTACATTATTTCTTTTTTTTTTTTTTTTTTTTTTTTGAGACAGAGTCTTGCTCTGTCACCCAGGCTGGGGTGCAGTGGCCGGATCTCAGCTCACTGCAAGCTCTGCCTCCCGGGTTTAGACCATTCTCCTGCCTCAGCCTCCCGAGTAGCTGGGACTACAGGCGCCCGCCACCTCGCCCGGCTAGTTTTTTGTATTTTTTAGTAGAGACGGGGTTTCACCGTGTTAGCCAGGATGGTCTCGATCTCCTGACCTCGTGATCCGCCCGTCTCGGCCTCCCAAAGTGCTGGGATTACAGGCTTGAGCCACCGCGCCCGGCCGAGGTACATTATTTCTATACCTAATTTGCTGAGAGATTTTTAATCATGAAAGAAAGTTGAATTTTGTCAAATTTTTTCTTGAGACGGAGTCTCGCTCTGTCACCAGGCTGGAGTGCAGTGGCTTGATCTTGGCTCACTGCAACCTCCACCTCTCAGGTTCAAGTGATTCTTCTGCCTCAGCCTCTTGAGTAGCTGGGATTATAGGAGCCCACTACCATGCCCAGCTAATATTTTGTATTTTTAGCAGAGATGGGGTTTCACCATATTGGCCAGGTTGGTCTTGAACTCCTGACTTCAGGTAATCTGCCTGCCTCGGCCCCCCAAAGTGCTGGGATTACAGGTGTGAGCCACTGTGCCTGACCAGAATTTTGTCAAATGCTTTTTCTGCAGGTATTGAGATATTAATTTGGTTTTATCCGTCATTCTGTTAATATAATGTATCACATTTATTGATTTACATGTGTTGAACCATCCTTGCATCCCTGGGATGAATCTCAATTGATGATGGTAAATGATATTTTTAATATTATGTTAAATTTGGTTTGCTAACACTTTATTGAGGATTATTGCAGCTATATTCATCAGGGATATTGGTCTGTAGTTTTTTTGTAGTGTCTTTGGCTTTGGTATCAGGGTTATGCTGTTCTTGTAAAATAAACATGGACATAGTTTTTCCTCTTCAGTTTTTTGGAAGAGTTTGAGAATAATTAGTATCCGTTCTTCATTAAATTTGATAGAATTCATCAGTGAAGCCACCAGGTCCTGGGCTTTTCTTTGATGGGAGAGTTTTGATTACTGATTTAATTGCTTTACTTGGTATTGGTGTGTTAAGGTTTTTCACTTTTTCATAACTCAGTCTTGATTTTTTGTGTGCTTCAGAATGTATCTATTTCTTATAAGTTATCTCATTTGTTGATATATACTTTTTCATAATAGTCTCTTATGATCCTTTGTATTTCTATTGTGCCAATTGTAATATCTACTTTTTATTTATGATTTTATTTATTTGAGTTTTCTCTCTTTATTTCTCAGCCTAGCTAAAAGGTTTGTTGATTGTGTTTCTTTTCTAAAAAACAATTCTTAGGTTTGTTGATTTTAAAAATTGTTTTTCTAGGCCGGGCGCGGTGGCTCAAGCCTGTAATCCCAGCACTTTGGGAGGCTGAGACGGGCGGATCACGAGGTCAGGAGATCGAGACCATCCCGGCTAACATGGTGAAACCCCGTCTCTACTAAAAAAAATACAAAAAACTAGCCGGGCGAGGTGGCGGGCACCTGTAGTCCCAGCTACTCGGGAGGCTGAGGCAGGAGAATGGCGTGAACCCAGGAGGCGGAGCTTGCAGTGAGCTGAGATCCGGCCACTGCACTCCAGCCTGGGCGACAGAGCGAGACTCCGTCTCAAAAAAAAAAAAAAAACAAAAAAACAAATAAAAATTGTTTTTCTAGTTTCAATTTTATTTATTTCCATTATAATCTTTATTATTTTTCTTCCTCCTTAAGTTTGGGTTTCATTTGTTTTTGTTTTCCTAGCTCCTTGAAATACAACATTAAATTGTTTATTTGAGATTTTTCTTCTTTATTATGTAGGCATTTATGGCTATAAACTTTTCGCTTAGTACTATTGTTGTTGTATCTCATAGGTTTTGGTACGTTGTGTTTCCATTTTTGTTTGTCTCAAGAAGTTTTTTCTTTTCTCTTTTAATTTTTTTATTGATAAAAATTTTTTTTAATTTTTTTATTAATAAAAATTAATTTTTATTAATTTTTTTTATTGGTTGTTCAGAGGGTGTGCTGTTTAATTTCCACATATTGGATAATTTTCTGAAGTTCCTCCTGTTATTTAATTCTAGTTTTATATTATTGTGTTCTGAAAAAATACTTGATATAATTTCAATCTTCTTAAATTTGTTAAGGTTTTTTTGGCTTAACATATAATCTGTATGCACTTGAGAACAATATATATTCTGCTGCTGTTGGATGGAATATTCTGTGTATGTATGTTAGGTCCATTTGATCTAGAATGTAATTTATTCCAACGTTTTCTTATGGATTTTCCATCTGGACGATCTGCACATTGCTGAAAGTGGGGAGTTGAAATTTTTTGCTATTATTGTATTGCAGTCTATATTTTTTCTTTAGATCTATAAATATTTGCATTGTGAGTTTAGAAACTCAGATGTCATGTCAGGTGCATATATATTTATAATTGTTATATCCTCTTGCCAAATTGACTCTTCTTATCATTATATAATGACCTTCTTTTTACAGTTTTGACTTAAAGTTTATTTTATCTCATGTAAGTATAGCTACATTTGCTCTCTTTTGGTTCTCATATGCATGGAACATCTTTTTCCATCTCTTCACTTTCAGTTTTTATGTGTTCTTATAGGGGAAGGTAAGTCTCTTGTCTCTTGTAAGCAGCATATAATTGTGTCCTTTTTTTCAACTCATCAGCTATTCTGTGTTTTAGTTGGAGATTTTAATCCATTATGTTCAAAGTAATTTTTGATAAGTAAGAACTTACCACAATTTCGTCAATTGTGTTCTAATTGTTTAGTAGATCTTTGCTTCTTTCTTCCTCTTTGACTGTATTATTTTTTGGCTAAGTGATATTCTCTAGTGGTATGTTTTGTTTCTTTGATTTTAATGTTTTTGCCTATCTATTATGCTTTTGCTTTTGGTTATCATGAGAGTTACAAGAACTATCTTATAGATGTAATAGGATATTTTAAGCTGACACAAACATAACTTTGATCACACACAAAAAAGCTCTATACTTTGACACCATTTCCCACTCACATTTTCAAAATTTACATCCTTTTATATTGAATAACCCTTAAGAAATTCTTGTAGGTATTATTATTATTTTTTATGGCTTTTTTTTTAACTTTCAAACTAAAGATACAAGGAATTTACATACCACCATTACAGTTTTAGGTGTTTTTTGGCATTTGATTGACTGTTTACTTTTACCAGTGAGTTTATACTTTCAGATCTTTTTGTATTACTTATTAGTATCCTTTTCTTTCAGCTTGAAGAACTCTCTTGAGCATTTCTTGCAAGACAGGTCAATTGGTAATGAACTCCCTCAGCTTTTGTTTGTCTGGGAAAGTCTTCATCTGTCTTTCATTTCTGAAGAACAGCCTTATAAGTACACTGTTCTTGGTTGCCAGTTTTTTTTCAAATCCTTCATAATATTGAATACATAATCACACTTTATCCTGGCCTGTAAAGTTTCTGCTAAGAAGCTTGCTGCAAGCTGTATTAGAACTTCTTATGAGCTATTTGCTTCTTTTGTTTTGCTGCTTTCAGTATCCTCTCTTTGTCTTTAATTTTTGACAGTTTGATTACAATATGTCTTCGTGTATTGATTGAATCTAATTAAAGACTTTTGACCTACCTGTACCTGGATATTTACTTCTTTCTCCAAGTTTGAAAAGTTTTCTGCTACTATTTCTATAAATAAGTTGTCTAACCCTTTATTTGTTTCTTCCCTTTCTTAAATTCCTATGACTTAAAAATTTGCTCTTTTGATACTGACTCATAAATCTCATAAGCTTTCTTCATTTCTTTTTATTCTTTTTTTCTCCTAAGATTGTATATTTTAAAATAAATGTCTTTTAGGTCACAGATTTTTCTTCTGTCTGATCAGTTCTATTGTTGATGCTCTCTGTTGCACTGTTTATTTCATTCATTGTATTTTCAGCTCTATATTTTCAGTTTGATTTTTTGAAAAATATTTAAATATCTCCATCAAAATGTAAGTCACTTATTGTTTTCCTCACATCATCAAATTGTTTCTCTGTATTTTCTTGAAGTTCATCAAGCTTCCTTATAAAGTTATTTTGATTCTTTGTTAAGCAGTCTATACATCTTTATTTCTTTATTGTCAGTCAGTAGCAAATATTGCATTCATTTGGTGATGTCATCCTACTCTGATTGTTCTTGATCCTTGTGGTTATGCATTGATATCTGTGCATGTGAAGAAGTAGGTACTTATTTCAGTTTTCACAGACTGGTTTTGACTGGAAAAGTTTGACTGGAAATTTAGTTAGCTGTGTTCCAGAAAAAGAACTAAGTCATCTTGCATAACTGTAACTTTATAGGAATTGAACAATAAGTCCCCTTTTCTCCCTCATCTCAACCCCTGGTAACCGTAGATCTATTCTTTGCTTTTATGCGTTTGATTATTTAGGTACCTCATATAAGTGGACTCAAACTATATTTGCTCATATTTGACTGGTTTATTTCACTTAATGCAATATTATTTATGTTGTCACAAATGGCAGGATGGTTTTACTTTTTAAAGATTGAATAATATGACACTATATGTGTATATCACATTATCATATCCATTATCTATTGACTGACATTTATTGAGAGAATATGTCTCACATTAAGTGTTCTTGCTATATAAAAACACAAAATACAAACAAAAAAATAACAAAAACACTCAAACCACAAAGGAACATAAAGAAAATTTGGGAGAGATGGATGTATCTATTAACTTGATTGGGGTGGTGGTTTCATGAATATATTCATGTGTCCAAGCTCATCAAATTGTACAATTAAATATTTTTGTATGTCAAGTATACCTCAATGAAGCTGTTTTTTTCCCCCCAAAAAGTAATGTTTTCAATAGAAGGTGAGAAATTTAGTTAGCTATGTTCCAGAAAAAGACAAAGTATTTTGGTGAATAGACAAAATCCCTATCACATCTTCTCCATCTGTAACCAAGTACTTTTGCAGAAACACTCTTCAGGTGGTAGTGCCAGAGCAAAATTCTCATGATTGATAGTCTGACTGTCTTGCTTTCTTAGGACCCAAGACAATTTTTAAAAACTTGATAATTATAAATAATGGTGCCTCCTGCTTCAAATAACTCTCAGCATCTCAGATGATTTTTACAGAGTTCCTGTTTACTTTGACAAAGTGGACTTTTCCTGGGTACAAGACAAAGTTTCAGACAATTCCTCATTCAAAGTGGTCCCAGAAGTCAAGAGATTGGTGGATATTTTGGGACAGTACCCAGGTTTTGCGAGTTTTCATTCTTTTATTAGTAGGCAGTAAGTATATCAGGTAAGAATTTACCTGACTTGGATTGGCCATGCAGTAAATGTTAGATATAGGTTAGCCAATATCCTTATTGTCTTTAATTGATTTGAAAAAATAATCACTTTTTGTCCCTTCTGCTGATAGCAAGGATAATATTAGGCTGAGTGTAAGCAGAATAGAAGCAATAGGTTTTTATGAGAAAGGGAGGTGTACTAGTCCATTTTCATGGTACTGATAAAGACATACCTGAGACTGGGAAGAAAAGGAGGTTTAATTGAACTTACAGTTCCACATGGCTGGGGAGGCCTCAGAATCATGGCAGGAGGTGAAAGGTACTTCTTTTATGGTGGTGGCAAGAGAAAATGAGGAAGATGCAAAAGTGGAAACCCCTGATAAAACCATCTGATCTTGTGAGACTTATCCACTACCACGAGAACAGTATGGGAGGAATTGCTCCCACGATTCAAATTATCTCCCAATGGGTCCCTCCCACAACACGTGGGAATTATGGGAGTATACTTCATGATGAGATTTTGGTGGGGCACAGAGCCAAACCACATCAGGAGGAGCTTTGAGAAAGAAGAAAACAATGTGTAAGCAAAGTAAAATAGAAGAGGAAGAAAAGGCTGAAAATGGAAGAAAAAACAATGAATGATGTAAGAGGAAGAGAACAGAGAAGTGATAAAAATTAGGTACAATACAAGACATTTCAATAACTGGAATGTTCCTAATAATGTGGGATCCTGTGGGCTGTATATTTGTGCGCTACCTCTCCTTACCTTTATTGATATTCCTTTTTGCTTACTGCTGACTTATATATCATTTGGGAAATCTTGAAGGATTACTTTTATTTTTGTAATCTACCTGATGACTGAATGAGAGTATTAATATATACATAAAGAGTAAATGAGCTGTCCTAGGAATCTACTTAATTACTACCTGCCTATTGAAGGAACAGGCCTCAAAATAATAAGAGCCTTTTATGACAAACCCATAGCCAATATCATAGTGAACAGGCAAAAGCTGAAAGCATTCCCTTTGAAAACTGGCACAAGACAAGGATGTCTTCTCTCACCACTCCTATTCAACATAGTATTGGAAGTTCTGACCAGGGCAATCAGGCAAGAGAAAGAAACAACGAGTATTCGAATAGGAACAGTGGAAGTCAAATTGACTTTGTTTGCAGATGATCTGATTCTACATCTATTGCCTCAGCCCCAAAGCTTCTTAAGCTGATAAACAATTTCAGCAAAGTCTCAGGATACAAAATCAACGTGCAAAAACCATAAGCATGCCTATGCACCAAAAACAGACAAGCAGATAGCCAAATCATTAATGAACTCCCATTCACAATTCCTACAAAGGGAACAAAATACCTAGGAATAAAACTAACAAGAGGAGTGAAGGACCTTCTCAAGGAGAACTGCAAACCACTGTTCGAGGAAATCAGAGAGGACACAAACAAATGGAAAACATACCATGCTTATGATAGGAAGACTCAATATCGTGAGAATGGCCACACTGCCCAAAGTAATGCTTTAATGCTTTTCCCATAAAAAAACCATTGACACTCTTTACGGAATTAGAAAAAACTATTTTAAAATTTACGTGGAACCAAAAAATAGCACATATAGCCAAGATAATCCTAAGCAAAAAGAACAAAGCTGGAGGCATCACACTATCTGACTGCAAACTATACTACAAGTCTACAATAACCAAAACAGCATGGTACTGGTACAAAAACAGACACATAGACCAATGGAACAGAATAGAAAACACAGAAATAAGACTACACATCTACTACCACCCAATTTTTGACAAACCTGACAAAAATAAAATGGAGATACATGTACCATTCAGGACATAGGCATGGGCAAAAATTTCATGACCAAGACATCAAAAGCAATTGCAATGAAAGCAAAAATTGACAAATGGGATCTAATTAAACTAAAGAGCTTCTGCACAGCAAAAGAAACTATCATCAGGTAGAAGAGATAACCTACAGAATGGGAGAACATTTTTGCAACCCATTTATCTGGCAAAGTTCTACTATCTGGAATCTATGAGGAATTTAAACAAATTTACAAGAAAATAGCAAACAACTCCATTAAAAAGTGGGCAAAGGAAATGAACAGACACTTCTCAAAAGAAGACATTTATGCATCCAAGAAACATATGAAAAGAAGCTCAGCATGTGTATTAGTCTGTATTCATGCTGCTGATAAAGACATACCTGAGACTGGGAAGAAAAAGAGGTTTAATTGGACTTACTGTTCCACATGGCTGGGAGGTTTCAGAATCCTGTCAGAGGGCAAAGGGCACTTCTTACTAAAGAAAATGTGGTACATATACATCATGGAATACTATGCAACCATACAAAAGGATGAGATCATGTCCTTTGCAGGGACATGGATGGAGCTGGAAGCTGTTACCCTCAGAAAACTAAAGCAGGAACAGAAAACCAAACACCACATGTTCTTACTCATAAGTGGGAGCTGAACAATGAGAACACATATACACAGGGAGGGGAACAGCATTCACTGGGGCCTGTTGGGAGGGTGGTGGGAGGAGGGAGAGCATCAGGAAAAATAGCTAATGCATGCTGGGCTTAATACTTAGGTGACAGGTCGATAGGTGCAGCAAACCACTAGGACACACATTTACCTATGTAACAAACCTGCACATCCTGCATGTGTACCCTGGAACTTAAAATAAAATTAAATTTAAAAAATTACTATCTAGCATTTTTCAGCATGAGCAAATGATAGCACAAATTTATATAGGTCACTTATTTGAATATCACTCATTAATCTAATTAACACCCACTCCTTCTTGGTCAGGTAGATAAAATATGCATTGTTATTTTAGCAGGAAATGGAAGCCCAAAGAAGAACAATATAGTGATGAAACTCACCACTTGACTGAGAAGTGGAGCTATTTATTTATTTAACAAAAGTTTATTGAGGTACTATTGTGTGGGAGATAATAAAAGGGATACAGAGAATAAAAGATAATTATTTTCTTTAAGAGGGAGGTGACAAATGAATGTTCACTATATGCCAAGGGCTATGCTAGGTATGTCCCATGCTTTTAATTCTCACACCCACCCTGCAAGGCAGAACTCTCACAATTTCTCAGATAAGGAAGGTCAGGGAATTTGTATAATCTGTCTATGGAGACAAAAGTAGTTAAGTGGAGAAGCTGGAATTTGAGCTCAGATGTCACTGGGTTCTGAGTTCAACTTTCTTCCATCATGTTGTTGCTTTTTATTGCAAGGAGCTCATCTTATACCTATAAAAACAGAATGAACAAATCAAGACCACCATTTATTTCCTTAGACCCACATGTTAATCAAATTAAGTGTCATTCCCTAAGCATTCTACATTCTCTTGTCTCATTATCTTTGCTCATGTCTTTTCCCAAGCTTAAAACGCCCTCCAATCACCACTATTTATCACAGTGCTGCCCATTTATTAAGACTCAGTTTAAAACCTATCTCATGAGGCTGAAACCTTCTCTCATTTTTCCAGCAGGAATGATTTCTCCCTCCTTAAAACTTGTATTTATCATGCAAGATAATTTGCTTAGTTGTTTTTGCATGTCTTATTGTGTCTTTGTAGTAGGTAATCTCAAGGACATCCCCCAGTGATCCCCATCTTCTATTGTTACACCTAGTATACTTACTGCAATCCTCTCTCCTTAAATGTGGGCTGGATTTATTGATCTAGTCTAAAGAACAGTATATGACAGAGGTTTTGGGATGTCACTTCTGACATTAGCTAACAAAAATGTTGTAGCTCCTGTATTGAGCACTCACTTT